>NC_072010.1:113720171-114400171 GCF_027791375.1 Indicator indicator | reverse complement strand
TCAGGTGGGCAGAAAAGGTGATCTATCTTTTGGCTTAAGTACAAGAATACATTGATTTTAAACCCCAAAGAAACTATGTTCAAGTCTGCTATTCTGTACATCTGAATTCAAAACACTGTGGTGATAGAGGAATACACAATTCATCAGTGAGTTTTAATGCTGTTCAGACTGGAGGCCATCAGATTGGGATTTGATATATTACATGTAGGATACAGTAAGAATGCTCATGTCCTTGCAGACCTGAACCACAAGGTTTCATTTGTGGCTTATACTGACCTTCCATCACAATCTATGAGTTGATGTAGTGATTCACTGCTACTGTAGTGGTGAGATCTAGTTTCCCTTGCCTTTGCCTGCTCCAGCTCTCAGCCACCACTTTGCACTTTGGTCCTCATTGTGAACCATTTTAAATCTTTGAGAAGACAGAAAGCAACTATATCAAAGATCATTTTCTGACACTGAAGTTAGCTAACTTAGACAGCAAAAAGGTTTGAGGAGAGACACAAATAGCAGGCCTGGAAGGGTCAGAACAGTGGGAAAGGAGGAGTAAGTAAGCAAGGATTTCCCCTTGTGATATCAGGCAGCTGGTCATCCAGCACATGGGCACAGGAGTCCTGAAAACCAGTGCCTGAGATGCACCATGATCATAGAATCATAGAATCAAGAAGGTTGGAAGAGACCTCAAAGATCATCGAGTCCAACCTGTCACCCTACACCTCATGACTATCTAAACCATGTTTGTTTGGTCACCAAATAGAGCCACTGGCAGACAGAAGCTTGCTGGGTCATGAACCAGTTGGTATTTTTGTTCTAGTTTTTCCACAAGTCCTAGCATAAGTACTGGAGTAAGGTAAATGAAACTCTAGCAAAACTTGAAAAATTTCTTTAAGAAATGTGGGTGAGTTAACTGGTAAGATGATGAAATGAGCTAAGTCCAGTAATTGCAAGTTCTGCTGACCTAAGACAAAAGTTATCAGACTCTTCCCAGAATTAGCTGGATAGTAAGGTTATTTCACGTCAATGTGCTATGTTTAATGGAAATTCTGTGACCACCTGTAAATATCTGCTGCAAATTTACTGTTTGCTTTAGCATACAGTCCACAGGATAGTTCGTGTTTGTAAGAATGGCAGGCAAGGGTAAAATGTTTCATGAGGTGCAGGAGCAGCTTAAGGAAGAGCTGAAAGATACTATTTTTCCCTCCCTAGTTGATCTACTAAAAGATTATCTGCTCCTTGCTATGCAGTGCAGTATAAGAGATGTTCTTTTTCACTTGATTTCTCAAGAAATTATTCATATAGTTTAGTCCCTGTGTCCTGATTATCCATATTTCCTATTCTTCTCAGTTTAATTTGTGTCCTTCCTTGGTCTGTCCATGACATCAGAAAATGTCTGAACCTAGTGAGGCTTGATTCTGACCTAGCATAAATCATAGGAGCTCAACTGAAGTCATGTTACCTCTTTCTTCATCGTAGATGTAGATCAGGTGTACTCCTTCACTGAGAAACCTGCCAGTGTTCTATAAACTCAAACATCTGAATGGACTTAAAATGCTCCACAGAGAAGAAAGGCAAGATACAGAGACATCCTTCTTCTTCCTTTGAAGAAGGTGTCCTGGGGGGAAAAGGTTGTTAATTTTATTTTCTGCTTTAAGTATGAGGAAAAATCTTTCATTTCATTAGCTCACACCTTAAAGATCTTTGGTAACCAAACACTTAGAAAGTAGAGTAAATAAAGAGAGTGAATCAATGTGCAGATTTGATCTGATTAAGAGCATATGTATATTCTCTCTATATATGTGTGGATATATAAAATGGTGAAATTCTGGCTCAATTGACTTTACTGAGGTCAGAATTTCACCCATAAGCTTATTATTATTGTCAATCCATCCAAGTCCATTACAGAGCTTTTAACTAAAAGGCCTCCAGAGTAAAGAGAATCAAAGTCATGGGAGTTTTGCCCCTGTAAGAAAGGCAGTAGGCAAGACTTGCAATGGCCATTTCACAAAGTGTTTCATACCAAGCAAAGCGATTGTACCTGGTGGCATGTATGAGTGAGTTCTCCCTTCCACTCAAGTCAAGGACAATCAATTTTATTTTTAAAATGTCATAATCACTGGTATTGATCAATGCTCCCTAATGGGGGTACTCTGAAATCCATACTGGCTTGGGCTGTAGCCGTTTCCCTAGCAATTCAAGCTCAATTAGGCTGCCTTGCTAATGCATGTCAGCTCCATTTAATTGCTCTCAGGCCTGCAGTGTGAGAAAAGGGCAAGCTGACAGAGTAATCCCATGCTTCCACTTTGCAGTGAGCTGCCTATTTGTTTTATTTGTTCACATTTTAAAGGGCTAAGCACTTGTTATATGGAAAACACAGGAGAGCAAAAGTCAAGAAGTATTAATAAGCCTTGGAAAACAGAGTTAGAACTCAATTGCTTGTGCAAAGAATTGCTGATGTTTTCAGTTCTTTGAAGAGAAGGTGAATTCTGTAGCTGATGAGGGTGCTTATTAGTAGCATTTATCTCATGAAAACCACAGTGAAAACTGGGTAGAAGCAAATGTTTTCTAACAGATACATCCTAGGGAAAAGACTCTGTTTATTTGCTGGTTGGCTGATGATAATGTAGCAGAAGCAGCTTCTAAAGGAAGTTGGTAATGAACCGGGGGTCATAGGCTCACGGTTTCTTTCACAGCATTTAACATTAATGTTAAATGTTAATAAATTAGGAGGCAGGGTAAGAGAGGGATGGCAGCAAGCCAGCAGAAGGGAAATAGCCATTAAACACCTAAGATCGGCAGCCTGTGAAAGAAGTACGTGTGTAACTCACTGTTTCCTGCAGCAGAGCAGTTGTGAGTTGGGACAAAGGAATCACCTGTGAGCACCAAAGTGCCTGGCTGCAGACAGATGCTCTCAGGCCTTTTGCATCTAGGTCTGAACCTAAACAGCAGAGGAAGGAAAATGCAGCTATGAGAGAAGTGAGGGAAAAGACCTCCAAGGGGGCTCCCTAGAGTATGACACCCCCTCTACAGTTGGAAAATATGTGCTTGGCCACCTTCACATCTCCTGACTAAAGGTTAGGTTTGATGAATGAATAAAGATATCAAGAGTAACGCCTGGAAGATAGATTGGATTCACTGCCATAAGCCCTGAGTTATCAGATCCAAACCCATAATCTATTGTATATCTTGGGAATCACATCTGCCTCTAACCATAAGAGGCAGGCTAAGGCTGTACTTGAATCTTGTTTCTAATTTTGTTATTGGAAGCAGAGGATGCTGCTAATCAAACGTCTTCCTGATATTTCATGGAGAAGAGGCAATGTGCATCAAACATACTTTGGGTGCTTTAATTTCTCGGAGCCTGTGTGGAGGGACCTATGCTCCGACTGTGGGCTGGAGTAAGTTGCAGGATTCAGGCAAGCTGACGTCTTTCTGCTGTCAGGCAGGGGCTTTGGAAAAAGCACTGTACTTGACATCACACCAGCAATGACAGGCCTCTCTCTTTCCTGGTTTCCTCTGTTACAGACTCTTCAGGATGCTTTGGTTATTAATTTATTTCCCTTCTAGTTTTAAACTTGCTGAGTGCAGTGCATGCAACTCAATCTATAGCGAAGAAAACTGAAACCACCCAAGACAGGCAGGGAAGAAGAAAGATTCATAGATTGGTTTGGATTGGAAGGGACCTTAAAGATCATTTAGCTCCAGCCCCTCACCATGGGCAGGGACACCTTCCACTAGACCAGGTTGCCCAAGGCATTGTCCAGCCTGGCCTTGAACACCTCCAGGGAGCAAGCATCCATGAACTCCCTAGGCAATTTGTTCCTGTGTCTCATCACCCTCACCATATAGAATTTCTTCCTAATATCTAAATCTGCCCTCCTCAAACTTCAATCCATTCCCTCTTGTCCTATCACTAGAAACCCTTGTAAAAAGTCCCTTCATGGCTTTTCTGTAGGCCCCTTTTGGTTACTGAAAGGCTCCTACAATGTCTCCCCAGAGCCTTCTCTACTCCAGGCTGAACAGTCCCAACTCACGCAGCCTATCCTCATACACCAAGTGCTCCTGCCCTCTCATCATCTTTGTGGCCTCCTCTGGACCTGCCCCAGCAGTTCAATGTCCCTCTTATGCTGGAGGCACTGGAACTGGGTGCAGTACTCCAAATGGAGTCTCACAAGAGCAGAGTAGAGGGGGACAATCCCCTCCCTCGTCCTTCTGGTCACTTCTTCTGATGCAGCCAAGGATACAGTTGGCCTTCTGGGCTGCAAGCTCACATTGCTGGCTCATGCTGAGCATTTCATCAACTGACACCTCTAACTCCTTCTCCTTGAGACTGCTTTTGAGCCACTCCTCGCCCAGCCAATGTTTGTATTGGGATTTTTCCCAGCCCAGGTGTAGTACCTTGCACTTGGCCTTGTTGAACTGCATGAGATTGGCTTGGGTCCACCACTCAAGCCTGCCCAAGTCACTCTGGATGGCAACCCTTCCCTCCAGTGTGTTGACTGCACCACACAGCTTGGTGTCATCTACAGACTTGCTGAGGGTGTGCTCAATCCCACTGTCCATATAGTTGACAGACCTTAAACTGTCACTGGTTTCCATTTGGACACTCAGCTGTTAGCCACAACTCTGAGTGCAGCCATCCAGCAATTCCTTATCCAGTGAGTGGTCCACCCCTCAGGTCCATGCTTTTCCAATTTAGTGACCAGGATGTCATGGAGGACAGTGTCAAATGCTTTTCACAAGTCCAGGTAGATGACATCAGTTGCTCTTCCCTTATCCACTGATGTTTTAACTCCATCATAGAAAGCCACCAAGTTTGGCAGGCATGATTTGCCCTTGGTGAAACCATGTTGGTTACTGACAATCACCTCTTCTTCATTTTCCACATGCCTTAGCAAGGCCTTCAGGAGGATCTGCTCTATGATCGTGCCAGTCACAGAGGTGAGGCTCACTGGCCTATAGTTTCTGGGGTCTTCCTTTTTTCCATTTTTGGGGAAAGGCCTTATGCTTCGCCTTTTCCTATCAGCAGGGACTTCATCAGATTGGCATGGCTTATTGGATATGATGATTTGAATATGATGGACTGTGGTTTGGCAGCTTCATCTGTGAGTTCCCTCAGGACCTGTGGGTGGTTGTTGAGCCCTATGGACTTGTGCACTTCAAGTTCTTTAGACAGTCTTGAATCTGATTTTCGCTTACAGTGGGCTGATCTTCCTTTTCTTACTCCCCACATTTGTTTGCTGGAGCTTGGGCAGTGCAGATAGAGCCCCTGCTGGTGAACATTGAGGCAAAGTAGTCATGTGGGCTTGAGTCCAAGATTTTAGTTTTACTGGGCTGAAAACATTCCCATACTCCTACATAGATACACAATTGGGCATGAAGAATATCAGAAGGTAAAAGTGCTTACAGAGGCCACCTAGAAGTGCTCTGTGATTCCTTGCTGATGTTGTTGAATAAAACAGCTGATCACTACACAAGGTAATACATTTATCTGTTATAGGTAGCTCTCATTTGTATTCTTTAGATTACTTTATCAGTCCTACCATGTATAACGTTTTATAAAGGAGGCAATTTAAGTGTGATGCTCTTGCTCAGTCAACCTGGTGATCTGGCAAGCCTTTAAGCCCCAATTCAGCAACATTTTGGCCAACAGAATTTTGTCCAGAGTCAAAAGGGAGACACCAAAGCTATTTTTTGTCTTTTACACCCGCTTGCTGGCTTTTTTTATTTCCTAATGAAGGATGGGATGCCACTCAGAGGGACCTGGACAAGCCAGAGAGGTTGACTGTGGAGAATCTCATGAGGTGCAATGAGGCAAAGTACAAGGTCCTGCACCTATGTTGGAGCAACCTTCGATATCAATACAATTTGGGGGATGATGAAGTTGAAAGAAGCCCTGAAGAAAAGGACATGGGGTTACTGGTGGACAAGAAGCTGGACATGAGCCAACAATACACATTTGCAGCCCAGAATCCTGTCCTGGGCTACATCAAAAGAAGCATGGCCAGCAGGTCAAGAGAGGCAATTCTGCCACTCTGTTCTGGTGAGACCTCGCCTGGAGTACTGTGTCCAGCTCTGGGGCCCCCAACACAAGAGAGGCACAAACCTGCTGGATTGGGTCCAGAGGAAAGTCACCAAGATAATCAGAAGGTGGGAGCTGAAAGAAGTGAGGCTGTTCAGCCTGGAGAAGAGAAGGCTCAGGGGAGACATTTCAGTATCTGAAGGGGACCTGCAGAAAGGCTGGTGGAGGACTGTTTAGAAGGGCTTGTAGTGACAGGATGAAGGACAATGGTTTAAAAGTGGAGCAGGGTAGATTTAGGGTGGACATTAGGAGGAAATTCTTTACAATGAGTGTGGTAAAATACCAGAACAGGCTGCCCAGTGATATGCTTGAGGTCCTGTCCCTGGAGATACCCAAGATCAGAACTGATGTGGAGCTGGGCAGCCTGATCTAGTTGGAAGCATCCCTGCTGACTGCAGGGGGTTGGACGAGACAATCTTGGAGGGCCCCTTCCAACTGTGCAATCTGTGAATCAGTGACTGAAGATTTATTTTGCCTATGTATGCTTAAAAAAATTTCCTTAAATGGACCACCATGTGCTTTATACATGAGTTTATGAAATGTATACGCTAGAGGTATGGACTACTACAGAGGTGCCTTTTCAGATGTTTAGATGTAGACAATGCAAAACCAGATGCTGCATTGGTCCCACCACAGGTATTTTTCACCTATGCTTGTCCTGAGTGTGAATTTTAAAAGTTGCACTACACAGCTATTTAAATATAATGAAGCAAAGAGAAAATTCCTAACTCCAGTAACATGATGGCTGATGTCAATGGGCCATGTGCCAGAAAGACTAAGGCCAGTAATGCACAATTTAAATTTAACTGCAACAAGTTGTCAGGCATAATAAACAAACACACACACACATGTACCTGGTGAAACCCTCCTGAAATCAGGAGTGGCACTCTAAATGCCATCCACTTGTAAACCCACTCTATTTTACAGTACGAATAGCATGATCCAGAGCAGGGAAGAAGTGTTGCCCCATTGTCTGACCAAATTAGTGAACTTTTGAACAGCAGCCATCAAGTCTGTATGGAGGGGAAATTCACTCACATTTAGAGTCAGAAGATGTCCTGTTCTGCCCTCAGTTCCTCCAGCTAGAAAGAATGCTTCCCTTGTAGCTCTTCCAGCAGCAGGTGAGGATGTGCTAGTTTAACCCAGCCTTCTCCCTACATCTCAGAAGTGAGGGAAAAGTAACACACAAAAAAACCTCTGGGTTGAGATAAAGAGTTCAGATAAGAGTTTACTGAGTAAAGGAGATAATAATAATAATACAGTGCTTTATTACCTTAGCCTGTGTTGGAGCACAATCCTGGCAGGACCTGTGGACCTGTGAAGAGAAGCCCAATCAAAAGCAGGTTTCCTGGCAGGACTTGAAACCCTGTGAGGGATCCAAGCTGGAGCAGTCTGTTCCTGAAGGACTGCTCTCAATGGAAAGAGCCCATGCTAGAGCAGTTCATAAAGAACTTAGCCCATGGGAAGAACCTATGTGGGAGAATTTCATGAGGACTGTCTCCTGTGGGAGGGACCCTATGCAGCAGGGGAAGAGTAAGGAAGAATGAACATCAGAAATGTGTGATGAACTAACTGCAAACCCCCATTCCCTGTCCCCCTATGCCTTTGAAGGCAGGAATTAGAGAAATTGTGAGTAAAGCTGAGCCTGGGAAGATGGAGAAGTGGAGAAAAGGTGTTTTTAAAATCTGGTTTTATTTCTCGTTATCCTACTCGATTTGATTCACAATAAATTAATCAGCTTTACAATTGTTAGTGTTTCCTATGGTTCTATGGAATTGGTATTTTCTTCCTTTATATTGAGGGAAAATCATCACTTTGCAGCTGTAGTTATATAAATTGCCAGAAGCAGGAGAGTGGGAGTGAGGAAAAGGTATTTTCATCCTCGGTGTTCATTTAGTGACTTGAACATGTAACGAACACCATGCTACACATTCAGATATAGTTCTTGGCATTACCTTACAGATGTCCCATCAGAAATTCATCTTACCTGTGTGGTGAAGCTCTTTGCAGTTCTCTGGCCATCCAGCCTCTGGTGTTCAGACAGCACCAGCTATAGACCCTCATTTTGGATCTCTTAATAAATGCCTAATGTCTGCTATGTTTGTAGACAATGTCTGCCCTGTTGGCATTCAACTCATTACCCTCAGGAAATCCTATGAGATAATTGCAATATGGAAGGTATTATCCTGTCCTGCAGTATCTGCAGGAATATTTATGTGGCCTTCATCACTGGCAGTCTCACAAGTGCTGATGGATTTAGACTTGGAACACCCTCAGGAGGAATGCAAGGATTGTTATTGCTGCTCTTGTGTTTGGTAACAAATACTGAGCAAACGGGAGAGGTAGATGAATGCTAGCAAGTTCACTAGAGGGGCTTTGAAAAATGACCAGCATGTTTAGCACTAACCAATAACACCCATCCCCAGCAGGATGAAGCAGGTTTGTGACTGAACCCTGTCATCCCCTAAGTCAGCCTGAGACACCAGGGCTGACTATCAACACTGGGAGCCATACACGGAGCTCTGGAGCTGAGCACAAACAACTGCTACCTGGCATGGGATGCTCACAGACAGCTATAGTCAATAGTTGCAGTTCACTCCAGCAGTCGTGTGCAGGTCAGACACCAGCTGGTGGCAGTGCATCACGACACATTTCTGAACAGGAGTAAGGTACCCTATGTCTAGGTCAGAGGCAGGGATTGAATCTGTATCCCAGGTAGATGCCATCTACAGCAGGTCTGTCTTCCATGTTATGATGGTTTGAAACTGTCTTTTTAACTTTTCTTTGCAAAGTTCAAGCAGAGAAAGTGAAAGACTGTAAATAAGTCACTATTGGGTGTAGGAAAGCAAAATAATGATTGTTCTAAACACTTCCATTGGATAGATAGAAATGTTTAAGAACTACTACTCAAAACAAAGTGGGGCAGTCTGCAGTCTGCAGTCAGGGCTTCCTTGCTGGGCTGTCTGGTTGCTGTTTCCTTCTTCTCTTCTGGCTGAAGATAACACATTGACCTTGGCGAGCTAAGTTAACAGCTTTTCTGCTTTAACTAACTGCTTTCTGCCAGGGGGGTCTGGGGGGGAGGGCCCTAGGAGAGAGGCCCCTTGGGAAAGGTCCCCTTTGGGGGGAAGCAAAGGGAGCTTGATTGTGCTTTTCTGTTGATTGTATATATTTGTAGATGTTGTAAATTTTGTATATTTGTACATATCTATTGCATTTCATCATAGATTGTAGATCTGCTTGTAAGTACAGCTTTCATTTGCTTCCAGACTGAGCTAGCCTGGTTATTGTTGGTGTGGGGGGAAATTTCAGCTCACACTGACACATATGCCCAAAGGAAAGGAATATTTCAGCAGAGGATGAGCTGAGTTACCCTCTACACCTGATTTTAAACTTCAAGAGATTCAATGCAGCCAACTCAGTCTCAAGTTTCATCTGAATGCATGTGAAAAAAGCCACCTAGTGTTCCCTGTAGGTTAATCAGAGTCCCAGAGGATGTAGCCATTAGCTTCTTTCCTATTTAAATGCAGTCTGAATTGGGTATTAACTACCTGCTGTGTTTGGCAGATCTCTGATTCCTAAAATAAATAACTCTATGAAAAGTCATAAACTCTATATTCGACTTTTTCATTAAAAAAAAAATCAAAGTAATATCAGGATTTCAGCAGCTTCACTTATTGCAGTAAAGCTGGCTTCCACAGCTGTTCAAGTTGTATTGTGTGCTTCAGCCAAGTGTAGTTGCAGTCCAACATTTCCTTCTTAAGGTATCCCTTACCCAGAGCAAAGCCAAGTGAATTTTGGACAGGACTAGGCAGCTAGAAATTATGAATGTGCTCTTATTAGAGCAGGTTGCATGTTTTACATTAAGTATTCACTCAAACAACAATCCAGCAAAATGTTTGTCAAGATGATAGTTACTTTGGCCAAAAGCACACATTTTTTTTGTCCAGTCTCCACCAAAATTCACCCATATTTATCACATCAAGAATCTAAGGACATTAATGAAGATCTTGCTTAAACTCAGCTGAGCTCATTCACTGGTGCCAGATCCTGTTCTCTTGTTTTACAGCTGTACCATTTCAGAAATTGCTTGGTTCTCACTAGGGACAACCCTTTTACAGGTTCCACTGCAGCTCATAAAAAGAAAAAAAAAAAAAAAAAGAAGAAGAAGAAGAAGAAAAAAAAAGAAAAACCCAGAATGTAGCATTTTCTCCATTTGCCTGTTAAAAACCTGCCTATGTTGAGTCGCACCGAGTGCCTCAATGTGGTTTGATTTCAGTGTCATGTTTTTCCATGCAGACCCAAGTTTAGATTCACACCTCCCTGCTGCTGTTGCCACTACTGTCTCAGTGTGCCTTTTCTTCAGTAACCAGCTGTTTGTGCTGGTATGGTCTACTAGACACGTCTCCATTCACGCAAGAACCTCTCTTTTCCTGGCCACAGGTGTCTTCTGTTTTTCTAATTTTCCCAATCCTACTCTGAAACCTCTGCCATTACCCTTTCTACACTGCCCTCGCTCATGCTGGGGACCCTAAAGGCACTTGTGTCTGGCAGTCATTTGGTAGACAGCCTGAAGCAGGTCCTGACCACAGCTGCAGCAGGTTAAGCAGAACAGCAGGGGTCTCCCATGGCATGGCCAGGCAGGTGATGAGGTACGTACCAAGCTCTGGACATTCTTTAACACAGGGAACAAAAACATGTTCATGCCACACTGAATAAACTAATTTCTCACAGGGCATCTCAGAAAAGATGGGCTGTAAAAAATTCTGTGTCCTCAGTTACAGAGAAAATATCTTTGTTTCATGCTTCCTTTCTTCTTGTTGTTACTCCTCCATTGTTTGGCTAATACACGTTTCCAAAGCCTCACCCACATGCATGGCATAGCATATTTATCACTGCATGGTGTCATAGACCAAGTGGCATTGCTGGTTGCTTTTTCCCCTTCCCCGCCCCCCCCCTGAAGTCAGGGATGCCAACATGGGCGAAATATGCAACGGGTATCGTGCACATAAAGTCAAATCATGAAAGAAAGAGCTCCTCTAAAAACCAAAGAACTTCAGTACTCTAGCAGAAACACATAACCTTATTCGAAACAAAAACAGAGACAGCAAGTCGGCGACACTAATAAAGTTAAAGATTAGCAATATTGCCATCATGTGGCTACTGTGAGTAAATGCTCAGGCACGATCCTGAATTTATTACACACCAGAAAGAAGATTGCATCTGAATCCTGCTGTTAAAACTAAGAGGCAATCATTAAAGTTGCTTGTTACCCTATAGAATATAATAATTTTTGTAACAGTAATGATTAACACAGCAAGAATGTGTGTACAATAAATAAGCTTCTATTAACCCTTCCACTGTGACCCTTATCCTCATGGATTTATAGATTTGAAATGTGTAAATAAAGTTTCAGTGTTAAAACCTCTGAACTACTTTATCTTATGGCTGCTATGATTATTTATTATTTACAGTGGTTTTATTGCACTTTTTCTCTCTCTTGCCCCCTTCCCACTCCGTTCTCCACACTGTCAGAACAAGCTTTTCTAAACTGCCTAAAAAATGTACAACAAAACTAACTTCCACAGCCTGTGTCAGAAAGCTTGGATTTGGCTTTGTTATCCAGACAGGGAAAAAAAAAATTAGATTACAGCTACCAAGAAGGAAGTCAAATCCTGCCACATATTGTCTTAGCTCCTGGCAGGAGCTTAGACCCTGCTCTGGCAGGGAGGTTGGTCTTTCGAGGTCCCTAACATTCTGCAATTCTGTGATTATACAAAAACCTTGACTTAGATTTGCAAATTTTATAGAAATAGAGAACACAAAAATGTTTGGCATTACTCTTAAGCTGTTGCAAACTTTCAATACCTATTTCTGGGAATCTGATGAGTGAAAAAGAAATGACAGTCTGTTTATTACCAGCACCTACTCCAGCAACTAATCCATACCAGGAGTTTGCAATCTGCTCCAGTTTTCTTGGTTGAAGAACATTGTCTAGGTACAAAGGGTAATTATTTTACACAAACATACACTGTCCAACTACAGAGCATTCACCAGTTCAAGAGATACACTGCAATAATCAATACCTCATCCTTGTTACTGTATTGACCACTCTAACTTACATACATTGTATCTAGACCAAATGTTGCAGCAGAAGGTTGTTTTGTGTTATTACTGCATATGCAGGCAAGAAACACTGATTTAGCTTATTGCTGGCTCCAAACATTGCCTTGTAATAACTGATCATACAGCAGAACTACACCATTTTCAGGGGTCAAAGCTCAAATCTAAAATACTGGAGCACACAGCCAACACAGTATCTCTCTTCTACTTGCAGAGTAAAACCATACCTTCTTTCCTGCCCTGCTGTTTGTTTGTAAGTATATCCAGCTGGTGCAACCCCACTGGTGCCAAAGAAAAGGGGAAACAAAAACATGCACAAAGCTCCCGCAGCTCCCAGTATGCAGGATGCAGCACTTCAGTGATTTAGCTCAAAATACCACTTTAAACTAGTTCAATCAAGCAGGCTAAGATCATACAGGTAGATAGCCATAGCCATTCCTCTTTCAATCTGGCCTATTTCCATTTCCCTCAGCAGACAACATTTAAGAATTCCTTTTTTCAGCTTTGCTGAAATCAAAACAAAAATGCCTGCCTGGCTTATTTATTTACCTTTTGCTGGCCAAGTACACAGAAGAAGTTTATACCGTGACAAGATTTGACATTATTTATCATCATCATCACCACCATTGTGCCTAGAAATCAGTTCATGTAAGGCAAGAATCTATGGAATGTCAGAGAAATAAGGCCCATCCAAATTAAGCTTTCCTGGTTAATGTAACCCTTAGCAAGAACGTTTTAAATGGAAAGTGTTAAAGAAGGACACCCATGTAGTAGGCAACAGTGTGTATGCATGCATATGTGCACTTGATATATAGAATGAACTTAAAGTTGCTGCAGACAGCCAGTTTTAAATAATTGGAAAGCACAAGGAAATTCCAAATGCGGAGGCTTAGAGAGTGAAGACAAACACCAATCAGCCAATACAGAAGAGATACCAAGAGTTCCCTGATAAAAGACGAAACCAGGTTCTTCTCCTTTCAAGAACATCAGGATCAGGTTTTCACAGTCCCAGCACAAGCCCCAATTTATGACCAGTTTCCAGACAGAAAGAAATCTGTGAACCTTTTTAATTATTCATGCTCTAAGAGGCAGACCCTCTCAGGTTGCCAGCCAAGAGGCCTCAGGGCCATTGCTTTCTGGGGTTTTTAGTGAAGGGAATAAGCAGAAGGATTCTCAGCAATATCATTTGGCTGAAAGTGGCTGTCAGGCTCAAGAAAACCAGCAGCGTACGCTGGTTTGGCACACATGAAAGAGAAGCGTCAGGAGGACGCAGGAGAACTGCACATTCCAGTTCTTCTGGTGGTGTTTGAGCACCTGCAGTCCAGGCCTGGAGCACCCAGGTGGCAGGGCAAGCCATGCCAGCATGAGGGAGGGAGGGAGGGAGGCTCAGCTGGTTGCAGAAAGATAGTAGAATGCACAGAAGGATGTTCTCATGTGTGGAAAGTGGAGGAAGGAGGGCAGAAAGAGCAGTGACAGAGAAAAGGCCATCTGATAAATCCCTGAGCAGCCAGGACAGGACATAGGTACCACCTACAAATTGCCTCTCTTCAACAAGCAGCTCTGCCAGCTCCCCCGTTTAAAAAAAGCATTGAGAAAATGGCAGTGCCCCAAAATCCTTCCTGTGAGGAAGAGCAGACCTGCTGCGTGGGGCTTTGAGCTAGTCAGGGAGGATGATAATTGGTACCAAATGTGAGGATTTTGTTTCTCAGTTTATTGGCAGCATAGAAGCTGTGAGATCTCCTGAGCAGGCCTGACTGGAACAAGGCAGGAAGCTGGCAAAAACACCTGGTGAATGTAGTACTGTCTAGCACCTTGAATGCTCACTGCCTGGTTGGCTTTTCTCAGTATCAAAATTCCTGTTAGTCTCTTCGTTAAGACTGCCAGAACCTTCAGCTGGTTGCTCCCACAGAAAGGTTCTTCTGTAGTGACAGCTCCTATCAGGAAAGCCTTCAGACTTGCCTGAAACTCTACTGATGAGTGGAGCAGGAGGGCTGTGTTCTGTTTCACAGCTGGCAGAATGGAGGAGACCTCCTGATTGAAGTCAGCCTGTTGTATTTTCTTCCTGAAAGAACCCTTCTCTGTAGAAACCTATTTCAAGTTCTCATCTTCACCAGGTGGAAAGGAAACAAAAATAATAACTGTTTAGATAGAATTATGAGAAATGTCTTTAAGTAGACATAAATGTGGAATAAAAGTGAGTTTCTGCTTAGTTTGCTTAGTTTTGGGGAATGCTGCCTGTCATCTGTTGACAGGAAACTGCAAAACTTAAAAAAAATGTTGTGGCAAGATAAGAGCCTTCTCATTACAGATGAAAAGCAAACACCCCCTCACCACCACCCCCCCCCCCCCCCAAATAATAATACAAGTATAACCCAATCTGGAAAACTAGGTGCCCTTGTGTAAAAATGATCATCACTGGGCTAGGAGTCTTGCATAGGAACTCCTGATTATACTAAACTCCCTCCCCTGCAACCCACCAATAATCAGGCTTTCTGCACTCTCAGAGTCCTATCCATTTCTTTCTCCCAAACATCAGTTTCTTCTCCTTCAGTTACAACCCTCAAATATCTCTCTACATCCCAGCTCAAGAAACAGTCCACATGGGTAACTTTTGCTCTCTCAGCCATCTCCATTTCTACCTACCTTTATTTCTACCTTCTTCTTCTTTTCAAGAATGACCCTTTTGCACCTCTCGTGTGGCAAAGAAAATCTGGAGGTACCACTAGGTAGAAACCCTCCCTCCCCTTTACCTGAGCATGGTTTCCTTTTCGGACTCAGAGTGCACAAAGAGCGCTTACAGATTAAGGGCTGCTACAAATGTCTTTCTGCCTGTTATTCTAGGAGCTTTGTCCTCATCCCAGAAAAATGCAGACATGAGAACACAGCTGGTAGCCTCAATGCCATTATGGGCATTTCCACTTTGTCCAAACAGGAGCTTGAAGTTAGAAGGTACTCAGTGGTGTACCTCATCTGTCTAATGAAATTTGAAGCAGCACAGCTCCTGTATTTGCCCAGACATATTTGTATGTTAGTAAAAATCATGACATGGTCAGAAGCAGAAGGCAGATTCCGTTACTGAGAGATATTCTTTGATCTATGAAGTTAGTTAGAAATGGTCTGGTAAAGGAATCACTGTTTCCATGTATTTCTTCATATTAGAAAGCTGTACCTTCTATTTGTAGTTTTCACACAATGACAAAACAGTACTGCCCAACACATCAGTTTGCAACCATAGAATCATAAAATGGCTAAGGCTGAGAGTGACTTCTAAAGATCACCTTGTCCAACCCCACCATAAGCTTCTAGAATCTGGCCCTTGTATGCTATATTGGGGATATATCCAGTTTCACATGTGCTTGTAATAGTCATTTGTCTCTATAAATTCCACAATGAACTTTGTTATTACCACATAACGATGATCTACTAGCCTTTGAGCTGCAACAGAAAAATTGTTTTCTAGTAGCACAGAGAATGATGTCAAAAGCAGAGAGGTTTCATGGAGCAGATTTTGTTATCATCTAGTCCCCTAATCAGAATCACAGAATGTGAGGGGCTGGAAGGGACCTCGAGAGATCATCTAGTCCAACCCCCTTGGCAAAGCAGGTTCACCTATACGAAGTCACACAGGAACTCATCCAGGAGGGTCTTGAATATCACCAGAGAGGGAGACTCCACAACCCCCCTGGGCAGCCTGTTCCAGTGTTCTATCACAGTGAAATACTTCTTCTTGCTGTTTCCATGGAACTTCCTATGACTTGATTTCCACCCATTGTCCCTTGTCCTGTCATTGGGCATCGCTGAGAAGAGCCTGGCTCCATCCTCATCCTAAGCACAAGGACATGGACCTGAAGAAGTGGGTCCAGAGTGGGGCCACAAAAACGATCAGAGGGCTGGAACACCTCTCCTGTGAGGACAGGCTGAGGGAGCTGGGGTTGTTCAGCCTGGAGGAAATAAGACTCTGGGAAGATCTAAAAGCAGCCTTCCAGTACCTGAAGGGGGCCTAGAAGAAGTCTGGCAAGGGACAGTTTACAAAGGCCTGCAGTGATAGGACGAGGGGCAATGCTTTGAAATGAGAGAAGAGTAGATTTAGGTTGGACATTAGGAGGAAGTTCTTTACTGTAAGGGTAGCGGAACACCGGAAAAGGTTGCCCAGGGAGGTAGCTGAGGCCCCATGCTTGGAAATATTCAAGGTGAGGCTTGACAGGGCTCTGGGCAACCTGATCTAATGAAAAATGTCCCTGGTTACTGCAGGAGTGTTGGACTAGATGACCTTTGGAGGTCCCTTCCAACCCAAACCATTCCATGATGATTTTATGATTTTATGTTACTCCAGTACACCTCTTCTTCATGATCCTGCAATTGCCACAGAAAACACACACACACACACAATATAGTTACTTGGAAAGCCTGTTTTTCTTTATAAGTGACATTTATGTAAAAATAGAGAATGTGCATACACAATAGAGAGAATCTGGTTTGAATCCATAGGCGAACCTTGGCCAAAAGCCAGTGGTTAAATAATTCTAAGATGTATTAATATAGGTAACTGGATAAAAGAAAAGTGAAACCTAACATCATTAGCACAGGAGCATGATGTTTAGCTGTCTGAAAAATAATCATTATTGCACACCAGAAACTTTCCAGGAGCAAGACAGTCATAAATGCTCCCCCATCTAAAAAGTTGCAAGATCTATTTGAAAACTTTAGTGTAATTAGCTATATATTCACATGAAACAAAGCCTTACTGGTTCAATGGCTCACAGAAGTATTTGGTTTTTAGGGTGGTACATCTGCATGGTTTTGAGGAGCAGAAGATCCTTATTATTTTAACTATCAGTAACTTAGTGATGGAAAAGACCAATTATTGGCTGAACAGCACAAGCCTCACACATGGTGGAAGCTGCAAGAGGTGCCTTTCTAGGCAGGAATAAAAAGTGACAAACAAGGACTTGCATGCCTTCTTGTTCTTGCACACACAGTACCTTTCATGTGTGGGGGACTGCTTTCATATTTCTCTTACACTTGTCATGCTCCATGGCCACTCTTGTAGGTCCCAGCAGCTTTTGGTGAGTCTGCCCTCATCTTTTCCTATTTCCTTTTAATGGGCTGGAAGATGACACTGCAGTATAACCTTCTAAAACAGTTTAGGGCTGCTGAGATGGTATTGTTATATGGCCACACACAATAATTACCTGTTTTTTTTCAACTTATGGGTGGGGCCTGGAAAGATTTTTCTCTCTTCCTTTTTTTTTTTTTCCAGCTCCCACCCAGAAGAGTAGTAGGTGCTAGCATTGATGGTGGCAACACCCTGAATACTGAAAGTTTGAAATATTTTCTGTGCCTGAAGCATCTGTGTATCACAATGTGGTACCTCATCACAGGACAACCAAAAGCTGGCTGGAGTGTATGCTAACCAGATGGTCCACACACCTTACATATGCCTCTCATCACTTCTTCAAAGAGCTTTTCAAGAGAAATGATGCTTAAAATATTCCAGGAAAGTCTGGGACTGCATGTGGCATTTCAGGTTTATCACTTTACCTCTCCCAACAGAGAAACACTACCATGGTATGGACTTTAGTCAATTATAAAATGTTAATTCATAGGAAACCCAAACGCTGTCTTCAAAAGAAGCTTGTAAAAACAATAGAAAATGTATTTGGGGATAGCATATGTCTGTACATAGATTCACCTACAGCTTGCTTTAAAAAGAAAACTCTGCTTCCTGCCAGTAGCACTTTTTCCCCACAGCCCCAGAACATCCAGCAGCTGCTCTGTTCTTTTACAGAGGTCTCATGCTCTGCGCTTCTGTGGCCTCTGTGCTTTTTCAGCCCTTCACTGAGCTTACAAAAAGGGACAGATAGTTTATGGCAATGAACTAATCATTTTTCTAACATAGAAAAGTGATCATATATATATACAGACACATAATTAAGAAAGTACACAGAACTGGGACATAAAGATCACCTTTTAAAAGATCTACTATCTGTAAACTTGGAACATTCTGAGATATATGTAGTCCACTATTGTATCAGAGCATGCAGAAGACATCTGTGCAGCAGCCACAGTGGATGCATTTACGTCCCACCTTTTATTATGCTTCATGCACCTGCACAAAACCTTTGTGGTTTTGAGGAAGATGGGAAGAAATGGCACATGAAGCCCATGCACCTCAATGAACTCCCACGCCTATTAATTTACCCATCTTAAAACACTTGCTTGTTCAAACTATACCAAACTGGAAATGACAGCATTCACACAACCACAGAATGGGCAAGGCTGGACATGAACTCTGGAGGTCATCTGGTGTAACTCCTGCTACTCAAGCACTCACCTCTGTCAGCCTAAAGCCTGGGGAAATGATTTAGTGCACCTGTGGTTTGGGTTTTGTATCCAGGGGATAGGCCTGTGGGACACTGACATACATTGGTATTGAATGTACTGATGGCAGCAGAGATTGGACATCCCAAATTGAAGAGTTCCATGGCTTCCTCATTTTAACAGTAATCTGATGCTTCTTAAAGACGTTAGTTCTGCAAGTGCTGTTCTCTCTCTTTACTGCTCCAACACCTAAAGTTGTAAATAAGGCTTTTTTCCCATAGTGCTGTTTTATCAAGATAGCACAAGCAGGATAGGAGTTCTTAGAGTGGCTAAGACCCTTACAGATGGCACTGAGCAAAATGTGAGCAAGGAAGGTGACACCTGCAACACCTTTACAGCTGGAATATGAACTCAGGAGCCATCTGAAGTACAAAAAAATCATCTGGCCAATTAAAAATACACTTAAGTCAACCATGGACTAAAAAGCACCCTTAACATAACTATGTCAATGTAACAGATCATCTTATGAAGCAGTCAAGAAAGAAAACATACAGCACTAGGCATGTTCTGTCTTGGAGCAGAGTCTAGTGCATGGCTGAGAACAAAACATGAACCCACTCTCCATAAATGGTATGAAAATAAGTTTTCAATGTCTTAAGTATGAATATTATGTAAGGATCACAGGATGTTAGGGGTTGGAAGGGACCTCTGGAGATCATCGAGTCCAGCCCCCAAAGGATTGCTCCTTGGTGACTGAAACAGGGATCACAGAACACAGGAATCTGTAGTTCTCACTGTCATGGTGTTTAAAGTATTTATTATAATGGCCTCCATTAACAGAAAAAAGTTAAAGACCTAGTGTCACATAAATTTGACAAAGTAATGTGCAAGCAACAGAATCAACACAGAACTAGGAAATAATAGCAGCAAGAGACAACTACAAATGAAGAGAAAAAAATATTCCTAATAGGGAAGACAAAATACCAGGTAGAGCTTTCCAACAGAGATAATGGTGTGAAAATAGTCTCCAAAAGGCAGCAGTGAAAGCCACATTAACTTCACAGCTCCAGTTCAATTTTAAGAGAGAAAATAAGCTGACTAACCATATAAGAAATGTGTGTGTTACCTGAATGATTATGGTATGAAATAAAGATGACTATTCTGTTAATTAATTGCTTCTGAAGACTGAAGGCCAGAGAGATGAGGTATGCCAGTAATACTGAAACAATATACCCAATTTAGCAGTTTTCAACAGGAGTAGTTTACACTGAAATACACTGTGTAAAAAAAAAAAAAACACACCTAACAACTCAAAACAAAAAAACAAGATTTAAAAATATCAACCAGGATAGCTTTGCAGTTAGTATTTAGAAGTGTAAGTTGGAATTCAAAAGATCCCTTGCAGTGCACAAAACAAAACACTGCAGTACTGTACAAAGTGGGCTACTGCTACAGGAAGATGAAACATCAATATTCTTGTAGCTCAGACTGGAAAAAAATCAAAATAGCCAAGTTGAGCAATATATGTTAGTTACAAATATCTGCTTTGGCCATCACTTCAGATATCCCTACAATCTTCAATTTAGATATCTCTAGAGCTTTTGTGGAATAAAGAGGTTTTGATGTGTCTTGGCTTGGCAGTTAAGTCACTGTATTTCTCACTAGAAGACAACTCAGGTTTGGGTAAGTCTAATGAAGCTCCATGCTCATTTCAGTGGTTCAAAGTTGTAAGCTTCCTACATCTCTTTGCCTATTAACTTCTGTAACTATAGGCAACTTACCTCATTTGTGTGAAACACTGACATAGGTATTTGTTAATACTTTCCCCCTGTGAAGTTTTCATGCCTCGTTTCTCAAACATTTGCATTTTTGCTTTTCTGAAGTATTAATCCACTTTCTTACAAACTGACAGAAAACAAATCAGAAATCACACACCTTAAAACCAAACAAATCCAGAAGAACGAGTCATTCATTCCTCCTGTGCGTTGTGGAACTTCAAAAGCTAGAACAGCCTAAATCATTAGAGAAGGTTCTGCTTAAAATTTCTACACGTGATCATCAGCTAGAATGACTATTCACATTTTAAGAATTATCTCACTTTTAAAAAGCAAGTCAATGATGTTAAACAAAATGGGGTGGACGAGCTCAGAACACTGTGCCCGAGCATTCCACTTCTGAAGGCTAAAACTGCAGGTTAGAGCAAATCCAGTGTAGTAATTTTGGCTTATTGTTTTCAATCTTCAGGCCTTAATTTAACTATTAAATTCTTAGTGCAAGTATTAAAAGCAGAAAAGAAACTTTTAGAAACGTAACATACACTGGATTTGTATCACTTTATTGGCTATGGAAGTTAAGATTTGGAAAAATGGAAAAGGGGGAAACTTCCAATATAGAGGCTCAAATCCTGCTGTCCCAGGAAAATCTCATATCTGCATTTCTCTTTTTAATACAGAAACTAAACAATTAAGAACTTTCTTCCGTTTTTAATGCTTGTAACAGGTCTTAGGGGGTTTCTTCCTTTTGCTTTGTTGTTTCTTGTAGTTACAAGTTCTGATTTGTGTTTCAGTCCTACCAGTCATATTGTATGCTGCTGCAGAGCATGTGAACATCAGCTTCCATTCCACACGTACTGGACAGCATAGGTCATTTGGCACATTGATAAACTTATAAGCCAAGATGCTTCAATGATTTTTTTGTCTTAAACCACATCAGATCATTATGAACGCCTTTAAGCCATTAGAAATTCTTCTGCCAGACTGGTTACTGGAAGACATAATACTTTATAAACATCAACTTAGGGACTCTGATGGAGACTCTGAGGTTACTGTATGGGTTTTCAATACCCAGATTGTCCTGATTTCCTTATGTTATGGCACTTCTTAAAGAATACTGTCTTCAAGCACAGAAATGCACTTTGAAGTCACTTCCCAATTATTTCCTCTTCTGCAAACTATTTCCTCTTCCCAAACCCTGGGTCTTCTACCAGCAGCTTCTTCCTTCACAGCACTGTGTCAAATATGCATAAGGTACTTCAACCAGGAATTGAGGATTTAACATTTGCAAAAAGAAATGCACTCAGATATGGCTGCATCACCTTCAGACTGTGAAGAGGCTACTAAAAGCTTAGCTTTTATTTGTTTGAATCGCAGTTGATTTGATCTTCAAGAGGTGTAGAAAGTGACATTTCTTCAGTTCTAGGACGTTTTGATGCTGGGGGATTTTGAGGACTGTCATCAGGTGGCAAAGGCCTCTCTGAAACAAGCAGACAGGAAAATCATGTAAGCGAAGTAAATCCAGGTTAAGAAAGTAAATTGGTTTGCTGAATTCACAAACAGTTCAGCACTTGCTGAAAACCTCCAAACCCGGTTTGAGAATCCAGCATCTAAAACAATCGTGTGCTGAAAAGTACACAGGCCTTCAAAACCCGTGTGAAGAACATTACATCCAAATGAATTAACTCTTCTTGGTTCTGGTGGGAGCTAACACACCCATTACTACAAAAGCTGCAGTGACATATTGTCATGTAAGCAGCTGCCCAAGACCAACTGCAGTGAGAATGTATTTCATATTGTCAAGAAAGCACCTTTCAAACACGGTAAGACAATGAAGAAAGCACCCTAGGTTTAGTTTGTGTGCTTGAATGTGCTTGTGTTATAAGCTTATAATAGAAGTCTATAATGGAAAATTGGCAAAAAGACTTTGCTGGATATTAACAGTCACAAAAACTTACCAAGTTCTTGTTCCGAGGAAGGAGATATAGGAACTGTATCTGTACATGTAGAAGTTGGTGTATCTGGCTTTAGTGGAATCAAGTTTACTCTCCTTTAAAAGAGTAGAAACAGTTCAACTACTTTAAAGCCACCATTTCCAGAAATAGTTTAATTAAAGATTTACTTGAAACAGAATTGGTTAATGTAGTTTAAGATATATTTTACTATGCATTTTTTCTTCTTGTTGTCTGTTGAATAGAGCGTTTTTTAGAAGTACTTTAAATACCATTCATGATCTTTTTCACTAGACAGTACTTTTATATACAGCACAGTGCTAGATAATCAGCTTCAGAACACAGTTATCTTGGTCAAATATCTTAAAATTAAGACTGGCTATGCTTACTGCTTCCCAGCCCTGTCCATGGTAACACTTTAGATTCATAAAAACCTAGGGAACTCTTTTTGCCCACTGAGGTCCACTCTCAAGTCACTTGCAACTACCTAGAATTCTTACAATTCTTAGTTCCAGTAGAGATGAACATTGGTGTGTAGAATGCCATCACCTCCCAGGATTTTTCTTTGTGGTTATTGATGAAATCTGCTATCCTGCTTTCTCATTCACCACTTCCTCCCTATCCACCTACTAATTAAAACATTCCTATGAGAAGTTATAATAATTTTCTTTAATTCTCTTTAATTCTAAAATAGCTGGCAAGGTCTAGATCTCTACTTGCATAGCTGTTTCCTTAGTGCTGCACACCAGCTCAGGATCTTATATGGCCAGCTATTTGACAATCAATACATGGATTCCAGGTAATTTCTGAAAACTGAGATCTTTGCCTTAGGAAACAGCCTGAATTAATGCATTAAGCCCCACACCCATGACTCTGCACACTGACAGCCTGTCTAGCCTTGCACCCTCTTTCTTCAAATATTTCTTGTGAAAAGGCTCTTTAAATAGTTCTTGTCAGTTGAAGGTTTCAGGTACCATCTTTGTATGGAAAATGGGACCTGAGGACAGACACCTGTTGTTGCCACATGGACAAGATGTAACAAACAGGTTAACTTTGCTACTGCCTCATGGTTCAGACTGAAATATACAAACTGCACATTTAGAATCCAGGAGACTTCTGACAACTGGAGCAAAAAGTTCCACGTCAAGACAGATACTACCAAGACACAGGGCTGGGAATTTAAGCCTAAACCTCAACCTTTGAGAGTAGCACACGCACTGCTTGTCTTGGACTTCATATTTATGACTGGAAACGGCAATACAAATCTCACCTTGGCGTCTTGCTCCATGCTTGTAAAGTGTTGAGAGTAATCCTCCTGGGCTGGTTTACTTTACTGCTCTGGCTGGCTGGCTGGCTGATTTTCCTCTCGTCTGAGGATGAGACTGGAATATTTTTTATGCCAACAGGTGTGGAAAGCAAGTCCTTACTGGCAGCTGTAGTTGTAGGTTGGAGAGTGGGAGTGCTAGGATCCATAACCCTGCTGGAAGGAGTCCCCTCTGTCAGCCTAGAGCCTGGAGAAATGACTTTGTGCGACTGACTCTTTTTCACTTTCTTCTCTGCTGCACCAGAAGTCCTGACATTTATCTGTGGCTTTTCCTTCAGTGGTATTCCCAGTTCATCCTTCTCAAAGGTAACAAATGAACAGTATCCATCCGTGGAAGAAATAGCAAGAAAGGCTCCATCGCTGGACCTATTTGTGATTTTTATTTTTTTTCCCATTAAGAGTAAAGATCAGAACTGTTCTTCAACCCTCACCCCACCCCATCTTTAACACATCATACCTCTCTTTTTCTCCTCCCTTCCCCAAGTACATGTATACACTTAAATAAAACTGCAGTCAAGTAAAGATATCCAATTCAAATGAGTAAAATATCTTCAAATGTGGCCTTTGCATCTGATATAATCTCTCTGGTGCCACCTAAGATCACCTGTAATATGCTGCTGCCAGCACCTGTAGGCATTTGAGCTGGCACAAAGCATGGTTCAATTGAAGGTACACAAATCTTCAACTACAGTTTCAGAAACATTGCTGAAGTCTCCTCACTGAGACCAGCAGAGCAGTTCAAGCTCTTTGGCTGTGCTCCTTGTGCTAAGCAGGGACAATGCTCAGAATCACCATAGCGCTTATGAGAATGGGTTCTTTGTGCTGATTTCATCAACTGATTAAAACCACTAACTTTCTATTCTTTTCCACTCCTTTCTTCCTGATGCAATGGTTTTCACAGCATGAACATCAGCTTCTGAAAAAGAGGCCTCTATGTGGTCCTCAGCTTATGTACACTGGCATAAGAGAAGAAACCATTTCAGCAGAGGAGTTTATCCTGACCCCAAGACTTGGGTTCAATTTTCAGCTCCATTTCTGACCCCCCACACAAATGTCAGATAAATTACTTCATCTGGCACATGAAGAACCACTAAGCAGAATTGTGCAGATAAAGCAGAATTTGGCCAGGATACACACACTTGAACTTAGAGAGATGACTCTCAAAACCTGTAAGTAACTTCATTATTACCAGTTACACTGCCTGAACCATGAGTACTAGCACCCAGTACATTCACCTTCATAAAAATTTGCATCTGCATGTTCCCAGGGTGCTTGCACCTCATTTCCCAACTGATAAATAATCATAATTTTCTGGTTCAGAGGAAAAAAAAAAATGGCTTGCTGTTCAGACACTGTGATGCAAGTGATCACATAAAAATACAGCAAATCACATAAAAATGAAGCAAGACACAAGATGCTGTCCAAACTTCAACATGTAAAAAGGACATTACCCCCATCACAACAAATCTTAATAATATAACAACTACCTACCATGAAATATCACTCAGAGTGTGATAATGTATGTTAGAAACATAGCCAAAGGGAAAAGACTGTTCAGTATCATAAAAAAGCACAGAATCTTCTGAAGCAACAGCAAACACCAATCGATAGGGCAGATTGAACAGAGAAGGAGATGACTTCTGACTGATTTCATCTAGAATGCAAACAAACAAACACACTGAGAATTCTCTCTTTCATTCATTGCAAGGTATAACTGCAGTAGCTTAGTCAAGAATCTAAATAGAGTTCATTATTACTCAGTGTCAAGACAATGGTTAAGACAGCACATCTATAAAATGTAAAGTTTAAATGCCAAGCATTAACATTTCTGTTACCTGAAATTTGCCCTCAATTGTTTTAGCTGAAGAGAAATTGGCAACATCTTTGTCTACCTGGATTGGTAAAATTTTGTTTTGTAAAGTTTGTCAGATATTCTCCACCTGACATTTTTCAGTGTATTTAACTTTAGTATTAAAGTCCAGACAAGTGCATCTTAGAATATAGACTAAACCAAGGTCATCACAATTGACACCAAGTTATATTCTGCATTGTGTTATCTTGGGTTCAGCTCCTAGCTAGTCTTCTCATCACAGCAGTGGTTACTTATAAGGCAGGATTGTTTCCACTTCTACTGGAAACAGCACTAGCTAGCTGCTTTCAGACTTTCCTAGTGTAGAGAGCTCCCCTTCAGTTCTATGATGGTTATGGAAGCTGTGCACTAAAAGAGGCAGGCCATTGATGTTAATGTAATACAAGATGTATCTAAAGATTTCTAACCTAACATAGATCTTCACTTTTCTGAGTGTATGTATGTTGCAGACACTAAACATTCTCTTTGGAGCAGCTAGAGACCAACAGCAGATACTCTTCTCCTTACTTTGCAACACACCACTACTATGGATCTAAAGATTACGACAACAATACAGAATGCAACAGGGAATCTATAAATCCTGTAAGGAATACTACAAGTTGATCCTCTAAAGAAAGGAGCAAAGCTCTGCCTTTTCACCAGGGTAAGACTATGTCTTGTAAAAACATATACAGACTTGGACCCACTGGACTCACAACACAGTTGGATTTCAGTCTCCACTAAGTTCTTATGCAATTCTTTCCCCACATCAGAACTTCTGTTCTGGTGAGTAACACCAGCACTGTTTCAGGTTTGGCTTCCTCGAATAAACATCAATGATTGTTGCAAACTACCCCAACTCTCTGGTGCTTCTGTGATGTGGGTAGTTGAGACCAACACAAAATATTTCACTGGATTACTCCTTTGGTGCTAAGTCAAGTTATTTACTGTTACTCACACAAAATGGTTAAAAGTGAAAGAAAAATATTAAGCAGTGTTTCTGTAGCCTAAGAGGCCAAGCAAGAACATTTATTCACTCTATCAAAAGCTACTTGCAAGGTACTTAAGGTGAAATCAGGGTCTTAGAATCAGGAAACAGTTTCTAAGATGTGGTACAAAACTGTCTTAGTGGAATGTTAAAAGGCTAAGGCATAAACCAGTAAACAGTCACATTGACCTTTTCACATATTTGCTGTAAAAATCATACTCTCTGAAGGATTTACAGTACCTTTATTAAATGTTTGTCTCAACTCAAAGTAGACTGGGCAGCAGCGAACAGCAAGAGTTGCCTTTCCAGGACACGGCAGGTGACCCACAGGCCTTTTATAAAGAAACAGGATTTCAGAAAACAGCATTTCATTTGTTTATTTATTTAAAAATAAAAATGTATTTTCATCTTATTAAACTCTACCTTTTAAGATTGTTTCTGGAGAAAACGTATGTGGTGTTTGTTACATTCTCTCCTGATTCAACACAGCCAGCTGCAAAAATAAAGATTAAAACATTACTTATCAAGTCAAAATGGTACTGAGTACACACTATATGCCCATAAACATTCTACTTCTCAGGAATTAGGCTTGTCAGTTGGGTAAGAGCTGTGCAACTTGAACACGATTTAAAAAAGCCTCCCTAATATTTATTTAGTGCTGGGTTTGTTTCCTTGATATAGTTGCCCCTCGAAGCTTCTTTTTGTGCAAGACATCTGTAAAAGCAGCGCGTATACGGGCAAATAGATCTCCTCCTTGCAGTGTTATTGTTACTATGACTGCAGAATGTTCTTAAGAAAGGATAAAAACCAAAGAGAAATCAGTCAAAAGAAACCACTCATTATTCCTAATTTCTATTTTAGAAGACCTGTACTGTTGTAATTTCCATGTTTTGGTTCAGAAAAATACAGTAAGTATATTTTTTATTATAGGTGAAAGTTGACGTTCTGGTAACAGAGTAGTATTGTGGAGTCTGTCTTCTTTAAGAGGAGGAATGAGAAATGGCATAAGTAAGATAAATATCCCCTAGCAGCTTGAAAGCAGTCTTGATGCACATTCAAACTAGAGCCTAACGGATACAACGCAGGTTACAGTGCACGTTCTCACATACCTGGAGTGAGCAAATAGGAGCCATCCGCAGTGAAACTGAGCCTGCGGAAAAACGACTTCATGCTGTCATCGTGAAACATCCGATAGCTCCTAGCCTGTAACATCGAAAACACGACCGTGTGAGGTGCCACAAATGTGTCAGCTGGCTTTCAAGTGAGAAAAAAACCACATCCAGTTGTACAATCCAACCTGATGGAACTTTTAAAATAAAAGATACATGTTTTAAAAACCATGGCTCCTTCAAGCTCACCTTCTGCTATGCTACAAATTCTTCAGAGCTAAGAAAAATAGTCCTTAATCTCTCTTCAGCTACCAATCAAAACACTCCAAGATCAGTCACATTAGACCAATAATAAAAAAATTGTAATAACCTGGAGAATGACATTATTTAACAATAAAATCCCGTTCCTTCAGCATTTAACTCCAGTAAAAAAGGCAAAATGTCCTCTCTCAGGTCTGTATTTTAGTCTCTATAAAACTGTTACAAATGTTTCCATAAAAAATAAAAAAAGAAGAGGAAGAGAAGGAATAAAAAAAAGTTACAGCCAGCTTAGAGGTGTTATTTTGCCATTACTTAGTAGTGCTGTAGGGGAGAAAAAGCTCTATGTTTTACCTCTTGGGATTAGAAAGCATTTCCTAAATTTTCCCTAATTCATATTTTTCCTAAAAAACAGACTGCATTTTTGAAAATTTCAAGCTGCTGACTTTGAAGTATAATTGCTATGTCATATGCATTAAAAAGCTATTGACAGACACATTTGAAGTTCTTCCTATCAAGAATACAGCACACACTATTTTTCCATGCTGTTTTTAACATCTCCAATCAAATACATTGTGTTACTACTTCGGTCAGCTTGCAAGAGATGAACAGCAGCAGGCAGTGTTCTCAGTCACTTCTGCAAGGTTTGAGGAAACCTGAAGGAGCCTGTATATATTGGGCAGTGAGTGGCTGGAAAGCAGCCCTGAGGAGAGGGACTTGGGGGTGCTGGTGGACGAGAAGCTCAACATGAGCTGTCAGTGTGCACTTGCAGCCCAGAAAACAAACCAGAGCCTGGGCTGCATCAAGAGAAGTGTGGCCAGCAGGTCAAGGGAGGTGATTCTCCCCCTCTACTCAGCTCTGGTGAGACCCCACCTGGAGTACTACGTCCAGTTCTGGAGCCCTTATTACAAGAGGGATATGGACATGCTGGAAGGTGTCCAGAGAAGGACCACCAGGATGATCAGAGGGCTGGAGCACCTCTCCTATGAGGAGAGACTGAAAGAGTTGGGGCTGTTCAGTCTGGAGAAAAGAAGGCTCCGAGGTGACCTTATTGTGGCCTTCCAGTATCTGAAGGGGGCCTGCAAGAGAGCTGGGGAGGGACTTTTTAGGATCTCAGGTAGTGACAGGACTAGGGGGAATGGAATAAAGCTGGAAGTGGGGAGATTCAGGCTGGACGTGAGGAAGAAGTTCTTCACCATGAGAGTGGTGAGAGCCTGGAATGGGTTGTCCAGGGAGGTGGTTGAGGCCCCATCCCTGGAGGTGTTTAAGTCCAGGCTGGATGAGGCTGTGGCCAGCCTGATCTAGTGTGAGGTGTCCCTGCTCATGGCAGGGGGGTTGGAACTGGATGATCCTTGTGGTCCCTTCCAACCCTGACTGATTCTACGATTCTATTTAAAAAATGCAAAAGTGAGACAGGGACAAAACATCCTGATACCTGGAATTTTGGATGGGAATTGAATTTGGAATGGGCTGCCCAGGGAGGTGGTTGAGTCACCAACCCTGGATGTGTTTAAAGGTCGTTTGGATGTGGTGCTTGTGGATATGGTTTAGGGGTGAACTTTGTAGAGTAGGGTTAGTGGCTGGACTTGGTGATCCTGAAGGTCTTTTCAAACCTGAATGTTTCTGTGATTCTATGATTATTGAACGGAAAATACTTTGCAGAACAGAAAAACTCCTATAAAACAGCACCCAGCACATTCTACAGTACTACTAGTAGCAGAACCATGTACCTCGCCTTCTGCTCCTGATCCAGACGGCATCTTGGTGACGTTGAACGCTACACGCTTGGTTTGTGTGTTGTATATCCGCAGGACCCTGGGTGGTAGAAAGCACAGTTAGCTATGAACACCTTCCTTTCACTCCATGTTTCACACAATGCTACAGGACCTCACTTCTCAGTCAGGACTGCCAAATACAAATGACAAACACGCATTAGAACTCTCTTCATGAGACACCACAGGGAGGACACATTTTGAACATCTGAATAACCCATGAATCACCGACAGCTGAAGTACCAGCACAGACAGTCGTGGAGGAATGAGGGCATTAGTGGACATGCCATTCCTGCCAGTGCTGTAGTACCCAGTATGTTTCTGGAGAGTGAGAACTTGCCACAAAGACAATTAGCAACATCTCCAAGTTTCGGTTTCCTTTGGAATAAATGAAAATTTGAGTACATCTCTGTACAGAATGTTGGAACTCCCTGATTTTATCTCACTAAAACCACAGGTAGCCCAAGCAAATCCATCCACTTGTCCCACTATCCCCTCCTTTCTGACAGCTCTGACCTTCACTAAATTATATTGATTTCTTAGGCTGACAGAAAACCAGCCTAAGACAGCTTTCTGCTGATTTAATGTGCTGAAACAGTTCCACAAAGAATCCTAGATGGAGTTAAGATGAGAAATAGAAGGTATGGCTGTGGCAGACAGCTTGAGAGAGTTGTGGAACTAGTGGTTCTGGATATCACACAGGTAAGCTGGTCTGCCAAAAGAGAAAAAGGTCTCTTCACCATGAGCTGGTGAGCACCCAGTCCTGGCAACTGGCCTGGCTCCTGTTACATCCCTACTGAGCTGACACTATTCACCAACCTCGCAGAGAAGTATCTGAAAAATGAAAAACTTGCACATCATTCTATTACTTAAGTTTCACTGCTGTTCATTTTAATAAAGGCACAAAAAACTCACATAGCTGATTCTCACAAGAGAGTGGTTCATAATGACGAAGTTGCTATTAACTTACCATTTTTCTGAGCCTACTGCAAATCTTAAATTAAAAGTGCTTTTCCACTATTACAGTAGTTTTCTTTGCAGTGGGTTCCAGATGACATTCATTTATTAGCCAGCTGCAGGCCCTAGACAGTTTAAGCTCACACAAAGTTCTGACAAGGGTCAGGTTTATGAAGTGTGTGTTTAGTTTTCCCAATGACATCACTTGCAAAACCGTTGGGGATCGATGGAAAAAAAAAAAGGCAGCTATCAGTGGAAAGACATTTTAATGGATTTCTTAACCTGTTCATATCTTTCTGTAAAAAGACAAGGATGAACACATCAACAACTACAGAATGCAGACTCTTAAGGTATTTGGTACCTCTGACAACCAATACCATGAAAACTCTAAAAAAAAAAAATCTCTATGAAAAAGTTTATGTAAGCTGCTTTTCTGCTTAGAGAGGACATTCAAACTTCAGGAATTATTTACCACAAGTAAAGGATTAACTAAGTATAATTTTACTTTCACATCAATCTTCTTACAGAGCAATCTGAATAAAACTAAAAGAAAAGTCCTATTTATCCCATATGATTGCTTTTAATTCATCCTCAAGCAAGACAGAACACTAAGGCAAAACACTCAGATCAACAGCTCACCTATCACAACTCAGAGTTGCAATGTATTGGCCTAAAGGATCCCAGGTTACCCCTTGGACGTAACTCTTGTGTTCATTTAATATTGAAACCTTCTGCCCTGAAATTACAAACAGTTTTCATATTATAAATTCAAATATATTTTAAAACAGTCTTCATTTTAGAAATAAAACAAAGCATTTAAAAATTCAGAGAAAGCCTTTTTTTAAAACATACGAACTGTTAACTTGAAAGTGTCTAATAAGAGAATCAGAAACAGTTGCTTTAGTTCTAGAATCTTCACGTGTAGAGGACATTGTGATGTGCCACTTTTAAGGCTTGTTCCCTACAAGTGAACTCAGAAAAGCAGTTTGGCTTAGACATTAAATAGGCAATAGGTATATATTTTAAAGCAGAAGTATTTCAAAACTTTTCAGGCAGGTCTAGAATAGTGCTCCAACAGCAAACTGAATTTGGTTGAATACTGAGCCAGAAATTCCAGCATTAAAACATAGCTTCCACCTGAGGGGGTTGTACCAACTCATCTACTCTGCTGAGCAGACACTGAAAAAAATACACCAGAAACATGCTGACTGACGTCCACACATGGGCAGCACTCAGAAACATTCCACAGCACTGCTAATGCACCTCACTCTATAGCTTATTCTGTAATGAAGATCTCTGCAATACAAAAGCTTTCTGACCTCACTGATGTTCCACAGTTGAATGCCTCAGATCCAAAGTATCATGATAAGGTAAAGTTAAAAATAACTCTCATTAAATATGCCATTTTGAATCATAGTGATAGATGCTTTTTTTTCCTATTAGTTAAGTGTTGCTTTGTTGCAAAGAAATACTGTAAACTGAAAAGTTTCCAAAACGATAGCTCCTCAAAAATATTGCACAAATATAGTTGAGGCCACACTGCATAACCCCAGAAATCCTTCTTGTGCAGTATTGTTTCCAACAGGAGCCAACAACAGATGCCTATGGAAGAGCATAATAAGAACAGAGCAAACATATAATGATGTATCTACAGGATACCCAGCAAGCTGGCAACAGTTTGTATCTCAAAGACTTATGCCAGTGGTGCTCTCTATGTACTGAACAGCTCTATGGATTTTTACTATTAATTTTCTTTCAGTCATTGGAAAGACACTGTCTACAAAGGTCTCTATTGATAGGACAAGCAGCAATGGTTTCAAACTAGAGAAGAGTAGATTTAGATTGGATGTTAGGAACTAGTTCTTTACCATGAGTAGTGGAATGCTGGAACAGGTTGCCCGGGGAGGTAGTTGAGGCCCCATCCCTGGAGATGAATTCAAGGTGGGCCTCAACAGGGCTCTAGGCAACCTGATGTATTTGAGGAGGCCCCTGCTTACTGCAGAGGGGATTGGACTAGATGACCGTTGGAGGTTTCTTCCAACCCAGACCATTCTATGATTTAAAAACACCCAACTGGAAGATATCTTTGAAACTCTTTCCTTTCATGTACCTGCCACTTCAATCACAGAGCCTCAGTCTTCCAGTAATGGCTACTTACTTTCAACTTACTAGGTGTCCTTCTGTGCTGAAGATACAAAATGCCCTCCATGGTATTAATTGCACACAGTGAGAATAGAAAGCATTACACACAAGTAACAGATCAGCTTAAGAGGTCATTCAGGTTTATTTGGTAATAATTCTAATAGGTATGTGCCTTTAAAATCATTATAAGCAGTCCATGATGCAAGAGACATTTAGCCATACTGCCTTTAGAGGCTCCAAGCACACACACTTTTAATTGAACATCCATGCAAGGTAAGGACTTTTGGAAAGTATGTGTGACAGTTCAGACGGGAGAGACATTAAGCACCCAAACCAAGAATGTAAAAAATCTCAGTGGTTGAACATTTACATTTTCATGTTTATGTGCATTGAAAAATTAACCTGCATTCAACAGAATTTTTCTTAATTAGACACTAAATAAATGTAAGATAAAAGGTTTAGAACGAGTTAAGTTTTTCCACATAAAATTGAAAGTAATGATTACACTGCTAGTAAGAAAACATCAAACCACTGTAGAGCAAACTAACCCAGCAGGTTACTACCAGAACTTCTACCAGAAGTTCAGATGGGCCTTTCTTGGAGAATGCAAGCAATTCCACTGCAGTGGGGTGAGAATGAATGGAAGTGTTACACCTAATGGAGTAATACAAATATCACATCTTGCAAAACAAAGCCTGCATGCTATACTTCTTAATTTTTAAATAGGTAGTTAACTACTTGTTACCAGTCAAGTTTTGTTGGTTTGTTTGGGGTGTGGGGTGGACTAAGTAATATGCAAGCTGCTTGTGTAGGAGTTTGGGGGGTGGGGGCAAACGGGTTAAGTTTATCTGCTGAGTAATCAAGGTGAAGAGATTACTTATGCATATTTTTTGCTGGCCTGAGGGTATCTTGAGTATCTTTACATGCTGTGCTCTCTGCCTTACAATCCCAGAAATCTATCAATCGCAGTAAAAGATGATTTCAACTCCTTTGGTAAGCATCATGAGGAACTTCCACTGGAAACACGAGTGATAAATGTTAACATTTACCTTTACTGACATCCCACATTATAGCTGTGTTATCTACAGAAGCAGATGCCATGTAATTTCCATCTGAGGTCCAACAAATATCATATACGTCTTCTAAGTGGCCTCTAGAAATCAGAAGAGAGGAAACCAATTACTAATTTAAAAATTAGCAGCTACATGCATACATGAGTTGTATGCATTTTTTAGTTAGAAAACCAACCAACCAAAACCAGAGGCAAACTGAGATATCAGTGAAGTAAAATGAACAGCAGGACTTTCAGTTTTAAAAGAACACTTCCATATTCAGGTGACAAAACATTAAATAAAGCACATTCTACATCTATTCAAAAAAAGCCTGTCTTTTCAAAAGATCTTTTTCACAGAAAATGAAAAACACATTTGAAGTAATTAATGAATTTGTACTTAGAACAAAACTGGAAACAAACATTTCTAGGATTTGTACAAACATAACACAAAACACTATACTGAAGTAATTAGGAAGTGTTACTATTCAAGAGAACTTGGTTTCATAAAAGCAGTAAAACAAATATGCATACTCAGCAGAACAATATGAAACACAGGAATTAAGGTTGATTCAGATATAGTTGAACAAACATTGCAAGATACTCAGAACCACCTCCATTGAAACCGAATTTTATTGCTTGTCAATTGAAAATTTACCATGCAGTGTGGTAACTTTAATAAGAAAAATAAATGCTTGCAACACCAAAGTTTAGTGGAGGGGGATTTGGCCTGTTTGTTTGCTTTAGGTATTAATGTTTCTAAAGGACCACACTGTTGCTTCAGTATAACATTTACGAATAGCAGGGGTTAGTGCTAGGTCCAGTCTTGTTCAACATAGTCAACAATGATGTAGATGAAGAGGCAGAGAGTACCCCCCAGCAAATTTGCCAATGACACAAAACTGGGAGGAGTGGCTGACACACTAGAAGACTGCGCTGCTGTTCAGTGAGACCTGGGCAAACTGGACAGTTGGGCTGGGCAAAGATGAGCCTAACAAAGTTCAACAAGGGTAAGTGTAGTGTCCTGCACCTGCGAAGGAGTAACACCATGCACCAATACAGGTTAGGGGTTGACCTACTGAAGAGTAGCTCCACAGAGAAGGACCTTGCACTCAGGGTTGACAGTAAGTCATCCATGTGACAGCAATGTGCCCTGGTGGTCAAGAAGGGCAATAGTATACTTAGGTGCATTAAGAAGAGTGTATCCAGCAGGTTGAGAGAGGTTCTCCTCCCTGTCTACTCAGTCCTAGTTAGACTCCATCTGGAATACTATGTACAGTTGTGGGCTCCTCAGTTAAAGAGCAACAGGGAACTATTAGAGAGGTCAACAGGGGGCTACGAGGATGATTAAGGGACTGGAGCATCTCTCTTACAAGCAAAGAGTGAGAGACCTGGGGCTGTTTAGTCTGGGGAAGAAAAGGATGAGAGGGGACCTTATCAGTATCTACAAATATCTGAAGGGTGGCTATCAGGAGGATGGAGCCAGTCTCTTTTCAGTGATACCCAGTGATAGGATGAGGGGCAATGTGCCTAAACTCAATCACCTCAATTCCACTTCAACATGAGAAAAAACTTCTTTACTGTGAGGGTGGCAGAGCTCATTGTACACTTGACACAAAAGCTGTGTAATACAGTAGATTTTAAATTATTAAAATACAGTAGTTGAAAAAGATTGGTTGACCCTCACAGCTATCATCTGGTAAAACTGTATGAATCACTATTTACTGCTGCTTTTTGCTTTCGTAATGATAAAAATGTCCATTATAAAGCTAGCAAATATAACTTCACATTTATGTATCTCCATGTTAAGCTTTAAGTGACTGCAAATCTCAGGTATGAATTTCAGAGCACATCAGTTATGTCACAAAAATGCCAAATCTTCTACCTTAAAAGATGTAGGTAGGTTGGCACTGTAAGAAAAAAAAAAAAGTTGAATACAGTAAAAAGGTGAGTATTAGAGCCAAGAAATTTTAGAGAGCATTGAAGTTCTGTAGAACTTCAATACTAAACCACTGGGGAATAAAAAGAACACTGAACAGAAAACAAAACATTAAGCTACCTTAAAGTTTTAACAACTGTCCAGTTCTCCTTGTTGAGCTGAGCTTCATCTTCATCTTGAAAAACTAATGGTTCCAATTCTTTGCTATCATTCAGCTTCCACAATAAAATAACAGCATCTGTAGAAGAAATCACAGGGAACTTATTTTCTTCCCACTCGCTGCTTTGTTAACACATTACATTTAGACCAACATCACAATCATCTCACATAAGACACATGAAAAGTAGTTCTCACCATCTCCTCCAGATGCTAGGATCTCACCACTTGGAGAGAAGCGCACAACATTCACTGCCTTGGTATGGCGGGCGAGGTTTGACAAGAATTCCACAATTGCTTTTCCATCTGGTCCTTTTTCCACTTTCCATATCTAGTTGTAAAAGCACAACAAATAGTTTTCAGGGACAAGACGAAATACATATGCACTGCTTCAGTAATCCACAGTCTTTGGGCAGTCATTCTGAACTTATCTGAAACTCATCTGAAACTTTCAGAGCTAAAGCTGCAGTCGCACCATGGATTTTCCCTCTAAGAGTACTGGGTTTTATGTGGCAAGGTTTTGGCAGCTGGAGGGGGTTACAAGACTGGCTTCTGTCAGAAGATACCAGATGTTGCCCCCATGTTGGACAGAGCTTGCTCCAGTCAGCTCCAACACTGCCCCATCGCTTGCCAAAGCTCAGCAGATCAGTGATGCTAGTGGTGCCTTTGTGATAATATGTTTAAGAAAGGGTCTAACAGCAGTTACAAGAGAAGAGTAAGAAAAATATGAGAGAAACAGCCCCGCTGACACCAGCCAGTTAAAAAAGAAGGGGGAAGGTGCTCCACTGGGTAAAGCAGAGATTTCCCTACAATGCCTGGAGAAAAAAAACAAGTATTAGCCCTCTTTAGAAGTCTGAGCAAGGTGAAGAGCTTCGCACTATACTATGAAAGTCAACAGATTCCAAGAAAATGATCTGAGCAAGAACGATCACAAGCAGAGCATTAAGACAGCTGCATGCTATGGACACTTTCCCAATAATGATAGCTTAAGGAATTCCTGATTCCACTTTTTCTCTGTTTGGCGGTGCATAATGATACCACAGTGTGAATTAAGACTTCTGTAACTTTTTCCAGTTTTCCCTCTTCATGCAATAGTCCCTCCAAAAGATGTAGCAGCAGTATTGCTTATGTCAAAGAAGAATGAAATATTTCTGGCCCTAAAATATGTATGACTTAAATATATATTCAGTAACCTATATATATGGCCCAAATCCCTGAAATGCATACACCATCAGGTAAGAAGTCAGTTTGCCAGTAAGGAAGGCAAATGTTTTGGCTAAGGCCACTGGAATAAACCCTGAACTTTTAATGACATTTATCCTACTTAGTATCTAAAAGAACAAGGCATTCTAATAATGTATGTATCACAGCAGTTACCAGTAATTGGCTAATAAAGACATTAAGAGATATCGGCATATTTCACTGAACTGAGGATCTTGAGGGGAAAAATCTGGATCCAGTTCAGGCATTTCAAATATAACTCTGACCTTTACATCTCAAATTCTCTGCTAAAACAGCACATTTCCCTATTCAGAAGAAAACGCAGCACTAATACAGAATAAAACCTTATTCTTTGTGCTTACAGCACAGGTGGTAAAACCTTTTTTACAATATTCTAAATTTCTTTTTCAAATAGATGATGGAAGCCTGATATGAGCAGTCCCAAAACGTAATTAAAATATAAGATTATCATGCAAAGATAAATAAATAGACAGATAGATACACACAAAGCAGAGAACCTACATGGTTCTTTCCACTGGAGTTTATTACTAAACAGCACAAGAAGAGTCCCAGGTTGGAAGCCTTTATGGCAGGATGAGTTCGAGGAACTGTCCTAAATGGAAAGGTTAGCAGTAGAAATTTTAGCAAAGTTTTTTACAGGAAATTACGAGGCCCAGATAGGGAAGAGGCCTACAGGTACTCAGAACAGTCCAGCAGTGATGGGTAACCTGCTCTGTTTCACTCCCAGACCCCAAAACCAGGGGAAGTAAATGTGTCAAGTTTTCAGAAGTGTTCTAATAGTAACACAGAAAAGCTCTAAGCAATACATTTACCTTCCATATTGAGAAGCTGTTTAATTATGTTAATTTTATTTCTCTGCAAATGAAATTGTGATTCATATGGCCATTAACTTTCTTTAAGAAGCTGCTCCATATCTGGATAAAAAGGATGTGGTTCACCCACTGCACTCAATTTCCTAAAGCTTTCCAACTAGGGCTAAGGCTTTTAGAGAAATCAAGAGATCACTGAACAATGGGGACAGTTCTCATGTGCATTGAGAATTTAGAAGACCATAAAAAACCTGCCTGATTTTGCAAGGTGAACCCTACAGCCACATCTTCTAGGGCTTGTCCTATTCAACATTTTTGTAAGTGACTCTCAAAAGCATGAACAACTCATTAAAATTTCCTAGCACCAACACAAAATTACTTAGAAGAGATTCATCTGAAGCTGAGATAAAAAAAGACTGTACAAAGACCTCACGCTGCTAAGAGACTACTTACAAAATCACAGAAAAAATTTACTTTTGATGAAGATAAGGAAATTAAACCCAGTGTTTCTCACTAATCTACAGGACTGTGCCCTGAATTAGCAGTTACTACTCAGGATTATCACTCAACAATCAATGTGGGTGATTTTCTAAAAAATAACAGCTCAACACTCACCAGTGGAACTGAGGGACAGCATGCAGGGGGAACAGCCGTTCTGTGTATAGCTGTATAATCCTATACTCTCTCCCTAAATCATCCACCACCGCTGTTACGTGCTGGCCAACAATCTAAAGCCTTGGAAAACAAGCATTGCATGCTCTGTGAATGCTACAAAACCAAAACAAACGGGTTTGAAACTTACACGAACAGCTGTGTCCACACCTGCTGAGGCCAGTCTATTGATCTTCCCATCAGCTCCACGTTGGAAGTCTAAGCTGTAAACAGGCTCCTTATTATGCCATGCTATTTCACAAGTGATGACCTTCATGTTTGCTAAAGAAAACAAAGCAAATACCGGGGAAAATCTTGCTGCTTATGACTAAGGCGAACCAACGCTAACACAAATTTCACAAGCACCACAGACAGATCACCCAACAAGTCCACTGCAGAAAGTGACAGGATGGTTTAACCCAACAATTTCACTGCAGAAAGTGACAGGATGGTTTAAACGTAGCCCATTGCGAGATGCTATGATTGTGGATAAAGCTAGCGCCTGGGCACTGCATGTGAAGGGTAATAAAGTCATGTTTCTTAGTGGAATTAAATCTTGCAACGGAAGCATAGGACAGGGTTACAAAAGCAAATCCCAGGGGCAGACCCCGCAGCTTTCCGCGTTCAGCCGCCGGATCGCGCCCATACTTCCTGGGCTGCCGCGACTTTGCCCAAGGCAAGCTTCTGACAGGGGGGAGCCCGAGCCTCTCCACGCTAGGCTGGCACCAGGCGCATCTACCCGGACCCGGGGACAATTGCTACTTCCATATCGACAGCGCGGCACTGAGGAGCCAAAACAAGGGCAAGTCAGGAAGGCCCCGGCGGAGGCACAGAGGCAGAGCCACCGCTGGCCGTAGATGTTTCCCAGCCGCGCAGCCGTCTCCGGAGCTGCTTCCCGAAGTCCTGGGGGCCTCGAAAACGGCCGCCAGGGACTGACAATACCCGACGCCATGAGGGGATGAGCCACACGAAACCCAACGCTCTCGCTGGCGCCAGCCCTGTGAGCAGTGAGGCTAACTCCCTAACTCCCCGCCACTTCGCAGCCCGGCTTCCCGACTACAGACATCCCGGGTGCTGCAGAGGCTTACCTCTCCCCGCTGCACATGCGGGGCACCACCGACCCGTTAACCTAAAGGCCACCGAGGGCCGCAGAGAGCACAAACCCCTACCTGCCGCGCCGCGCAGCCTGCCCGGGCTCCCGCGTGGACGCGCGTTTCCCGCCCCAGGCCGCCGGGCCCACCCCGCGCCTGCGCGCCGCCTCCATACCCACGCGCGGCGGCACCGCCCCCTGCCGGAGGGCGGAGGCGGCTACAAGGCCTTGAGCCTTGTGACATGTAATGGACCCCCTGAACCAGCAGAGCCTGGCAGCTGATCTGGGGCTTCATTAGGCCGGGTGCCCTAACGGCATGTATAGGGTGCCCACATCTTCTGCTCGAACGCAGACTGAGGCATATTTCTTGCAAGGCCCAAATACTTAAAACAAGTCACAAGTCTTAACTATTCTGCATAGTATTTATTTATAAACAAAACCATTGCATTTGATCACATACAAGTTTTGATCCAGCAAACTCAGATTTATATTTTTTTTCATTTTTTTTTTTACAAAAAATACATTTTAACAAGTAAATAAAACCCATTTCCATTAGTCAACTGCTCTTCCAAGTGTAAATGTACAGGGTAAAGTGGCCATTTTTATTATAGACTTAAGCTGTATTTTACCAGTTGTCTATGAGAAATTCAGCTACAGTCTGATGAAACATAATAAATAATGATTAAGAAATTGAAAACTACACACCATAAATGGAAAATAGAAACTTTTTAAAAGTCATACTGTTATATTACAACCGCCTCTTCAAAAATCAAACATTCAATTTATCCATTATAAAGTACAACAGTATTGCATTACCCTTATTGGCATATTAGAATATATAGCATCTCAAAATTGAAATACTATCCATCAAACAAAATTGACTGAACTACAAGTAGAAGGAGCCTAATTTAATTAAATCAGGACAGCAGAAGTGCAAAAGCCAAAATGTTTGGTACACAAGAGTTAAAAAAAAAAAAAAAGATACTTCCTAGGAATGAACATATTGAACACTATTTCATCATTTTTTTCTCCAAATTTTTGTAGATTTTTTTTAAAAGCAAGCATATTTTTCTTGATTATCATTGAGATGACAAGTACCACCACAGAATAAAAGGTAAAGCTGCTATCTTTGCCACCTCTTTTGTCATTCCTGTTGACTTTGAAAGGAAAACATGCAGTCGGCTAACAATACTGTCACCATTTTAACAGCTACTTTTCTAGGCATCATTTCTTCCAGGAAGTTTTTGCATGAGCATTACAGCATGGAACTAGTGGCTCAAGAGCCACTATAAAACATTTACAAAAAAAAGGGGGGTGGGAGGGAAGTGACCCCCCTATCTTACCTATAATAAAAGTTGTCTAAACTCTAAGATAGCAAAAAACAAGTTATATTTGGACATTTTCAGCTTTAGATCACCCTGTCATAATTAACAACACAGATTTTCAAATACTTCCATTCAACTAGTTAATCAAGGATTTAATAGTCTGACTCATTTGTACTCAGCATAGTATATTCTGATAGGAAGGTAAGTTTCAGAGACAAATCTCTGCACCTTCACATCTCAACATGAAAGATTTCAAGGCAGAGTTAGATGTTTAATACTGCACTGATTTGTTTGAGATAATACATATTAAAATTTGTGTACCTCGCAGAACCTCTGTGTCAATCCTGTTCAGCATTGGGCTTTCCTGAAAAAAAAGGCCTTCAGGTCTCGAGAGATGGTACTCAATGCAGAGCAGAGGCTGCCCAGGAATCCTACCTAGCCTTGATATGCCATCCCAGTTTCTAATAGTTCACAACATTTCTTCACATTCAAAAAACTGCCTTTGACTCAGAAAAATAGTAGGCAAGAGCTGTATGACTACTGAAGCTGTGTACTGGTACTGAATCAGCACTGCTGTGTTCAAATAGGATCACAGAATGTTAGGGGCTAGAAGGGACTTTGAAAGATCATCTATTCCAAACCCCCTGCCAGAGCAGGATCACCTATTTCAAATGCATCCTCACCAAGGCAGAGCAGAGAGGGAGAGGCAAACCTCTCTGGACCTACTAAGCATACCCATTCTAATACACTCCAGATTGGTGTTTGCCTTCCTGGCCACAAGAGCACACTGCTGGCTTGTGGTCAACCTTCCATCCACTAGGACTCCCAGATCCTTTTCTCCTTCAGTGCTCTCCAGGTAGAACTGAAGATCCTTCTGGTGCTCAAATAAAGACAGGTTCTTGCATGTAGGAAATAACAATCAAACAAGCAAGGGCAGGACACAAACAAGCATATGGTTTCCATCACTGAAAAGGCTGAAACATCCTATCCACATCCCTCAGTGTTGTTTATGCTGCAAAACTATTATACAGGTAACATTCTTCAGTGACATCAAAAAAAATCCAGAAGGGAGTCAAAGATCCTAAGTTTTCAACAAAAAATCCTTAAATAATTTTTCTTCTTTTGCTAGTAGAACACAAATATTACCCATGTGGCCAAAGTTTTCATTAACTAGTCACACTTCTGACCCATTAATGCAACATACAACATTGCTGATAGCAATGAGACAATACTGTAGTATACAAGAACACCACTAGTTTGTTTTGAGAAGGAAATCAAGGAAGGTTCTTTTTTGCATTTTTAATATATTCCACTACTTAGATTGTAGAAGAGGAAATAATTACAAGTATTAATGCTTATATAAGAGCAGAAGTCAACGAAAAAGCTTTCGTAGAAAAGTATTAAGATTCCTAATAATAAAAATATTTGCAAATTTAATTACAAATGCATTTTAAAAGCAAAAACCTTAATTAAGTACATCAGCGTTGGTCAATATTGACAGTGCTCCTTTAAGACAAAGTGACAATAACACCCACTGCATCTGTGGGAACATCTAAACGTGTAGTGTATGTACACTTATCAATCAAACTATGTCAAATATATAAAGTGAAGAAGCAGTATATACAATTTTGAACCTACACAAAGGTTATAGTGGAAGATCAAGTAAGAAACTGCTAAAATCTTAAGGTATTAAGTACTACTGATTTCATGCATTTGTTCCACAACTTGCCCTAAAATTTCATCTACTACATCAATATCGTAATTTACTTGCTGCAAGTCTAGATCAGGCATGATGGTAGCCAGAAGTTGTCCAACATTCACTCGAAGAGAGCGTAGTTTCAGGCTGTGAAAAAAATAATTAGATATGATTAGACATGTATGAATTTTTAAGTTAAAGTACACAGCCCTTTAACCAATATTCTGCACTGGAAAGGCTCTATACATGGCTTCCATAAACCAATAAAGACCTGATCCACTTAAAGCTGCACCAAGGTAATTTCAAAATTTAACAGTTTTTCAAAGCTGAGCCTCTCAAGATTTGATTTTGAAGGTGTGTATATTCTCTTAGTATCAAACAAATACTAAGGCTTAAACTGAATTCTGCCTTTCCCAAAATGCATCAGAAATATTTCAGAATGCTTTTATTTAAAAGTTAGCAAATCAGCACTATCCTTTATCCCACAACACATTTTTATTTCTTAAAACAATATTAACCCCTGGTATTTTTATATGTTTAGAAGCACAAACTACTACCTACTATGCAAATCAAAGAAAAGGCAACAGGAAGTAGTTTGTCCAAAGACTGTGAAATATGAAGAGGAAATAAGAGTTATATCACAAGGAAAATGCTATGCCTTCCCTTTTTGCTTTCTTTCCTGGATTCCTTTTCTGTTCTCTTCATGACTGAATTGCTTCCAAATCACTCATCCTTTCCCTTGAGCACTTCCTTCTACCATCACTTCCCTTATCACCTCCAATAGCCAGTCTTCATAGTGCCATCATATCCCAATAACATTACTTAAAAGTCCTGCACATACTCATTATTTTAGGAAGCACAAGTCAGATGCTGTAAGAAGAAAATTTAACACTGGCAGATAAAGGGGAAATTGAACACAGGGTTGGGGCGGGGGGGGAAATCAGATTTCAAGTGGTCTGTGGAAGTCATCCAGTCCAATTCTTCCTCCCCTCCAACACGCATTGAAAGCAGGGTTAATCAGATGATGTTTCTTAGAACCTTCTTGTGTTTTTAAAATCTCCAAAGTCAGATTCCACAATCTCCCTGGGTCCCTTCTACAGAATTTGATTATCCTCACTATGAACACTTCCCCCCACCCTCTAGTATTTAGTCAGAATTTCCCTTGTTGCAGCTTGTGTCTATTGCCTCACATTGTCACTATGCTCATAAGAAACTAGTTTCATCTTTTCCACACTCTCATTAGGCAGCAGAAGAGAGCAACAGGATTTCAAGGTAACCCACTCCATAAGGCTAAGGCTATTTCCTTCAGTTTCCTCTTCTATGTCAGCTGCTCTAGGTCTCCACCTACCTTGACAGCCCTTTTGTAGACTTGCTGCAATATGCCACTGTCATTCACGTACCAGAGAGCCCCAAACTGGACACAATAGTCCACGTCTAGTCTCAGAATCAGTGGCCTCAAATTGCTGGCTAAACTCCTGCCCATATAGCCCAGCAGGCACTGGACTTTTCCGCCACAAGAGTGCACTGCTGACTCACATTAAACTTTTAGTCCACCAGCATCACAAGGCGCTCTCCTACGAGCAATCTACAGCTTGTTTACCAGCATGGGGTATTTCCAACACAAGTGCAGAACTTTGCAGTTGCCTTTGTTGAATTCCCACAAGGTTTCTTTCAGCCCTTTTCTCCAGCCTGCAAAGGTCTCAACAGCCCCCCTACCCTCCAGAGTATCAATGATTCCTGCCAATTTGATGTCATTGTGAATCTACTGAGTTCATTTTGCAGAATCATCTAGGCCATTAACAAAGGCACTAACCTTTACTGTTGATATTGGTCAGCAGTCCAGCTAGTTTTGAGATCTATCTCCTAGTCTACCTATCCAAACCATACCTCACAAACTTCACTATCACGATATTATGGCAGTCCACATTGGAAGCTTTGACAAAATGGAAGGCCCACAGAGCTGGTCATTTCATTGTAAAAGGCAATGAGGCTCCAAATGCACGATTTGCCCTCAAGTAAATCCATGATGGTTGTTCCTAATTACCTTGACTATCAGGGTTTTCAGGTGGTTTCCAAGCAGATTTCTCCATGGTCTTCCCAGGGACTGAAGCTACACTGACCAGCCTGTAGTTCAGATCTTCCTTTCTGCCCATCCTAAATATGGACATGATGACTCCCTTTTTCCAGGCATCAGGAACCATCACTGCCACAACCTTTTGGAGATAGCATTCATTGCAAGGCCAACTTCATCAATTAGCCAGCTTCCTCTGATGAAGCTCAACTGGTTCCATAGCCTTTGCTGAAATGGTCCCTTTATTCAGTCACTTCTTATTACAAGTAATGAACACTTCCCTCACCAAGATTACCACTTGGCTCTGGGAGCTAGCAGCCAGAACTCACCAGTAAAAAACCCAAAGTAATGATGATACTCAGTACCTCAGTAACTTGTGCCTCTCATACCTCATGTTCTGTGCTACCAAGCATCTGCTCCACTGAGCAGCAGGCTCCCACTTTTTTAGTAGTTGCTGCTACTGTGCTCACAGGTGGTCTTCTGGTTGTCCTTCATCATGCCTTGCCAGTTTTAGCTCCAGCTGAGTTATGGCCTTCAGTTCTATCCTACATAGCCAGACAGTGTGCCTATACTCCTGCTGGACTGCTCATCCCTGCTTCCATCTAGTACGTAAACTTTTTTTGTGTGTTTGATCTCTCTTTTAACTAAGAGCTGCAAGCTCTCTATTTTTAAGTCTAAACCCTTGCTTAGTTCAAAGATACACTCTGGATACAACCTAGTTCCATAGGATTAGTCAGCAGCAAGAAGTTCTTACAGGAAAGGTAAGTTTCAAAACCAAACCCAAACTCTTTTCCATAGAGTACTATTGATCTACGAAAGAAAAATGGAATATAAAAGTGAAGTTAATCTACACAGCATAGGCTAATGATCACTCTCTTTCCTGCCTCCTTTCTCTCTTTCCTTTTTCTCAAAGCTGTATCTAGAAATTGGGACATGTTTTGATATTTCAAGAACTCTCAATGTGGCATTCTATTGTGCAATGTCCAACCCCGCTCAAAAAAACTCACACCTAAATCATTAAAAGAAATTAAATAAATTTCTTTAAAAAAATGTTACTGAGTTAGGAGTCACAAAAGGCAGTTGAAAAGAATTGCAAACATCACATTTTATTATACGATTATCACACATGACCTTCATCAAGACATTTCAGATACAATCAGCCAGCCAAAATCTTGCTTGAAACAATCTAGGAAGAACAAAATTGATACCTTTCTCCATCAGAAAAATTTACAGATTCTTCTACATTACTGGTGGTAGAATCATTTGCACGTGCTACTGCTTGCGGAATTGAAGCTTTTAACTGTGCAATTTCCGCTTTAAGTTCTTCACATTGACAAGCAAGTTGATTTTTTTCCACTTCTAGTAGTTCAATCTGTCAAGTGAATTAAAATAATTTTATCTATCAAATAAAATTGTGGTGGATTGAAATAAGACAATTTACACAAATTTAAATTGACTGCTGCAATTTAAATGTTGACTGCTTTTAATTTTCAGTATGACAACATAGACAAGCTGCTTTAAAATGGCCAACTGTCAGCTGAACCAGTATGTCTGTGCTCCCTCTAAGCCCGCTCAGTCTTTCAGTGTTGGGACTAGGTGATCTAAAAGATCTTTTCCTATGTAAACAATTCTATAATTCTCTTGTAGTCAGACACTCAGAGCCCTGCAGTCTCTCTCAAGTTTGCTTATTTCTGTCTATGGAAGAAAAAAAACAAACCAAAGGCTCCTAGGCTAGTTCAGCGTTTCTTCCTCCTTTTAGGCAGCTTGATTAATTAGTGCACTGAACTATATGACACGTGTGCTAAAACTGCTAGGAAACACTCAAAACCCCACTAATTTTTAATTTGAGGGATTATTACCATTTTAACAAACATACCTCACTTTTGTATCTGTCTCTTTCAATGCTGCACTTGTCCAGTTGCCTGAAAACATTGTCCAGTTGCACAGCAATCTCATCTACCTCGCTCTTACTTTCACCATCAGCACACTTGCTGCATTCAGTTTTTAGGTTCTGGAGGGTACTGCATTGTTCCTTTAATTTTGCTATTTCTTCTAAGGCCTGCTCATAGCGAGCGGTCACTTCGGCCAAGCTTTTTTCATGAATGTTTTCTTCTTCAAAGAGAACTGTCTCGGTTGACTGATGGCACATTTCTTTTTTTACATATTTATTATTCATTTCCACAATCCTCTGCTCCAGTGTTTCTATTTGTTTGGTTAATACTTCGCATTTGTTTTGGTACCTTTCTTTTTCTTTGTTTACGAAATGCAGCTGATTTTTCAGTTCATTTCCAAGATCTACAGATGGCTTAGAAACATCATTAACACTGTGCTGTTCAGTTTGCATCTCTGCCCTGGGAATTGGAATATCAGTGTCATCTTCCACCTCTTCCTTTTTTACAACTAAGTTTGGGAGTTCTGTCTGTGTTGCTGAGGTCAGCTGTTCGCTTCTTGATTCTGGAGTGGCTTCACTGCAAGATTCTCTGACGTCACAGTTTTCTTTTTGCTTCTCATCTTGATCCAAATTAATACATTCAGTTTTTACTACAGGAGTAGTATCAGGATCTGCTGAAGGCTTTGGAGTACTGCTCTCCTCTAAAATAATGACGTCTTCATCATCATCATGGTTGTTGAACGTTTTGTCATTTAATCGAGGTTTTTTTAAAGACACTGGTGTCACACAACTAGGTGTCCTCCGTTTAAGACTGAGAAGCAAGATATAAAGTGATTACTGTATTGCTCAAATACTGCAAAACCATTTGTTTCAAAGTAAGTGTAGTGTTTCTATAAGTACTATTAAAAACTACCACTCGGTAACTAAAAAGGGATGTCTCCTTACATAGTATTTTAAGACATGCAGCCAGAGTAAATTCCTTTCCTGTAGAAATGAGTGGCAGAACATTTTGAAACAGACTCTGACTCAGTATTTGCAGGAACATCCTTCCTGCACCTTAACTAACAGATGGTAAGTACAACATAAGTAAGTGTGGTTAACGCAGTACAGTCTTTTTCTAAACAGACAAACCACCAATCAATTTTGCTTGTTTGCACTTCACAAGGCTTCCAGGTACCATTAATCATATTCCCTAAAGTGATGTATGAGTTTTAGCAGCTGTCACCTGAAGACAAGAGACTACACCAAACACCGTAATTTTCATTAGCAAGTTACTAAACTCAGAACTAAAGATGAAATCTACTTTGTACAGGAATACTAACCTGTTGTCAGAATCACAATGAGGTGAAGATACTGATCTACTTAAAATAAGGATAGGTCTTTTTATAGAAGTATTTGATGTTTCTGGTAAAAGTGATCTTGGAACAGCTTCCTTTCCACTGACAGCTGTGAATGTTTTGAAGTCTTTACTTGAAGAAACGGGTGTTGTTTTTAAAAACATTTCATTACTTATCTGTAAGATAACGTTAGTTAAGAATGAGAAGAAACAGACAGTAAATTCTTCAGAGTAGGTTTAGGCAGTTCTCCTAACTACCTGCCAACACTGGCCAACATTTTTTTTTTGTGTACTACAATGATGTCTTTGAGCCAAGCTCAGTACTTTACATTAAGAAAGACTAAATATACTCCATGTTGCAAAGCCCAGCTTTCTTAAATTCACAACTGCAAAGCCTCTCCCCCCAAACTCTACTGACGTATGTGAAAGCATTTCATTCATGTTGGTTTAAGACATAGAACGTTAGAAAGCAGCAAGTTCTAGATCACAATTAGATTTCTGACAGATTTTTCAGAGGACTTTGAATACTGTACACCAGCTGCACACTCCATGCACAGATCTATTGATGTCAGAAAGCAGCTTTCTGAACACACAATTCTTTCTTTAGATACAGCTGGTTTAAAGTACTGTGTAGAATCTCAAGCAAGGGCTTTTCCCAAGCTGTATCTCTGTCTGAAGTCTGATCATCACACACAGCAGCCATCTATGTTGAAACTGCTCATAATTAATTCCGTTTGTGCATGTGCTGTTTTAACCTATATACTTCATTGTATTAACTTTTCTGCCATTACTTTTACCCAAGTACAAAAGAAATTTCTAAAAGTAGTGTTGTTCATTTTAGACAATCTCTTCTTTGGACACCGAATGATCTTAGGTTAGCACTTTGAAAGCAACTTAAGCTAAATCACACTTGGAAAATCTGATTCTGAGTTACAGTACATTCTCTTAACTCAACCACGTTGATTTGCATCGGAATTTAATATGAATGCCTTCTTGCAAAAGTACAGCTACAAGTCTGTCTTATACGAGTGACTGAGATCCAGGACTATTTTGTGAGAGGGCTTTGCCCCTCCCAAACTCTAAGTACTACATAGAAAGCAATGGTGTATTTTCAATCATTGGACTGCAAAGATAGGGGATTTTTCCTTTGCTAATACTGACCATAACCTTACAGCCATCAAAACAAACCAGGATTTTAAACTACTCAGTTGGCCACTAGCTAAAGCAAACTCACTCAAAGCTTGACCTAGTCAATCAAACTGCATAGTATTGTTGCCAGCAGAAAACGACTACACAACCCAAGTCAATTTCCTATCAACTTCAGGAGTTACCTGGTGGCTGTACTCCAGACGCTTCTTCAGTTTTTCCCTGTCTCTGCACAGCAGCAAGGAAAAACAAATTAAGAGCTTAGATTAAAAAAGGTGATTCATTGCAAAACCAAACCAACCTCAAAAATCTAAAAAGCAAACACAATAGTCCTTATCTCAGCTAGATACAATAAAGTTCTAATGAACATGTTCTGATTTACTGAATGTTCTGAATGAATTCAGAAACCAGTACTGCTTAAATAGTTTAGCTTCAAACAAGTTCTCTTAGATTTATTTTGAAAAATTGAGAAAACCCCCAAACTCTCACTTCTAGAATGCCAGCCAGCAGCAGTTAAAATTACCCAAGTAGGTTTTTTTTTAATACACCTTTATCAAGAATCCTTGTAAATAAACTGAGATATTCAGCTGCTTCAAGGTGGACCTTGGAAAAAAAAAAGTTACATAGGCAAGGTCTCCTAACAAACCTAGTAGTTTGCTTCTCTTACATCCCAAACTATCCTCATACTGCTTACCTATGATGAAACGATGCCCCTCTTTAAGAGCTGTACTTGAACACCAATTGCTGCATTGCTCTTCTTAGTTATTAAATGAGAGGCTACTTTCATTATGACTTAACATAATTTTTACTTAAAAGGCCAAACTGGTATTAAGTCAAAGATAGAAATTTGAATATAATGCCAACATGCTAGTAACAGAGAAAAGAGCAGTGCTACTCATTTATTCACAGCTATGATCAAGTCTTTATTGCAGAGCACTATTCTCTGGCTGGATATATTCCTGCAATTATACCATAGGTGACAGAACCGCATAACTATGCATTTAGTTTTCACATTCCTTTTCTAGTGTTAAGACACTTAAAAGTCTCTGATACTCACTTTTTTTTGTAAGTTTTCTCATATGTAGGATGTATTAGATCATCATCTTCTGGTTCTTCTGGCACGTTACAATTCCTAAGTTAAGGAGTAAAAGAAACACCAAAAATACAACAAAACCCAACAATTAAGCAAACCACAACATGACAGAAATATCCATGCTTAGAGTGATTAAATATGAAGTAAAAGCAGTCTTTAGATATTCATTAGAATCCAAATTTACCGGAACTGTGGGTCAGGGTTCAATGAGCAGTACCACTTTTCTGGCAAGTGCTCTATTCCATCAGGCAGCTTTCGCCATTTCAGACATGCATCACACTGTACCCATGTCTGATCAGGCTGTTTTCTGTAATGGAAAAAAATGTACAGAATATTCACATGAAAAGTTCATTTTCATCACTGAGTGTAAAACAGTAATGACAGTATGCAAAATTCTTCTATTTAGAATGATACTCACTGTATCTCCTCAACTGGCAAAGCTAAAGGATATTCTTCATTTTTCTTAGTTTTCATTTCATTCCAGTAATCATTAAGCTTTTCTCCTAACGCAGCTATTGTAAGCCTAAAAAGAAAGTGGGTTTTTTTTTTGAAAGACCACATTTCATAATCAAATCCTAGCACAGAAAAAACCTTACAGTGGTCTCCTCTCACAGGTAATCAGTGATAGAACATGACAAACATAACAATCAAGAAATTCCAGGGAAGATGGGACCAGGGCCTGGAGAATAGATCTTATGGAGCAGTGACTGAAGGAGCTTGGGCTGTTTAGTTTGGAAAAGAGGAGGCTGAGGGGAGACCTCATTGCTCTCTACAGCTACCTGAAAAGATGTTGTAGAGAGGCTGGTGCTGGTCTCTTCTCACAGCTAATTAGTGATAGAACAAGAGGGAATGGCCTCAAGCTGCAACTGGGTAGGTTTAGACTGGACAACAGGAGAAATTTTTTCACAGAAAGAGTGGTCAGGCATTGGAATGGGCTGTCCAGGGAGGTCGTTGAGTCACCAACCCTGGATGTGTTTAAAGATTGTTTGGAGGTGGTGCTTGAGGATATGGTTTTGGGGTGAACTTTGTAGAGCAGGGTTATCGGTTGGACTTGGTGATCCTGAGGGTCTTTTCCAATCTGAATGTTTCTGTGATTCTGTGAATAAATATAAAAATATATAAACACCTATATTTCTATTTGTGCAATAGTAAGCTTTTCACTTTTAGAAAACCCTGGAAATGAGTTGTTGGAAGTTGTTTGTCAGCAAGGAAATTACTGGGAATGAGTTGGAGCACAGGCTAAGACTAAAATCAAGACCACTCCATGTGAACGTACAGTGCAAGCCCTGAAACTATGTCACTAGTTCAATTTCAATCATAGAAGACACAAACACAAAACTACTTCTGTCAATCTAGTACCCAGCTGTATATTTGACTGATTACCCTGTAGATCCATTAACTTCATGACTACTCTAATCTGATGTACAACACTACTCCATGGAGACTACAAACATATGATCACTTTAATGTAGTATAAAGTCTGTCTGCAGACTAAGAGCAGGCCAGTCTTATGCTTGGTTAATTTTTAGCTGGATGTTTCCTGATCAGGTCTCATTGGGACAGTGCAATGACTACTAAAGCTAGCATACACAGAAGTGAGCAGTGCCAGAAGAAAAACAAGCCCCACAGGTGAGAGAGATTTAGACTGCCTCTTGTCACCAAGCTGAATTTACCTCAGAGTAAAGTGGATGGGTAACCAGAGCCTGAAAGTTAGCCCCTCCCTGCCTGGCCTATTTCAACACCTATACCACGACCTCCCTTGAACTAACACAAATGTTTGTGCAGTGAATAGTCTGACCTAGAGAGTTTTGATCTAGATAGCTCACCTCTGAACACAAGTCATCAAATTCTGTGCCAAAACCCACAAGTGCCACAGGGGCAGAAATGAGCAGCAATGCATGGATGGGATCACATTGCTCTCTGAAGGGGGAAGAAGGCAGGTCGGCTTATACTGATCATAAAATTACAGTATCAAATTTTATGTTCTGATTTGGGCTCCAATGTTAATTTCTAAAAATCTTTCAGAAAAACCTTTATAAAAGGTCTTTAAAGTGTTGTGTTCCTATGCCCACATCACAGGAGTTTTAATTAAAAGGAAACAAATGCATTAAACACTCATTGGGCCAGCCTGTGGAAACATAGTACAAACCCTGGTCAACACAAATGACTATACTATGGCATCCTAACTCCTTCTCCCCTGCCAAGAGAGCCATTAGTGCCATTGGACAAGAAACGGTTCAGGAAACATCTGTATTGAAAAAAAAAAAAAACACAAACTATTTTCCAGTTTGACCAGTTCCCTGATCTGCTTTACCAGGTATTCTCATTAATGGCTTTGCTAGCACAATGGTGGTGAAAACACTGGAACTGCTTAAAGCTGGCAAGATCACTGAGAAGAGCAGCACAAACTGCTCTTACCATTTAAACACGCAGGCAGACTGAACTGCATTGGCTGTAGCAACTATCAGTCTCGCTGCCCTGCCTCCAGAGGGCTGGCAGTTCAACAGGCAAGTAAGATCAGATTTATCTTTCTGTAGCCCCTCAATTGCTGCAATTAACGCCTCTGTTTATTACAGCATGCTGGGTTATCTTTATATGCAGACCTTCATACAAATTGTGACAGTTCAGATGGCCAGCGGAAGCTGAAGCACAACAGGCTTAAAGGCAAAACATGCAGCTTGAAAAAGGTAATGACTTCTCCTGACAAAGTTTACCCCATCCAAGTTTGCAAGTCAATGCCCTAAATTTCTAAGATCACACTGAAAACAAGCGTCAGGGCACACAGAAAGAAAGAGTCTTTTCCTTCAAGTGCATGTGGTCAAAGCACCTATAATAAAGGACAGAGACAAACCTTACTGACAAGGGAGGCAGTGCTAAGAATGAACCTGGTCAGTCACATAACTGATGAGGACAACTGAAGTATGAAAATGTTTATTTTTTTCAGTTGGAGGAGAAGGAAAGAGGACAAGCAGAGACAGTCATAAAACCTACCCAATTAGCATTAACTAAGACAACAAGCAGAAACAAACCCCCGTCAGTCAGATTGTTGGACTATTAAGAAACTGCAAGCAAACTGGGACTCGAACCTGAGGATTTTTAGAGTGGGTCAGTGGAACTATGCCAACTGATGAGGCAGTGTAAGGGCATAAAAGGAGCTGGTTGCATGTAAAACAGGTTTTGTCAATACAGTTGTGTGGCTGAGCTCTGTACCTGATCACTGCATTCTGTCTCTCTACATAATCTCATTCTCTGTCTCATGGATTTGTGTATGGCAAGGACTATGTGAGTGCACACGCAGTTATCAGTGTAGGAGCATGTAGAAGACCTGCCAAGCAGGTAAAAGGGCCTGGGGATCCAGGGAAGGGTACCAAGAGGACAGAGGGGCTGTGCTGCTACTCATGGGAACCACAAATGCATATGTGCTTGTGAACTGCCATGTATGTGCCCTCACTGGTGAGCTTTAATCTCCAGCAGATGAAAAGCAAGAGGAGACCTGGCTGGCTGTGCTTTAGGCACTCCTACGTACAGATGCACCGTTTGTGGCAGTCTGTGTAACCAGCCATGTCAGTGTCCTTTATGCATGTCTCTGGGACCTGAACTCAGCTTCACTACTGGTTGAACCTGCAAACAGGAAAGTGCAAAAACATGTGTGCCTCAGCCTAGGTGGAAACACTGAGTTCCCAGGCTGGGCTCCAGTGGCTGCTGAAGGAGGTGGCAGTTCCTCATATCCCTTAACATGAAGCAACACAGAAAACAGCCTTGTCATCATGAAAGGGAAGTAAGTAAGACAAAGAGGAACAATTCTCAGGATTTGTATTCAGGAAATTCGTATTCTGGACAGTTTTTATGCCTCAGCCTGGAAAGTGCTTACGTAATCCATCCCCTCTAGCCTTTCCTCCCCCATACACCTCCCACAATGTCATCACAACTGACTCACAGCAGAGCAGTGTAAACAGACTAGGAAATTCACCTAGTTCAAAACCAATTATAATCTTTGGAAATTTTAAATCAGACTAGATTCCCAATCCTGTTCACAGTTTAACTATAGGAAATACCACACTAGATACTGACTGATGGGATGATACAGGTAAGTGAAAAAGTGGCAATCCTGAATTAGAAATAAAAACTCAAAGCAAAGCAATGTCCCAAATCACTGCTGCCCTCAGGATATCATGTATTTTAAATGAGCTATCAGGCAGGAGAGAATTTGAGGGCATCCAAGTTCTTTTAGGAAAAAGAAAAGAGCAGAACTCAAATGTATCCAAACCAACTTTTCTCAAGAGTCAAAAAAAAAAAAAGTTAATAGGATTCATGTATTGAAATTTTAGTTATATGCCATACAAACATCCACATCTCACCAAGTTATTCTGGGTTCATTTTACAATTAGTGAGCATTAAAATTGCAACCAACCAATTTTAGGGCACTTGCTTTAAAATGATGCATGTGATACTCCAGATTTCACTGATTGCACAATGAATGCAGTACAATTGTTCAAATCAGTCATGCAGTGTAATGATGGAACATAAGTTTTTATCTTGCTACTTAGAAAAGGAGAAGCCTTTAATATCAAGTATTCCACAGTGAACAATACTATTCAATAAAAAGTCCACATAAAATTGTACGTTTACCTGTATTCATTTGTGTAGTCAAAATCTTGTTTGTTATGAGTTGGTTTGAGGAAGTTGCATTCAATAATCCCAACGACACCAACACCCATGTTGTTTGCCTGTAAGAAATTAAGATTAGGAAAAAACAACATATATTCTATGTTAATACTGCAAGAGTTTACCTGGGGTAATTAGAAGCTCTAGCAGGTAAAAAAAAATTTCTGTCTCATGACTCCTATCAAAGAGGAAACTCTAGACACAAACTCCCAAGAGCACGATCCTCCCTCTGTTCCACCCCTCTTTCTGTCCTGAAAAAATAAGCCTAGGCCCGTATTTTGTGTATCAAGCTTAGTTTCAAAAACAAACATTGAAACAATGCCATGTAATACAACTTTTAAATGCTGCCAAACTAAAAAAAAAAAAAAAAAAAAAAAGTGTTTTTATAAAAGATGTATCAATATTCTAGTTTCCATCTGTATTTTTTAAAAAAATCAGCACCTGAATGAAGATGATTTCTAAAGACATTACAATATATTTGAGCTTTAATTTCTTACCTTTAACTGACAGCCAACTCTTTCATAAGCTTTGATGAGTCTGTTTTTATGGTACATCATTATTCCATAATGATCTTTGTTTCTGCAGTTAAATCCAAAAGTAATTCTTACAGTTTTAGCCTTTTACCAGGTATTAAGGAAAATTCTAGTTATTCTCATGTAACATAAAAATATAGCTACTTTAAAGAGTCACTCTAAACCGGGTACTGGAATTTACTATTGATTTGGTTGTTTGGTTTGCTTTTTTGTTTTGGTTTTGTTTTATATTGAGATAATTCGTTCAGTAAGAGAAAACAAAGAAACAGCAATACACCCCCCCATGACTACAAGTGCAATGTAGCGAGTAGAATCTAGACAGATTACATTAACAAAAAACAAAAATCTTTAAATACAGTGTGCAATGATGTAAATATTAGCAAAGGATACATTCAGAAATTTTGGCCTATATATATCACGTTCAATGAAGGCAAGGCTTTTGGAAACAAGCTGTGTTTTCACTTTTTGTCCTCTCAGAATGATCTGCATTGTTGGCTTCAGATACAAGATACTGCAGTAAGCCTACAAAACATACAGTAACTCCTGTTATTAAAAAACTTGAGAGTATTTTACAACACAGATTGTTTAGGAAGACAAACTCAAGTTTTAATTAAATTTTATGAAACGTGAGTTTTTGTTGGTTTGGGTTTTGCTTTTGTTGTTTGTTTTGGTTTTTTTTTCCACTTGAATCCAGAAAAAATAGCGTGCATAATAAGCATACATATATCACAAATTAAATACAAACTGCAGGATAACTTTTAGGAATATGACAAGTTAATCTGGTGTCTGAGGCTGCAATTTACCATTTAAAAGAGTTCTATTTTGTCCCCTATTGAGAGCTTAAAAATTTCACCATCATCTTTAAAATAACAAACAAAAGCAAGTGTGCTAATTTTGTTCCAAATGACTACATATTATCATAGCTTGATAACAGCTATGCCATCTTCTTATAAGCATATAGATCTATGCATTTTAATTTGCATTTCATTTATCATTATATTTACAACTTCTAACAATTGAAGTGGACACAGCACTTCAGAGTCTCTTAGAACAATTGAAGGTTTTAGTTCAGCTGTAATAATACTTCTGAATATTATTCACAAGAAGTGCTCAGAACATCTAGCAATTATAGATGGGCTTTCTTACATAAAGAAGCCTTTATGAATGCTATGAATCTTTTATATCATGAACCAATAATGGAGACATTGGACACAACAATCAGCCTACAGAAAAGCCTTGTCCCTGACTGCATCCATGTATTAAAACAATGGAGCTGCTTCCCCATTCCTTTACCTCTCTTTGAAACTTAGAAATGAGACTTTGTCAACCAAAAGCTGTTTGTTTTAAAAGATCCACATGGGCATAGCATCAGCACTGTATGTATACCTGCACTACAGCGGAACTATTGCTTTGCTCAGAAAACCACACACCCCTTTAATTTCTGAAGCTACTGATTCCATTTCCTTCTTGCCCCTTAGTGGGTAACAACGGTCACATTTAACAGCATGGTGCTGTAAAATCCACCGATTTTCTTCTAAATAAAGAGTAAATGTTTACACAAGTTCACAAATACATTCTATCTTCAATTTTCAACACTAATTTTCAAGATTAACTACGATATTAAAACATTTAAATTCTGACATTCTTCCTTCCCACTGCAATCAACACTTCTGTAGTATAGTACATTATATTAAAACAAAAATAGATTCCAAAATTAGACTTTTTTTTTTAAAGTTATACATACTCGCAGTGAGTAGTCACTTTCTGGAACAACCTGGTCGAGCCTTTCTTGTTTTTTGTATCCTCTTTTGCCTGTTTCATCTAAGTCTTCCGGAATTCTGATGTCGTATTTATCCTTGTCAAAGTCAAACTCTGTTTTTTCATTCTTATCTCTAAGTAAGAAATTAAAAAAAAATGCTAATTATGGGGAACAAAAGCCAACACAACATAAAGATGCTTTGGTGGACTCAGTGAGTGTCATGAAGATGCAAGAGAAAGGGAAGTCCTCTAAGCCATGGTGGTTTGCCTTACAGATTTGCCAAAATTCACATAAAAGTTGACCAGTTCCTTTCTGATATCCAAGAGAAGTGATAGAAAGTGAGACATTCATGAATTCTAAGCTAATTCCAAACAGGTCACACTTTAAAAATAAAAGCAATCACTATCAGCTTTAAATTCTGGATAGATGAAGACACATGTTCCTTGTAAGTACAAAATTCCTGACCACTATGAATCGTCTTCCTGAGATTTTTAACATTGCAAAAAATGCACTCACCACAGCTTTCTCACTCAGTGATACAACAATTTATTTAACCACTCATCAGATGTTCACACAATGTTTAACTGCAGATGTATACGCTGCAGTATACTGGTGGAACCTTTGCAAAACATTGAGATTTATCATAACCAGCACATATAAAAGTCTTTACTGAAACAGGTCTGGTTCGTTTTTTAAGGAGATTTAATTACAACATATTAACAATAATATGAATTCCCCCCCCAAAATTTTTCCCCCTTAACTTCCCAAGAATACACCCCAAAAATCAAGAACATGAAATTTATCTGCCCAGCCAGCTGAGGTCACTGTATCTTCTTTTTGCTGAAGCAATGAAGTGATGCACATTCCTAAAAATGTTCATACCTAAAAAATAAGTGGAAGTCTACCTAAGCAATGCAAATTAGTTTCTGAAATATAAAGGAGCTGAAGTTTTTCTTCTGGAGAAGAAGGGGCAACAAACAGAATTAGTAATACATTTGTTTAGTACAATAAAGCTGGAGGTAAATGTCCTAAGCTAAGAAGTGACTCAGGGCTCTAGTACTCACAAGAAACTGATGAAATAAAAAACCACCTAGCTTTCACCTGCTGTAACTCACTGAGATCCTATAACATTTAATCTATACTCACCTAGGTGTGATTTCCTACACATGCATACACTCCCCTTTTTCTCATGAGCAACAATAAAGATAAGAAACTGAAACCCAAGTTACTTTCTTGCCAAATCAACAGGACTGAAACTGTACAAAATTGCTTCCTATTGATACCTTTTTATTTCAGTACAGTAAGCTAAACACTTAAGAACGTAATACAAGACCATGTCTTTCCATCACACTTAAGGGCATGATAAAGCTTTTCTGACAGACCATCAGACAGCTTCTCTGTTAATAAAGCAGCAGCAAAGATATGATGAGAAGGGAAAGAAGATGGGAAGTGATGACACCCAACTGCCACAAGCTGTTTTAAAAAAAAATAAAATAATGCAACAAGCAAGCCAAAGCTAGGTGAGCCTGGAAATCTCTACTGCTGAAAACAATCCCACAAAGGCAAGCACATAAATAAGATAAACACACAGAACTGTATTTATTTACTTGGATTTCTATTTATTTTATGACGAACAGTTGAGAAGTTTAGAAAGGTTTAGATCGCTCTAGAAGGCTACTGCAAACTCCAAACTTAAAAAGCCACTTGCTTGTACATAGAAATTTTGTTTGCATTTTTTCCCAAACACATGAAATTATGAACGCAATAACAGATCTGTATTTTCCGTATTTCAATATTCCTTCTGGCAAAAGCAACAGTACCTTAAAGAAAAATATGCAGCCCTTTACATTCTCCCTCCTGCTTTGCTACTTACTAGCAACAGTTCTTGTGCAATACTACAGCATTTCAGTCATGTGAGTTTGGGATTAGTTTCTTGGTTACAGCTAACTGGCCACAGTCTTTTGGAATTATTCCACAAAGAAACCCAGCTGTTTACATTTGCATACATTGATAGATAAAGAACATATGAGAGATGTAAAAGACTGAACTTCATCTTACCTTCTAAGATTCCAAATGATAATTCTTGTGCCTTTTTTCCCTATTATAGCATCTAGCTCTGCCAGTAATTTTTCCTCAGTAGAAAATAAAGAATGTGTTAAGATGGCTTTCAGGCTGTTTTTGGATTCTGCTGCATCACTGACCTGTCGTAAGCATTATGTTAAGGAGAAACTTTGAATGAAGTAATCTTTGGAAGATAAAGAAACTTCTGCAACTTCCTTCACAGGCTCTCATTCCACATCTCAGAGCTCCTACAAATTTAAGGTTTTAACAAATTATAACCTTCCTTGCATCTTACAATTTAGAATATCTATAAGATTAGACAAGGAGATTTCCTTTACTGATATTATCATCAAAATTTTGCAGGTACCCACAACTTTCCATTCAGAAACTGCTGGAAGGATATGTTGGCTGTTGAATGTCACTATAGGAACCATGACATGCTCTGCTTTTGTGACTTCAAGGAAAGTCTGAGATAACAGGCCCACACTCATGGTTTCCCCATTCTTGGTGAAAACTATTGCATCTTTTCCCAGGCGCATGGACCCTGACTTAAACCCATTTCCATACAGTCCCACTGGAACACGGCCATTCATCACAGATTTCTCGCTGAAGCCAAAGCTGAAACATATGAAAACATCAGAAGAGTATAAAAACCAAACCCAAACTAAACCTATATATAAAAAAAAACCCCAACAACCAAAAGATGCATTCAAGACTTAAACACAATGAGTTACTCTTGTTTTAGAGACCAGAGAATACAGTACAATTAAACAATGTACAGTTAAGCAAATCCTTGAAGTTACCTGTGTAACATTGATAAAACCACACTACAAGAATTTAGGGAAAATTACTTTCACTTTTGGAAAAGTATGGAAAAGAAATAATCTGTCTGGAATTATGCAGTAAGCATTCTTACGTAAATTTAGTAATTATCCTGTGGCTTCAAAATGAATACTAAGAAAACTCACAAAGTTTGGGGTTTTCCCTCCCCATGCTTGAAAATGTGAGCTACAGATTTTTCTATTAGTGACTATATATGGTAGTTAAAGCAAAACAGGTAACTGTATAAGCAACAGGGAAATTAGCAAGCAAACTATTAATTATATATCTAATAGAAAATAATTACTCACATTTAAACCCAGACATTTACCTGCAGGCAGAGCAATCTTTCATACTAAAAAAAACCCAACCCAATAGCAATCTCTTTACTAACTGTAAAAACAAAAGCTGCAGAAAGATCAGCTCAAACTCTTGTGGTGGAGGGCAAAACAAGTCCCAACACATCCAAGCCACAAACCCTCTTTCCCCCCTCCGCCCCCAACCTTGGAGCTGGGTTTTTCGGTGTAAAAAATACACAACAGCCATGCATCTGCATCTCTCTGTAAACAGAGGCATGCCAGGGCTTGTTTGGACATGTCCTCTCCTGAGGTAAACAAGAACCACATGCCTCACCTGTGACTTGCCGTGTGCTGTGCTTGTGAATCTCCCATGTTTGGGCAAACTTGGTGCTACAGGTTGAATTATCCTGTTTTTGTCTAATGCCATTTGACATTATTGCCTTTGGCAAATATTATATATGGGTTGTTTGTAAACAACTGCGCTCTCTCTCGCCTCGTTTACCCAGAAAGCACAAGACCGTCGCCCGCACTGTAGCCGAAACCGGTGACGCTAGTTGTAATCACATCAGTCCAGAGCGTATCGCGGCCAAAGCTGCTCTGCAAACCAAAACAGCCGGATCCTCCGCACCGAGAAAGCTGCCAGACGCAAGCCGAGCACCGCTACCAAGCCGAGAGCCGCTTGCCCACCCGGCAAGCCCTGTGTGCCCGAGAGCCTCGCAGCAGCCTGCGCAAGCCCATAAAGCCACTTCGGGGACAAACCGCTTCTTCCCCATGCTCTGCGAAGCCCTTGGCAGTGAAGCTTTCCCCGGAAGGAAAAGCGCTCTCCGTTGGAAGCACAGCTCCAGAAAGCAAAGCTACAAAACTCTGGAGAGTCTCCTCCAGCAAAGCCACCACGTGGCAAAGCACCATTTTCACGTTAACTCATGCAACCACACAGTATCTTGGATTATAAAAATTGTAGCCCCAGAAAGACTCCATAAAGCTCAGGTCATGAGCAACTGACCGTATTTCTATAAAGTCTCTGTGAAGGTTTGTGCCAGCTGCCTTTGTTTAGCGGCTGCAGAGGCCCCCTTGTGGGCAAGCTGGCATTGCCGCGAATCTCTTTCTCAATTTAAATTAGTTCGTGAATTTCTGATTTTTGCTCAAATTGTTATTGTTGTTTGTATATACATTTGTGAACATATCTAACCACAACTCAATACCTGTACCTGTAAATATAAATTGTAAATACATTTTGGCAGGATTTTTGTATTAATAAATAATATATTTTAATTAATATCTCTGCCTGATTAAATATTAATAATTCATAACAACCCTATAGAATATTTAAACAGACAAACCACATCAATATCGTTCCCTTCAGTTTCCGACAGTATGTTCTATTTTCAGTACTCATGTAAGAGTTTGAACTGTATCTCCCCTTTTCTCTTGCTTGCTGAATTAAAAACTAAAGCAATCTTTAAGAAAAAACAAAACAAAACAAACGACAAAAAAAAAAAACCAACAAAAAACCCCAAACAAAACAAACAGAAAACTCCAAATGAATTCTCCTTAGCTCCACTAAAGGGCACTACAGAGTTTACACAGCACAACCACTGCATGGGAAGTTAAATAGGAAGGTTGACAGAAAGGATAAGAGGAATTTATGAGACAACACCACCCTGACAAAGTTGTGTGGAAGTTTTACTAGCATCTGCCTGTTTTAAAGTCTCACTTTGATAATTGCTTACTGTCATAAATACTAAGTTGATAAACAAAACTAATTGACTACATATGAAAAAACAGAATAAGCTAAGCAGTAACAGAACTAGAAGCTGTAATTTTTTACAGGAAAAAAACTGCAGAAAAGATTACCCACCTTAGCATTTTATGTAGCTTCTCTGAATTCATACCATTTCCATTATCAGTGAATGTCAAGCATATATTGTCATTTATCACTGTTTTGTCTATCCATATCTGTTTAGCACTCACATCTGGATCATAAGCATTATCTGAAGAGAAAGAAAGCAAACAAGGGTGGGATACTGAAAAGCAAAAATTGAACAGTTTGAGTGTGAACGTATTTTAAAGTGTTTAATTCCAGTGAAGATGTCAGTAACTGTAAGATAATGGAGCAGATTCTCCTGGAGGTACTACTGAGACAGAAGAGTAGTGAAGAGGTGATTGGGTACAGTCAGCATGGGTTTACCAAGGGCAAATCCTGCCTGACAAACCTGGTGGCTTTCTATGACAAGGTCACAATATTAATAGATGAGGGGAGAGCAACTGATGTCATTTACCTGGACCTGAGCAAAGCCTTCGACACTGTCCCACACCACATCCTGGTCTCCAAGCTGGTGACACATGGGTTTGATGGGTGGACCACGAGATGGATAAAGAACTGGCTTGATGGCCGTACCCAAAGAGTGGCTGTCAATGGCTCCATGTCCCAGTGGAGGCCAGTGACAAGCAGAGTCCCTCAGGGATCAGTCCTGGGACCAGGCTTGTTCAACATCTTTGTTGGTGACATGGACAGTGGCATTGAGTGCACCCTCAGCAAGTTTGCTGATGACACCAAGCTGTGTGGTGCAGCAGACATGCTGGAGGGAAGGGATGCCATCCAGAGAGACCTGGACAGGCTGGAGAGGTGGGCACAAGCCAACCTCATGAGGTTCAACAAGACCAAGTGCAAGGTCCTGCATCTGGGTCGAGGAAATCCCAAGCACAAATACAGGCTGGGCAGGGACTGGCTGGAAAGCAGCCCTGAGGAGAGGGACTTGAGGGTGCTGGTGGACGAGAAGCTCAACATGAGCTGTCAGTGTGCACTTGCAGCCCAGAAAGCAAACCAGAGCCTGGGCTGCATCAAGAGAAGTGTGGCCAGCAGGTCAAGGGAGGTGATTCTCCCCCTCTACTCAGCTCTGGTGAGACCCCACCTGGAGTACTGTGTCCAGTTCTGGAGCCCCTATTACAAGAGGGATATGGACATGCTGGAAGGTGTCCAGAGAAGGGCCACCAGGATGATCAGAGGGCTGGAGCACCTCTCCTATGAGGACAGACTGAAAGAGTTGGGGCTGTTCAGTCTGGAGAAGAGAAGGCTCCGAGGTGACCTTATTGTGGCCTTTCAATATCTGAAGGGGGTCTGCAAAAAAAGCTGGTGAGGAACTTTTTAGGATCTCAGGTAGTGACAGGACTAGTGGGAATGGAATAAAGCTGGAAGTGGGGAGATTCAGGCTGGACGTGAGGAAGAAGTTCTTCAGCATGAGAGTGGTGAGAGCCTGGAATGGGTTGTCCAGGGAGGTGGTTGGGGCCCCATCCCTGGAGGTGTTTGCAGCCAGGCTGGATGAGGCTGTGGCCAGCCTGATCTAGTGTGAGGTGTCCCTGCGCATGAGAGGGGGGTTGGAACTAGATGATCCTTGTGGTCCCTTCCAACCCTGACTGATTCTATGATTCTAACTTTTCCAAAGTTACTTAAATCGTTATACAGCATGCAACAAATCCTTATCAGTAATAGATGTATAATCAATCTGCTGGACGTCAGTCTTGTAACACTGCCAAACAGCTACATAGGAGAGCTGTCCCTAACTTTATTATGGTGCTATTTTTGCACATCTGTTTATTTATTTGGTGACTATGGCAACTTAACTTAGCTCCCTAATCACAAGTCTATGACCCTGAAGAGTCACATGTTAAACTAAAGGAGCTCTAAAATTGCAGCCATTTTTCAAATCCAGTTAGGTATGTAATATAGCTGCAGAAATTTTGTGATGGCACAGACAGAAACTTCTTAGTGAAGCCACTGAGTATCAGTCAACTTTTGCACAAAAGCAAAATACCGTAGGTTTTAGTAAGGTAAACGTTACACTAGGTCTCCTAAAGCACTACCTTCTTTATAGATGACAGCACTAAAACAAAACAGTACAATGAAACAGGTGCATCAAACCCAACAAAACCTTGTCCACGACAACACAGTTTCCCACCTATTAGAAATGACAGCAATATACAGACAAAAATTTAGCTAGAGATAAGAGGCTCAAATGTGAGAACAAAAACCAAAACCAAGAAAAGTTTCTACTTTCATTTCCTGCCTCCTAAGCAGCTGTTGCAATATGTACTTTCTCCTAGTCATGCAAATCTCTCTTCTGACTGGCTCTCAAGAGGCTGGGTTATTGCCTGCAGAGCAGATAATGCCACATCACTAACAAGGACAATTGTAACACCTTACCTGCCTGCAGCCTTTTTAATTGCAAAAATTAAATTTTAAATACTATCACAATGTCAGATGATCAAATCTGAGAGACTTAAAAAAAAAAACAACAAACAAACAAGGCAAAAACTTGAAGCACAACTCCACATGTTTCACATAGGTTTGTGAAATCTAGAATTTTGATTCCAGATTTAGGTGCTGGAGATTTAGGTGAAAAAAACTGTTGTGCCTCTGCTATCACGTCACTTCCCCTATTATCAGAAACAAATATCATAAATACATACTTTGCTAGTGCAAATTGTTCCAGTCTAAGAAAATACGACTTTCACAGAAGTACAAAATGCTTTAGATAAAACTTTCTATTTACAAGATTTTAAAGAGTTTGCAACATTGGTACTGCAAGTGAAACAGAAGCCATGGCTCCACAAACATTTCTTGCAGCAAAGCTGGTTTAGATCTCTAGATCTCTCTCTAGATGTCCAATTTGCCCTTTTCCAAGTATCACCATTAGTTCACCTAAACTTAATCTGACTGAGGACTAATGGGAGAAGCCAGCAATATAACTGTCAAAAAGCTGACAGGAAGAACTAGACCTTAAATGGCAAATTTTTTGCACACAAATCATGTTTTTTAACTTTGCATAAAACATGCAAGCTTCTAAAATGTAATCCTATTTATAATAACCAATATTTAACCATGGTATAGCCTTACATAGCATGTGAAAGACATATAAAACAATATAAAACATTTAAATCAACATGACTAACTTGAAACCTTTACAATCAGTATGTTGCTACTGTGATCTTTAAGTTTTGTTAAAGCAACACATGACAAACCAAAGTCTGCATGCCTTGCACAGCACATCCATCATCATTCTAGCCAGGTATGGCATAGGGTGATTAAACAATTGAAATAACACTAACATACTGTTACTCTCAAAACAGCCAGCCCTTCCCACAGCCGTGTGGTTCTGGTTTCCTCCTTGGTCACAGCTCTGGCCTCTACCTGAAAAATTCCTCTTTGCTCTTGTTAGGTTAGCAAAGTAATGTGTGACAAGAATTGTTCCCTTTGGCAAACTGCTAGATAAACTTCATTTTGAGGAACTAGTTAAAGCAAGTCTGCTAATTATTCCTGAACTTGGGAAACATGCAATTCTGAAGATATCCAGTTAACCATTATTCAAAAAAAAAAAAAAACAAACAAAAAAGGCAAGACGATCAACAGGAGTTAATAAATAAGTCAGATACACAAGCCCTAGCTAACAGAGACAGTAATAATGAGCAGAAGACTTAGGATACTGATGAATGAACCATTAGAGGGAACCACTAAAGTATAGCCCTGAAGATGTTCAGACAGAAATCTGGTAACCCTAAAGAAGAAAATTAGGATATTTGAGTAGTATTGTGGCAATGTGCATGAATTACTGCTGGAAGTTTTGGTGAACAGGGATGTTGTTGAGTCTCCTTCTCTGGAGATATTCAAAACCCGCCGGAATGCGTTCCTGTGTGATCTGGTATAGGTGATCCTGCTCTGGCAGGGAGGTTGGACTAGATGATCTTTTGAGGTCTCTTCCAACCCCTAACATTCTGTGATTCTGTGAAACATCAAAGAAAAGGAAAAGGTCAAAGTGGATGGAAGAAGAATGCTATAATAGGAGGGGGCAGAGAATGACACAGGCTGATTGTGTGCAAACTGGCTGTTAGTAAGCTTGTATGGTTGAACCCTGGTCCCACTCTGTTGCACATTCTTACTAAACACGATTTCTAACGTTTTCCTGTGTGAATGTGATCTCTGTTCTCAGTGTGTGCCTGTACACATTTGTTTTGCTAGCTAATTTCAAGCTGGACAAGCTGAGAAGTTGGAAGAAACCAGCAACTGTCAAGATCTGAGATCTAAGCCAGAGTGGTAAAAAGCCCAGGACATACATACTGGAAAGATTCCCAGGTCTTGGTAAAACACACAGAAACACGGGTAAGCATGAGTGGTAAGAGAGTGAGGGTATATATATGTGCCACTACTGAACTTTAAAACCTAGTTAGCCAGGAAGCAGGAATAGGAGATGACTACTGGTGCTGCTCACATTATGAGCATTGCCTGTGTTAATGTGGGTTCTTGCAAAGTTACTGTCCTCCTGTCTGTGGTCAGCTGTGTCTGTACAGAATGCAAGTGTACACACACATCTTTGGAATGTGCCTGGGAACAGGAAAAAGCAACATGCATCCATTTGGTGGACTAGAAGAGAAGGAATTCACTTGGTTCTGCAGTCTTCTACATTTGGCAATCCTTAATATGTTCAGTTAAAAAAATGGCAAATCCTACAAGGCTCTTTCTAGTGATGTCAGGTAGTATGCACACTATGAAGAAAGAAAAAAGTCCATGTGACTGTACCAAAAAATATGTTGTAAGATTCTGAATGGTAACAATGAGATCAACTCCGTCCCCTGATTGAAGGAAAAAAGTTTTATAACAGGAAAGAAGTCTGATGGTCGTAAACTATTGATGCACATACCTATAAGTTCTGCAATTGCACTGAAAGGCCAGGTGTGACTGGTAGAGTTGGTGTGCAAGAACTTTGGACAAAGCTGAAATAAACCACAAAGAATGGCATTAGTTTGTGCTCTTCCAACAATACCAAGTGAGAAAATCGTACATTAAAAAAAGTAACATTAAATAAAGCTGTTTCATACAATACTAGTTATTTTTAGATATTGGCATACTAACAGCTCTTAGGAGAAACCTTCATATAGCTATTAAATACAGAGTTCAGCACAGTATTGTACCATATTCTAAACACTGGTTATACTGTCTTCCTATCATACACTCTTTATAAAAATATAGTGAACTGTTACTGTACACTGATACTAGAGTTTACAGAAAACAAAGAGTCCAAATCTAGTAACGTAAGCACAAACTCAAATGCTAAAAATGTACTTCTTAAATTTTGAGTATTAAACTTTTCAGATAAAGCAAACAGCACCTAATATGTTCAGCAGCTTACTACTAACATCATTGCTCCTTTTGCCCATATTGATCAAATCACCTGTTAGATTTTCTCAACTATTAGTTTGTGCTTTTAGCAATTTTATCTCTTACATTTTATCCTCACGATAACATACAATCAGAGGAACATAGTCAATAGTAGGATTAGATGAGAATATGGAAATAAAGTACCTATTTATGAGATGTATCTTACAGATGTCAGTGACAAAAGTATTCTCAAGTAATTTACGAATGCCTGTGTTCATATATATATATATATCCACTTAGATCAACAGACTAGGAAAACCAGAACTAAGTGTCCATATAACTTAAGGATGTGTCAAAGCAATGTTTGGAGAAATTTAACTGCTCAAACTGATACAGTTCTGTTTGCATTACCACTGAGAATATCCTTAATTTTACAGGGCCTTTAACACAAACTCACTGCACATATATGCTTTTAAGCCTCACTTGCATAGTTATGGTGATGGCATAAAAAGCAGTAGTTAGAAACAAACAATGCTGGAAATAGTCCTTGTAGAGTGCGTGCAGTTACATTAAGAACATATAACATAATCCACATTATTTTATATATATATATGTGTGCATATAAAATCAGAAAAAAACGTTTTTAAATAGTGCATACATAGCCACACTTCATAAATTTTACCAGACTACTATGCTGATAGCACTTTTATATAGTTAGTAAAGTCTAAGTAAAGCAATCAACCACTTCAAGTCTCCAAGGTTATTTTATCAACTTAAAGGAATAATTCTACTAGCAAACTATAGAGCTTGCTGCCAGACATACCAGAGCTGGAGTAAGGTGGCAGCACCAGCAGCCCCAGTTCAGATAAAACTTTCCAGGAAACCTCACCTTGATTCTAAGGCCATAGGAGCACAGGAAACACTTTCTGATTGCAAGTTAATCCCTGCATTTCTCCACACAGCTAGAGCACACATATGAATATAAATCACATTCTTCGATGCCATCTGTGCTCCAAATCCAAAAGCTCCAATTTTATAACATCTGGTAAACTGATTCAGGATAAGTCACTTTGGCCCTTTCAAATTCCTAACAGATACTTAGAAATAAATTTGGAATACAGTAAGCCCATTAATGGAAATCTCACACATTCTGTGGCACAAGGTTAAATGGATCTTTGATTTCTTCCTCTGCCATACAGCAGCACACAAGTAACAACTTGGTTAACCTTTTTTGTTTGAAATCTTCCCTTGTCAAAAGGTAGATCCTAACTCTTAAAAATCCCCACCATACAGATGAGCAGATACTGAACACCTGAATGTGCAACTTACTGCTAAAACGTTTCACTGCTGTTAGCCAGTGGAAAACTTCAACAATACATGAGACAGACTGGTCCTCCAGAGTTACTGCCAGCATTTTAAGCTCAGCAATATGCACCTGGAAAAAGTCCTGACTATAGTTTTGAGAAAGGCATGAACTCACAGTTGTAAGCCTCCCCTGATCAAACAGACAATGATAATCACAGAAGGAACCTCAACAACAGTGATATAATCAGAAGTACTCTTTTCTTCTGTAAAGCAAAATGTACCCGTGCAAGGCAAGAAAATATCTTTAGTGTTGCCTGTGCAAAGCAATGCTTCTCCATCCCTCGCTTCACTGCTGCATATTAGTGATTAACTCCGAAAAGAACATCATCTTAAAGAAATAGCCATCTTCAACAAACAGCACAATTATGCTGACCTCTGGATCGCTGTTTTAAGTGGTAAGATCTTGAGAAAGTCTGGAAGGTAGTACACAGAACTCAGAACTTGTGAACAGGTACACGAAACAGGAAGGTATGGGCTGGAATGTGGAAATTGTAACATCAGGTTTTGACTGTAGTACCCCTCTGCCCAGCAAACGGCAAGCGAGTACGCCACAGGGTGGTTCACAAGAAAGTCTTACAGCAAATAGCATGATTTGCTCATGTAATGCATTGAAACAAGGACACAGGACCATAACTGATTAAAAAAAAGAAAAAAAAAAAAAGGGAGAATAGTGGTTTAAGGTTATCACCTTCATAATCTACTTCAGAGCACACTCAGCTGTCAGCAACAACTCATCAGGAAATATTTAAGCCCATTTTGTCCCTTCAAACTTAATTTTTATTAAAGCATCACTTTAATTAGCTCACGAATAATTGAAGTTCAGTAAGTACAATAAGAAACAGTTAGTTCCCTGGTGAACACTCACTTCTAGCTACGTTAGCAGGACTGTAGCTGAGACAATCCACTTTGTTCACTAACCCTGATACACTTTGTCATTAAGTGGGTTTCGGTTTCAGTTTTTCTCTGGAGACCAAGTGCAGCCAAACTCCTTTTGGAGATACAACTAGACCTCTCCCTCCTTCAAGCTGCATATATGGTGCATATTATAAACAGACTAGAATGCGCTAAGAGAAGTATCTTCTACTCTTACAACCAACATATATTCATGAAGAAATCAACTTCTCTCTCCAAAATGAGAGACAGCTTTAGGAATTTTAGTTTTCTGAGAAAGCTGGAACTCTTTCATCCCTTGCAGATCGTAAATCATGAACAAATCAAAAAACCACCACAAAATCTGTCTGAACTTACAAACACATTTCACAACATCTTGGGGAAGAATTCCACTGTCATTTTCCTCTCCTCCCTTCCAGTGACATGACTGTGTAATAAACCACATCAGGGATCTGATCCAAATTACAAACCATTTAAAAATCTTATTTTCAACCTAGACCATTTCTCTGATCCATCTCATCATGCAGAGCAACAGATTAATGGAAGTGTGGGAATGAGTTCCCAAACCTGCTTACACTACCCATGTTGTTTACACATGCTTCCTAAACTCATAGAAGTATTTTGGTGAAAACCAACGTATTTCCAAAGAACAGCTGTTGACAGAAGAGACTAGGACCATCAACTCTATCATTATCTAGAAAATAGAGCCTTTTACACTATAGCACAGAATCTGCTACAGAACTCTACCAGCCTCTTCTCTTTAGTGAAAGCCTACAAAACCCATCACTTTCTTTAGAAACAGACTGAATGTAAATTTTCAGTTATGACTAATAACAAAACCAAACTGCATGCAAAACATAATCCAGAAAGCTACCAGTTCCACCAAGTTCAGATTAGATTTCTCATCTTTAAGAGTTCAGCTTGTCAAAGTGATTTCAACTTGAGAACAATTTTGAACTCTGCAGTCTGACTTCTGATACACAGGGTTTTTTTGTTTGGTTTTTTTTTTTTTTTTTTTTTTTTTGCAGTGGCTGATTATTCATGCTGATGTATTTTTCCTCTTGAGAAGATTGCACTAAAACCAAAAGGAGACTTCCTTCTTCTAATTTTTCATTCATAACCATTGTGTTATCTAGAGAAGAACGCTTCTCTAATAAAATTTATCTGTCAAAACAATGGATTTTAAACACAAGAATTAAAGACATGAAGTAAAAGTCTAATTCTTAAACTTCAAAGAGATGACATTTATAGCTAACCTTGACAACCATGGCACTTTATAATAAGGTAATTTAAGCAGTGCTGAGAATATACCAATAAATGTTTTTCACTTGTTTAAGTTACTTTCTGTAATGATCCAGCTCCTTTCCACTTTAAGTAAGGTTATGAATGAGGTGTTTGGAACTGTGACTTGTAAGTCTAGGTAACTGAACTCAGAAAGGCTGGAAAAAAAATCCTGTTACATCGATGATGTATCAAACTGAAAAAGTAGCTTCCAATTCGTTTGTGTTAGTATAAACATGGAAATAACTAATTACCACAATAGGACAGCAACGAGCAATACAGTGACTGAAAAGCCCAATACAGTAGTGGATTTAACTACGTTCATATTTACCGGCCTTCTTGAAAATGTAATTAGCCCTCTTGCAAAAAAGTAGTTAAGACGTTATGTTACAAGCTCCCAATTAGAGGTCACAATGTCCACAACTAATTACATCACTACAATAGACTGTAAAATCCCCTCCTTTGCCCCCAATAACTAACCCACCCACAGACTGTTAACTTCCCCTTCTGCACAGCCTGAGCTAACCTCACCGATTTCGTGCCGAGATCGAAGACAGAAACCCCCCACGACCAGCCACGCAGCGGGCCCCGGCGCTGGTGACCGAGACCCCCCGGGGCCGCCCGCTCCCCCTGTTCCGCTGGCGGGGCTTGGCCAGCGGGCGCTGGTACCCGCCTCTTTTCCCGTCAGTGAAATGACCAAAACACAGCGCGCCAGGGTAAGGACACTGCCGAGGACAGCGCATGAGGAGCGAGAAGCGTGAGACAAGGAGGGGCTGCTTGTTATTTTAGTCGAAGGGCTCCAGAGCCCGCCCTTCTCAGCACCTGGCTAGCAACTTTTTACCCCAGCAGAGGCAAGGCGTTTTCCCCCTGCCTGGGCAGGCTCCGCTCCCCACTTTCACTGACGGAAAGCTAAAAGCTGCTTCTGCGGCGGCCGCAGCAGCACGGCAGGCCCCTGATCCCCAGAGCGCCGAGCGCCCTGCCCCCAGCCCACTGCTTGCCCCTCAGCCGCCGTGGGCCTCAGACAGGCACCGCCGGTCTCTCTGGCTGCCAAACAGCGCCGACCCCGGCAGCGTGGGCCGCCAAGGGAGAAAGAGAGATCGTCTCCTCAGCGGCGCTCCCCCGCCTCCCGGGCCCCGCTCTCCCCACAGGGCTCCGCGCCGCTCACCGCGCTGAGACGGATGCCGCCCTGTGTTTTCGCCGCCATCTTCTGTGCCGCAGCGAGAACCGGGGTGGGGAGCGCCGAGAGCCCGCGCTTCCGCCTCACTCCCGCCTCGCCCGCTTCCGGCAGACAAGGGCCCGCTCCCGGGAACAAGCGGGGGCCCCGCGCCTAGGCCACGCCCCCGACCGGCGGCCGCTGCTGCGGGGAGGCAATGGCGCCGGGCTGAGCGCGGGAGGCGGTGCCCTGGGACGGTAGTCTCAAAGATGGAAGGTTGGTGTGGCGGGGAAGGCTGGCGCAGCCCCGCGGTTTCTTCAGCAGACGCCCGAGTAACGTTCAGCCGTTCGGTAGTGCTGGCTGCTACACTGCCGTATTTCCCGCTGTGCGCACAGCGGCCATTAAGAGCTGTGTGATCAGCTGCTGAGGTGCGAAGTACACCACACATTACATAAGATGCCCAAGCTACGAGGGAAGGTGAAAGTCTGAAAAGGGGTTTTCACAGAGTCGTTAAAAACATAGTCCTCTGGCCTCAGACGTTCAAGATCAGTTGTAAGGACAAGTTTTCATCCTTCCAAAAGCAAATGCTGTGCTGAACAAGACATTTTGCCCTGAACATACATAAATACACAGGCCAAAGTTTGGAATGCACTGGCACACATAGAAAACCTTATGCGTAATTTCCTGGGGCAAAGAGCTCTCTCCATACAAGGGATCAAGTGCTTGTTGGTCAGTCCTGATCCCCTAATGCTGTGGCAGCAGCTTCTGCCACTGACTCCACGCTGTTCTTTCAGACACAAACATCCACACCCAGGACTGGGCTCCCTGGGTGGAAAATTCAGGAATGCAAAAGACAGGGACATAAGAGAGAGAGCAGTTGGGTCTAGTAATAAGAGGATTAGGGAGGCAGTGGTACAGTGTTGTCCTTCCATAGGTCAGCGTAGGGGCTGGCACTGAGCCACTACTGCAGGGATCCAAACTTTATGGAGTTCTGTACAAAGCGTTCATCCATTGGAACTCAATTTGCGAGCTTTTTACAGAATCAGATAAAAAAGCTGAAGCTGGTGAATGAGAAGTAAAGGTAGTCTGAAAAAATGAGAAAATTGCATTTGAAAATTTATTTCAAAATAACATTTAATAAGAATTGCATTCAAATATAGTCAGATACACTTAACCGTTACATAATGTTCTGTATTTCCAAGTTCTGCAGTTCTTTGGCAGCTAACCTACTATTTTTTCCTTTCAAGAAAATGAAATCTTTTTGGATATTTAAATATGTTTCCCTCTGTGTATCATGCACTGTGGCGATGTCATCTCAAGTCTGAATTATCCAAAAGAGAAAGCTAAGCCTGGTTATTCTGGAAATGAGCAAAGAACTACACAACAAAGCAAAAACTTTGTTCTTAATGGGTTCTAAGCAAATGTTTTTCAGATTCAGTTAAATTATTCTGCCTTGGCAGTACCACTATTAGAGCAGTACAACCCTCCTTTGTGTACAACTCTCCTTAACAGCAGTAAGACAAGAAGTAAAATTACAAGTTAGTCCCATATAGAAAAGGAATAAAGTTGCACTGCTAGAGATGCCTGTAAGTCTACGTTAACTATGCCCCTCTACCACTCAAGTAGGACTCTTTTTAGGTAGAGCCCTTTCTTCCTTATTCACGTGCTATTTATAATGATGCAAGATCTACTTACATATTAAATTTTAAAGAACTTTTTCTTCTTAAGGATTAGGGTCTGCTGCAGTGAAAGGATTCTGCAAGCCACAGATGTCTGAGGCCATCTAAGTAGCCACCTGCAGAACCACTAGACAAAGATAAATGTATGTAAGAAGGGCAGAAGTTGGAAGCAAGTGATGTTTTTGTAGAACGTATCATCTTAGAGTTACACAGACTTAGTCATAGATTCTGGTTTTTAAAGTTTACCTCCACATCTGAGGAAGAAGTGACTGATGTCCAACCCCCTGCACATCTGAAGTACAGGCAGCTGTAATGAGACATTCCCTTTCCAGGGGAAGGATGACAAACCCCTTAATCTATGTAACTGGTTCACCATATCCAGTTAGTGATGAAACTATATGAAAATACAGTTTATAGCTTATGGGAGAATGTTAAAAATAAAAAAAGGGGTGATGGCAAAAAGTTGTCTTAGGCTTTAATAGCTCGTTACCATAGCTCATTAATAGCCTCTTATTAGGATTTTAAGGGAAATACCCAAATACAGAGTGCAACCACCAAAACCCAGAGTACAACTACCAAATTATCCTGATATCTGTTTAAAAGCTATTGAAGATATGTAATAAACATTTAAAAAATATCCTGCTTCAATTTTCAACTAAGGCTTTCAAGGGACAACTTTTCACTTGTGTTCATTCCAATAGCATTAGTGATTGTTAATAAATTATACAAATAATTCACATTCTTAGTATCAGCACAATATTACACTTTAGTCTATCACTTTCCTTAACTGCAAAAATAAAAAGAAGCTAATTAAGTTTAGCATAAGCCTATTACAGAACAAACATTACCATATTATCATAGTAAAGTATGTTGTTTGGTGTTTCATTATTTCCATTTATAATCCAAAGATGAAAACTTCGTATATTTGTAGGCAAAAAATACTGCAGAGTAGCCTTCCATGTTTGTTGTGTGAGTTTTGGGGGAAAAAAAAAATGAAAAAAAAAAATCCCTGACCTCACAATCTGGTGACATTACTCCTATATTTTGCATGTCCTTTGTAAATTAGCAAAACCAAAAGTGGTGAACTGTAGTGCCCAGCCCATTTATCTCAGTTGTGATGTCCCAAATAACTCAAATAGCACACACCAGTCTACAGGTGTATCTTAAAAAAACCAGTTTCACTGGAGGTGTTTAAAAAAACCCAGAACAACACATAAAAAGAACTAGACAGAGCTTTTCACCATGAAAAATATTAAATCCACTAAATATCAAAATTCAATGGAGTCCACCTCCTCATTTTAAAAAAAACTTCTACTAATGGCTTTTGTTGTTCGTGTCACTATGATGGTGCATATCTGTTGGCCATCAGATATGCAGCTGTGCTGTTTGGTGGTAGAACTAATCCCTGTCCTGGGTAATGGTAGCAGTGCTGTTCATATTAAACTGAACCTTGAATAAGTTATCTCCCTACCTACTAACGCCTATGAACAGTCAAATACATTATTTTGTATAAAAAGTGTTCTTTTAAAAAAAGAACAGCAGCAGTTTATATTTTTACAGAACTATCTTCATTGAGTTGCATTTCCGAAGTTGCAAAGTGGCCTTAGTCACTGAAAGAACAAAGTTTTTTAATTAAAAAAAAATTAACTAGAATGTTTTTAGTCAATTAAAATCCCCCCCCGCCAAATAATGAAAATTACAAGGTGTTACTGCATAACTTTGTCTTTTGTGCATGTTTGTCTTTTATTTAGGAATCACTAATCCTGAAGAATGCTATTATAGTACAGAGTTGAAATTACAAACATGCTAAGTCTGCAGTTATTTGCATAATGCTAAAACTTATAAAATACATTGCTTCAAAATTTAGGTGTTTAGAAGTTGATAATTCTTAGGCCAAGTTAAAGAAAGGAGAAGCAGAAGTGGGCTTCAACCTCAGGAACTGGGTTATCTGCAAACTGATTGTACACTGACATGCAATTTTAGCTTTTTCTTAAGTTTACTTTCTGAACACAGTTCCAAAAGCAGTTTAAAATACTTACTTGAGAAATTACTGGCTAAATGGTACAGTTGCTACTTTCACTGAGTCAAAAATATTCTTCCTTTATTTACAAAATCTCTTTAATCCTTCACATTGAAAACAAACAAAAGAATACAGTAACTATGATAAATTACCACTAAACTTTTACTTTTTTTTTTTTCCCCTTTCAGGAACTGAAGAATCCAGATTTTTAACACCAACTCTGAAGGCTGCATCGAAGAGTACTCCACAACAGCAGGAAGAAAACCAAAAAATAGTTTCAGAACTGGGGAAAAAAAAGAAGGGAAGAATTGCAGTACAGTTTTCCCCTTTTTTGCCACTTATTCACCATGAGCTAAGTGTCCGACGTGTGGCTTAACCTTCCATGCTTTCAAGGAAGTCACATTCAACACTCTCTTCAAGCTGTTGCAAGATCTTTATGCCACTACTGCTAATGTAGTCCAGAGAGAGAGATGCAGAAGTATGTGAATTCTGGGACTCAGTCCCTTTTGCTGTAAATGCGCAACACAGAGTCTTGAAGAAGGGCATAAGCTGGGTGATGCTAGATACAGAGCGCAAGTTCAAAAGAGGAAAATTGTGCTTATTGGAAGTTTCCTCAGTGGTGTTTGTTTCCTGTAAGCAAACAAACCAAGATTTACTACAGGTTTTGCATTAAGACACAGTCTTGTTAGGGCTTATCTGAGCCCTGCACTATATACTTTTCTTAGTAAGAGATCCACAGTCTACAATTGTATCACAATATAAACTGTATAGATGGTATATCAAGTTACTTCTGTATTTGGATTGAAAGTTCCACTAAACAAAAGTCTCGTGTCTACAGGAGACTGCAAATTTGAACTACAGAATCAGATACCAAGCAAAAGAATAACAGTGATCTCTTGGAGAAGTACTACTTGCTGCTATTTCCTTTTCTGGAAGAATGAATATGAAATCTTAATGATAATTTAAAATGCTATTATAATAAACTTATTTGAGAAACAACAGCATGCTTTTTTTTTTTTTTTTAATAATACTGATCCTGTCTGGATTGTTTTCACTGGATGGTTGTGGGCAGATTTAAAAAGAAATCTTGTAATTTGTTTAGAAAAGTAAGTTAATGGAAAAAAACAACCAAACAAAAAAAAAAAAAGAAAAAACAATGCAAGTGAAGCATTCTTTCTTTACCCCGTATTTCTTCTTCAGCAGATCCATGATTCTTATAATGTGTGGTCTGCATTCCTGATGATTTTCTACCAGATGAGAGGTCACAGTAGATAATTCTGTGTCCACCTCTGGGACAAATGCCCATTTGTACCTGAAACAAATGGATTATTGGATAAGAAGACCAAAAAAACCCCAAAAAACAAACAAAAAAAACCCCAAACTTGTTTGGCTCATACACAGTTTAGTGGAGCAGTGGTTTCTTACAGACAAAACCTATCCTAACTATGGTTTTCTGCTATTACTAGAGTGAGACTTAATGAGCAAGGATCTTACTGTCATGTCAGTATTTAAATGCAACTGGCTCCCAAGAAATTCCTAGTGTGTGCAAACGAAAAACAATCTCCAGCTTTCTCTTCTCCTGATTTTTCCAAGTTAGAGAGCCTCCTAATAAAGATGGTGAAATCCTCCTATACTAACAAGACCAAATAATTTATCCAAATTCCCTGAATTACATTTGTGTGAGTACTAATATCTGTACTTGTATTAAAAACTGACAGCAAGATTAAGTCTCGAAGAAAATGGATATGGAATTACTTTAAATGGTAAGAACAGTAACAACCTGGAGAACAGGTAAGTAATTAGAGGACTTACATTTGAAACAACTGCATTCTGTCAGGTGGAAATGAAAGTGCTGTGTCCAAAAATTTACAAGCTGATAAGTACAAGGACAGCTCATTCTGCTGAATATCAGATCCGCTGCCATCACCTGGGACTTTCATTTTGCTTATTTTGCTGTTGCTCCTGTGTTAGTTACAATTAAGAAATGTACCATTAAAACATGAATGCTCTTCATTCAGCAAGAGAGAAACGTACACATATACACAAATGAGCACTTACACCTGTACATGACAAAAGCTATTTTTATTCTGTATAAGCACCATAATTAATAATGGAAGTCTGTTAGAAGAAAAAGCAATCTAAAATGGTAATATGTTAAAATATTCCAATGCTGACTTAGCATTAGTTCTATTTTTGCAGTCAACTAATATGGCATTTATGTATTTTGAACATACCACTATTTTAGCTGCTGAAAAATAATCCTAAGGTATGATTCATCAGTACCAGAAATACACAAATGCAATAAAAAAAAAAGTCCTGCTGTCTCTTCCCCATCTCTGAAAATTACTTAAATAATTGTTACCAGCTCCCACAAGTTCTCTATCAGACAAATGGTAGTTCTTACTTTGATGGTTCTTCTTCCTCAGTTAGATCTTCTTCCAACTGTAGAAATGTCTGAATCTTTAAAGAAATAAATTATTTATGGGGGATGCTGAAATGTTCACACAACTCAATCACAAAAAAGATAATGCTTCACATAGCATTAAGGAGCAACAGACCCTTAGCCTACTCTTGTGACTTGCAACAAAGTAAAAAATCAGGCAAGAGATAACATTAGCAACAACAAAAGAATTACTGAAAAAGATGTTAATTCTTTTCCCAAATTATCAGACTAATGTAGAACTATAAAAACATTTCCTTTTTGAAAAAGGGAGTGTACTTAGAAGAAAAAGGTAAATTAGAAGAAATGCTAACGAGTTTCAAATTACTACTTGTTCCTTACCAATTCAGTTACCATTATTGGCCACAATGAGGTTAGATGCTGAGGAGAAATCCTCAACAGAAGAACTCTGAAGAAGAGAAACATCTGTGCAGCAACTATAGAAGTCTGCCCAACACGGAGGTTCTCAGTCAGTCGTTCTAAAATAAACATTCAAAAAGTTTAAAAACAAACTAAAAGAGTAATGTTTTCATGGAATCACAGAACATTAGGGGTTGGAAAAGACCTTGAAAGATCATCCAGTCCAGCCCCACTGCCAGGGCAGGATCACCTAGGAACCAGGTCACACAGGAACTTGTTCAGGCAGGTTTTGAATGTCTCCAGAGCAGGAGACTCCACAACCTCTCTGGGCAGCCTGTTCCAGTGTTTTGTCACTATCATAGAGGAAGTTTTTCCTTATGTTCACATGGAACCTCCTATGCTCCATCTTGCACCCATTGCCCCTTGTTCTATCACTGGCCATCTCTGAGAAGAGCCTGGCTCTGTCCTCCTGACACTCGCCCTTCACACATTTATAAACTTTCCTGAGGTCACTGCTCAGTCTCCTCCTCTCCAAGCTAAAGAGCCCTAGCTCCCTTAGCCTCTTCTCATAAGAGAGATGTTCCACTCCCCCAATCATCTTTCTGTCTCTGTGCTGGACTTTCAAGCAGTTCCCTGTCCTTGAACTGAGGGGCAAATGTTTTCCTGAATGCGTGTTTTGGGAAATAAAAAAAATGTAGAACATGGCAAAACACAATTTGCACTTTATCATCAGTTTTGAGTTGAGTCTTTTGAACTCTGTTAACAAAATCATGATTTAGAAAAAGTCTGAAGGCATGGTGGCTTTATATTGAACAAAATTTTGTCAAAACTGACATTTAAGGAGAATGACAGCAGCCTATGAGTGGAAACCGGAAGAGTGCCACAAAACAACCATGTTTCCAGTTTTGTTTCCAGACCAAAGGATTTGGAACCCAGATTACTGTGCCCCACATACTGAGATTATTCATTTGCAAAAATTCAGAGATTCATAGCTTAACAAATTTTGTTTAAAAACCTTAAAGAAATTGAGGTGCCTGTTGGCAAACAAGTGACACCCCTTTCTTGCAGGATTTTTATATATATATATGCAAGAAAGGCAGGTGAAATTAGAGATCTTACCTTGTATTAAGGGAAGATAGAGATGATACTGATCAATTTCCCCACTGAACACAGCAAAAGCTTGCCGCTTCAACAACATTGCTTTTTGCTCAAAACTTGGGTACAATTTTAAGGCACTGCTCTGCATACCTATAATAGAGATAAGAATTAATGACTTCTTGTGTTTTGGGCTGAAAATAATTCTGATGTCCTGAAATCTTTTAAAAAGAAAAACTCCCTTTAGGTTTACTAATTGGAATAACAAATTTTTGTTGATCCAGATCTGCTCATGCTAGCAGGAATATTATAGGAAACAAGCACTGGAGCTCCTGTGTGGCTGGACGGTACCTTAAACTCCTGTCTCTGCCTTTATGTGCATGAATCTTCACAGGATCACAGGATGTTAAAGGTTGGAAGGGACATCCGAAGATCATTGAGTTCAACCCCCCTGCCAGAGCAGGACCATAGAATCTAGCACAGGTCACACAGGAATGCATCCAGATGGGTCTTGAAAGTCTCCAGAGAAGGAGACTCCACAATCCCTCTTAGGAGTCTGTTCCTGCTCTGTGACCCTCACAGTGAAGAAGGTCCTCCTCATGTTGAGGTGGAACCTCCTGTGCTGTAGTTTATATTCACTGTCCTATCACAGGGTGCAACTGAGCAGAGCCTGTCCTCTCCCTCTTGACCTCCAGCCCTCAGATATTTATAAACATTTATTAAATCCCCTCTCAGTCTTCTCCAGACTAAAAAGTCCCAGGGCTCTCAGCCTCTCCTCATAGCGCATGTGCTCCAGTCCCTTAATCATCCTGGTAGCTCTCTGTTAGATCTCTTTTCAGTCTCCTAAATCCATAGATGAGTGATCTCAGAACTTTACAATTTACTGAGAAAAAAAGGAGGCAAATTATAAAAATATGTATTGTTTTTAAAAAGTGCATTATGAATTAGTCTTGCACTGCAACCTTTTAAATATTATTTTGAAAGATCTGAAAAAGACATTAAAGCTGCTTTGTCTTTTGAAGCTCCACACAAATTTAAGGGGTTCTATCCCACTCCTGCCCTCACTTTCTTCTACACTCTCCTCAAGCCTGAATTAGAGGTCAAAACACATTGCTCAAAGGTTTGCTGTACTGGTCCACTACATTCCTACAGCTCAATGCCAGTACACAGACACCTGCAAAGTTAGCCAAAGGAGACTTTGGCTAACAAGGAACAGCTGCAAAAGGTCACAATTTAGCAACTTAAGGTTATAGCAAACTGTGAATGCAAGAGTCTAACATTAGCATTTCTAGAACAAATTTAGTACATTAAAAACATACCAAATAGATCAAATGCAAATAGATTTAAAACTGAAGTAGAAATAAGTTATGAATAGCTGATACTTACTCATCAAATCTTTAAACATAGTTTTCTCGTGTGTGAGAAGATGATCAATAATGGATCTCCAACTGAATAGGATACAGAAGGAATTGGATAACCAGTGAAAGCTTTGGTATGGATTAATCTCAGAAAATATTTTGGTCAAACATTTCATACAAGGAAACAGTTTCCAAACAGTATTTAGCATGCAGACTGTTATCTGGTTCAACACATACTGAAATCTAGGTCCTCGAGCTCTGTTGTATGCAGTTCCCTAATCATTAAGGAGAGCATGAGACAAGTTTATTCTTTTGCTGTACAATGAAACCTTCAGTGCTTATAATGCTTTTAGTAGAATTATGAGACCCATTTTTAACATTATGACATTCTGTAAGAAAGTAGCAATCAGAATTTTCTTTCCAACATTAGCCATTTTTCTTTAAAACCTTTCTTTGCAAATTCAGAATAGAATCTTGGAGTGCTACATTCTCTTACTGAGTGCATGAAGTGTCCATCTGGAAAAAAGCTGGATCCATAAACAACTCAACAACTTCTTTTTTCCAGGCTCTCTTGGTGTAGGCATATCCACTCAATGAGCTCAGCAACTGAGCACCAGCACGAAAACTAGGGATGTTGTAGGCACTAGGAGAAGAGATAATGGTAAATATATAATGGTAAATATATATATATATATGTGTGTGTGTATATATATATATATACACACATATATATAAATAAATATATAAAAACCTATATAAATATATGTTACTATATATAAAGTGAAGTTTATGTAACCAGAAAATAAACTCTGGGGTTCCCCAGAACTTCTAACCACAGTCTTTTAGTAAGAAGCTAAGTCTACATTAGTTCATAATTCAGAGCAACAGGAGATCAGTAGATCAAAGCAGCTGGTGAAGAAGCACCTCACATTTCCAGTGTACCTAGTTCGGGGAGATAGTTTCACATTAGATGTATCACAGCACAGCACAGCACTGCGGGTCTCCACTACAGAGGTGGAAAATTCCCCAGAATAAAGTTTCCAATAAGCTTTGAATCCTTGTCAGCAGGCCCTTTCAGAAGGTACCACAGCATACTTCATCTGTCACCCAGATAAGATGTATCAGTTCTGATGTCATCACCTGCATAAATACCTCTCACATTGGTCTTTTTCTCCCTGTGCTGCCTCATGCATCACCTCACTGCAAATCTGAATACCACGGTCTGCAAGGCATAGTAGGGAAAGAGTGTGGGGCTCAAGTAAAAACTGATAGGAGCAAGGTGAAGGGAGCCTGTATGAACTGATGCTTGTCCTCTGACACCTCAGTTTCATTGAAGACACAGATGCCAAACAGTGTCCTGATACAAATTCTTTCTGCTACAGATTCTTTCTGCAGTCACTGATTTGCCCATTGCTGAACAAAGGTTTCAGGTTGGTGAGGTGGTACTCCAACTGGCAGGAATGTAACTTTTGCTTAAGAAGGGATGCTGTCAAGGTCCTCTGTTGTGTGGTGGTACTACAACTTCACAGAAGGCTTCAGCAGCCCCTGTGTTTTCATGAAGGAGGCTACTGCTTTTCTTTGGTCGAACTCTGCGACCAAACTCCTACCAAGCTGGCAAGGACAGAGGGTGGAAGACAGTCTTGGAAGTTATACTTCAACTGCTGAGCAGCACATATGAGTCACATGAAAATCATCCAGCACATCTGTGAGCCTGATGGGGGTTCCACATTCTTAACTAGTGACTGTCTTATTATGCTTATGGCTACATAGATCACAAGGACTCTTGGCCCTGACAGGCTGACACTGGACAACCATCAAGGGACATCTGTAGGCATCTCAGCAACTTCGTCAAGCTTCTGATGCTCATGTCTTATGACCATCAGTCTCAGAACAAAGGGGATGGTCTTATTTTCCCTGTGAAAAAAAAAATTAAGCTGGCCAACTCCTGGTGTTCACATCTCCATTTGCATTGTAGAATTAATCTTTTATCCCTTGCACCAGTTCTTGAGGACATCCTGACAGCAACAGGATGCCCATGCCAGTTTTAACAGTGCCATTTCCACACATGGGGCAGAGATGGAGCAAGTATTTGGCTTGCAGCCACTGGCTCACAGCATGCCAAGCATGGCAATATGATGCAAGCATTCCCAGGAACAGTTTCATAGGTGGCTGAATGCAGGGTTTTCCATATCTGCTACAAATGCTGAAGGCACTGGATGCATATGCACAATGGTATGTGCCCTGTCCATAAGAATGACATACACTCCACACATCAAAAATCTGATGTATGGAGAATCTGGAATCTGATTTTGTTAGGGTTGAGGCAGGGAGAAAACATTGTAATACAATAGAAAATGCATAAATATAATAAATAGAAAAGAACAGTTTCCTAATATTTCTCTGCATAATTTTTAATCCCTCCCCCTTGAGAAGGAGCATGGAAAGGTCTTCAAACCCTGCTGCACCCTGAGGCTTGCTGGCTTTAGTGCTTCCCAGTGACACTCAACCCATCATTCCTTTCAGGCATGCCTGGTTGGTATCTTCCCTGACCCTCTATAACCTTTTTGCTCTTAACTGTACACTGCCTAGTGTTTTTGACTGTGACTTAACTAATGCTTAAGACAATCCTCACTTCCCCCACTTGTTAACTGTGGCTGATGCTCTCCCACACCTCAGTACAGATTGATTTGCTCAGAAAAACATAGTAGCCAAAAGGTGGCAGCCAGGAGGAGGGCAAATTTGATAATGCAACTGCAGGAGCAGTTGCAACTCAGAAAGATAGAACTGGGGGTGAGCAGGGAAGAGAAGAGTAAGTGTTGCTTTCTACCACTTGATAGAAAAAGGAGGATTTGTTTTCTAAGAGATCTGCCAATAGTACTGGGAGAAAGGTGGGGAGAGATGCATGAGGAAGGCTTGGGAACCAGGACCAACTGATAAGACCCTTGAAGATGGAAAGGAAACCCTCACAACTGACAGAGGATATCCTCCATCTCTTCCACACCTATGCTTTTGGCTGAAAAACTAGGTAGAGTATAAGGAGATACTGCACATCTTCCTACTTCATGATAGGTTCTATGACCTGTCCAGTGCTCTGCTGCCCCATTCCACTTCCTCTCTCCATTACCTAATTTACACAGGAAGGGGAGCTTTAAGTAAAGGTCAAAACCAAGATGGGAGGGACATCTACAACTGAACAGAAACAGCTCTCACAAAGCTCAAACAACAGGTTTCAGTTTCAGGTTTCAGCTCATAGCCTTATAACAGAGAAGAGGACAAACAGAAGAAAAAGCAAAAGTCTTAGAGTGGACCAAAACATCAGACTTAATAAAAATCATGTTCTGAGTGAAAAGTCACCTGTGGTTGCGTAGATAAGGAAATACATAGTAAAGCAAACGTGAAATCAATGGCACAGCTTTCTCCTTCTCATCACTCCGGTAAACCATGTCCAAAAGAGAAGCAAGAACCTTAAAAACAAAAAGAATGTCTCTTTAGACCTTTAGCTGGTGTTTTTGACAAAAGGGGAAAGCGTGCCTTATTTCAGGATAGAATGTGTATGCATTCTGCAGAGATTTTAAGCTCTCATTTAATCTGCCAGGAACACCTCTGCTCAATAACGTCAATACAACAACCACTCCAAAGATGAGAGCTGCAACTACAAAACTGGTTCCTACTTACTTCTGCAAGGAGAGAAAGAGCTTGGACACTGTATATTGAAGGAGCAGAGGCAGAAACCATTGAAGATGGTGCAACTGATGTATCTGAAAGAGGTAAAATAGTTTTGTTTTCCCTTCAGACATGTTTAAATTTTGCTATTTTCTACATTTCTTCTCAAACAAGACCTGTCACTCACATATTGGTATTACAGTGAAATGCTTCTGGGCATGTTGCCAAAACGACATACCTCATGCCCCATGCTGTTCTGTTCTGTACATTGCATTCACCTGCTGTAAGTTTTCCTCTGATTTACACACTATCTGCAAATATTTACTGAATACACTTAGACTGACATTGTTATTGGGGGGTAATGCATTTTTAAAATTTTTGTCTTTATTACTCCCATCTCATGCAAAGTCCCCACTATCAAACACCTAGTACTCTTCACTGGCTGAAGCAGATGAGATGAAGCAGTTGAAAGTTATATAAAACCACATTACCATTCACATCTTCAATGTTGAAGTCATCTGGCAAAATCTGAGGCTGAGCTTTCACTTCTAAGTTCCGGCTCAGCCAGCTAGTCTGTTCCAGGGAAGAACCAGCAACAGTCCCTACAGCCTCCAAGATTTTTTGGGTCACCTCCTGTAACATAACCAGACAATGTGGCATCAGAAGACAGCTATCATCTCTTGGCCAATCCAGCTGAGAGTTTTTTATATGGAATGTGTCAGGAGGATGAGAAGTAGGTACTTTTATTTGTTAGAAACATAAATACTTCTCTGATTTAAATATCTGTGCTCTCAAGATAATTAACTACTGCTCACTTCCAAAAAGAACAGGTAAGAAAATGAGAAGCAGGAAAAAGCTTTAAATTATCTTATCATGGAGAATTAATCATAATTTTTGATGCAAGTCATTACCATTAACACAGTATCACTATGGCATCAATCTTGCCACACATTAGCAGTCAGCTGTCAAAGATATGATCTGAATTGTTCAGCCCCTCAGAAATGGCATACCACTGTCTTTTAATTCCTTTTATATATGGAGAACATTAAACATGGCAGAGCATCAAGTGAGGAATGGTTTTATTTTGTGGCCATCCATCTGTTCATATATCAGTTTTTCTACTAGAGGTAAGAAAAATGTGTATCAAACTACCTGCATAGTCACACTTCAGCATATTTAATTCCCAGTAAAGTGAAATACTGGTCTCTCTAATGAAACCAAATCCCAAGTATCAAAAGCAAAGCAGAGGACACTTGTGAAGTGACTATAAGATGGTAAGGTGGCAAAGTTCTCTTTTTATCATCATGATCATTTTGCTGGCAAGTCTCTGAAGCAGAAGTGGAGATAATTTCTCTGTTAGTACACAAAAATATTATAACCATAACACTATCTCACCTCATGCATAGCATTATGTTGGTTCAGAGCCAAAATGGAACCCACATAAGTAGTGCTTAAACTGTTCTGGTGAAATCACATTCAGTATAGGAAAAGAATCCTGCTCTGCTCCACTCCTTCTTTACATAAAAGGTAACCTGACTATCATTTACATTGCTAACACAGTTATGAGCTTCAAGGATAATTACACCACTAATTTTCCTAGATAGTTTTGAAATTTCAATGCTTACATATATGACATGAACTCATGACATCACACTCGTGCTACAATTTAAATTGTGATAAACATCATAAAAATACACAGGGAAAACTGTGGAATGTCCATAGTTACCACTGCAATTTAACCTATTTTTCACAAAATTTTGTTAAGAGACATTCTGTGCATCATGTCTCTCATGTCTGAGTCTCCCATATGTACCAGGCCTGAGCCAAAACATGGATGCACATTCACACATTCTAAAAGCCCAGGTGAATTCAGATACAAAGTATAAATCAGGTCAACTCCACTTTTGCTTAGATGTGCAGTACCAGATTTATGAACTAAGAGGTATACATGGATACACTGTACCTGCAAGTCTTTTTGGTCCTTTTTGTTTTCTAGAGTAGGTGTTCTAGTCACAAAGTCATTCAGAGTACTGTGGGAGAATCAATTCACTCTGAGTTAGTAATTGGACAGGTCTACTCAATGAATCTTTTATAAAACCTTCTCTCTCACACAGTACCTGAGAAGAAGAAAGTGTCCAGGAGGAGCCAAGTTCAACTGCACAGACTCTTTGAGTAGTCCTAATAAGGACTGGAAATTCTCCTGCAAGGCTGAGACAGGTAGTCTGCCAAAAAAACACAACAAAAAAACAAAACGCACTTGACTCTGAAGTTAGAGTTAAGACAAGAAACAACATACATGGGTATCGTAGTGGCCATCAAGATCAGTCCTTTAGATCCTGCTCCTCCCTAAACTATCCAACAACATGGTATAAATATCCAGCAGCACAGGTAATATGAATGTATCAGTGAATGCTAGCAGTATGCCAGCCAGCACTGCAAGAGGGCTGGGTCTTCAGGGGGAAAGAAAAGGAACTAGCTACCCATTCCACTGCAAGCCAGCTTACTTATCTCCCTAGCTTATTGCACACAGTATACTGTGCAGTCTGATATATCCCAAGGCTTCCATACAAGCAAAGCCAAGTATGTGAAGAAGAGTTTTGATCAAAGTAATATTTCTAATCAACTGTCTGACCCACTAGGACTGTCTTTACTTGTTCCGAAGTCCAGCACAGAGTGCAGCCATAGCAGTTTTACTGCATTTAGAAGTTCTCTATTCATTCATCTGGCAACACAGTACAGATAAGGAAAGACATCATAACAAATTATAAAAGTATCTTGTTAATGAGATGTCTGAAGTATGTTGCTTTACAAACATAAAATGAGGCTTTCATACTGGCATCATCAACATGGTATCATAGCCCAGTTATTTTGTGACAGTCTGTTACTTAACACTGAAATGGCAATAACCATTTCCTACCTAAAGGTGTTCTGTGACACTGTGTCATAAAGATCAAAGTAAAGCAGAAATAATGACACTGGCTATTATCCTAACTAGTCAGACAGAAAATTCTCTTTTATAATGACTGAATTACCTTTGAATGAAGGCATAACTGAACTGCAGCATAGGAATATCTACAAGAGAAGACTTCTGAAAAATAAAAGCAAACCCATCATTATTTGCCATCAGGGGAAAAAAATAATAAAAAAAAACCAACCATGCTGTTGAGCACTTATGTGTAATGGTTAAAATACCCTTCTTAGAAGCCACTTGTACTTCCAACAGGTGACGAGCTATCAGTACAAGGGAATTCAGAGCTTTAATAGAGGACCCTAGTTGAGAAGCAGTTGCCTTATTTTGGCATATCTGCTACAGTTTATTCAGAGCTGTAGGAAGCCCCTGTAACAATGTGCATGGTAGCAAAACTGGTTTCCTTGAAAGCAAATTGGAAGACAGTAGACACAGTGTAAAGTATTTCTAACTATTCAGGTAAGGGTAGAAAGCTAGAAATGCATTTCTGAGTTGCCTTATCTGCAGCATAAAGTCGTAACCATCTTTGGCACTGGAGGACTCCACACCTTTTCATTACCATCAACTTCTCTAGCAAAATATTCTGAAGAATCTGCTTATACTGATGGACCAAACCACAGAATCCCACATTCTGTAAAACATACCTTATTCAAGAGCAAAAAAGAATCATTTATTTAAAAAAAAAAATCACCCAAACTTTCCTTCTAATAATATTTAGAAAACACACTGGAATAGATCCAGAACATAACGTATTAAGAAAATGGGATTATCTTCATGATTACCTCTTCACCCTTGATTTGTGATGGTTTCTTGACCACTTCTTTGACTAGATGTAATATAGTGTCAATTCTCAATGTGTTAAGTGCACATATTAAGTCCACAAGAATAAGCTGAGATGCACTAGCCACTGGAAGAATCTGACAAAACAAAACAAAAGACATGCTCCTCAGATCACTACACCAGGCAAAACATGAAGCTGAAAAAAACAACTTTTTGTGTGATATCTTCAATATCCATACTTAAGCAAAATGTAAATTAGAAAAAGTTAAATCAAACATGCAACAATTTGCCATATACAGGTCTCAACACCTCCATGAAAACAACTTCATTATACTCAAATGAAAACTGAAAAGAAAGAGGTGTTCTACTCAGAATAAATTATTCATTTCAGAAAATACAACTCTAACCTTTTTTGGAATTGGACTTGATTCGAGGTCTTTAATCTGTAATCCTAAGATTACAGTCCAGTATCGAATTAAAAAAATTGCTTTTATTCTCAGACTTAAAGTACAACACTGTCCTTTTTATTTGATTACTTATTTAGGTTTAATTGTAGTCCTGATACTTTGTGGAATTACATATAAGTAAAAGCATTTCAGAATTTTCAGTGGTCACCTGTAAAAATCCTCAATGAATCCATAAACAAGCCCAGAGTTTAGATATGATCATATAAATGTAAATTTTGTCTTTACTCTGGAATATTAAGGATGTCTTTAGTTTCACCTTGATTTTACTTTGATTCCTATGAGGTTTCTTGCTATTCCATACTGCTGCAATTGCTGCCATCAACTGGATTCCAAGTTGTGCTGTCAATGGATTCATGAAGTCCAATATTTTAGTTCTCAATGTCTATAGAGAATAAAAAAAAAGAAAAAAAGTTGTCAATGCTAAACTTTGTAAGACAAAGGCTCTCTCATAGAACCTAAAACATTCTTCCTTTTGCCAGGATATTCACAAAATACACAACAAAAGAACCTCTTTATATACTTGTCAGGCAGACTAGTTTTGACAATTTATTTATGAGCTAGTCTATCTTTCTTACAGATGGAAGGCATATTTGTCAGAAAACAGATTGTGAAACAGAAAAACTAACTTTTTGTGTTATATTTTCTCTTCTACAGATATTATTCACTGCTCTGATTTACCAATAGCCACAGAAGAAGGGAAAAGTCTAGTATTTTTATTCCTTCAGGTACACCTTCTACTGCCTGCAGAAGGTGCAGACAATTAGAGGCAGTTTGCTCTTCAGCAGCTATTAACTGAAGCTCACAGAAAAAGCAAAACATTAAAACAGATCAATTAAGGGTGCAGATGGGCAAAAAGAACAGGCAAAAATCTACTTTGTAAATTGATACTGTGCAGATCATGGGAGTTCTTAAAAAACTCTATGTGGCCCAATGTCATTAAGAAATGGCAAAATTACTCCTATGAACTTGTGAGGGAGGAGGTGATAAGGGTGATGAGATACACAGTACTTTAAAAGAGGTCCTACTTTGGTTGCTTTAAAATAGACTGAAGAAGAGCATTTAGTTGTTCCAAAGAAGTCAGTTGGTCTTTTTTGAGAGTCTTCCTTCTTTATAACACTCCAAAGAAGGGACATGGTATTAATAATCCGAGGCAGTTCTTCCAAAATAGCATTCCTAGCATTTCTCAGGTTGGCAGGTTCAGCCAAACATGGTGACTAGAAAAAAATAAAAATATGAATGTTAAAGTACATTATATTATGCACCACAGAGTGACTGTTCTTATTCTATAATTAGAAGAATTAGAGTCAACTTTTTTAACAACAACTTTAATAATTCAGCCATTCAATTTCTGAAATATACTGCTGCTACTTGAGTCTACTGAATTTCCTCTTCACTATTTTGGCACAGAGAGTTGATTTTTCTAGGAAACTACTAAGATAATATTCTATTCTTGACAAATGTTACAGGAATAAGAATTGTAAAGAACAAATCAGCATGAAGGGGATTGTGGTGGTTTTAAGGCTATAACTTTAATTTCTTTTCAGAGTTCGAGCAGAAAGGTAAAAGAATGTAAATAAATCATAATTGGGTGTAAGAAAGAAAAATAATGATTATTCTAAACACTTCCATTGGAGAGATAGAAATGTTTAAGAGTCAGTACTCAAAACAAGGTACAGGCAGTCTCTCTGTCAGTCTGTCTGGTGTTTTTCTGCAGGGCATTTCTCTTCTGGCCTTATGGTTTCGAAGATAACACACACCCACATATTGACCCTGAAAAGCTAAGTTTAACAACCTCACTGCTTCTTGGCTTTCTTCCTTCTGCCAGGGGGGTCTGGAGAAGGCAAGGAAAGAGCCAGGGCCCCTCTGAAGCCAGGGGGCTTTGTTCTGTTTTTCTATTAATGTACATATTTGTGAATCCTGTAAATACTGCATATTTGTACATATTCATTGCATTCCATTGTAACTGTAGTTTATGCTTTCTAAATACAGCTTCATTTGCTTCCAAACTGAGTTAGCCTGGTTATTGTCAGTGTGGGAGGGATTTTTCTTAACCCACACTACAACAATTAATTTGGCGCTTTCCAACATGGGGCAATTGCTTTTTTGATTTATTTCTGCTCAGATTAGGAAGCAAAATGAAGCTGCTTTGGATCCTGTGGCATGATATATATTCTGTTCTGACTGTGGTGATTTATAAATGGGCTGTTTCTTCTGTGATAGATAAAATTGTAAGATATGTGGCATATAAACTATTTCTTTGGTTTAAGGACAAGTTACAGAAAGCTGTTGGGTATTGTCTTCGTTTTATTGGAGTAGGGAGTTATGGTAGCTTGAGTGTGAATCTGCCAGCAGAAGTATATGAATTCACTATTCCTATTGCAGAAGGTTATGTGAACAAATGGAACCCTAAAATGATTTATATGCTATGCTTGAATCACATTATAGGTGAGGCTCAGCAGGGCTCTGGGGAACCTAATCTAATGGAGGATGTGCCTGCTTACTGCATGGGTGTTGGACTAGATGACCTTCAGAGGTCCTTTCCAACCCAAACCACTCTATGATTCTATGTTATCAAGTCAAAAGAAAATAGAAGACTATTTTAGTGACAGAACAACTGCAGACAAGATATGCAGGAGTAACATTTGTGTGATCAGGATCATCATGAACATCTTCTGCTTAAAATTAACTTTCCTATCTTCAAATAAAAAAATAATTTCTCTCCCCCTCCCTTTCACTTTTGATAGGATTGAGGTGGAAGGTGTCTCTACAAATGAAAAGGCAGCTAGAAGTTGAGATAATGAAGAAAAGACAAGACTAGGAATCTCAACAGTCCAGCCTTATCTCTGTTACATGTAAATCACAAAGAGCCTCTGCTGGTGTCTCACCAGGAGTCATGCTGTAAATCAGCTAGAGACTGTCCTCCCTAGATAACAAACTCAGGACAACCTGAACTTCTGAACTTTTAGGACAGAGTGCAGGCTTAATAGGCAACTGAATATTAACTTCTCTGCCAGAGAAGTGAAGAACTTCATTTAAATGAACATACAATGTATGATGCAGGGAGACGGGGGGCACGTGTAAAGGTGGACATGTAGTAGGCAGATAGGGAAGACTACAAATTCCAAGTACCTCAGCCAAAGGGAAAAGGGAGATGGAAATTTGTGTCTGGGAATTTAGGATAAAAGGGAAGCTGTGCCTTCCAGCAATTTGAGAGACCTCACTGGGATTTTTGCCCCATGAGCTCTCCCTTTATTTGAATGAAGTTTTACAGGACTCCTCTGTCTGCATTGTGAACATGGAATTCTAGCAACAGACCAATTTTTCTTACACTTCGTTCCTTTCTTTTGGTGTGCTATGATGCTTCTTTAAGGTTATCTTCTTGTGTAAGTGCTGCTTTACCACTTACATTCACATCTGAATGAGAAAGGGTTGCATATTTTGATGAACTGGTGCCAAGGTGTCAAGTGGTACATATTAAGCACTGACCTTTTTACTTTGATTAGGTTGCTCCAGAAGGCAGAAGTGACTAATGGTTGTCAGACCTTCCAAAAGGGTTAGTGGGTAATCAGGTGTAACATTTTCTCTTTTAGAAGTTAAGCTTCGGAGGGAAGGAAAGAAAAATAATAAAATAAAGAAAAAGAAGAGAAGTTTAACAGGTCAAGCGGTATTTCCTTGATTAAAAATTCCAGTAGAAATGTTTCTATTCAATAGTTAAAAGGATACCAGAATGACCAGACAGGAATATCAAAACAAAGGATTCACAAACTATGCTGGCACAACTCTGTTTCCTTGTCTAGATATTTCAAAATATTATTCCCCACCTGACCCTAAGTCTTTAGTGTTAAGATTATTTCTCCCTATTCCTTTCACTTACTGCCTGTTCTGAACAGTATCTTTCTTCTCCAGGGTGTCTCTTCTCAACTAGTCCTCCAAAATCCTCAGTCTTGTCAAAATGGGAACTGCTTTTTATCTGGACAGCAGGCAGAGGGGAACAGGATCTGTCATAGCTGCTGGTCATTCTTGCAACCGCAGTGAGCCCTGCTGCAACAATACCGCCTCTGTTGCACCTGAGGCTCAAGGGACAGATGCCTGCATGCACAGCAGGGTTTGAGGATCAAGCTCTGGGAGCCACAATACTAACACAGTAACTTTCTATGTACTATGTACTGTGCTCTAGTGAGAGGAACTTTCAAAGCTTCAGCACAACAAATCCCACACTACAGACTCTTACCTTGCAGTTGATTTTGCAGATGTCCTCACAGCTTCATTTTCATACTGTTTGACAAGCTCATCCAGGTTTTTACAGATCTGTACAACAAATGGTGCTACGGTCCAGCCTAAAGACTTCCCAAAATAGGGCAGGGAACATGTGACTAAGCCTACCCAAGTGGGATGCATCCCATAGCCATACTCTGGTTGCAAACCTCTAACCACAGCAGAGACAAATAATCCCTGTGAAGTTATTGGATGCGGATAGACATATTGCATTGCGCCAATAGCCTGCTGGAAATTCAGAGCCTGCTGCCATTCCTTGGAGAGGTCTGGCTGATTCTCCTGCTCCTCATGAGTCTGTCCAAGATGGTGCTCCAAGACAATTAATACCTGCAAGAGCTTCAGCAGCTCGATCTGGAGTGGATGTTCACTCCATATTTGATCATGCCCAAAATTGATTAGGTTCTCTTCAAAGAGTTCCTCTTCAGAAGCATTATTCACTCCACCTGCCATAAGCAGTTCATACCGTTTCTGACTTGTATACATCGATGCGGACAAGGAAAGAAGAACAAACTCCTGAATTTTGCATCTTCCTAGCAAATTGCGTATGAACTCCACATTCTTACTCTCTGCTGCCTTTGCCATGGCAGCTAGCTGTGTCATCATTCTAATCAGGACTTCCACACTTTTTACCTGAACATCTCTGTTGCCAAGCACATCTCTGTGTGTGACCTTCAAGTAGCATGGATAATATGAGCGCAGGAAACTGAGACAGAGGTAAGTGAGCAGTTCTATTAGAAGAGAATGAGGACACATGGTTGGGGACTGAGCCGGAAGCTTGCCATAAAAACTCTGCCCAACAAGAGCTTCCTGATGGCGAGCCAAGAGATTGTAAATAAGATTCAAATGTGCGGTGGAGCTGGTGTCCATGCTTGTACTAGCTACAGCTTCAATAAATTCTTTAGGGTTTGTTTTAAGCACTGCCTCCAGAACAGAAAAAGCATACAATACCCTCTTAGAATCATAAGGCTGCAAATAGAGCAGCATGTGTTTGAACAGAGCCTCAATTGTCTCCTGCTTTTCTTTCTGCTGCTTGAGCAACCTAGAATGAGTAATTTCCTGGAGCTCCAAGTCCACCTCTTCATCACTTGACAGAGACTCTGATGCTTGAGTTCTCTCAGAGTCAGCACGCACAAGGTTTAATGCTACATTGGATTTGGAACTTTCAGAGAGGAATGCGTTGAGAGAACTCACATGGTTTGTGGTCTCTCTGCCATCAGTTGCAGCACTGTCATTGTCCTCATTGCTCACTTCTTGCAGTCCCAGAGAAGGAGAAAAAGAGGACGTATTTTCACTGTCATGGCCTGTGCTGGTGTCTGCTGATTCTGTGTGCTCACTATTATCTTGGTCACCATCTGCTTCATATGAAGTTACTGGATTACAAGAGACATTTTTTTCAGACTGTTCAGTTTTTAACTCTGGCTTCTCTGGATCTTTTTCTACTTCTGCCCAAATTGCTTCTCTATCCACAGTAGTAAACTGGCTCAATGGAAGGTTTTCTTCAGAATTGCTCTCAGACATGTCACACTCTTTCAAAGACACCTTTTTCTTGCAAAGCCAATCACATATATTTTCTGGAAAAAAAGAAAAAATATTTTTACTCCTAAAGAGCATATAATTGCCTGTTTCACACAACATGTTTTATATTGAATGAGTCATGGTGAGAAAAAAGACGTTAAAAAGTCACTCTGTTCTAGTCTACTATTAAGTGCAACAAGTGGAGCTAAAAGAACCATCTGGGTTAAGTGCAAGAGTATAGGATCAAAACATCAAGCATGTGCTGTTTTTCTTAAGCTATGTCTCCCTAGATAAGACAATTTCTTTTTTATGCCTCCTGAGCATAAAATGTTTGTTGAGATCAGAAGGGAAAGGAAAAGGACAGCAACAAAACATTTTTTTTTTTAATTTTAATTTTTAAGAGCTAGTGTTTTCTTTGATTACATGCTGTGGAACAAGGGAGGAAAATACTAGCTCTGTTTGTGTATAGCATCTAATAAACAGGTCTCTTTGGATGCTATAAAGGTGTAACTATTTGTCAATCTAAACAGAAAAATAATTATGCAAGTCAACATCTAGGTTAACAGTAATGAGACAGACAGCTGACAAGGAAGCTTCTTTACACAAAACTACCAGACACTTATCCACTGTCTTCCTGCTCTGCTCCAGGAAACACCCTCGGCTACTTGGGCCAAATGGTGAAGCATGTCATATCTGTACCACTCCCAGCAATCCCAGACCTGAACAGACCGCAAGCCTTTACCGGACTCTGCGCTTAGAGTGAACTCCGGGTCCATACCTGTCTCAGTCTTCCCTTCTCAGCTGCTTCCCACAGGTCTCTGTCACATTTGTCTACCCTATATTTGACACATAGCTCATATGTGGTTCAAAATGTTTCTTATTACAGGTCTTCAAATGGACATCTTGATCTGTCAACTCTGTCCTGCCAAGGTGAAGACACTCTGCAACATTCCTAAATTTGAGTGGCCGGAGGTTATCTTCAGTTTAAAATATCTCTCTTTGCTTCTGCATCCTAATTCTGGGATGCCTTGAGACATATGCCACAAGGGCTCAGCTATTCTCCTTTTAAATCAAGATTGATCTTTTTTGGACAAAGGTAATAATTTGAATATAATTTTTAGAAGTAGCAGAATTAGGTGGAGATTCTTTGCGTAGTGAACCAGTGCACCCTAAACAGCAAGATGGTCCTCATAATCTGAGTGATTATTGTAACACTACGCTAAGTGAATCATTAACAAAAAGTATTCTGAATAAAGAAACCTGGTATGAGGGCGCATGGCGTACTGTGGCAAGATTGGGTGGAGAGAGTGAGATCTGCCTGTCCATCCTGCCTACATGAACAGTTCCTGGACTGATATAGTCACCAAACTGCTCCTGGATTTCATTTGGTTGCAGACCTAATTTTGCTCGAGAAGGGATCCCGTGAACAGTGAACACACGTGCAATGTGGATCATCTGAGAACGGCAACGAGAAGTGTGGGATGAGATCCCAGAGCAAAGCAGGAAGCAATCCAAACTAACAGCGTAGGTGCAGCCACTGTAATAGAAATTATCATTAGGCCATCAACTAGCATGACTTACTCCTGAACTCTGTTGTACACAACACTAAGTGGTATTTGGATAAGGAGGAAAATATGAAGCTGATACAAGACAACTCAGGGTAGGAGGATACCACTGCACTTCAGAGACTACCTTCGGTAGGTGTTCAGGAGTATGTAATGCTGTGTTAGCACTTACAGTTTCAGTCCAAGAACAGTTTTACCTGCTGAATTTTTCTGTTTGATGTAGTGGATGGACGTGCGCTGTGTCTTTGGATGAAGCAGCAGCAGCAGGACTGGTTCAAGAATCCGTGCAACATCATTAAGTGAAAGAGCACGGATCAGCCAGCCCTGTGCTGCAGCACCAATTGCACCATCTGAACAATTGAGACTGTCCAGTACCACAAACAGAGACCTGAGTGGAGAAATCAGAATGAAGAAGTACAATTGAAAACTCTATGAAAAGTTAATGCAAACAACAGAATAGTGGCAGGGAACAGACACAGTGCATGTTCAACTAAGCAGCAGCTAATGGCTCATGCCAGCAACAACAGCTTGATCATGCATGTTTTCCCAAGTTGAGGTCAAGTACACATGCATTTGTAGAAGCAAGGCCATACATACACTCACAATCTAGAAGAGCAGCATATTTTAAATTCTTTCACATATCTATTTAGAAACACTCTTAATGCTTTTATCTAATTTTATACAGAGGTTATGATCGTGTAAAAAAATAGTCAAACTACTTTTGTTGTTGTTTTGGGGGTTTGTTTCATTTTTTTCTCACAAGTAGCTGGTTTTATTTTGCTTGGAAAAATTAACCCATTCCAAGATAAAAAAAAAATCTGCAATGCAGAAGCTTGTCTACAAGCTGCTCTTCATACATGAAGTTCTTTCTACTTTTACAGAAACTTCCTTCACACAGGAAAGGACACCATGCATACAGAGTGTTTGCAAAGGTGCAAGAAAGTTGAAGATTTTCCTTTTGCTCATTTTTGGTTCTCTTTATACAGAACTTTTTCCCACCTAAGAAAAAAAAAAGAACAGAGCAAAGCATGATAAAGTTTAATACATAAATGTAAGTCTAAGTCAGTGGAAATGGAAAATACCTATCAAAGGACCGATTGTGAGAAGTCACTCTGCTGCCTTGGATCTCTCTGGTCAGATGCCACATGACAGAGAATCTGAACAGTGCTTCCAGCCTTGTCCCCTTTGCAAGGAAACAAGACAGATACATATTTTTTTTGCAGCATTTATCTCCAAGTAAAATTTTAGTGATTTTTAAACCTCTAGCAGAACAACAGCTATAGTCTACACAACTGATAATCTTTCTCAGGTAGTTTGAGAGTTTAAGACTAAACCAAAACACTATGTATCTATCAATGCACAGCCAAAAATTAACAGCCATGGTGTTTGTGGGAAAGAAAAGAAAAAAGACTTGCCAATACACCAAAAATGTATTTTAGGACCCTGCAGACTGCAGGGGAGTTGGACAAGATGACCTTTGAGAATCCCTTCCAACCTGATGCATTCTGTGACTCTATGACTCTTGCGTATAAACATTTTAGTTTTGGTTTTAGTGTTAAGGAGGTTTAAAAGCTCAATGGCAAATGGGAAGACATTAGGTAGTGTTTATTAATTTTGTTTAAAAGACCTTAAAGGATTTCTAAACTTTCCATTTTCAAAAGTGCAAGAGCAAAAAGACAAAAACAACACCAAAGACTGAATGTGCCTGTTTTAAATATTACTGTGCAAGGCACTTCTCACAAATATACTGTAAGTTATTAAAAGCTGTTGTGTCATTAAATTAGGCAAATGAAATAATTAATAACTGTCACAATATACAGCTTACTTATTAGGGGACCTCAATACTAAGGTGGACACAGGATCAACATTATGTTGACATACACTTACAAGATAATAAAGGCTGCTGCTGGAATATGAGGTTTACAAAATCAGCACAAAATAATTTTATTTTAGTTATTGGTGGAGCTGGGTCACTTTGACAATACTTATTACATGATTTGGGCTAAAATTAAAACAGCTCCAGCATTCACTGAAAGCTTTTGTATCTAGCTATTAAGTTTAGCAGTAGTTCCATGATGAATAAGTATCAGGGAATTGTAAAAACATGGACAGAATCTGTTGGACTCTTGGAAGACAGAGGGACCATGGAGTGAAGACACGGGGTGGAAGGGAATTTGAGGCAGTTTGGGAGGCAATGTAACAACTCTGCAGTGACAAAGGGGTTTCAGTGAATACAGGAGTTACCTTATCACGATCCAGAAGTGCATGGCAGATAATATCTTCACAAATATTTGCCGATGGTGCCAAGCAGTGCAGCCTGTAGAACAGTTCCACACAGGCAATGTGATGCTCCCGTGACTCTTTGTTCAGCTGATTCCAGAGCACACAGGCTACCCTCTAAGGAAAAAGAATTAATAATAAGAAGAACAATAATGATCATAACAGCAATAATACCCTTTTCTTCCCTGACTTAAACCTTTCCATTGCATAAATGCCCTCTATTACCAGAAGGGATTTCCAAATCGTCTTAGTTTAGCAAAGAGCAATAATTCAGGTCATACACTCAGACCTAAAGGAATGTAACCTTCCTATCCTAGCAGGACAGGTAATTCAAAAGTACACAACCAGAAGTTAAGAAAAATAGTTTCTGATTTTATTTTCTGGCTCAAAGTCTAACAGATTATACATGTGCCAGGCACAGCAATTAGAAACACAGTAATTAATGATGAAAGATCTAGGAACCAACCCTCATATCAACACTAAAGAAATGGTCAGGAGAAGGAAAGCATAACTGAAATATATATACTTAAAACAAGGAGGATAGAATGTTTTATTATTATTTACCCACTAATACTTTCTCTTATTGCAAAACTTAGAATGAATCAAAGTTCTCTATAGTGTAGCTTTCAAGCTAATGAAACCAAACCTTCAAATCAGAAATCAACTCTACCTAGCCCCCAAGAATGAGGGCACAGAACCAACTAACAATTTGAAAATAACCTGTCACTTTTGAACATTCTTTTGAGAAGCACAAGAAGAATGCAACTGCTTTCAAATACTTGTGGAAGCGAAAAATAGCAGTGTGTCATTGTAACACAATCATGCTGCCCCCAAACTTCCATCTTCAAATAACATTTGCTTTCCCACCCCATCCTTAGAGCTTCAGTGTAAAGCTGAGCAGTAAAAGGAAAGAGAAAATTGACACCTGGTAGAAATCTGTTTTCTCTGCGATGATCTTTAGAACTCCAGGAGCAATAGGAGGAAGGGTGACCATCTGTAGCTTTCCACAAAAGGGGTTGTGGCCAGACATTTTGTACCGCTTCATTCGGTCTTCTATCACAAGTGCCAGTGACTGGGAATGGTTGATCACCTCCAGCAAAGTGAAGATGGACACGTTCTGAACATAGCAGTCATTCACACAACAGCATATTGTCATTAAGGACTTCAGCCACAGAGGGAAGCTGGCATCACAACCTCCTCAGAAGGTAAGTGAGAAAGAAATTTTTTAATAATCTCAAGGCTACGGTCGTATTTTCAAGAATTCTTCAATCAAGTTCACAGGACCAAGAGACAGAAATGACTGCCCAAATCTAACTTTCATGCTGTCAGCAAGTTCCTTACCTCAGAAGGGGCTTGCTTCAAAGCAAGTTATATTCTTATCCCCATTTCTCTTTGGTGAGAGCTCTTGCAGGACCTCAGTAACCCAGTAACTAGTGGATTTCTGCTTCCCAGATTATGTTTTTTTCCACAACTATTTTTTACAGCTGCTGTTTTCCAGCCATCATTGTCAAAACCAACAGAAGTCTGTTGATCCAAGGATGCTCTTTAGGGTAGTGTGGAGCATATAATTTCAGAAACCAGGAAGCACACGTTGAACTGATATGGCTAACATCAAGTCAAGCCATCTTTGTTTCTTTTGACTGAATAATCAGAGAGTTTTATTAAAGCTTGAGTAGAGGAATCTGAAGTATGGCTCACACCTCTGGCTTCAAAGACAGATGTTTTAGCAGCTTTACTATTGCAACAAAATGACCACTTTCCCTTCTTCACATCAGACAATTTGTGTATCACATTCAGCCCAGACTTTCATTATCAGAGGTTCTCCCCTTCTGGCTTTAAACCATACTCTATTGAACAGGGTGTGTGGTTTAAAAGAACTTTGAAAAGAAACTTCTATAATCATAGGGATGATATTCCTAAAAAACTCTATTATGAAAGCAAGTCTTCTAAGTTTCAGCTACATTGCTGACCACATGGAAGGGATTATAAATACTCAAACATGCCCATGTCAAGCAGACAGCTCAACCACGCAGCTCACCCTTAGCAAAGTGATGATATGATGGGTTTATCATCATTTTGGTAAGGAAGAGAGAAGAAATTTGTCATGAGGTGAGGAAGAGAATCAAATTTTCCAGTTTCCCAACTCTCTATTCACTACTATCCTTCAGGCCAGTAACTGCTTCTGCTAAAACTAATAAATGAACTTGAATTCTCAGAACAAACAGGTCCTCCAATTACACAAGATTATTCTTATATGTCAGTTTACACTCGATTCATTTGAATTCAAGCTGCCAAGCAAAGGAAACTCTTCTTACCAGGAACCTGAAAGAGAGAGAGAGAGAACTGTTCCATCTCCTCCTCTGAAAGATAGACCGGGAATGTGGTACAATCCAACAAAAGGTGACAAGCTGCATCAAAAGCTTCCTTGCAGTCACCTCTAAGGGGTCCCAAGACAAGCATCACTTGTTCTAAGTCCCACTCTTCTTCCTCCTTTTCCTTTTTAGTACCACAGTTGTGGTCAGAAGGAAGAGGATCAGAACTTTTGTTCTTGAATGGTGAGCCTCGGACTGAGAACAAGTCTGAAAGCATTTGTTTAAACTGAGGTACTGTGATCTGCTTTGCATCCCATGGGCTCTTTTTCTTGCCAGTATTTTCAGGTAATCTGTAGCCATTCTCTTTCTTCTCCTTTCCATTCAGATTCATTGTTGAGATGCTTCCATTACTCATTTCCTGAAATTGCATCCCAAAAATGTATTTACTGGAAAACTTGGCAACTAGCTCTTGGATGCAATACAAAGTTTTCTGAATGCTCCCCCCTTTCTTCCAGACATCATCTCTCTCGAGGGTCACGGTTGGCACTCCCAAATGCTGAGAGAGCTCTGGGGAAGAGGCACTTAGACCAATGCCACTATCTTCTGACTTCAGGGTTGGGAATGGAGTCTCATCTTCTTCCTGCAGCACAGACTTAGTCTCCAAGGTTATGTCCACATTTTCCCTTTTCACCGGGCTCTAAAACGGTAACGTTAATGCGGTTAATGGGGCACTGTGTAGATCACTTTAGACTACCTAGTACTATGGCAGGCAGTAGGGAACAACAATGACAGAAAAAAACCCTAGTATCTGCAGTTTCCAGATATAGATTACTTTTACAGAATCATGAGACATGGTTAGTTAGTTCAACTTACCTGCATTTAAAACCAAACAAATGTTTGTATGATTGACTCATTAAACACCAACAGATCCATAGCTACAGATGCTTAGCTAATGGAAATGTTTCCCTAAAATCAACACACCACTAGAACAGTGTTACATATGTTGGATCGTTTCTAATCAAATGCATGTATTTATTCGACTGCAAATCTTTGGCAGGCTGTGCTAATGTGATTGCTTTACACCATCTATTTCTCATTCTCTGTCATGGTCTCTTACACACAAACAATACCACATTGTGTTAAACCAATATATTAATTAAAAGCCTTGCAGACCTAACCAGCCGTAAAGCTGGGTTTGATTTATTGACTTGAATCTTTAGCAACTGCATAATGTTGAGTGCCTTTTCAAAACCTTTAAATCAAATGCTTCTCAAGAGGTAGGATTATAGCCCCTGTTGCAGACAAGACTATAAGCCTTCACTGTCACAAATAATTCGAACAAGTCAGACTGAATATGGATAATAAGGCATCAGATAGCTCTGGAACAGGCCAAAGAAGGTAAGTTTCAAAAATCTTTATTATTGCAGTTATTGTCTAGGTTTAAGTTAGGAGAATTATCATTTTTAAAATAAGTTATGTCACTAACAATTTTAAACATCTATGAGTAGTTGAAAAACACCTACCCCATTTCCACTTCCTGTCTCAGTGTCCAAATAGGAAGGGGGCATTTGCACTTTGCTAAGCACCTTAAAAGAGGTCTTTAAGGCATGAGTGAGTTCAGGTAAATCTAATACTTCCATATTTTCCAGGAGAGACTGCACCATATAACTGAGCATCTGTGGAAGATACTGAGTCTGCACTTCAGAGTAGAGTTCCTAAAATAAAAGCATTATTTAAAATATTATTATTCAGCTGTCAAGCAACACTGATAAAGTCAGTTCATGAATGGATAAGCTGTACAAACTTGTTTCAGTGCTATTCCTTCTTTCTTCCTTCTACAGGATGGACAGTAAATCATACCCTAAAATTCTCATGACATTCAGCGAGCTACTATGAGATCCAAAAGTCCCAGGAAATTATTTATCCAGGAAGGAAAAGGTATGTTTTCATTCTTTGATAGAATCACCATATAAAAAAATGCAAACAATTTTTATTTTGTTAGGCAGTAGCATGGGTAGCCATATATAATTCATCACACAAAACTATACTTTGCAGGACATAGCATGCACATGCACGTGTACTTCACGTATTCACAATAGGAATTATTTGATTTTAAGTATCTTAAGATTTGAAAGTAGTTAATTTCAGGTTGCCTTACCAAAGGAATCACATCAAGAAGAAACACCAATAGCGTGCAGAGTTCTGAAACTGTAGGAGGAGTGCTAATATTTTCAAGAGGGTATCTCATCTGTGTGGATTTGTTTCTGGATTGAGAGAAACGTTATTATGTAAGTTTTTTTCCCATAAAAATTCTTCTTACAAGAAAAAAGCTTCATTAAAATCACACAAAATACAGAATAGCTAGGCTTTCTGCAGCAAAGTAAATTGGTTCTTCTAACACAGCAGGTTAAAACATTCTGCCAAAATCACATAGATTGTAGCTTGCATGTGAGATGCTAAAATGCTTCTCATTTTCTGAATGAATATCTATACAGCCTTACTACTTCTCTCTTATATTTAGAAAGACATAAAAAGACAGATCTTTAGTTTTCTTCAAAGAAAACTTGTTCTTCTGGGGAAGACTTCTCTCTCCCAAAACTTTTCCTTCTTCAGTTGTCATTTTACAAGTAATTTATTTTGTCCTCAGGATGCTTGTTTACATCTAATTATTTACCTGGTTTCATTCTTGAATTATTTTAGGATGCAACTTACATACCTGACTGATTCTAACATGTGTTATGTCCCTTCTAGAATTTAAATCCTTCAGTAAATCTTATTATCTTACACAGATAACTTTTAAGTGGCATTATTAAGTGAAGCACTATTGTTTGACAACATAACCACCTGAAACAATCTTCAAAACATTTGGTCATGTAATCCCAAAGAAAATCTGTGCTTAAGGACGTGATCAACAAATTGACTGTTTTGACGATTTCCGAAGCATTTTTATTCTCTTTGATTGCACTGCGTGAAAGGGAAAAAAAAGTGGGGGCAAAAAAAAGGAAACAGATGTTAGTGAAGATTCCAAGAGCATGCACATCCCATCCTTTCTCTACAGGCTAAAAGATGCTGGTTGTTCAAAATCAAGGACTAAATCACTCTGTAATAGCTAGACTTAGATAATTTCTCTCTCAAATAAAAGCAATAAAGCTTTCAACTTTGAAAATCAAAAGGTTAGAAGTTCTGTCACCAGATCAATTCTTGGTCAATATAACCAAATTTAATCAATGCCAATCATATGCACTGTACATAATTTTCTTCTCTGCCAATCAAAAAAGTAATCAAGTGTGTGTGAGGAAAACCAGAAGCAATAGAAAAATCTCATCTTTGGTACAGAACTTTGTTAAAAACCTAACCTTCCTTAAACTGGTCAGATTTTACTATGTTAGCTTAATATAAATGACAAAGTTTCAGTTCATAGTTGATAACTTGTAATTATACCTTGCAAGTATGTTGCCACTTTGATTGTAGCTAAGTTTCAGATCAGAACCAAGTGCATCTTTGCAGTAGGAATAAAAGGCTCTAATAACTTCAAGGAACAGATCCCCAACAACCTGTGGCCCTAAAGTTCAAGAAAAAAAAAAATCCAGTAGTTGTATCAAAGTCCCTGCCAAGCATTTCAGTCACTAACTTGTACAGACTTAAATGACTAGGAGCTAAGCTAAAAAGAAATGATCACCAAAGTGGGAAGAAAATGCTTACATGGCTTTTAAAAATGTCAGGTTTTCCAGTTAAAATAAAGGTGAATGGTTAAATATTTGTTGGTGTTTTGTTTTGTTGTTGTTTTTGTTTGGTTGGTTGTTTTTTTTGGTGGCTTTTTCTTGTTGTTGTTTGGGGGGGGTTTGGTTGTTGTTGTTGGCTTTTGGTTTTGTTGGGTTGTTGTTTTTTTTAATTCTAGTTAAATACCATCTGTGGTTCACTTATGAACTTTTTAAGCAATTCTTGGAAAGCCATGGCACTAGTTCTACATTACGCTTAAGTCGCTTCCATAAAGCACTTCCACTGCAATCATTCTTAAATGGGCATAATAATAACAGCCATAAACTGAGTTCACATGTGAAAAAAAATGCCATGTCTGCATCTGTATGGAGAACAAGCAGATTTCCCAATACACATTTAACATACTAATCTTGATTAATTTTTGAAAAAGAAAGGTGTTTAAAATAGCAGATTTAAAAGCTCAAATGCCTAAACTATTTAGTTTAGGCAACTAAACTAAACTAAATAGTTTTAAGAAAAAATTGTAAGTTAGGTGGGTGCTGACAATTGTACCCAGATTTCAAGGCATAGAACTTCTTTGTTTTATCTGAAATTGTCTATAAAGAATAGTAAGTATTTATACCCTAAACATGGAACCATTAAATAAGCAGTGCATAAAGCATTCCAATGAGTGTCTCTAAAAAGGAAAAAAAAAAGTTAAAGTGATTAAGAGCAGCAGAAAAGGACAAAGATTTTTGTTATGCTTTAGTTTGCTTCCTTTAAAAAACCCCAAACATTGCTAAATTCATTCCAAAAGGAAGTGAAAGTCATATTGGCTTAAGGCTCAAGAAGTTGTTTTGTGTGCTGCCTAGAAGAGAAACGTTAAACTGTATAATACAGTTTAGATAAATGACCCTTTCTTGTAGTTCAGATTAACACTGACTGTCAGCCAAATAATACATACAATAGGGTAGTAACTGAGATTAATCAGTACATTTATAATGTAACATCCTTAGTCTCTTCTTCAGGACTTTTGTCAGGAAAAAAAAGTACTTTATGTAAAGAGGCTTTAAATGTAATAGATTTTTAAAAATATTTACATTTTCTTAAACAGCTAAAACCCAGCTAAAACCAGTAGAAGCAAACATTAGCAGCACTGTTGTATAAACAGATTTAAGTATTCATTTGTAGATAAGCAGTACAGAATCCTCATTTTTCCTGGCAGTGCTTTGATAATTCTTTAACAGGAAACATACTGAAAAGGACTTTCTTGACCCATGAAAGAGGATTAGCTTACTAGATACAGGCGCCTGCAAAATGAACTGCAAATGCCAGTCAAGAGTTTAGTCTCAGTACATGAGTTTTATTCTAAGTCTACAGGCTTAGTCACTGGTAACACCATTCTCCTTTTCAGGATAATGCCTAGAATAATATTTTGGAATACAGTCAGTCATTAAGACTCTTATTAGCTTCTAACAAATACCAGTAGGATTCCTATTAAATTCTACAAATCTGTCATATCTCTTTGCTTTATTTTTTTAATGCAGAAAGGAGAACTTGCCCTTTAAAATAAAGGCAGGTAGAGCCACACCCTTCTGGTGCTGGCAACTTCACCTACACAACAGGACAGACACATGACAGGGAAGAGGATGAAATTCTTCACAGCTCAGTCATGAAGTCTGAAACTATAGCTCCCACAGTAGCATCAGGCTGGCATATGCCAGCAGTGCCACTTAGACAGAGGCACCCATACCTCCCCACACCTGTAACAGGTTATTTCCAGCTGGAGTACCTGCAGGTTAAGTGGCACTGCCCCCTTACCTGCAGGTACTTGCCAGCTGTACCACCACGGCATGTAGGACTGCAATGTCTGGTAAAGCAAGACAGTCATGAGAGTCTGACACAAGTGCACAGGAAGGCCTCCAAGCACAGCCAAGCACTGGGAAAAAGCCTGGACAAGAGTAGCACTGGTGGTTTTCCAGATAGAAGCCACTTTATAAGACTGAAAAAAAAAAGAGGTCTGGCAGCATTTTAGAGAATAAGCTCTGAGGATTTAGTAGAGCAGTATCTTGAGACTAGGGCAGAAGTGGCTCCTTTTAACTGGTCCCTCAGATGGCAGTTCTGTGCATGGTAGAACATTTTTCTCCCTAGGACACATCCATGGTACAGAGTGGAGTAATCTGCAGAAAAGCCAGAGATAACCTGGAAAGCACTGTTCTGAACCATGTTCAAGGCAAGGAATACAGCATCCTGCACACACATTCAGAATTATGAGAACTGTGCAGGGTGTTGTATGGAGTCACAGAATACATCTGGTTGGAAGAGACCTCAAAGACCATCCAATCCAACCCTCGACCCAGCACTGAAGGGTCAACACTAGCCATGTCCATAAGTGCCAGGTCCACATGCTGCTTAAACACCTTCGGCCATGGTGACTCCACAACTGCCCTGGGCAGACCATTCTCATGTTTGATAAGCCTTTCTGGGAAGAAATATTTCCTAACATCCAGCCTGAATTTCCCCTGGCACAGCTTAAAACCATTTCCTCTAGTCCCGTCCTGCTGTCAAAGGTGATGACACCAAGATGCCACAGCTGTTAGCAGGCAGAAGTGACAAGCAACATTACCTATTTCAGGTTTGTCAAGGAGACTGATTAGGATGCGGAAGGGTTTCAAATAAGCTTGATGCTGCTCTTCTGTATCAGACTCTGGGAATTTCTGATGTAAAATTTCAACCAAACTCTAGTAAAAAAGAAGACATCAAAATGTTACATGCAGAAGAGAGCCTGCCATTTTATTAAGGCTTGAAGTGTACCTAAATTTGATTTTTTTCTAGTACAATTGGACTTTGATTTTCCATATAGGGAAACAAATCAATAACATCTCATCATCTGTACTCAAGAGCTGATCTTACTCAGAGAAGCATTTTTAAATAATTCAAGTAGTTCAGCAAAAATGCTACCCTTTGGTTTCATTAGAATCCATTTGCAATATAAGTACATACTGTATTGGGATAAAAACAGCAGAGCAGGCATTCAGATAGGTGCAAATATAACCACCAAAAGGATGTTTTCTTTAGGGACAGAAAGTGAAGGACAAAGCATCACAGAAAACAATTCTAGATGCAATTTGCACTAACATTTGAAAGGATTGTAAATACATCCATATGCAATGAATACCAACCTCAACCAAAAGATCTTTAGAATATTTTCCAAAGAAATAAACAGCATGCTCTTCAGAAGCTGTTGAGTCTGGAGCAAAAGTACCACCTTTAATATCAGAGCCTATGAGATAAAGAAAGGCAGCAGGAGTATAGAGATAAACACTACAGTACTGAGCACTACACACATCATTTAAACAAATACTGAAATTACAGTGTTTTTTAACCTTTGCCATTTCAACACTTTGCTTGAAACTAGTTCATTTATTGTCCAAGGATGGCTTACATATCACAGTTTGAGGCATCCAGATGTGCTATACTGAACATAAAACCAAACCAAGGCCAGATCCAGTCACAGGGTCAGCAAGGGTAGCTCTTATGCAACTTGCCCTGTTAAATTTTATCGTCTTCTTACATGGTTCAAAGGAGGTAGGTGAGGAGATGCTATACCTCCTTCATAGGCCCTCCTTGACATGTAAGCCCACAAGGAAACTACTAGACTATTACTTCCAGAAAAGCAAGGTTAAAAGAGTGCCTCATGCCTTGCAGCCCGCTCAACCACTTCAAAATGAATCATGGACAGTGCCATTAATAACTCATCGGATATACTGTGCTTTGGGACAGTGAAACGAATTCAATTTTGAAGAGACCTGTTTGCCAAATGAATGCTTATTTTTATTAAACAGGTAATTAATAAATGGCAAATAAACAACACTTTATTTTATCATCACTTCTGAAAAGGTGGACTATGTTTTTAAGCACTGAGTTTTTTTTTTCCTCTTAGGTATTCCGAATATTGGATACCACTCTATGTTGTACAGTACCTAGCAACCATGCATATAATCTTCTATTGAGTGACATATCTCTCCTCAATAATGTCTGGGTAGCCGATGACAGTATATAGACTAAATCAGTCCTGCGCAATAGAATAGTGCTTTCATTGCAGTCCTAGGATGAAAAACAAAGATATTTTAGCTGTTTATAGACACTGAAACAAGTAAAATTGGTAATTATTTTTTTTTAAACTGGTAATATTAATGTCTTGGGGGAAATAAAAAACAAACCATTAACAACAGAATATTTTGTATACTAAAAATCTCAAGAGACTCTGACACAACTGTGATCATGTTCCTATTTAAGGTACAATTAAGCTAAAAATATTTAAGACTTAATTATGTTATGCCATAAGACTTAAAATTACTTGTTACTTTCAAAACACTGACTATACTACTAGGGAAGTTAGGAAATGATGGGGAACAGCTCTTGTTTCAAGAATATTTTCCTTTTTAGTATTTAACAGAAGTATATTAGTTTAGTGAAGACAATTCCAAATGCTGAAATCCTGCTTGAAAAAGGAGCTCAGTATTTTTTCCATATGCAGTTTCTCAGGCCTGAGTACTTCAAGTACGTTCTAAGTACTACACAATATTCACTGTGAAAGCACATCTCCATCTGAAGCTGTAAGGAGTTTAAAAGGAGTTTCTTCTACTATTAAAACTAATGAGGGAACAAAAACACTGCAAAACTTATTCACTGGTTTTCAAGGTACGAAATCCAGACATCTGGTAATCACAGAGGTAGGAGGTGGACTGGTTTCACAGAAGACACCTTCCTGCAAAACGCACATGTGACAATACCAAAATACTCTTACCAAAGCAGTATAAAATGGGAAAAAGAAGAGAATCACTTCTAGAGTGTTTCTTTGCACAAGGACATTTGAATCCAATACCGATGCACACAAAGATTTTATCTGTAAAAGCAAAAGAAAACATAAAGGTGTTTTACTTTATGGTAACATTAGAACTACAATCACTGTTAGCAATCACAAGAAGGAAAGAAAGCAAACTTGGTTAAAGGTGAACAGTATGTTTTTAAGTAAGAGGATAACTACTCAGCCATTTAACTCCTGTCCCCCAAAATGAGTTAAAAAAAATTGTGGAGTACTGTGAAAAGGATTGTTAATACTTAGGAAATATGGGTTTTGTAACAATACAGATTGCCACGGTGCACATCAAACAGAATGTGAAGCCTCACAAAATGCAGATATTAAAAGTACTTTAACTAGCACTACAGTTATTCCATCACTTATGTTCAACATAAATTACCACCTACTAAACTGCCACCTGCTACTGTTTTGCTGAAGGGGACAAAAAAAAAAAAAAAAGAGATACTAAATTTCAAAATTGTCTTCCAGGAAAATTGTCTTCCAGGACAATTGTCTTCTTCTCTGCAAACACAGAGGAATCTATGTTAAACACTGGACATATTGTACTACAGAAAAGCTGGTCTTCAACCTTAAATGCAAATTGGGAACAAGTAAAGAAAAGATGTCAAATTTATCATTGGCTTTGAAACACAGTCAGTCTTTTAAGACTGTATGCAGTACCAATTACCAAAACCTGCAGAAGCTTCAGAAAACTGACATTCTGCAGGCTAACCAATATCAGTATGGGACATTATCTGCTGTATTTCACGTAAAATGTTATTATGAAGTATTCATGTTAAGCAATTCCATCAGCCTCTCTTTCTCTCTCCTCAAAATATTTTTAAGAGCCTGTCATTCTAATTGAATACAGAGAAGTCATAATCTGCTAGTATGCTAGTAGTATGTTCCACAAGCTCTGTAAGACTCTTCCACAAGTGCAATGAACTTACTGTGAGGTCATAATCGGTGCCAAGCATGTACTTCTGCTGTTTTCCAGGTAGCTCTCTGTTGATATGGCTGACAACAAAAAGAGAAGCAGGCAGCCTGATGGATGGGCTGGCCAAAACACTGCCCCAGAGTGCTCCATAGAACATTTCCTGGCCCATCAGTAGGGACAGCTTCACAAGCAGGGCATCTGTTCTGTATGGAAATATATTTGGCATAAGAAATCATGTTTTTATTAGTTCAATTTTATACCATAAAAAAGCAATTGTAAACAGAATTAGGATTGTAGCTGGCATTATTTATTGGATTTTCTCATCATTCTGCTATTTGCATTGCCCTTTTCACAGGAAGATGGCCAGCACCTGATTGTATCAAAACAACTGAAAAACACTCAATCCTTTGACTCTGTGCACACTCACTGAAACAAAGTCTCTATGCATACTTTGGAAGCTTCTTGTCTTGAAAATTAAGATGAAAAAACTAAGTTTTAACCAAATTGTGGCAGTAGCTCTGACTGCAAAATATTTACAGTCAAAGGTGTGCAATGCTGAGTTGGAAACAATTTAAGCTGATGCTAGACTCTGAAAGCCAATTTTCAGTCTGGGAACTGGAAGATAATCTACATATCTGTATATAGAAATCCAAGGGCAGAAGTTGTAAGTCACTGAACAAAACCAAAAAAGCAATAAAATTATATGCTGTCAGTTACTGAACACAGGACTGTACACTAACACTGAAATGAGTTTAAAAGGTATTGGAGGTCTTGTGTCTCAGGGCACATTTGCTGCTTTGGAAATTCTGTTAACACTCTGATATTTGATTATAACATAGGAATTAAAATGTCACATGAGGAATGTAGAAGTGAGAAAAGAGGAAGAATTGTCCAGGACAGAAGAGGGACACTCCATCCCCCAGAATCTGATGTTCTTTTCCACTTCTTTATAAAGTAGCTCTTGAGCCATATTTTATTTTCCATTTTCTGTCTGTGTCTGTGTGTAGACTCTGATGTATGTGAGTGTTTAAGAAGGAAATAGTTTTTAGGGTGAAGCATGACCTGAGCTAGTACTTTTGACACTTTCAGGAAAAGCAGGGGATGTATTGGTGTTAGTGCTTGATGGTGAAGATTTGAAAACATTCAGTGAAAAGTCTCTCAAGAAGTTGAATTTTAAACTGATCTAACACACCTTGCAATAAGATACTTCAGTCTATGTTTCACGCTCCAGAATCCTTACAATGAAAGAGAAAACTTTCTTGTGCAATTTTTGTATTTCACAAAATAGCATTAAAACAATTTTATCATACATCTTCAATGGTGAAATATACAGTCAGTTCCTGTCTGTGATCCTGTTTGCTCAAGGCACAGAGATAAACAGTGCCATCAAGAAAGAATAGGGGAAAAGGGTATAAAACCAGAAGTCAGATCTTGGAAGTTGATCTGCAGTTCCCATTAACTCACTACTTCAAATTTAGTCAGTTCCAAAACAAGTTCAGTATCACTGAAAAAGTTCCCAGATAGACAGGAGATTTAGTTCCAAAGGATGCCCTTTCTCCCCCAAGTCCCCAGCAACTAGCTTTGTAGAAAGATAAAACTATACATCATCTCACAAAAAAAGCATATACTAAAATTCTTGTTTCTACAGCAGATGTATAAGAGGTGTATACATGGATCTGGCATTCTAGAATTGGCAACTGAATGCTGCTTGCCAAGTTTGGAACACATGCAAGATACTTTTAGTTGTTCCAGCAATTAATACGAGCCTTCAATTTAACACCTGTTTTTTAAAAAGGGGATTAGACATAGCAGTATTTTGCTTTCCAACTGTAATCTATGCAGCCTAGCATATCTCACTTTGGTCTTTGTGTGGTTTTTGTTTGTTTTCTTTTTTATCAGTTGTACATGCAAAGGCAGAGAGAATAGCTGACATAGCCAGACTGGTAATACAGAAGGAAATGAGTTACTAATGCAACATTTACTGACTCTTTAAGCAAAGAAACATTTGGATGAAACCTATAGTGGTTGAGTTTTTTAACATCTTTAAAAACAGTTCTGGTAACTCATGGGTGCTGAGCTGTTCTTCTCAGCACACTTCCTGATCCTGGCTTTGTCATCATTACTACCAGGCCACCTATGTAAGGAGTAAAGTTTGTCTTCCTCTAATTGCCTCAGCATTGTTTGCCTTCCCGAGGTGTTTTCACACCATCCCATCATCCCAGAGGGATCCCTGCTTATCTACAAGACCACAAACTCTGTGCTGATAACCAAGGGATGCTGAGGCTCACTGTGACAAGTTTTTGTGGGCCTTCTGATGCACAGGACTCCAAAACAGTACATCCTCATGTTTGCCAGCCCAAGATGTTTTCACATCATTATCCCAGGAAGATCCTACTTATCTACAAGACCACAAGCTCTGTGACAATAGCAGCTGATAACCAGACAAGGCCACAAGTTCCACTCTCAAGAGTGTAACTGTTAGGCTGGGACTGGCATACATAACTAACTGTGGGACTGGTGCTGACACCAGTCAAAAGTGCTATAACCACGGCAATTGAATGGGGCAGCGTGGCTACATATGGGATTGGAAAAGCTGTAAAACCCTGGAGGTAACAGGGAAAGTTTGAAGCTTTCCAAGGCCTTCAGGATCAGCAATACATCACCTGGATCCACAGCGGTAAATATCTTTGCTTTTGCTACCCCTTTGCTTTTTCTTCCTCCTTTCGTATATTTCTAACTTTTCCTCCTACACATGTAAGCAAAATAAAAGTCAAGTCAAGGGCTTTTCCCAAACCAGCTACTCAGATCCTTCTTGGTTTCTCTCAGGAGATCCATAAAAGAACCATCCTTTCTGCAAAAGCAGCTTAGAGGTAGGAGAGAAACTTTTTTCCACAGCAGATTTTACAAGAGTTGCCTCTTGCCTGTGTTACCTGAGGGTAAGTAACTGCTACAGAAAGACTGGAAAGAATTCAGCTTCTCTCTTGTGTTACAATACTTAAATAGAACTTATTGACAGAGCAGTGGCTTGGGGAGTCAGGTTAATTATTAAGGAGTTCAGTGGAGTTTTAAGAAATTGATTTTATTAATGTCTTTCAGCACATCTATTTTTAACCCTCCTTTTCCTCTTCTCTCCAATTCTCCTCCTGAGATGAAAATAGAAGGGGAAAGAGTTATTCTACTTCAAACCTATTCATTGCATTTTTCAGGGACTCACTATTTTTCTACCCCTAGAAGCTCTTTATAAAGCCTTCTATAGAGAGCTGACAGAAATTTCCTAGGAAAGTGAAACACTGCATAATGCTTTAAAATTAATATTTATTGTCACCTGTCATAAATCTCTGATCCTTCTTCCAATCCAGGCAGCAGTCCAATTACAAAGGCTTGAAGACCAGGCAAGAGGGACTTTTGGAGAGGAAGGAAGTATTTTTCATACAAACCAAGGAGAACAGGCCTCACTGACATTGCTGCATTTGCCAGCAAAGGAAACAAACCAGAGCTGTATTAAAACAAACAAACAAAAACAAGAAAAAGAAAGGTAAGAAAAAAGTACTTAATTGAAACAGACTGTGAAATGCATACACCTTTAAAGAAAAGTTTACCTGTATAAGAATAAATCCTTGGCAAGCCATTTTGTCCCAATGATTTTAAAGATTATTTCATAGGTTTCTAGTGCCTTTAAATGCACTCCACTAGGCAGTGCTGGATGCAGACACTGAGATAATCTTTTGCTGATGATCAGCCGTCTTGGCAATAGAGAATACTTCAGGTTACTCTGAAGAGCCTGTGAAAGAAAAAAGATAAGAATAAATAGCTGTAATAGAAAAGATGATGTATATGATGAGTGCATGCCAAAGAATGAGAAGAACTAAATGTATTCAGGACTTTCTCCTATATTCTCTCATAAATGCATTTTGTTACACTGAAACAGCAGAATACCACAAGTGAATTTTCATACGGAATCAGTCATGACCAATCTAGAAAAGTCTGGTCTTACTTTGCTTAGAGGCTGGAAACAGAAGTCAAAGAACAGGGTAGGAACAGCATACCCTTATCCTGTCTCCAGGGGAAGGGGGTAAGTGACAAGAAGAACATCTCAGTTTTTAAGGACAGGGAATTTGTAAGTTATTAAAAAATAAGTAAGAATTAAATAACTACCTTTTCTTGCAGATTTTCATTTCATGCACAGCTGAAACACAAGCAAATAACCTTCCAAGCAAAAAAGTCAGAATAACGCCTTAGAATTTATCTGTAATTGTATGTGGCTGCTTTCAGTAACCTTTACTAAGTATAGTCACTGTACTGACATATCAGTAAAAGATCTCCAAGACAGGAAATAAAATAATTAGTATTGCAGACAGGCCAGCTCTTTGGAACATACAAACTGTAGCACCTTTCTTTGGAAAGATTACTCTTTTCCTTGAGCAATGCATGCATTTTAGCAGGGTAATTATGTAAGTCTCCTCAATGCAGAGACAATTACAGAAACAAGTTGCAAGTAAATGGCACTTTAGCCTTTGCTTGCCTCTGCTAAAACACACAGATGTTTCACCACAGATTAACATTTGGGATGGTTTCAGGATTAGGCAAATTCTTGACTCTCCCAAAGGTTAAGTCATGTTCTTATCCTACGTAATTGTTTTAATTTGAGGTTGTTCTATCCTAAGTGAAAAGGAGTTTTGAAAAAGCAGCATATGACTGAACCAACCTTTATTTGTTCATTTCCAAGAAACAGCAAAACAGTTCTGCAGTTGTCACAGCATTCACTTGAATGCTGAATACTCTTAGCAGCAGCGGTAAGAGGAAGAGATAAAACCCATCAGCTTTCAAAGGTGTGTGAAACTTATCATTTAAGACTGCAGTTGGTGAGCTAGGAATCTGTGTGACTATTATTGCATTATTTCTTCCATTTGCTGCCTTGCCTAAACTGAGACCAGCTGTTAGTAAAGCATTTATAGTAAAAAAATTTACTCAGGAAGAAAAAGGCTGAGAAGTTGAAACAACAGTAAATAGAAAGGTGGCTCCATTCTTAAATACACAGACTACTGATGCAATTTAGAGCCAATTAATTTCTTTCCTTCCCTCCCCCACTATGAACACGAGATCTGAATTTTAATAGGTACTAAAAACTAGAGTGCAAGAATCCAGCAGTATTTCATAAATGAAAATAAACCAGGTTATGTTTGTGAAGTTATCTTTTATATCTTTTGCATTTGAGACATTTACTCATGTATTACATGAGTAATATTTATTTCAATATTAAAGAGTGAAAGCCTTGATACATGTAATAATTTTGAAGAGTACTTGAAAGCTGGACTTTGAAACATTCTATTTATATTGGCTGATATGTATTTGCCCACACCCTCTGTATATATAAAAGGCAGCAATTACAACAAAAATAATGCCAGTGGTAAATATTTTCCCCTCAAACTTCAGATTGAACAAACACCATTTTAATAATCTATCAGTTAAAATTTAAATATCAACTAGGCAGAAAATGAGAACATTCACCCTCTCTCACACACAGAAAAAAAAACCATCTTATTTCATTTCCTAAAGATGTAAAGTAAATCTCTCCCAGCAAATAAGCAAATAAGAACTCTCCTTCCCCAAACACCCAGTATAGCTAATGAAAACATGTAGTCAGAAAACGAAAAAGTACTCCAGGCACCTTAAGATTTGAATAGTGGATATTCAGGGATAACTCAGTGTTAAGTATTTCTCCTGGGTAGCTCTGAAACCTTTATATGTCCACATTCCAACAGGTGAGACTAACTCAGAACAAAGCTATATTCATGTATGTGTGCCAACCATGCTGCTTCACCTAAAGAGTTAGAAGACATCTCTATACAGGAAGCAAAATTTGAAGACATTTATTATGTTCTTCATACAAAAATTGAGAGCTTCTGCCCATGACATTAGAATGATTTGGAGATGAAAGTCTCTCCTCAAAAGCATGTAGCATTTTTTTCCCAACTTGGGTTTAAGAAATACACAGTTGGACATGAGCTACAATTCTCCCCAAAAGTGGATGTTCTTGCTTAACAGTTGTTTCTGATCTTCCAGTAGATGCAAAGCATTTTAAATCACACTGCAATACATTACAAGACTGTGGATGGATCAAGAGCCATTCCAGCAGAAGAGGTGTGCTGGCTGCTACTTTGCTGAAAGGTTCAGGTTCTTAACAGCTTCCCTAGAACTGCAGGGCTCAAACAATTTTAAAAGGGTTGAAAGACATTAATTAGCAAATGGATCTAAAACTATTCACTGAAATAAGAATGACAGATTACACATATTTCTAAATGCTAATTAGCCTCGGTGAGTCAAAAGGCAAAGCTAAGAAGATTGATTTTTAAATATCCTCAGCTTCCACAATCGAAAAAGAGTTCTCACTGTATGTGAGATCTAGGACAGCTGAAAAGGCATCATAATTTCAGCTGTTACAGATAGTCAAATGTTGTGGTAGCAAGCCTAATATTGCTGGCATTGTATGCACATGAAGATCCCATCTCAAACCATTGCTTCCACATTCAGAATCCAACACTAACGGCTACAGGTGGACAACTCTGCTCACAGGTTTCAACTTCTATTATGCACCCATCATTTGATTGTTGTGAGCTTAATTTCATTGTCTTTAGTTACATATGGGCTGAAGCCCATTCACGATCTACTTTCCCTCCTTGTCTCCAACTACTTTCCACATGAACAGTTACAGTGGCAGAAGAGGTAAATGTCACTGGAATTCCTAGGAAGGGTTGGCTTGAGAAGCCTGAAGTGCCAGCAAGCAGGCCACACTTAATATATCACGACAGAGTCTGTTTTTCACAGATCACTGAGAAAGCAACAATCCCAGAAAAACAAGAAGTATTTGACCTACCATTGGCTTTTAAAACAAAGACCTTAATTAGTACGTCAAGAAAAAATGAGACATACAAAGTAATGGCTTGTGTCCACATGTAGCATCCAGTTTTCAACTTTTTAGAGGTTCTTTTTCTTTATGACTGAATAGAAACATTATAGACACTAAACACTTTCTAACACATTTGCATGCTCAGTTTCTTTGAATACAAAGGGAAAACTACCTGTTCTTTGCAGCAACGTATACATGTGCCTTAAAATTAATCACACACACAGAGACGTATTCACATTTCCACAGGTACTGGTTTAAGTCATTCTGCACTGCTTTATAGCACCAGTAGAGATGGGTTAGATCATTTTGCCTGGACATAAAAATCTCCAAGCAAATGTTTTTATTTACGTAACTAGAATTACAGAAAAAATGCAGCACATCCATCAATTTATAAGATTATCTTCAACTGGGAGATACTATACTCTTGTTTTACACCACAGTGGTTTGGAGGTGAGGGGGAGGAGAGCCTGTGATCTCATTTTCCACTGATATATTTTCCAAATAATTTAAAAAATACCAAACAAAGCTCCAGCTTCCATAAAAATAGCAGCATGAAGTTCAAAGATGGTTGTGAAGAAATTGTAAACAAGGAGTTGGAGTTATATTCAAAAAAGGGGAAAAAGAAAACGTTTCAAGTATCCCTAGCTCTGCACGTCGCATTTGTGCATCGGGTGTGGTGAAGCTCCATAAAGCAATTAAGAGGCAAAGCTTCCCTTCTCAAAGAGATAAGGCTTACATTCAACAGAAGGCAAGTGGTGCTTGTGTTTGTAATTTGGCAGGCAGCTGTTCTAAAGCCATGGCAGTTGGAGTTCTCATATGAACTAACCGATGTAATTAACAGCTATGCTCATTAAATCCATTTTCGAAAAGAATCCTTTTCTTCTTTCTCCTCAAAAACATTATTGTAACATTAAAAGTTACTGCTGAAACAAGCAATGGTTGTGCAGCTACAGTGATTTTTATGCTCTTTCCCCTTTCCCTTCAAATAGATCAAGTGTTTGGTTAAGATCATATTCACCTTCACGTTTTTGAAGCAATAAATGCCTACAGAAACTAAAAGTAATTTACTTACTTTCTATGGAAACCCAAATTTAAAATGCAAACCAAAATCCCAAACCTTTGAAATTACGGACTAAAGACTAAAACTCATTATTGTAAGAACTTACAGTCTGTGCATTTACACATTTGTATTATGTTGTCTAAGGATAAAAAAGCAGCTTGAAAATGCTCTTTCAGAGCAAACATTACTATCACTACCGAGCAAGTCAACTGTGATGTAAACAGAAAATTAATCCCTCTAGAAAAAAAATAATTTTTCAAAAGTTATAATATTTTGTTCTCACAGTGAACAATAACTATAAATTCACATCTTTCTCAGAAAAGCCAGACTGCTTGCCACCCAGGCTCACTGGCAACAGTCACCAGCAAAACTTCAGTGCGAGTTCCATACCAAATACTGCTGAAAAATTGCTGATGGAGATATTTCTGCCAATATGCATGGCAAAATCCTGTCCATTATTGCTGTCACACAGATGCAAGATGGGGTTTTTTGGTAGGTTTGTTGGTTTTCTTGTTTGGGTTTTTGTTGGTGTTGTTTTTAAATATATACAGATTAAATGAAGAAGCAGGGGAGTATCACTTGCCAAAACCACAGTAAGATTGTGTGCTTTCCTGTGAATCAGTACATTTTAGAGACTCTTTTTGAAAACCTCCTTTCACATTTTCCTTACAAAAGCAGGCTGTGCAATCCAATACTTACTACTGCTCTGTTCTTTGTTCTGTAAACTGTGTCACTCATCTATATGGTTTGCCTGTACCCAGAGTTAAAATTTCTAGAAAATATATGCCTATAATCTAGATTAAAAAAACCCAACAACTACGAACTTGGATTTTCCTAACTTTATAATATATACAAGTGGAATATGAGTGAGTTTGAAGGCAAATCTGAAGCCCCTCTTTGAAACATGAATATCCATTTTACTGTCTGTTTAATCCACCTGTTTGCATCTATTTATATTCTTCTATGAAGTTTCTCTTTTGTTATGATGATGCATAAGACCTGCATTACACAAATTAAAATTCAAAAATCTTTCCATTACAAACTCAGGGTGCAGCATATGTTAGTGAATTGTGCAAACTCCAGCTTTTGTTAGGAAATGAAGTTTCTCTCCATCCTTTGCTCATGCTCACACTTGGTACCTGCAATTCTGTTCAGAACAGTTCAGGGGAGATTCATCTTACCTAACCACAGAAGCCTAGGTCAGCTAAAAACATGGACAGCACTGTAGTAACTCACCTTAGGCTCCCTATAAAGCCAGTGAGGAACATATGCAATTTTAGGACATCATTCATTTGACCTACTTTAAATAGCAAGAGATGAGTCACAGCAACAACAAAAAATAAAACCCCTTATTTCTCTCCTTGCCTAAAAGTGATTCAAGGTGAAGCTACCCACATCAAAGTCATCTGAAGTTAGATAAGGCTCATCTCCTTTAAGTGACAAAAAATAGTCTTTCCAGATCTACAAACTGACCCATTTGGGTGACCATTAAGACTGAAGACAACTGGTTTCTCTGATGCTTTCCTGGTTCTACAAGTCACTGCAAAACATCAGTTAGAATCATAGAAACAACACAGAAACTGTGAAAAACAACCTTCAGTTTAACCTTGGTAGCTATGTAGTAACAAAAAGAAGTAGAAGAACTTTCTTTTCACCAAAACTAACTGCAGCAAGAGCTCCATGGTCACTTGTTTCAGTCAAGGCCAAAGGGATCTGGACAGCAACCTCCATTCCTTTTTCCTTGTCTTTAAACAGGAAGACCCTGTGCTGCTTTCTGCAGACTTTGGATTAAAAGGACAATGCCACTCAGCTTCCATAGAAATAAGGGTTCGTGTGTGGGTGTTAACTTGTGGGACTCCTGCCAATAGGAGAAAAAGCCTCAGAAAATACTATACCTACATAAGCAAGAGGACACAGTTAAAGTCAAAAATACTGTCCTGGATAACAAATACAAAGATACTTCAGAAGCATAAGCTTAAAATAGATCTTCCATGCTGTTCTTGAAGTATGAAAAATACTTCTGGAACTCCTGAAGTTACTCAGCCTCTCCCCTTCTCAGCATTTTCACATTTGCTTAATAAGAGGCATTACTGCACACCAGATACTGATGTCCAGGTTCCTGAACATAACCATGTTCAGTGTTTCAAAACATTTTTAACATTGAGATACTGTTGATCTCCTCCCTCTTACCCATTCTCTTACTGCTCATTCATTCACATCAAAAAGAAGAAATTATGCTTTTATGTGAGGAACACCTTCTACTCCCCTTAATGCTAACAGAACTCAACAACAATATTTAGGTTTTAGGATGTAAGAGACCAAGTAATCACAGGAGTTAAGAGAATAGTTATTGATATTTTATTTCACAGTCCTCTGCTTGGCAGCACATTCCCTTGGCATCCTTATCTTCAGATAACAGACAGAAGCTGATGAACTCTGGAGATGATTTGCTCTACCAAGTCTTAAGCTCCTAAAATGATTAAGTCCATAAAACACCACAGCAGATGGACTGATGTAACAAGCCTTTTTGCTTGGTTTCTACCATGCTGCTACAGAGTAAGAGTTTCAGATAAGTGTTAATCAGTTTAGTGTGTTCATGTAGATCAAACAAAAAGATCAAAGTCTACCTCTTGCCACAGATAAGAAATATCTCAGTTGAATTATTTCTTCTTTTCCCTTTTGAGAGAAGCATTTGGAAGGTCCCTGGCCTACCTTATTGACTCAGCAAGAATCGGGATGAAACAGTGAAGGCAGGGTAACATCCATCTTCTCTCCTCTGGAGAGAACATGGCTGCCTTTAAAAAACACTCAATTTGAAAAACATTGTCCAAATTTTCAAGAAGAGTAAGGAGGAAGACCCTGGTAACTACACACTTCAGCACCTGGTAAAATTATGGAGAGCTATGGAGCTATTCTGTGAGTGACTCAAAAACATTTGAGAGATATGTAGACATTGGCCATAGCCAGCATGAGTTCACCAGAGGAAGGTCCTGCTTAATCAACTTAATTTCCTTTTATGAAAAGGTCACCCTTCTAGTCAACCAAGGGAAGCCAGTAGATGTGGGATCTTTTTTATTTTAGCAAAGGTTTTGATACTGTCCATTATGGTATCCTCCTGGATCAACTGCCCAGCACACAGCTAGACAAGTGCACATATGCTGGCTGAGCAACTGGCTGACGGGTTGGCCTCAAAGGGTTGTAGTAGTTGGCATTCTACCAGGATGGCAGCCAGTCATCAGAGGGGTTCCTCAGGGTTCAATTTTAGGGCCAGTGCTCTTTAAAATTTCTATAAAAGACCTGGATACAGGAACTGAGTGTTCATCACGTCAGTTTGCTAAAGATACTAACCTAGAAGGAGCTGTGGTCTCCCTAGGGTGCAGAGAGGCCTTCTGGAGAGACTTGGGTAGACCAGAGAGCAGGGCAATCACCAATCACATGAAACTCAGCAAGAGCGAGTGCCAGATTCTCCATCTGTGATGGGATAACCCTAGTTATATATACAAACTGGGGGATACCAGCTAGAGAGCAGCCTTGTAAAAAGAGATCTAGGGGTTTGGGTCAATGACAAGTTGAACATGAGTCAACAGTGTGCCCTGGCAGCCAAAAAGGTTGACTGTGTCCTGGAGTGCACCAAGCACAGCATATTTGGCTGGTTGAAGGAGGCAACTGTACCACTGGTCTGACCCAGTACTGAGTACAGTTTTGGGTGCCTCAGTATAGGAAGGGTATCAAACTATTACAGAGTGTCCAGAGGAGGGTGACCAAGATGGTGAAAAGCCTGAAAGGGAAGACTTACAAGAAGCAGCTAAGGTAATTTTGTTGGAGAAGAGAAGGCTGAAGGATGTCCTCCATCACAGTCTACAACTTCCTCAAGGGGGGCAGCAGAAGGGGAAATGCTTATCTCTCTCTGGTGACTAGTGATAGGACACAAGGAAATGGAATGAAGCTTTATCAGGGAAAGTTCAGACTGGACATTAGGAAAAGGTTCTTTGCTGAGAGGGTGGTGGGTCACTGCAGCAGTCTTCTCAGAGAATTGGTCAGAGCACCAAGCCTGTCAAACTTCAAGGAACATATGGATGATGCATTTAGTCATATGGTTTAAATTTAGGTAGTCCTGTGAAGAGCATGGAAATGGACTTGATAATTCTATGGGTCTCTTCCAACTTGAGATATTCCATAATTCTGTAATTCTATGGATTCTCCTCCCCCTTGAAAACTCTGTAGAATTAAGGTTTAGCAACAACAGCAAAGTCATGTGAGGCATCTATCAGGTAACAACAGATGTTTCCTTATGAATTCTGTAGGAGTTGCCCCCTCCCATCTCTGTTTCCTTAATGACTGTAGCTACTTTTGTCCCGCCACACTCAGGAAGAACTTATGTTAGAAGAGACTAAATGGGACACAAACACCACACACTTTGTTTCTCAGGCAGGAGGACAAGTTGTTTTCCCACAGAAGTCATCTTTCTTCCTATATTAGGCCATTATTTTCCATGATCATACAAAAGCAGCAAATCAATTACTTCCTCGAATACATGGGAAGTGCATGGTCAAGTAGCAGTGATCTTTATATTATAAATTTTGACTCAGAATATATACGAAAATTTTTGACCTCTTGTTCTATATAAACTCTTTTTTAACTGCTCTAGAGTGAATAAACAGCATCTTGGGGATTTCTTCGATGCAAAGACTAAATTTACTTAACTATATAAAGGAAACAAACACCACTTGAAGGAAAACTTGTTGGTTTTACCAGAATTTCTCACATTTATATAAAAGATACTGACTTAGCTGCTTCCATTACCCTTCCTTTATGAACTACATTTCTCAAGTGGATTTTCCATTTTTCTAAGTACTGTAATTTACAGAAAAGTTAGTAAAAACATGAAAATTAAAAAGAAAAAAGGAAAAACAAAAAGAAAAAAATATTCCTGTGACACTTTACCTTATTGAGCTTGCCAAGAGAAGATATAAGATCCGCCCATTCACTTGATGACTCAAAGTTTCGTAAGGCTTTCTCAATCGCTGAAGAATAATTTCTGTATCTGTAATCACCAAGTAGCTCCTGCTCTTCTGGATCCATCCTCAGTTCTCATAGCAAGGTGAAATGTCCTGGTAAGCTAAAACACGCACACATTTACAAAAAGATAACCTGCACTGAAGTTCAGGCAAACTAAAGTATTAGAAGATAACAATAAATATGCAGAAGCAATGATGGATCACAATAAATAGGTCATCTGAGCAAGTTTCAACACACGAAGTTAAAAATAGTTTAACAGGCATGACTCCTACTCCCCACTGCCTGTTTTAAAAGCCTTGTAGTCACATTTCCCTATTTACGAAACGTTTTTTTCCCTCCATGCAGGTGGATCTCTCGCACAATAACAAAGGGAAGTAATACAAAGTCTCACTATAAACAGCCAAAGCGCTGACAAGGAGTTAGGGAGAACGAAATAATTTTTTTATCTGTGAAGTGTTTTGAAAGGTTACCTGTAGCGGTGGAATGCGAAACATTTCATATCAAAATACAGAGGATTCCTTTCCAGAGGAATCCCATTAAAGAGCCTCTTAGCCCTCAGCAGAAGGAGCTCTCAAAACTTTGTGTCTCAATTTGTCAGCAGATGCTAAAGTGCAAGACTAAGGCATCGTGTCTAAGTGTCAATGCATGGATTCTAATCTTCCTTTATTTCACAAAAAAAACCTATCCATACTTTTTTTTTTTTTACAGAGGAAAAATAAGTTATCCAAACTTGATTTTCTCATGTTCTGCAATACATTTAGATTAAACCCCCAAAAGGCACCTCTTTTAGAATAATAGGAAACAAATGTGCTTGGATTTTGCATACTGAAAAGTCACACCTTCACTCCTGCACTAGTTTTCCTGTCAGCTAATGACAGCTATGACACTAGTTTTCCTGTCAGCGAATATAAAAGTACTCTTCTAATGTAAAAATATTGTTCTACAGAGATACTTAGGTTTAGGAAAGCCAGGTTTAGGTCAATCTATACCACATAACTGATACTGAAAAGAAAGTACAGCCCTGTGACAAAACATAGTGTTTCTGCATTTAGTTTACTACTGTTAAGACATAAAAATAAATCTAATTAGTCCTGTATATTCTTTTAAAGCTGGTCTGCTCTTACAGCTTAAAAATACCCCCAAAGAATAGCCACCAATTTTGTATCTCTTTTTAACTTCATAATCAACAGTAACTACTTCAAATTAAGTTTTTTGGTAGCAAACTCTCAGAAGCAGAGAAATGTTGGAAGCAGCCATGAAAGAGAAGGGATTTTAAGCCACCTATGCACTCCCTTGATAGGATTCAGCCATTGCCAATACAACTACCTTATGTCAGCCAATCCAGATACACCTCTATGGAAAAAAAAAAAAAGGTATCCTCACACAGTGTCATCAGGGCCATGTCTGATTGGTTGTTTTCGCTCGTTTTGCTATAGTAGAAGTTTAATTTTCTGTTTTCACCAGGATGTATGCATTGCTTCTTACAGCTGAGAGAATTAAAGGGAAAAAAAATCCCACTGCCTTGCAGGGTGCAATATTTATCCAAGATACAGCTATCCACGCTCCAACAAGGATTTAACAAAATATCAACCCTCCCATAAAACCTAACAAAGTTTATAAACCCCAATGTACTGCCTGCAAAAATTATGAGCAATCTGATATAAACACTGCCCCAAAACGAGCAGGAAAGAAATTTTCCCTCATCTCGAGTAAGTACCTTAATCACTGGACCACTGGATTGTATTTACACTTCCTGGAACAAAGCATGAGATAGGAAGTATCCTACCAGCATTTTGCTAAGTCAAGAGTACTGCCACATTCATAAATAAGAGATGTGTCCAGATCATTTAGAATTGGACAGCTGTTTTGCTGAACACATCAAATGTCTTCATTTGTAAATGCAATATACTGGCATGAACCCACTTAGAGAACAGGAATCAATCAAATTACCAACAGCACTTTAATATTCTACAAAAAAATCATGTCTTAAAGCATTCTCATAGCATTAAAATCTGGTCTATTTAAGTAAAATTAGGTTCCAAGGGTAAAACAGAATCATAGACGCAACCAGGTTGGAAGAGACCTCCAAGATCATCCAGTCCAACCTATCACCCAGCCCTATCCAATTAACCAGACCACGGCACTAAGTGCCTCATCCAGTCTCCTCTTGAACACCTCCAGGGACGGCGACTCCACCACCTCCCTGGGCAGCCCATTCCAATGGCAAATCACTCTCTCTGTGAAGAACTTCCTCCTAATATCCAGCCTATACCTCTCCTGGCACAGCTTGAGACTGTGTCCCCTCGTTCTGCTGCTGGTTGCCTGGGAGAAGAGACCAACCCCCACCTGCCTACAACCTCCCTTCAGGTAGTTGCAGACAGCAATGAGGTCACCCCTGAGCCTCCTCTTCTCCAGGCTAAACAACCCCAGCTCCCTCAGCCTCTCCTCATAGGGTTTGTGTTCCAGGCTCCTCACCAGCTTCATCACCCTTCTCTGGACACGTTCCAGTACCTCAACATCTCTCTTGAACTTGAGGAGCCCAGAACTGGACACAGTACTCAAGGTGTGGCCTGACCAGCGCTGAGTGCAGGCGAAGAATAACCTCCCTTGTCCTGCTGGCCACGCTATTCCTGATACAGGCCAGGATGTCATTGGCAGTCCTGGCCACCTAGGCACACTGCTGGCTCATGTTCAGCCTACTATCAACCAACACCCCCAGGTCCCTTTCTAGCTGCTCTCCAGCCACTCTGTCCCCAGCCTGCAGCGCTGCATGGGGTTGTTGTGGCCAAAGTGTAGAACCTTGCACTTAGCCTTGTTAAATCTCATCCCATTGGCCTCTGCCCACCCATCCAGCCTGTCAAGGTTCCTCTGCAGGGTCCTTCTACCCTCCAACAGATCAACACCTGCTCCTAGCTTGGTGTCATCTGCAAACTTACTGATGATGGACTCAATTCCCTTGTCCAGATCATCAATAAAGATACTGAACAGGATGGGGTCCAGCACTGATTCCTGGGGGACACCACTAGTGACTGGCCACCAAATGGATGTGGCACCATTCACCACCACTCTCTGGGCCCGGCCCTCCAGCCAGTTTTTGACCCATTTCAGAGTGAATCTGTCCAAGCCACGAGCTGCCAGCTTTGCCAGGAGCTTGTTGTGGCAGACGGTGACAAAGGCTTTGCTGAAGTCCAGGTAGACTACATCCACAGCCTTCCCCGCATTCACCAGGTGGGTAACTTGATCATAAAAGCAGATCAGGTTGGTCAGGCAGGACCTGCCCCTCCTAAATCCATGCTGGCTGGGCCTGATCCCTTGACCATCCTGTAGGTTCTATTCAATTGCACTCAAGATGACCTATTCCATAACCTTGCTTGGCACTGAGGTCAGGCTGACAGGTCTGTAATTTCCCGGTTCCTCCTTCTGGCCCTTCTTGTGGATGGGCACCACATTGGCCAGCTTCCAGTCATCAGGGACCTCTCCTGTGAGCCAGGACTGCTGATAAATGATGGAGAGAGGCTTGGCCAGCTCATCTGCCAGCTCTCTCAGCACCCTAGGACGGATCCCATCTGGTCTCATGGACTTTTGAGGATCCAAGTGGTTCAGCAGGTCCCTTACCGCTTCCTCCTGGATTACAGGGGAACTATACTGGTCCCCGGCTTCATCTGCCAGTTCAGGAGGCCAGTTGTCCTGAAGACAACCTGTCCCACTATTGAAGATTAAGGCAAAGAAGGTGTTAAGTACCTCTGCCTTTTCCTCATCTTTTGTACTACTCAAGAAAAAAAAAAACACAAACACAACACAAAACTTCAACTGTGGGAAAAAACTGAGTTACTCAGTTCTTAAGACACTTCTTTGGACTTTGCTGTGAAAAGACAAGGGAATAGTGTATTCTCACCCTGAAGAGCAGTGATGGACCTAATGATTTACTGTGCAATAATGTTCGTGTATGCACGCTGCTAAATGTCAGCAAGGTTGGAAAAAATCCAATAATCTAAATACGGCAAATTGATCGTGTTTGTAACTATATACAAAGGCAGGAAGATTAAACCGAAACAAAACAAAACAAAAGCCACTTGCCAGTGACCTTCAGGCACGTCTTCCAAATCTCGGGTCACAAACTTCCTTAGTCAATGGCGACGTTAATAGCTACTCATCAACTTCCAGCCTTGTCTTAAGGCAGGTTGACGAGGTGGACACTTCGGCGCTGATCCCAAGGGATCAGACGCTGCCTCCCCGGGATGTGGTGCCTCTGCGGGCAACCTCCCCGCCCCGCTCCCCGTCGTGGGTTACTGATGGCTCCAGAGCCTGGTTGCGGCTTGGCAGGCCCCCAGCAGGGTCACGCAGCCCCGCGCCAGGCTTAGCCACAGCGGGACGGAAGCCCCCCTCAAGGATCGCCACCCTGCGGGACCGAGCTGGGGGTCCGCCAGGCCCTCCCTCTGAGGACACGCAGCACCGCGGCGAAGCTTCAGCTTCACCTGGCAAGCAGGGACGGCCGTGGCCGTACGGCTGCGGCAGCGGCGGTGACAGGGAGGGCTCTCCCGCCGGCGGCGAGCGGCGCTGTTCCCAGGCAGTGCCACCGACGGCCCTCGCTGCATAATGGTCCCCGGTGGGCCACCTCCATGTTCCGGCACCTTTGCCACCTGCCCTTCCCCAAACACCCGACGGCTCTCCCGCCGATTCCGGCCGCGCTCTCTTCCCCGCCACACCCTTACCTGCGAAGGGCCCCGTAGTCCTGCCGCGTCTGCAGCGGCGGCGGCGGCGCGACGTGTCCCAGCCCGCTGCGGGCCGAGGGGGACAGCACCCCGCAATCTCTATGGCAACGAGAAGGAGCCAAAAAGCCTCACCCCTCCCGCTCCGCCAGGGCCACGCCGCAGTCGGCAGCTGGGGTGATACCACTGAAGACAGCGTGGGGAGAAGAAAGCCCGCAAAGTGGTGCAGGGATGCTCCAGACACCCTCGCCCAGTGGAGGCCACGCTTGACTATACTCGCCGCCGAGCCGCAACGGACCTGTCACTGTCGATGAGCGCCACAGCCCGTAGCGGGTCCACCACGACCCCTTCACGAGGAAATGGCACAGCCCGCTGGCCAAGACGGGGCGGGATCGCCCCCTGGCGGCGCGGCCCGAAGAGCACCGCCGCCGAAAGGGGACAGGGACGCACGTTTTCACGTTCTCCGTCGCTGGCGCCCCGCAGCCACAGGCCGTTCTCCGCCGGCCACCAGGCTGCCCGAGAATCGTCGGAACGGCGCTTTGCCGACTGGTCTCGCCCGTGCTCCTCCCTTCGCTTTATGCGTCAGCTTCGGCTGGTCTGGAAACAAGGCGGCGGCTGCGCAGAGCCGCAACCTCCCATTTCCCCAGCAAAGGGAAGTAAAGCAAAAACGTGTCGGCAAAGGCACGTTTGCCAGTTTTGCTTCTGTTCCAGCTAGTTTTAGCACGAAGCACTTCTGACAAATTTTGTGGACATGGCTCTCACGGGGATTCGGTTGGTTGTCACATTTGAAGTTCAATATAAGCAGCCCTCTGTTCTTTACAAAAGGTTTAAAGGAAGTTCGTGTGCTAGATCTTTAGTATTCTTACAGAAGAAAACAATCCCAAACAACTATCAAAATACCCACAGAAATAAAATACATGATCACAGAATCATAGAGTACCAGGTTGGAAGGGACTTCAAGGATCATCTGGTCCAACCTTTCTTGGCAAAAGCACAGTCTAGACAAGATGGCCCAGCACCGTGTCCAGCCTAATCTTAAAAGTGTCCAATGTTGGGGAATCCACCACTTCCCTGGGGAGATTATTCCAATGGCTGATAGTTCTTGTGAAAAGTTTTCCTCTTGTGTGTAATTGGAAACTCCTCAGGAGTAACTTATATCCATTACCCCTCTCCTTTTCCATTTGACTCCTTCTTCTAAAAAGGGAGTCCCTGTCTTTGTAACCACCCTTTAAATACTAGAACATCATACCAAAGATATCTATGCTTTGGAAACATATTCTGTAACTTCAGCTTTCAGCTTTTTCTTCTTCCTTTTTTTTTTTAATTCCTTTCTTAACATGCAGGCAGAACATAATCCTGATAATTTGAAGTCGCTCAAAAACATCAAGGAAAGTGTAGATATTCAGATGACAGAATAGAAACTGTTAAGATTTTGATGGATACTGTTTCAGGAATGATCTCCAGTAACTTTTATGTTAACACACATTTTCTTGAGACCACCTGCCTTCCCGCTTCCTATCTACATTTTAGCAATACAATTTAGTATGTTGTTCTTCTAGCAAATAAATGTTATGGGTACTGGCAGCTAATGAGACTGCATGCACTAGCAGAACAGGAGCAATATGGGAAAGATAGGAAGGCTTCCTATCGTGCTTGCATTCCCCATCTGTCCCATCTGTGTACATCTGCAAAAGCTGGACTAGGTACCACATAGCACTGTGGGCCTAGCTCCAGCATTTGCTACCTCGCTACGAAGTCTAAGCAGCTGCTTACAAGCTTTCACACAGCTCGATCCACCCAAGTCAGCATCTGACTGCAGCCCTGAGGTCAGTGTGGATGCCTGCCTTTCAGGTTGCGTAACCTCAGAGAAGTGAGTAGCGTAAGTGGGAAATTTTCTGTGAGGTTAAAATGTTTTGCATCGATCCACAGCTTTATTACAGATCTGTCACCATTTTAAAGAACAATTAATGAGAAATGGGGTGGTATTAGAGCATGCAGTCAGTTTGGTTCTAAGTTCAAGTGGGGCTTTTTCCTGATACAGTAAACTGACTTATCATTGGAATGTAACACTTTTCCTTAGGTATACAACGCAGTGGGTATATTCAGTACCATGGGCATCAACATAGCTTATCTTTCCAAACTGCAACATAATCAGTTTAAGATTTGGTTTCCAAATAGTAGGGGTTTGTAACTTTCAAAGGTAGCATTGCATAGTTCTTGGAAATGAAGACCAGTCCTTCTGAATATGTGCCCAACAAGAGCAAAGAATCCCTGGTTTTTCATTATGTCCTTAACACATGATATGTATGTTCTAAAATATAGTATATTACTTAGGATGTTATTAGATTAGTTTCTGGAGGTTTGCTACCTTTTCAGTTCTTGCAAATTTGTGTTCTTTGACTGTACCAGTTGTATGTGGGTGCCCAGCTATATTAATTTCATTCTGATTTCACATAACTTTTGAGCCAATTTGCCTCTTCTACCATGAGACAGAGGTCTTCCAGAATTTCAAAGAACCAGGCAGTCAGGTGGAGGAGAGGGATCCTCCTGGGCTCCTACTGTGTCAGGTCCACTGCTGGCAGGCACCACAGCATCTCCTGGTGGAGAGGCCATAGATGTGCTCAGCCTGCTGAGAAGCTTTGGTCAGAACATGCCCCAAACCCAAACAATCTTCAGAACAATCCACTTCCTCTGTTCTCATATTTACAAATCTGATGGTTGGGAAATACTTTGAAAAAGAACTCTGAAGGCTGGTTTGTTTTGTTTGTTTGGTTGGTTGGTTCTGTGTTGTTGGGGTTCTTTTCTTTTCTTTTCCCCCTCCTTTTTCTTTTGTATCAGAGATTATGCCAATTCAAAGCATGTTTATCATACTAACTATTCAAAAACTGTCTTTCAGGAAAGGCCATAAATCATTTTGTTATATGCACCATGGCAGTGCCGCCCATGCGAAATCCTGGCCCTTGGGACTGGATCAAGTAATAGATGTACTGATGTAATAACCTCTGGAGACAGCCAGGCTGCCTTTCAGTCTAATGAACATTCACATTAATTTTCACATGATGTTGAAATAGATGTGTCTGGTTCATACCCAGAAAAAGCCTGTTCCAGTCCTATGTCACTTGTCAGATTTTTTTTCTATTTTGTTTAGAAATGTCCCTTGTAATTTAAAATGTGACATTTCTATCATAAAGCTATGCTACATTTTTATTATTTACTGAGGGAAGTTTAAGTTGCTTGCTTTCAGTATTTTATGTCCATAGCAGAGCCTGACATATTGACAAATAAAATACCATCAGAGCCACTACTGCCTTATGTCCTCCAGATGTTGTGTAATTCCAATCAAACAAAACAGACAATGTCCATTAGATCAAGGTGTCCAAATATGTACCCGAAGAGAGACAAGGCAGGATTTTAAGAGTGCTGAGTTACAACTCTAGATCAGTGAGCAGGGTCTAAGGACAAGACAAAATCCAATCTGGGAAATGTGAAGTTGAGTATTGTTCATTCAGATGTATATGCTATGAATAATTAACCTTGTGAAAAGATCTATAGATGATGAAAACTATCCTCCAAGACCGGAACTTCGTCCAGTTGAATTTCTGTACAGTCAGCTCCAAAATGAAGGCTTTGCAGAACAAAAATGAAAACTGAAGAATTTCCATTGCAAAACATCATTAGTGTTCCTTCCCTTTTTTAATTTTTTTTTGAGATTAGCAAGCTAAAAACATTCCTATATTAACATTACACTGGAGTTTCAATTCTATGCTGCGTTTAAGTGCTTTAAGTAATAGTAAGCAGTATATATAATCTAAATTTTCTCAACACATTGCTAGGCTGAGAGGAATGCTGCAGCATTCAAAGTCAGGATACTGCCTGTGTGTGGGTTGTACTGTGTAAGACATGAGTTCAATTAAAATTATCTGTGGACATAAATGAATTCTTAAGAGTTGCTGTCATCTTCATTATTTATATAGGAAAACATTTAAATGGAAAAATTTAAGGAAACAACACATTAAACTCTCTGTATCTGTTTAGGTAAACTGACCTCAAACTCTGGGATTGTTTACAGTGCAGTTTTGAAAATCAAGTGCATTGTACTACAGAGCATTGAGGCCATCAGGAGTACAAACATCTGGCCCATACTATAGATGTCAGCATTACAGAAGATATAGAAATTACATGGCTGCAATACCTTTTATATTCAAAAACATTTTGAGTTGACCAGTCTCCTTACTGATTGTTCCCATAGCTTCAGGTCACTGGCTTCCCAAATAAAAGCTCTGACTGATATATTCTTTGAAAATGATGGCTGTGTTGTTAACTGGGCTGCCTGTAACTTCTCCTTCAGAAAGTTCCAGAAGCCCTGCACACTGTTCATATTCAGTTGGTGAAGCAGCAAATACAGCTTCAATTCCCAAAGTTTTGCCACTGCTGCTTGTAGCCTGCACAAGATATGGCATTCCCAAGAAACTGAGGCCTCACAATTGTGAATCCAATTCCCTTATTGTCCCATGTCACCACAGTTATGTCACTGCCAGGCATTTTCTTTGGCTAATAAATTCTAAAGTAAAAATGGTGGTGACATGCTGTAAAAAGGAAAACCATAAATCACACATGTAAGTTTTATACAGTAGAACAGATCATTGTTATTTCATCCCTTCCCTAACCTTAAACTTTACACAATAACCACTCAGCAAGTGTGCCAGAATCTGAAAGCAACAAAACACTTTGAACACAGAGAAGGGAAAGAAGTAGGGAGGCAGCTTCAAAAATAAAAAAAAAATCAATTCTGGTTGAACAATGCAAGCCCTGTGCAAAGATCCAGCCTGCCACGCTCATCGTACAGTCTGTCCTCTGATTCTGCTTTCAGCAAACAGCCCTCTCCTGGCAGTGTGCCCTGTGTGGGCCCAGCTCTTTTCCCAGGACACAGTCCTGCCAGTGTCACTGGGAATATGCTTCTCCTGCATAAGCTCCTTCCTGGCTCTGACTGGTCCTATGAACTGCCAAGATTTTCTGCCTCTTGTTTCCACCTCCTACAACTGAGGTTGTATCCATCCACACAGCTGATTCTCCTTCACCCAGTATGACACCACAGCTGCAAAGGTTGTGAAAAGTTCTGTCCTTCATTCTTCTTTCTGTTCCTACCAGAAGAAATTGTATGTATCATAATCCCTAAGATTTTATAACCATGAGAAATTAGTTTTGAACATGACTATATGGCCATCATCCTCCACTTTGCTTCCTTACCCTGAAACAGGATAAGCAGGTTTAACAAAGAACAAGCACTGCAAAAGAGCTTAATACAACAATTTGGAGTATATCTTTTGTAAAACTTTCAAACTTGTAATTTGTTTGGCTTAAATGTGAAAACAAACAAACAAACAAACAGATACTGAGTCAGACTTAAGGAGGAGTTTTATGGAGTAGCAGAGATACTTAGAAACTAGTTTCTATTTAGAATGGATACTATCCAGCTACCCTTAATGCACCTGGGACTCTGGCAAGTCTGGTCTTTGTACAAATCACAAGATATCAAGGTTTGTTTGGAAAGTTTGTACATGTCAACCAGAAGGGCACATAACTTTCGATACTTAATGACTCAAGAAGCATTTCAAATATGAAGAACTAGGTATCATTCTCCACTGTTAAATTACACCTCATAAAGCTGTGCACAAGCTATTACTACATCAGAACAGCAATGTTTTACTTCGCTGAGACATCAGTAACACCACTACCAGAGCAAACACAAGCCATGTTTGTTTCCTGTTGCACCTCAGAAGAAAAGTTGTTACTGTATGAACCAAATGGCTTTTGGAGAGATCATACTGTAGGCAGTCTGTTGGTAGTACATAAGGTGCATTAAAAACTTTATGCTGTTGATTTTGTAATTGATCTGCTGCCCTTAAACTGAAGGCCTTAGATTTTTTTCTTCATTGAGAATAAATTAATATTAGAAGTTTTGGAGCAGAACTCATACTGCTCTTCAAAGGAGCTCTGGGGCATGACTCATTTGGCAATACTTCCATCTTCACTGAAACAATGGGCACTGTATCCTTAACAGACCAGCTAATAATCACACCCTTGTTCTGTGCTGATATTATTTATGTCCCTGAACACAAACTGCCAGGGGAAGTCAATGTAAAACCCACTCAGCTAAGCCACTCTGGCATTGTCTTTCTGACTCCCAGTTAAGAATTAATACTGCCATTGCTGATTTGTCATTGCTAATGACAGATTTATAGGCAATTGTTTCCAGCTTCTTCAGCTTCTCACAGCAAGAGGGCAGCACCTTCCCCCTACCAAAAACACTGCTGTGCACACCTTACCTGCAGGGAAGCTGAGGTAGGACCCTGGAGCTTTTGGGCTCACTGGCAGGACAGAGAAAGAGCTGCAAGTTTACAGCCTAGGGAGTGACCAAATTGCTCCTCACTCCAGATCCCTGCAGCCAGCTGCCCCACAACCTGGGGCTGTTTGAGGTGTTCTGCCCTACTCTCAGGCTGCCTCTGACACCTGGCTTTACCACTACACCCTGAAATGCCTTGGGAACCTGTCAAGATTCACAGATTGCATGGAGTTGGAAGAGACCCTCAAAGGTCACCTTGTCCAACCCCTCTGCAGCGAGCAGGGACACCTCTAACTACATCAGGCTGCCAAGGGCCACATTAAATCTGATTTTGAATGTGTGCAGGGATGGGGCCTCAACCATATCGCTGGGCAGCCTGTTCCAGTGTTTTATAGCTCTCATTGTAACGAACGTCCTCTTTATGTCCAACCTAAAGCTACCCTGCTCCAGTTTAAAACCATTGCCCCTTGTCCTATTGCTACAAGTCTTTCTAAAAAGTCCATCCCCAGCCTTCCTGTAGGTCCCCTTCAGGTATTGAAATGTATAAATTTCTCCCCAGAGGAGGAGCCTCCCCGGAGCCTTCTCTTCTCCAGGCTGAACAACCCCAATTCTTTCATCCTGTCTTTGTGAGAGAGAAGAGGTGCTCTAGCCCCCTGATCATCTTGGTGCCCCTCCTCTGGACCCAATCCAGCAGGTGCCTATCTCTCTTGTCCTGGGGGCCCCAGAACAGGATACAATACTCCATATGAGATCTCACCAGAGCAGAGTGGCAGCATCACCTCTCTCGATCTGCTGGCCATGCTGCTTTTGATACAGCCCAGGATGAGATTGGCCTTCTGGGCTGCAAGTGTGCATTGTTGGCTCATGTCCAGCTTCTCATCTACCAGTACCCCCAAGTCCTTTTCTGCAGGGTGGCTCAATCTCATCATCCCCCAGCCTGTATTAATACCGAGGGTTGCCCTGACCTAGGTGCAGGACCTTGCACTTTGCCTTATTGTACCTAATGAGATTCTCCTCAGCTGACCTCTCCAGCCTGTCCAGGTCCCTCTGCATGGTATCCCATCCTTCAGTCTTGCAACTGCACCACTCAGCTTGGTATGTTCTGCCGACTTGCTGAGAGTGCACTCTATCCTGCTGTCATTATCATTGATGAAGACAGCACTGGTCCCAGTACAGACCCTTGAGTGATGCCACTTGTCACCCATCTCCATCTGGACATTGAGCCATTGACCACTACCCTTTGGATGCAATCATCCAACCAGTTCCTTATCCACTGAATGGTCTAACCACCAAATCCCTATCTTTCCAGTTTAGAGAGAAGGATGTTGTGGGGGTCTGTGTCAAAGGCTTTACAAAAGTCCAGGTAGATGACAGCTGTTGGTCTTCCCTTGTCCACTGATGCAGTTACATAACTGTAGAAAGTCGCCAAGTTGGTCAGCCAGGACTTGCCCTTGGTGAAGCCATGCTGGCTGTCTTGAAACACCTCCTTGTCCTCCATCTGTTCCAGTATAGCTTCCAGGAGGATCTGTTCCATGACCTTCCCAGGCATAGAGGTGAGGCTGACAGGTTGGTAATTTCCAGGATCCTCTTTTTCACCCTTTTTAAAAATGGATGTAATGTTTCCCTTCTTCGAGTGTCCAGGGACTTCACATGCTGCCAGGACTTTTTGAATATTATGGAGAGTGGCTTGGCAACTACATCAGCCAATTCATTCTGAACTCTGGGATGCATCTCATCAAGTCCCAGAGATTTCTGCATGTTGAGGTTCTTCAGCTGGTCTTGAACTTGATCTTCCTTTATGGTGGGAGAGATCTACCCCACTGGCCCTCATCTAGTCATCTATCAACTTGGGAGAGGGATGGAGCAAGACTGCCAGTGAAGAATAACGGAAAAAAATTATTTGGTACCTCAGCCTTCTCCTTGTCTGTTGACACCAGCTCTCCATTTTCTCTCCTCAGAGCGAGAATGCTTTCTTTAACCTTTCTTTGCTGCTTGATGTACCTGTAGAAACCTTTCTTATTCTTTGCACCTCGTGCCAGGTTCAGCTCTAACTGTGCCTTGGCCTTCCTAACCTCATCTCTAGACAATTGGGTGGTGTTCCTATACTCCTTCCAGGTCACCTGTCTCTTCTTCCACTGTCTGTGCAGTTCCCTCTTGCTCTTTATTTTGACCAGCAGGTCTCTATTCAGCCATGCTGGTCTCTGCCCTTCCTTGCTTGACTTCTCACTCATGGGAATTGAGAGACCTTGCACTCTAAGGATAATGTCTTTAAAGATCTGCCAGTTCAGCTCTGCTCCCCTATCCTTGGGGATCTTTTCCCACGGGGTCCTAGTGACTAACTCCCTAAAGAGTTCGAAGTTTGCCTTCCTAAAATTAAGAGTCCTGACTCTGGCCCTTGCCTGTCCCATATCCCTTCGGACTGCAAACTTCACTAGTGCATAGTCACTGCAGCCCAGGATACCCCCAGTCCTGACATCACTGATGAGTCTACTTTCATTTGTGACCATCAGGTCCAATATTGCATTCTCTTGGGTAGGGGTGTCTATTATCTGGCTCAGGAAGTTGTCATTGAGGCACTGCAGAAATATCCTTGATTGCCTACAGCTTGACATACTATTTTGCCAGCAGATGTTGTCCCCCCGCAGGGCAAGGACCTCATGTGAGCATGAAGCCTCCTCTAGCTCCCCTTGATCAGGTAGTCTTTATTAGACGCCAACCACAAGGTTCCCTCCCCTTTGTTGCTTTTGTCTCTAACTCTTATCCATAAGTTTTTGACCTGTTCATGGCAGCACCAGCAGGATCTAAGTCCCCCTTAAGAGATGAGGCAGGTAGCAAAGAAATGTTGTGCTTGTAAGTTAAAACTGTGGGATGAAAGCTTCCTGGAATGCTGGCTAAGAAAGTTAGCTATCCGAGACTGTCCTGACCTTACAGATACAAAAGTAGAAACAATATTGAGTAGTGAAAAGAATACGTGCTTGTTAAATTAGTACAGCTGCAGATTTTGTATCTTTGCCCATATATCACATCAGTTGGTTTAGAATGTATAAAATACCCTCAGATGCATTAATAAAACATCTTCAATTACCTCATTGGAGTTGGTGACAAATCCACCGTGACCGACCTCTGCGATCTGACCTTATGATCATTTTAGACAGTGTTCAAATGGCCTGCTGAGGTAGTGGCTCTGTCCCACGCATCGCTCAAGATGAGCAGCTGGCTCAGTGAAGGGGGTTGCTCCTCTCCCAACACGTAACCTGGCTTCAGCAAAAAAACAGATGCTGACTGCCACACTGTGCCAAGCTGCCATGGGACAGTTCAGCTCCAGAAGCTGATCTCTGCAATCTAACCTACAATCACTTTAGAGGGCGTTTAAATAGCCAACTGATGTTGCGGCTCTACCCATGCCTCATGAGAGCAGCTGGCTTGGAGAAGGGAATTGCTCCCCTTGCGATGTGTAATCCAGCTTCAGGGAAAAAGAAAAAAAGACCCTGTCTGCCGAGCCCTGTCACTCTGCTGAGCTGCTGTGGGACAGTCCAGCTCCAGACTGCAGGCTGCTACCTGCATCCTGACCCCATGATCACTCTACACAGAGTGTTTAAATACAGACTGCTCAATCTGCAGCTCTACCCAGCCATCTTGGTGAGGGGGGTCGCTTCGCTCGCCACATGGAACCTGCCTTCAGGGGGGAACTAAAAACAAACAAAAAAACCCAGAAAAACCAAACAAACCCTATCTGTCAAGCACTACTAGTCTCCTGAACTGTCACGATAAGAGTTTGGCTTCAGATGCTGATGGTGGAGACTGACCTCTGCGATCTGCCCATAAGATCAGTTTGGAGGGCATTTAAATACCCTGCTGATGCTGCAGCTCTGCCCACACCTTGCCCGCATCTCTCCCGAAAGTAGCCGGCTCGGTCAGTGGGGGTTGCTCTGGTTGGAATATTATATTGTAACCTGAACTCTGGAGAAAACAGACCCCATCAGCTGAACACCACTGTTCTGCCAACCTGCGAGACAGACAGTTGAGACTCGGAAGCTTATCTTGAAGGCTGACCTCTGCTATCTGACCCTACAACCACTTTACAAGGGCTTTAAATAGCCTGCTGAGGCTGCGGCTCCATCCACGCCTCAGTCACCTCTCTTGCAGGTGTGGCCATCTAGGTGAGGGGGTTTCACCACTCACCACATGTAACCTGGCTTCAGCAGGGAAGAGGCTCTGTCCGCTGAGCAATGCTGCTCTGCCGTGCTGGACTGCCACAGGGACAGTTTGGCTCCAGATGTTGATCCCTCCAATTTCAGGATCAAGCATTTGAAATGCAATAACCAACATTTAAAACGTGAAAACAAATTCAGTGTTCTCCATGTCAATTCTTTCTCTAGCTGTAATTTCGCTGGGATCACTTCTTCTGGTTACTGTGATAATGATGTGTTTTTTAATATTGTAATATTTATAATTCATTTTCTTTACTACATGGAGAGCACTCGATCCAGGTTTCTACAGGAAACAAAACTTTTTCAGTGCAATAAATGAACTGGAAGTCTCAAGTTCTGTAGCTTATTTTCTTTTTATATAGTTTGAACATCACTCATGCCAGCTCTGAACTTAGGTGCAAAAAACTAAAGTGTAATTTCAAACACTAAGTTTTTAGCATTGAAATAAGCCAGTTGGATGAATATAAATCAGTAAGTAAGTATTTATTGATCTACATAAAGCCAAACAATTAAGTTCTGTTAATGATATGTTGCTGCTGTTTTCACACAACTCCATTTTGTGCCAGCATCAAAGGATCTCTACACAGCAGTGATTCTGTTCTGGTCTTATCAGGCTCTCTGTACACTGGTCAGACTACAGATCTCAGAACAACCCCCTCTCCCTTTAAGAGGCCCTGCACAACCTTAAGAAGCAACAATGGTCCCTAGAAAGATCTCGTGTGCTGAGAAAGCCTAAGGCGCCTGCTTCCTCATCCTAACTCTGTGTCAGAGATCTGTCTCTGGGGTGTGGGAGAAGGACTGACAATGATTTAATTAAGAGTAAAGACAGGTAAACAAAGGTAAGCACCTTTATATTAGGGCATCAAATTTTCCTGTATCATCTGCTGAGCTGGAACACCCACAGACAGGACTTTGGGCAACAGTCAATGCTGTGAGCAAGTTAATAGCGACTGTTGGTGAGAGTACTCTAGTGTTGACCTAACCCCAGAGGAGTACCACTGTTGTAACCCATATTGTAATAATGAGGGGCTTTGCAGTACAAGACTGCTCTAGTTAAATGCCCAACCAGAGCACAGGTCCCCATACATAAGCTCACCAGGGTCGAACAGTTTTGTTACTAACAAACTGGCCATGAGGACCATCAGCATCAGAAGGCAAAAGGGCCAAATAGACTGGGGTCTCAGCCCCTTCATCTGGGGATTTAGTGGCTTGAGGACCTGCCATGTCTGTTCTCACCCATCCAGGACAGCAGGCATTGAGAAGGATATGGTCACCTTTTCTTTTCTCATTTAGCATCCGGGCTTGAATCCTGGACAAGACTGTGACACCAATTTTAGATACCCCATAGGCAGTGTTTGGCCAACCCTCTTTCTCGTGCACACTTTTCTTTGTATCTTCCACAAACTTAGTCATGAGTCCCACTAACTCATCCTCAGTGATTGTGTCGCTGCGAAACTTTTGCTGTAGTTCTTGGCTGCAGCCTCCTAGAGCTGAGCTGCTTACCATGCTGGAGACATTCACCACTCTACCTGGTAAAAGAGAACAAAGACTGATTACTTTTACACACATTACCCAAGCCCAGACACTGAGCTGATCTTGGTCTACAGTTATGTATTCACTGTAAAAAATTTTGTGGGCTATTTTTCAGAGCTTCTGGAAGATCACAGTAAACTTGATGCCAGATGTTTCTAAAGAATTCCATTACAGAAGGTAATCTAAGGTGTGAACCTGCAAAAGCTCTCTATCAAATTTCAGGTATCTATAATCTGCAGGCATATTCATAGTAAGTTGGTTTCTCAGTAACGGCAGCCAGACTTTCCTCTTAAAATCCTGGTGGAAACCCACTTCTGCAACAACTTGAGTAAAGTGCCATGAGAATGTACCTCAAAAGCCAGAATAATACAGAATTCAATAAAAGCAATCTAGTTCTTAATGCAGTGAGACCATTCGCTGCACAGAGACTACTCGAAGATTTACAAATTCTGGCATGCAAAACTTCAGTAAGATATTTATCTCCCAGCACTTTAGTACAGAGGAATGAGTCAGCTGAAGCAGTAACTCACTCATCTTCCTGGAAATTCTGTTAAGACTATTTCCCCTAGTTCAGGTATTCAGGGCATGAATTAGAGAATAAACATGAGGACTTAAGATTGTAAAACCCATGGAAATGAATCCATTCCTTTAATTACTTTATTCACACATTTGTCCTTCATCCTTAGTACAAGAGAACTAAATTGCAATTTTGGCACTGTTTACTCTCTTCCCCACCAGCTTCCAAAATTAATTTACTCTACCCTTTCCTTCTTCCCTAGCGACTAATATTTCCCAAATTTTCTCTCATTTTATTTTTCTTTTAAAAACTTATATGTACTTAATGTTGGTATAGATGGCACTTCATTCATAGCAGCAAGTATTTATCCAGATATCCATGAAAATATCTCATAATTACAAGCCCTTAATTGTATTTAAAAAACAAACAAAGACACAACCCTCTTATATTTGGTGTGGGTATCAGACCCAAATATCCTCCTTTCAAATCATCTATGATATGTCAGTAGCATTCCAGGGTACCTCCAGTGTTCCCTTGGTTTTGAAAGCATGAGCAGTCTGTGCAGGGCAGTCATCCAAAAGAACACAGATTTGATGCTGTTAACAACTCTTTATTATTGAGGCATCTGTGTTCTTTGATCCTGGTCCATTCTATTTACCATTTCCAATTAAAAAAAAAAGTGTTTTCTTCCAGTTGTTGTTAACATCATCAAATCACAGTAATTTAGCCTACATCTTCAAATGCCATTGATAACTGTATCACTAGACACTTGCAAATACAGCAGAGGCTGTGATCTAGACAAGAGACAGACCAACAGCTTATTGAGGTTTGTTCAGCAGTAGCAAGGATAGGCATGTCATAACAAAATCAGCTGAAACACTGTTTATAAGTAGTTCCATATCCTAGGTGTGTCATCATAAGGTCCTTTCTAAAGCAGTTATTTATGCATGCATATCACTGACCGAAGACATGTAAATTTTTCATGTCTTCTTAAGGGCACCATGAGAATTCCACTTCAATCCATAACAGAAGAATGTCACCAGCTTGAAAGCAGATGTAAATATACACAGCAGAGACATTTTGGGGGTCATGAAAGGCCACTTGTTCTCTTACCTACAGTACAGCACTGTGCTCTCCTCTCGCTATGAGGCGGTGAGCTTTTGTGACTGGACAGGATTTTCCCATTTAATGAGGACTAAAACTCATATAAAGCTATTTCTCTGCTTATGTTACACTTACCATAAGACTTCATAAGAGGCAACAATTCTGTGCAAACATTCCTGGTTCCAAAAAAGTTTGTTTTCAGTGTAACTTCTGCTTGGACTGCAAACGGAGTTGTGTCATGAACTTTTCATTAAGAGGTGGTAGTGAAGGCAGAGAGAAAAAGGAAAAAAAAGAAAAAAGAAATAATCAGAATTGTACTACTGTTTGAAAGGAAATTATCAAACTACCAACCCCCAAAAGTTTATTTTAGTTCCCTTCTTCTTAAATAACAAGGAAATGGGTATATAATCATATAGCTCTGCAAAATTAATAATGCACTATTTATGTTTTCACTTCTTAGCTGAAAATTTTAACTTTTCTCCAGGACAGCCAGTAATATCAGTCTCCAGAGTCATTTGCCAGCCAACAGGCCATTTGTTTTTCTACTTTTTTTTTTTACAAGCAAGAAAGAAGGAAAAACTGCTCTTACAGGGTATGCTGCCCAGCCTGTACCTACCTACTGGGTGTACTCACACCCAGTGCTCAGAGCCTGCACTAAGTAAACTTTGAGGTCCCCTCTCCTCTTAAATGCACAGTGCAGCACTTTGCCACCATCCTGACACAGGGGGCAGAAAGGAAATCAGAAGGGAAGATGCTGAATCTAAGATGCTGCCACTGAAGATGCAAAATTAAATCACCACCTTAGTACTATCATCCAACAACAGGGCAGACAACTGCTTTTATATCCTGACACTTGGGCTCTTAGCTGGGACTTAAAGTCAGACCAGTGCTGAACTGTAACACTGTAAAATCTGTAAAGAAGGCAGATGTGAGATTTGGTACAGTCTTAAAAAAACCAACCCAACAACAAACCAAACATAAACCCACAAAACTAAACAAAGCACCCACCAAAAAAAACCCCAAACAAACAAAACCCTCAACCCTAAAACCAAACCCCACAACAAAAAATCCTGAACAAAACCCAACCAGTCCCTGAACTGACGGATCTGTGCTAGCACAAGCAAGGGAATGGGAACTAGCAATTAGGAAAGGGATCTGATTTAGGTAAGCATAAGCAGACCATGGAACTGCACTGTAAGGGTATGCTTTCACCAGGCAGAATTGACAGCTTGCCACCACCAAAATTCAGGTCAGCTAGAAGCCATATGTTAGGCATCCTCTACTTCTGCTACAGGCTCTACCTCTGCAGGGATAAAAGCCATCTACATAGATTAAGCAGGTCTCCACTTGCCCAGGTCACGTGCAGGTCTCCATAGCCCAGGTGTATGTAAACTCAAGAGAAGCAGTAACAGGTCAGTTAGTATTCAAGGCACTTGTGCTTTTATTGCAAAAAACAGCTTTAATGGTTGACTTATACGCTCAAGCAGTAGGCACTGATGTCATCAAGTTTTGCAAATCACTTGCTTGCATTTAAATCTGAGGCATGAAGCCACACCACAGCCCAGAGTTACAACAGGGGGAGAAGAAACTGAAAACCTACACAACTCCAAAATTCTGCTTCCCTAATCACATTTAAGAGGGACGCTTCTCCTATATACTCTAAAAGCCATTAATTTGTCTAACAAGCTATATCACTCATTACACCTGAAAGATACACACTCCCCTGATTTAACAATCATTACTAGAGTAACTGTTCTCACAAGAAACTCATCCAGAAGGCAACCCACAGACACATAATCATTTCATACATGAACAGTTTTTGCTGGACTAAGGACTCCTCTGGACTAAGGATTTTGCTGGGCTAACTATATTTCAGCACAAAACCAGAACAATAAATATTAAGTTTACCTTGAAATTTAATTTAATTTGGTAGACAGCAATGAGAACACTACTACAATAAAGAAAGGAAAGCATAAATTCTGGGATGGTAGCAGAAATCTATTGAGGCAAGAGGCAAGCTCAGGTAGAAACATCAACCTCAAAGAAAGAATTAAAGCAAAAATATGAGATAAACATCATAGCAAGTTCTTACACAGGTGTTAAACCCTCTAGCCTCTGTGCTAGATACTTAAAACCAGTTATAACTGGCTTCTCATTCACATTTCTTAATTGTACTGCTGAGTCATAGTTAAGCTGTCAGCTTGAAGAAAGTCTAGGCTAAACATCTGGAGGTGACTTCTGAATAAAAAGGGGAAAAAATTCTATGATGGAGTAAAGGAAGTATCAGGAGCTCCACTGGCCTTGTTACTTTAACTACTTATCTGTTCAATGGCTCCATGAGAATAAATCTAGGATCTGTTACAGATAAGCTCTAGCAAATCCTGTGGCAGCAATTTGAGCTTTTATTTCACCTGTTGAGGTATCCATTTTGATTGCAGCCACACCTGCTGCAAAGTCAGCAACAGAAAACACACACTGCATTTCAACTGCTGTAGTTACAGTCCAGTCTTGCTCAGACTACCACTAATAAAGTGGGCTAAGGCCCCTTTTATGAACAGAAGAAAAACTGTTCCGAGCACCTGCAGGCTTTAGAAATGATAAGACATGGAGAGAGACACGCACAATCCTTTAACTGTTTATCCTGGTTTCAGGTAGGATAGAGTTAATTTTCTTCCTAGTAACTGGTATAGCACTGTGTCTTGGATATGGGATGAAAATAATGTTGGTAACACACTGATGTTTTAGTTGTTGCTGTGCAGCGTTTACACTAAGTCAAGGATTTTGCAGCTTATACTGCCCTGCCAGTGAGAAAGCTGGAGGTGCACAAGAAGCCGAGAGGGGATATAGCCAGGACAGCTGACCCAAACCGGCCAAAGGGATATTTCACACCATATGATGTCATGCTGAACCAAAAAACTGGGGACAGTTGGCCAGAGGCTCACTGTTCAGGGACTGACTGGTCAGTGGGTGGTGAGCAACTGTATTGTGCATCACTTGTTTTGTATGTATTTGTTGTTATTTTCCTTTCATTTTCTGTCCTATTTAACTGCCTTTATCTCAACCCATGATTTTTACCTTTTTTCCTATCCTCTCCCCCATCCCACCAAGGGGGAACGAGCAGTGGCATTTAGTCGCCTGCTGGGTTAAACCACAATACTGTTGCTGCAAAATTTGAGCATCTCTCCACCCTGAAGCTCACACAACTGAGTTGCCTCCTATTAAGCTGATCTTGAACAAGAGTAATCTTCCTGCAAAGTACCATACAAAATCCACAAGTGACTGGACTTCAGAATAGAGAAGCTCATCTTCAGCAGCAGGTGAGGCTTGATGCATACAAAGAACATGCCTCCTTAACTCATACTGTGCTTGAACTAACAGTTAGTTACATGTCCTAACTGAACATCAGGCAAAAACATTTTAAAAAAAACAACCCCAACAAAACAAACCAACCAACCCACCCACCCAAAAAAACCCAACTACCACCAATCCCCAGAACACATAGAAAGACAAAGTCTGTACTGGTAGAGAAATTAACTGGTAGTCATTCTTGTGATTTGCTTTATCTGGAAATAACATGATTTTCAACTTGTGTTTATAAACACCTACAAGAACACACTCCTCTGCCTTAAAACTGCTGTGTTTTCCTCACTTTCACAGCCTTACTGTCCTCTAGAAGATGAAAGAGTTAAACTTGCTTAGAACAGCAACATTTAGGTTGTGTTCTACAGTTAACTGGCTAGTCTGAGAAGTTAAAATAATGACAGTTATTACCCAGGGCCAAAGGCTGTTTCTTATCAACTGGAATCCTAATGCTTGCAGAAGAGAATAAGCTCAGTTTCCTGAGGAACGCAGCTGATTCTTGCACAGATAATGGGTTCCCATGGGCCTGGTGAAACTCATGGGCACTGAGGCAAACAACCCAGCTTGGCACCTTAAGTACTTTTGCACCCTGTTACGTGGTGCAGATACAATACTCCAGGAAGCATCTTTGCATGCAGTTAGCTCAACAGATGATAGAGGAAGAGCCATTTCACACTGTCCTATCATCATGCTTAAGAAGCCTGCCAAGCCAAAAAAGCAATATGCCATTGTCACAGAAGTTCTTTTATAAGTAGCTTTCTAAAATCCTTGGTGCGTCTACTGTTGTTCTCCACATGGCTTTGTAGGGCTATCCCAGAGAATCTTCCTCCTACCTTTGAAAGCGATTCCTGCATTGTTAATCAGAACATTCAGCCCTCCATATTTCTCCTTTAGGAAATCACGGAGAGCTCTGATGCTCTGCAGATCATCAACATCCAGCTGATGGAAGAGTGGATGCAGGCCTTCTTTCTGGAGCTTTGCCACTGCTTCCTGGCCACGGCCAGGGTCTCTGGCTGTCAGGTACACATCCCCTGGGAACTGCTTGCATAGGGCCTTCACAATTGCAAATCCGATCCCTTTGTTGGCACCGGTCACCACAGCCACTGGCACGTTGGACATTGCTCTGGGTGTATACCAAAATGATGGTAACTGCAAACAGCAAATAATGTTTCACACCAATGGACAAATACAGCTGTCTAAAAATGGATTAAAGTATTTTTTCTTTAAAATCCCATTTAGCATTACACTCTGAAATATGTAAAACTACATTAGAGTGCACAGTAACTGTAACTTACTAACGTAGTATGAAGCACATGCAAAGATATATATGTTTGGTGTTAAATGTTTTGAAGAAAATCCAATCAGTGGTTGGGAAAAACAAACCAAGTCAATGACTAATCTTTAGTACTAAATTAACTTTTGATGGGTGTTAAGTTCTGCACACAGACCTTACAGGAATATAGTTTCCCTCCAGGATAGTCAGCTAGTTCAGTCCAAGCACTCAGGCAATCAAAACTGAAAAACTCAGATTCAAACAAAAGGAGTGGCTTGATCCTCAAGTGTCAGGCAAAAGAACCAACTCTAGAGTTTTCATCAGGAAACAGTGGGCCCCAGGTTGACTACAATTTTTCTTCTGTTTAACACACCAGTCGGCTCTAGAGACAAAGCTTGCCTTTTTTTTTTTTTTCCCCAGTGAGAAAAAACCCAACCACATTTAAAGATGTACTTTTCCCTTAAAACTAAGTTTAAAATGCTGGTTTTGTTCATTTAATTGCCACCTCCCTTCCAAACGAGCCCGTAACTAACCACAAGCAGCCATCTGGCGAGCACGAAATCCTAACCAGCTTCCCAAAGCCTGCCCACCTACTGACTTCACCAGAGCCTAGAGACACCCTCCTCCTCCCCGTATTACCACCAAGGTCCCACCTCCCTGCAAATCCGCACATATCATTCATTGCCAGCTGTCCAGGACCGGTTTTTTCATTCCTAACGTGAATGCAAAGCAACCCGGGAGCCAGCTCTCCACTGACGGGAGGCCTTCAGCGCCCCCACCAAGCTGCTCAAGGCAGCGAGTAGCTGCGGGGCGGCTGCGGAGGTACAGCCTCACCCACCTCTAGCACCGAGTGCCTCCCCCCTCGCTCCGGAGCTCTGCACGACGAAGACGAGAGAACGAGCGGACTTCCACACACAGACTCACCGCAAAAGGAAGCCGAACGCAACTAAGATGGCGTCGGGGGAGTCCCGCCTCCTGCTGCCGGGAGGGGCGGTGTGCGGGGGGTGGAGGGGTCGTCGTTGTCGGCGGCAGCGGGCGGTGACGGGGTGGTGTTCCGTGCGTCCTCTCTCGCAGGTGGGCCAGCGGCGGGTGGGGGGGCTGCAGAGGTCGCAGGGCATGTTGTTCACCTTTGCCCTTTCCTCCATCGCGACTTCAGCCTGGGGGAGGTAATTGGGAACCGAAGCTGCTGTCGAGTCGCCCAGGGTTTCTCTTGGCACTCTTCAACGCCTTAAAATGCGAGGGGGCACAGGAACCCACTCGTTTCGGCGGTTCGGGGTTTTGTCTGTCATACCAGGGAGTGTGAGCGTAGGGGGTGGGGAGAGGCCCACGTGTGCGGCGAGGAAGCACCGTGGCTCCTTGAGCAGTTTTTCTCTGGCTCAGGCAGAGGCGCCGGGTATCTCCCCTCGCTGTCAGCCAGGAGGGCTTGTTCAAACAGCCTCCCCAGCCCTGGGGTCAGGATGATCAGACTTCTGGGAAAGGCAGTGCTTTGACGGGGGGAAACCAGTGTGCTAGTGTCACCCGTCCTTGTCCGCCCTGCCTTCAGGCAAAATCTGCACTTCGGAGGTTCAGTTAAAGTCATTATTTGCAAGGGGAAATTAAGCACGCATTTCAACAACAGATTGAAATACAAGGAGTAAGGTTGATGCAGTTCAGCTGTCATGCACGCTGGAGCTGTTGAGCAGAGGTGTGGTGTCCCGGTGCTGTATCGGACGGGGGTTCTTGGAGGTGGTAATGTAAGGACAGACGCTTCGTCTGCAGTGCATGTGATCGTAGAAACAGAATCATTTTGGTTGGAAAGGCTTTTAAGGTCATCAGGTCCAACAGATAGTTCCATTCTGTGCTTTTTATTCGAAGAAGTAAACTGCAGAGGCTGTTTGTGCTAATTAATTTTCTATAATAGTAATATATTTGCTGTTTGAAAACTTACATTCTGTGCACATGAGCACCAGTTTCACGTTTCCTTTAGGGGATTATGGCCATGCCTTGGCCAAGATAGTATTTGGAGATACAGGCTTCCTGTCTTCCCTTGTCCCTGTCACCTACCCTTCTTTAGGGGTTTGCTGGTAGTACATTTTCTAAACTTTCAAGAGGGAACTTATTAAACAAGCAGCGCTCTGATTTTTCTCGTTGAGATAAAAGAAACGTGGTATTTAAAGGAATTTAAAATATTTTAAAGTAACTTTTTTTTTTTTTTAAATGCAGGTTGTCTAAATAAAGCTAAATCTATTACTTAATATGAAGAAAAACAGAGGTCGGACAGGTAGAAAAAGACGAAGAAAACGCTTGCAGAGCTTCATGGATGGAGGTACTGTCTGTGGAAGTACTGCTAAATAAAATCAATTGTTTCAAGGTGTCGTGGTGTATGTTTTTCAAGCACCATTGTGCTTCGAAAATAACATTAATAAATGTTAGTTTTCTCTGTTCAAATATTGCACCATTAGTTTACAGTCTCAAACAGAGTGTGGTGAATATTGTGAGCTCTCTTCTGGCTAATGGCAACTACTACATTATTCTTAATTCCTTGACCTTTGAATATACTGAATAAATCTCACAGTTCCAAGAGCTCACAGTGCTCAGAGGCCCAGAACTTGGTAAGCTAGTTTGAGTTACTCTTTTATTATGCTATATTAAAATGTCCAAAATACAGTTTTTCTGACTATGCAGTAACATTTTTCAATTTCCTTTATTTTGCAACAGAGTTCTATTTTATAGCATTAATCCCTTCTTTTTTATTCTTAGTCAACTGCAGTCACAAGCTGGAATACATTCAGCTTAAGAAGTGGTTGAAAGACAGAGGTTTTGAAGACAGTAATTTAAGACCAGCAGAGTTCTTGGGTAATGTTTTAATTATTTACTGGTGGTAAAAATTTCTAGTTCCAAGAATTTTAGATTCCTGCTTTCATTATGAATCACATACCTGGATAGCATCAGGAAAAAAGTCAGTTATGATTAGTTTTTTAAGGATTTCTGGCAGATGCATGTGAATATCATTTAATATAAACAAGTAGATATGAAGGCCCAAAATAGCATGAACTGTTTCTTTTATAAAGATGATCTTGCGTAGAACTCTTTAGAGTATACTCTCTTGTGCTACAGAACATGGACACCTATGTTGAATTACTTGTGAAAATCAAGACTTTTAAGAGTTAGTATCACAATTTTAAAGAAGAAAGTAGCACCTCTTTCAGTATTTCCCATATTGGAACCTGACCTTGTTATCATTTCTTTATCTTCTTTTTTCCATGTAAATTTAGCAGATCTAGTGATACAGATAAGTAAAAGATTTTAGAGCTGGGATTCACTTAGTACTGTTGCAGTAACAGTATATACATGTATTTGATCTCTTTAAGTAGATTATGTTTTAGAAATATTTATTTTAAAAATATTTATTTAAACATCTTCTTTGTTACTGCTTCAGAAACAGGAAGAGGGCTAATGACAACGAAAGCTCTTCAGGTTAGTAATGTTGATTCTAATGCACAATCTGCTCAGGTTCTTTTGAGTTGTAACGACTTTTGCAGCAAGCAAAACTCAAAATTCCAGACAAGATCTTCACAGGTCCTGTTATGAGTGTAATTTCTGGCCTAATACAAGGGTTTGCAGTGTTGTCTTATCTGGAAGGTGATGCCCTTTGTGCCCTGAGGGCTTGCTGGATGAAGACATTCCTGTACTCATTTGCAGAGATTCGGGATGTATGTAGACTCCTGTTTCAGTTCAATGCAATCAGTGGCTAACTGACACCAGGAGCAGGTCCTTTCCCTCCTCTGTGCCTCTTTCTCATCCACAACCTTAACCTCACTTTGACAGATAGACTTTGTTGATAGACTAACTAATAAAAACACAATTTCTCAGACAGGGGAAATGATAGGAGAAGTAATTTGCTGTTCAGATACTGCTACAGAAGGACTGAATTCTGACTAAGAAGTGCCTCTTGCCAAACAGGCTTGTTGGAGGAGTTACCTAACTGGTATGAGAATAGTATACCATATAATGGGGAATCAGACCCCAAACCTTATGTGAAAGAGAGAGCAGAGCAAGAGGTAGGAAGGAGGTGGAGTGGAGAAGTGTAGAGAACAGTATTAGTTCAGGATTAGAGTCAGCAGCAGCTGAAGACAGAGGCTCAGGTTCTGTGCGCTACGTGAAATGAGACCTGGGCTTGAGTAAGATAAGGAAACTCAGGATAGGAAAGGGGAGAGAATTGACTTGGTTCATGTTCTTTCCCTACAGGCAAGGATATGTATTGCTCAAGCCAGGCATGAAAGCTAATTTACATGCACAGCAAACAAGGTCAGGATAGGCATGACCTAAAATATCCATACCCCATACTGCTATGCTGATAGTTCAGCTGTTTGTGAGATCTAATCTAAAATACCTTGGTTACTAAGAAAGTGGGTAGCCAGGCACCAAATCTCTGAACAGCTAACCTTCTGCAAGAAACAGTTCCTACTAACTGCAGTCACCCTTCTTCCCTGGGCTGAGGCTATCTTCAAATACCCCAGTTTCCATCAAGTTCAGCATCACATCTGTTTGCTTCCTGATGCTGATATTCTCTGAGGAGTGTCTCTCTGTTCTGAAATTGTGTAGTAGATGAGTCATTTACACTTGACCCTTACTGTTCTTTTTATGTGATTTTTTTGTTCTTTTTTCTCCCTTGAAGGCAGGAGATCTGATTATTTCATTGCCTGAGAAATGCTTACTCACCACAGGCACTGTCCTTAGTAGTTGCTTGGGAGAATACATTATGAAGTAAGTGAAAAGTGATGTGATATAGGCAAGCTGGCCTTTACTGTGAGTTGCTTGTTAACAGATTAATCATCTTAAGTGGTGCTAAGGCTTTAAACTGCATAACCTTATTTGTGTATTTCTTGTGAACTTTCATAGGTGTGGAATGCTCAGATTTGTAAGATTTGGACTCAGAGCATCCCCTTTTTAGCTAGGCAGAGTTGGAGGGATGGTACAGGCTTGAACTTGACCTGCCTCTGGAATCAACTTGAATCTAAATGCCAGTTATGAATGGCTTATTGGGAGTTTGTGAATATGTTTCAATAGGAAAGGAGGATAAAATAGAGTTGCAAAGCAGTGATCTGAGCATGACCTTTTAGAAAATTCATAACAAAGACCTATGCTGGTCATTGAGTACTTGTGATGTATCCTAGAAAACCTCTAACCCATTCCCCCCAAGAAAGCCAACAACCCAAGAGGTGAGCTTGAAGTTGTTACTACAAACCAGCTTTTACAGCCCCGTTGAAATCATCAAAAAGAGTTTGGAGATGAACTACAAAGAAGTTAAAAATAGAAGCTATTTATAACATTTAAAAGAACTAGAATGATTAAATAATGCTGCATCCATTTCCTATCTCACCTCTATGTATCTGCTACATTGGTATTTTCATTTTATTTTCTAATAGATGGAAGCCTCCTGTATCTCCTTTGCTAGCATTGTGCACATTTTTAATAGCAGAGAAGTATGCTGGTGAAGAATCTCGATGGAAGCCATATCTTGATGTTTTACCCAAGACATACACTTGCCCTGTTTGTTTGGAGGATGATGTAGTAAGCCTTCTTCCTGAACCTCTAAGAAAGAAGGCTCAGGAGCAGAGAACAATGGTCCATGAGTTGTACATGTCTTCCAAGGCTTTTTTCTCTTCCCTGCAGCCTTTGTTTGCTGAGAACACAGGAACTGTTTTTAACTACAGAGCTCTAGAGTGGGCTTGGTGCACTATTAATACCAGGACAATATATATGAAACATTCACAGAGGGAATGTTTTTCTCTTGAGCCAGATGTTTATGCATTGGCACCGTATTTAGATTTGCTAAACCACAGTCCAAATGTTCAGGTAAGAACAAAAAAACCCCATAATTTCTTTATTTGTAAATGCACTGTCTCAATATAGTATGTATTTATGTGATGGATTAGGAACATCTGGAGGTCAGTGAGAGATCTCAGAGTGGGAAAAATGTCTATTGAGGACATGTGCAGGCTGAGTACTCACTGTTTGTGTATACCCTGGAGCTTGTTATTCAAGCTCCATGCAGTTGAATAAAGACAATGCAAATGTTTCAGTGTATGTAGCAAAACAAAGTGACAGGGAGAGCCCATAATGGGTGGGTGAGATTTGCATTCAGAGTAGGTGTTGGGACGGGCCACTTTTAAATACAACGTTATATTCCTTTCCCAAAAGGCTCAGCTCCTAGGACAAAACTCAAGTTACATGGTCTCTATGTTACTTGACCTTTAGCTGAAGCTTCTGAGCAGCCTTAGGAAAGCATATAGGGTAGTTCTACCTTCTGTCAGAGACTGTGTGCCAATGCAGAGTTGGGACAGCTCAAAAGTGGCCAACTCTGGATGAAACTATTTTATTTGTGAATTTGAGCCCCCTGTAATAAGTCTGCACAGTGGGTGGTACATCCTCCAGACCAAGGTTCTGATGGTTGTTCTTTATACTAACATCAGTAATACTGATGTTTCAAACATCAGTAATACTATTTGATTCCAGTGTGAGAGAAGTGTTCAGTGCTGTTGGATTTTGATATTCAGGGTGTGATTCCTTTACACCCTGTCTTCCTGCCAAGGGTAAAACCTTTTATTTTTAACTTCTCAAAGGTAAAGGCTGCGTTTAATGACCAGACAAGAAGCTATGAAATTCAGACAAATTCACAATGCAAAAAATATGAAGAAGTGTTCATCTGCTATGGGCCTCATGATAATCAGCGACTGCTACTAGAATATGGATTTATTGCCATGGATAATCCCCATAGCTGTGTTTGTGTCTCATCAGGTTGGATTTATAGATTGTCTTGACATTGAAAGGCATAATAGTGGAGGCAGAACATCAGAGCTTGTTAATACTGTTTGTCTTCAACAGTAAATGTCCATAAATAGGGATGATTAAAGAACTATGAAGAAGTTCATGCATGTGTGTATGCATATATACACAATGCATGTTAAGAGATTATGAATTTGGGGGTTCTTTGTACCATCAAGGTATTTGAGTGTATTTCCAATAAGCGGAATAGGGTTTGATAGCACTTTGAACAGCATAGAATTTAAGGATTGGAGCTTTAAAATTGCAAGTGTTCTTTGATAAAGAACACTTTCTGTCAAATTGTGGTTCCAAGCAACACATAATGTAGACATTCCAACTGGATGTCTTGGATTGTACCATTGACTTCAGTATTGAAGTCCTGATCCTCACAGACTGAGGCTGCTGAGAGTGGTTCATAACTTTGAGTCAGGATTTCCATTTTAAGGATACAATTCTGGAGATTGCTGATAGCTTTTGGGAAGTAGATACATTTTTGATTATGTTAGAGTTCACCAAAATGTAGTGGGTTTTGTTCTTTGTCCTGTATCTGCTTGAAAGGTGTGGTTGAAGTGACTTTTCAGAACTGAGGATTGTGATTTCTTGTACATACCATTTATTTAAATATCTAAAATGTGTTTTTAATGCAGATATTCTCCTCAAATATTTTCCACCCCTGGACAAGCAGAGAAATGCAAAACTTTCCGTTTTAAAGGATCATGATTTCTTAGAGTAGGTATCTGGAGTTTCTTTGTTTCCTTGTGATCTTTCTTTTCAGTTTTTCTGTTTCTAATATCAAAATCCAGCATAAAATAATAATTATTTTTGTAACAAAATGATTTGCTTACTGTTTGTGACCAAATGTTGATATGAGTGTTTATTACTTCAAAACTTGAGATAGGTTTCAAGGAACAGCCTGTCACCTGTCTGTGGATAGCAGCAGAGTAAGGGAAGTCAAGGAGTCCTCTAGTTCTGAAGAGCAGGTTTTGTCTGTTGAAGAAAGCTATCACACTATGTGTAAGTTCACCTATGCATTCTGCATCTCACCACTTTTGACTTTTTAGAAACCTGACCTTTGGATGGGATGGACCATCTTGGAGGCTCCTCACAGCTCTGAAGTTGTTAAGTCTTGCAGCAGATGAATTGTAAGTTTTGGTACCCTGAATACTTAGACAATGTGCATGTGCCATTTTCATTTGCTTTTTGCTGGCTGTATGAGAGATACTGTGACAATTGATTTGGATTTCCTGTGTCTGTGTCATTGACTCCACGTGAGAAGTGAAAAAGGGGAAGGTAGTGAACACCATATAATGTAAAGTCATTGCTTGTTTGCTCTTTTAGTCTTTTGCTTTCTTGTTTTAAATACTAGATACACCTCATTGTTTTCCCTTTCTATTCTGAGAGCCACATACCACTTTAAGGTTCAGACTCCTGACCTTTTTCAAGTTTGTTTGATGGTACTTTAAATTCTATTGGTGCTTGCTTGACTTCTTCAAAGCATGTGCTCCACAGGCTGCTTCTGAAATTCTAGGGCCAAGTAAGTTGTTGAAATTCATCTCCAGTGATTGTCAGCACAGGTTCCATTATTTGTTCCAAACAGCAAATCTGCCTCAAACAGCATTAATAGAAAATGGCTTACCCGGGCTTTGCTTGTAATAGTAAATAAAAATAAATCTTTTCTCATGTTCAAAGCTGGTTTTTATGCTTTGAAGATTCATTGCTGAGTGGAATAAGATGTTTGTAAGAAATAAAAATAAATCCGTGTGATGCTGGTTTCAAGCCCATGTGAGACGAACTTCAGCAGAAGCCATGCTTGCAAGTTCTGTGTGAATAGCTTTTACTCCTCACTGGTGCTGCTGAAGTTGGTGGCAGCATGACAGAGTAGTAAAGACCAGGAGCATTGGTCTAAGTTCGGTCTGTGGCTTTGGCTGAAAGGGTAAGGGTGGAGGATTGGAACTGCTGTTCCAGACCACTCAATTTTTCTCTTCTCTGTTGCTTCCCTTGTCTGTCTCCTATCTGAATACTGTGTGCCTTTTTCATGCATGCTGTCTTTATCTGCCTTATGCCAGCAATGTTATTCTTAGCATAACCACATTCTTATCATTCAGCTAGGGAGTTCAGCAAGTGACTGGGTATTGTTCAAACATTTTGCTTCTAGTACTTGCTGGAGGAGAGTGCTGCTTGGTGATGTAATTTCAGCCAGAAACGAACAGCAGGCTTTGACTATAACAGCACAAATATGCCATTATTTAATAGAGGAGACACAACATGCCCTTCTCCAGGTAATTTGACTGGAAGAACAAGGTAGCCCAGATTCCTTTCTCTCTTAGCATAGATGTACAGCAGTGTAATTTTCTGGGGTCAGAACAGAGTGATGGAGGGAAAGGACTACACTGATGGGGTATACAATTTGTTTCCGGTGTGACTGAATTGCTCAGCAGAATTTGTGGTAGCAGCAAAGAGAGGAACCATGTTACAAAGCTTTTATGAAACCCTGTAAACAAGTGAAAAGTATTTAACCTTCCTCTGGCTACAGTATCAATGTGTTTATTGAAGTTACCTCTTAAAATACAGTGCAGACTTGTATGAAGTATGACCTTGCTGACCTGCTACCACTGCTTTGTTGCAAAATGGGAATGCTGCATTCATTAAATCTGGTCAAGCCGAATGTCAGCCAGTTTCCTGTGAGGTAGATCTGTGCTCTTTAGAAAACCAATCTCTTCTTCCTTTCTAAATTTTGGCAAACAAATGTGTACTTAATGTCAAGTTGGAGAGCTATCACAGAAAAGGGTTATTAAAACCACGCTTTTGCAACAGAAATGCATACATGCACAGAGTATGAGGTGCATCTGGTGTCAAGCAAAATCCTGAGGACAGTATGGGCTTAGAAGCCTGATATCAAGAAAACACTTTCCTTCCTCATTTTTGATCTGCTTATCCCCCTTTCTTTCTTCTTTTACTGTTACAGTTTCTCTTGAGGAAGACTAAAAAAGTAGTATTTTGACGTAGTTCATACCACACATAATAGTTCCACAAATTTTATGTTCATGTTCTACATTAAATAATCCAACTTTTTAGTGATTTCATCTCATTTGTCTAAACTTCAGATTTCCCAGTTGAAGAGAATGAAAGAGAACCTCAGAGAACACCTGGCTTTGGTCGAAGCACTACGCCTGGAAGATCTGAAGATACTACAAAAATCAGCTGAGATTCTTGCAACTTGAATATGGCAGCAGCTTCATCTATATGGAGTTATGATAGCTGTGGCTGATTTGAGCTCATTTGCTATGGATGTGCCTTGCTCAACTGTTTTAAGGAACCTGAGCAGCAAAGAATAATGCACAAAGTCATGAGAATATGCCTAGTTTTGTTGACTGGGTCACACAGCACCTGGAGTCTCATTTTGTTCTTTGCTGACCTTCTTCAGTAATACAAAGTTTGGCCTAAATGGTAGGGGGTCACGCACATTACTTTGATCACATCTCATTGAAGTCATGGCTGCTGGGGTAATTTGAGCAGTCCCAGGACTGTGGGCTTCAGCAGTCCTAGACTTCACAGCTGCCTGTGTGGCTGAAGCATGGATCATAAGGTCGGGCAGACATTCTTCAGCATGCATTCGAGCTCTGGCACTTGACAAAAAGGAAGAGCTGATCCTTTACTTTTTTCCTCAGATCTGTTCATGTAGTGTCTGTTCATTGCTGGAGTGATAGATGTGAACTAGAGCACAGGTCCAAGACATTCCCTTTGCACTTTCAGCCCATGTGTTTCTTGAATGTAAGGAAGCACGAATTTCCCACCTTTACTCTCATGCTCACTGGTTTGTGTTCTGACTCCTCCTGCAGGGAATGAAAATTGAAAGGATATATCAGTTTGAACTCTGTTTCTGGTTTGGAAGACCACCCAGGCATTTAATTCTGTTTCTGTTCCCTTCTGGTGAATCACATGTTCCTATCTTGTCTACAAAGGGATAATCTCATAAGCTGCCTTTCAGTCTTAGTTCTGCTTAAGTAGGGAGCTTGAGCTCCATTTATTTAGAGAAGTAAGAGGCTTCCTCAAAGGGCTTTTCAGGGCAGGACTCTTATTTAAGCTGTGAAAACGTCATTTATAATTGTGGTTGTGTTGTGATTATTTTCCATTTTGTGGGGGATCACATTTTGTAGATTTTTTTCATTACTATTTATAGCATTCTGTAAGAACTGTGTTTTAAAAATGTCTTTATTTTTGTATGTATATTGCTTTATTTTCTACAAGACTTCTCTAGTTTTGAAATAAACGGTATACATCCATAAATGCATTCTAGCTAATGATACAATTTAGGGAAAAATGCAGCAAATGGAACTCAATATTCAAGCTTAATATTCAAGCTCAAATGCACTTTCAGACTTCTTTGATGCCATGTGAACAAGAATGTAATTGTGTGAACTTGGTTGAATCAGAGGATTCTGGGGATTTCCCCTGCTCATTTTTTTTTCTGCTTTGGGCTATTTGGCACAGTAAATGTCTTGATACCTGGAGCTTTGAGAAGAGCCCTTCCTTACCTAGAAGTGTATGTTGGTTTAGATGCAAAAGACTGGGGGAACTGAGAACTGTAACTGTTACTGTTATTCAGGTTCTAAACCCAAAAGCTCTTAATTTTGAGCTACCATGTTCCTAACCTTTTCCTAGGATTAGGAAATTCTGAAAATAAGCTTTTTTGTCTGCCTAATGCACTGAGACTCTTTTGCACACTCAGTCTTTCTATATTGTTCATATGGAAATGCTGACAGTGTGTGGTTAGTTTACATTTCAGAGCAGAGAGCATGGTGGATGGGCTGGGGAAGGAACTAGAGTGCTCTCTGGAGCTGGAAGCCCATTTATTACATATTTTCGGCCAACCATGGTTTAAACCCCTGGAAGTCACTGAGTACCATATTACATACTCTAGTCAGTCCCATTCTGAAGTGCCTCCTGGGATGAGACGTCTGGATTTGGGAGTGCAGTCTCTGCTAACTCGCCAGGACAATTCTCATCACCTTGCAGAAGGGTCCTTCTGTACTGCTGAGCTTGGCTATAACAGAGATAAGTGGGACTGAGGCTCTGACCTGACTCTGCGCCCATTCATTTTGATTAGGTCTGCAGAAAGGTCTACAGAAGTCATGGATGACATGAAGAGGGTGGATGGTGGCTGAGCATTCACAGTGCAAGAAGTAAGGGCTTTGAAAGGAAGCTTGCAGAAGTCATTTGTGGTTAGACAATCCACTGAGGTTGCTAAGACTACAAATGCAAGAGCTGACATGGGTGCAGAGCAAGTACACATGGAAGCTGTTGGCAGTTACCAGCCAGCCAAACAGCTTTGGTTTTATATAGTCCCCTGATCTCAAAATATTTGAAAGGTGGGAGGATATTGATGGCAGGTATTGTAGCTTCTTGACCTGTGCTTGCTCTTTTAAGGTGTTGGTGGACACTGTGAGAAATAGAGTCCTGGGCTGGAGGCATCCTTGCTTTGAACATGTCCTGCAATTCTGATGATTACAGTTGGGCTGTTTGACATCTTACTTGCACTTAATAAAACCTGTTTCATTCTCTAAGAACAGATGTGCTTCTTATTTTAAAATTTTACAGTGAAATGGTACCAAAATTAAAGAAGATAAGGATGTTTGCTTGGTTTGTTTTCTTTTTTCCCAAAGATGGGTATTTTAAGAACAGCCTCTGTACAATGTGCCTTGCAAGATGGATACTATTTTGAAAGTTTATTTACTTCAGTACTTTAGATAGAACATTTATACCAGGTGGTTTGAATATGGTCTCTACCATAACTCCTACATGCCCCCCAGGGAATGTAGGAAGGGGATCTGGCAGTGCAGAAGGGTTGACAGTATGAATTGTCTGTCTCTTGCATGTAAGCACAGCAGTAAGCCCCCAGCTTTACCTTAAGAACTGTAGCGAGTGTTCTGGATCTCTATCCATGTGTGGTTAATGTCAAAGGCAAAATCCTGCCTGAATAAACTATAGAACTGGAGCTGGTGCTTTTGTAACACATATCAGTGGCAATGGATTTTTAGCAGGAATAAACCAGATCATGATCAAGCATTTATTTGTATCTATGCTTAGATGGATACACCTGAAGGGGTATTTTTGTTTGTTTGTTTTTGTGGGGTGGGTTGGTTGGTTTGTTTTTTTATCAAACCTGAACTATGTGCAAGACAGGGCAGCCTAAGCTTGGCTGAGAGCTAGGGTGACTGAAGATGTAACTGCACTGGGAATGCTCTCCAGCTGCCTCACAGAACAATAAATGGAGTTTTCAAGAGTGAAGGTCCTTACTCAGTCTCTAACTAGAGCCCCAGTGAGCTGCAAACATCTTAATTGCCCAGCTTTAGTGACATGCTGTTAACATTTGGCTCTCTTAGTCTATCAAGAGATTTAGCTGCAATAGTAGTGTGGGAAGACTGTGTCTTCTTTGTATAAGCTGCCTTGGAGATTGTATCTGCAAGTCTCAGCAACAGTAGCAATGGACCCCAGCTTTTTAGTGTTATAAGTACAAAACTTCATACAGACCATGGCAGTGAGCTAGCTTATCATCCAGCTTGTGAAGTATTACTCAAAGACAGCTAAAGCAGGGGTGTGTTCTGTGACTGCAGTGAAGACACTGGGTTTGGGTAGGTGTAATGAAGAAAGCTTTATTTCTTGTGATAATTGTGAGGCAGAAATAGCACAACTTGGGTTGTGGGGGGTGGTGTTTTTATTTTCTCCTGTTCCCTTTCCTTTTTCCTTTTTCCTTTCCTTTCCTTTTTCCTTTCCTTTTTTCCTTTCCTTTCCTTTGTCCTTTCTTTTTTCCTTTCCTTTCCTTTTTCCTTTCCTTTCCTTTCCTTTTTCCTTTCCTTTCCTTTCCTTTTTCCTTTCCTTTCCTTTTTCCTTTCCTTTCCTTTCCTTTCCTTTCCTTTCCTTTCCTTTCCTTTCCTTTCCTTTCCTTTCCTTTCCTTTCCTTTCCTTTCCTTTCCTTTCCTTTCCTTTCCTTTCCTTTCCTTTCCTTTCCTTTCCTTTCCTTTCCTTTCCTTTCCTTTTTCCTTTCCTTTCCTTTCCTTTCCTTTCCTTTCCTTTCCTTTCCTTTCCTTTCCTTTCCTTTCCTTTCCTTTCCTTTCCTTTCCTTTCCTTTCCTTTCCTTTCCTTTCCTTTCCTTTCCTTTCCTTTCCTTTCCTTTCCTTTCCTTTCCTTTCCTTTCCTTTCCTTTCCTTTCCTTTCCTTTCCTTTCCTTTCCTTTCCTTTCCTTTCCTTTCCTTTCCTTTTTGATTTAGCGTGGTCTGAAGTCACTGAAAAATGATAAACATGAAATCTCATGACAGTGTCTTTCCTGTGTCAATTTATGTAAATATGGCATGGATTTTCTTTGATCTTCTACAGAAAGTGGCTTCTAGTTTACAGTTTTCTTCAACAGTAATGTGTAGAGATCATCCATCATTGCTAAGTGCCTTCGGACCTGTCTGTTTCAGGACAAGATAAGGGAGTATCAACTCTCACAAGCTGATAATTAAAGCTTTTAGCTACATTATGAAAACATTTCAAAGATGACATTCCCAAAGAAAGAGCTTTTAAAAATGATGTCTCCTAGGGTATGTAGCCACTCCCCACCTTGAAGGTAAGGAATATCCCTTTAAAAGTGCTATACTTTGGCATAATTTGAAGTGTTTGTTTGCACTTGGTGCATCTGTGACTACAGTGCTGCAGATAATGAACTCTAGACTGGGGGAAATTGTCCCAACAGAACTTTATGAGTTTATTTGCACAATAAATACAAGCCAAAATTATTAAAAGGTGTATAAATTTTCCCTCAGTTTGGACCAGCAGTTGGATTTGAGCCATATAAATTTAATGACTTTTATAACTTCAGTTATGAAAGCAGAGAAATCACAGCTCAGTGGCTGAATTCAGCTAGAAGGACTTGATTTTCTATCTAACAAAGCTTAGGTAGCATCAGTCTGCAGCAGACTGGGGTGAAAAGAAGAAAAAAAACATTTCTAGTCCATTCCACTGAATGTTTTAGTGGATATCTGTGTATAATTCCAAAATTATGTTTCAGAAAGTGTTGCAATGAGTTATATTAAATGGAAAAATCAAAGATGCTCCATTGAACTCCAGTCTGAACTGTGTAAAACTCAGGCAATCCCGGTATTGTCCACTAGATGACGCAACTGTACTACAGAGAAGTAAGAAATGACAGTGTATACACACGAAATTATAATCCTGTTTACATTTTTGGTAGTGAAATGTGCTGTCTTCAGTGATACTCAGCGCCTGCTATTAGATAAATAGCTGAAAATGCAGGTTTGTTTGTGTCTTTCCCTCCCCCTTCTCTTTTTCCTGCTGGTTTCAAGCAAAATTTGAAGCTTTTTAATCTTTAATCTGTTCTCAAATATTTTGCATTTTGACTTTGTTGGACTTGCTCCTCTCTTGAGTTGATTCGTGTTATTCTTCCTTGAAATTATTACTCAGCAGATTAATGCCTGGCTGCAGGACTGGTGCCAACAGCAGGATTTTGGGTTCTTTGATCACAGGCTACTCTAGAAGACCCCAGGTCTGCTGACTATAGATAGGAAATGCTTGTCTCTAAGAGAAAAAAGAATCCTGACACAAGAACTGGCAGGGTTGATTGATAGGTCTTTAAACTAATTTTGAAGGGGGAAGAGGGAAAACCCAGGCTCACTGAAGACAATCCTGGGACGATTGTGAGGCAGGGTACCAGCACCACTGCTATCCCAGGGGCTACTGGGGATGGTGGATTACGTGACTCCCACAGGTAGCACATACTCCTCTGCTCAGTCTCTGAAGTGTCTGTATGCCAATGCAAGAAGCATGGGAAATAAGCAGGATGAACTGGAAATCTGGGTGCAGTTGCAGGGCTATGATCTTGTTGCAGCTACAGAGACATGGTGGGACAGCTCCCATGACTGGAATGTGGTTATAGACAACTATGTACTTTTCAGGAAGGACAGACTGACAAGGCGAGGTGGTGGAGTTGCTCTCTATGTGAATAAGCAACTAGAACACTTTGAGCTTTACCCAAAGAGAGATGATAAAAGCATTGAAAGCTTATGGGTAAGAGTAAAGGGACATGCAAACATGGGTGATACAGTTGTGGGTGTTTACTGCAGGCCACTGAACCAGGAAGAAGCTGTTGATGAGGTAGCTGGAAGTAGCCTCAAGAGCAAGTGCCCTGGTGCTCATGGGTGGCTTCAACCACTTGGATATTAGTTGGAAAGATCACACAGCCAAGCATAAACAGTCTAAAAGGTTTCTGCAGTGCATTGATGGCAGGTTTCTCCTGCAGGTAGTTGAAAAATGAACAAGGAGGAGTGCAATGCTGGACCAGGTATTAACAAACAAAGACTGTTTGTAGATGTTAAGGTTGGGGGTAATCTTGGCTGTAGTGACCATGACATGTTTAATATCAACAGACAAAGAAGCAGGGTGATAAGTAAATTCTCAAGCCTGGACTTTAAAAGGACCAACTTTGCCCTCTCCAAGATTCTATTTAGAAATATCCAGTGGGCTAGGGCTCTAGAAGGGGATGGGGAGGGGAAGGGGGCAAGAGAGCTGGTTAATATTCAAACATTTTGGCTGGTGAGCTGATCAGGATCGACACCGGGTCCGCTGTGCCTGCTTTGGGATCTCTCTCTTTTCGTTTCTTTTCGGGGTTTGCGGGTCGGAAGGACCCTGGCAGAGAGCGACAACCAGCGGTCGTCCTCTCGCGTGCCTGCTCGGGATTGTGACGTCAGCCGCGGGAATGTTTAAAACCCGGCGGGGCTGAGCGCCCGACGTCATTTTGTCTGGTGAGCTATAGGCTTCCTACCTGGCTGCAGGTGCCAGGTCAGCTGACAGGGTACAGGGGGAAAACAAAACAAAACAAAACAAAACAAAACAAAAAAAAAAAAAAACAACCCTCAATAAAATCTCTGATCTCAAGATCTCTTGTCTGCAGGTACCTACCATGGTAGCAACTCGGACAAAGGGTGTTAAACATGCAGTAGGTTCCCAGACTGAGTCTCTCTACAAGCATGCTGGTGTTCAGGCTTCTGGCTGCAGTGAGTGTTCAAGCCTGGCACTTGGTGTGGAGGGTGAAGGAGACACCTGTGTCAGGTGTGACCAGGTGAATTTTCTCATAAATTTGGTAGCTGAGCTGAAGGATGAAGTGGCTGAGCTGAAAGCAGAAGTAGCAAGGCTCAGGACCATACGAGAATGTGAAAGGGAGTTGGATATGTGGGAACAGGCTTTGAAACCCTCTCCAGTTGAGGGGAGCAGTGGAGGATGGATACAGGTCCCTGTCAGGGGAAGCAAAGGGAATGCACCCCGACCCTCTTCCCCTCCCCCGCTGCCCTTGAGCAATAACTATGAGACTCTGCAGGCTCAGGGCAATGTGGATGAGAATATTGTAGAGGAACCGATCAAGGAGATACCAAAGACGAAGCAGCCCCCCCAAACCTTAAGGACCAGTGCCACAAAGAAAAAGAGAAAGGCTATAGTTATTGGAGACTCTCTCTTGAGGGGAACAGAGGGACCCATATGTTGTCCCGACCCATCCCATAGGGAGGTGTGCTGCCTACCTGGGGCCCGGGTGAGGGACATCACCCAAAGGTTACCTAAACTAATCCAGCCCTCTGACTATTACCCATTGCTGGTAATCCAGGCTGGAAGTGAAGAAACTGAAAAGAGCAGCACGAGGAAGATTAAAAAGGAAATTAAGGCCCTTGGGAAATCAATTGACGGGGCAGGAGCTCAAGTGGTGTTCTGCTCAGTTCCCTCAGCAGCTGTGGTGTACACTGAGAGGAACAGGAAAACCCACGCCATCAACAGTTGGCTTAGGAGATGGTGCCAGCAGCGGGATTTTGGCTTCTTTGATCATGGGGCAACTCTTACTGCACCTGACCTGCTGGACCAAGATGGGTTGAATTTATCTAGAAAGGGTAAGAGGGTGCTGGCACTGGGGTTGGCAGGACTCATTGGGAGGGCTTTAAACTAGGTCTGAAGGGGGTGGGTGTGGAAACCAGTCTCCCTGGAGAGGAGGGAGGACCACATAAACTGGTGAAATCAGCAGCCCAGCTGAAGTGCATGTACACCAATGCACGCAGTATGGGCAACAAACAAGAGGAACTGGAACTCTTGGCTCACCAGGAAGACTACGATGTAGTTGCCATTACAGAAACGTGGTGGGACGATTCTCACAATCGGAGTACTGCACTGGGGGGTTATAAGCTCTTTAGGAGAGACAGGCAAGGGAGAAGAGGAGGAGGGGTGGCATCCTGGCCTGCATCAGGCATAGTTTGGCCAGCAGGAGCAGGGAGGTCATTGTACCCCTGTACACAGCACTGGTTAGGCTGCACCTTGAGTACTGTGTCCGGTTCTGGGCCCCTCAGTTTAGGAAAGATGTTGAATTGCTGGAGCATGTCCAGAGAAGGGCAACGAGGCTGGGGAGAGGCCTTGAGCACAAGCCCTATGAGGAGAGGCTGAGGGAGCTGGGACTGTTTAGCCTGGAGAAGAGGAGGCTCAGGGGAGACCTCATTGCTGTCTACAACTACCTGAAGGGAGGTTGTAGCCAGGAGGGGGTTGGTCTCTTCTCCCAGGCAACCAGCAGCAGAACAAGAGGACACAGTCTCAAGCTGCGCCAGGGGAGGTTTAGGCTGGAGGTGAGGAGAAAGTTCTTCACAGAGAGAGTGGTTGGCCATTGGAATGTGCTGTCCAGGGAGGTGGTGGAGTCACCATCCCTGGAGGTGTTCAAGAGGGGATTGGACGTGGCACTTGGTGCCATGGTTTAGGTAGTCATGAGGTGTAGGGTGACAGGTTGGACTCGATGATCCTTGAGGTCTCTTCCAACCTCCTTGATTCTTGATTCTTGATTCTTGATTGTCTCCTCCAAGCTCAAGAAAAATTAATTCCCTTTGAAAAAAAAATCAAGTAGGGGAGGCAGAAGACTTGCATGGATAAGTAAGGAGCTCTTAGAAAAACTCAAAAAGAAAAAGGAGGTTTACAATGTGTGGAAAAAAGGTCTGGTCAATTAGGATGATTATAGACTGTAGAGATGCAGCAAGGAAGGGCAAGGCCCTCTTAGAACTGAGTCTTGCCAGGGGGGTGAAAGAGAAAAAGAAGAGTCTTTTTAAATACATCAGTGATAAAAGGAAGAGCAGGAAAAGGTGGGCCCACTGCTGAATGAGATGGGAGATGCAGTATCTGATGATGCAGAGATGGCAGAGTTGCTGAATGCCTTCTTTGCCTCAGTCGTTACTCCTAAGACCAGCCCTCAGGAACCTCAGTCTCTAGAAGCAAGGGAGCAGAACTGAAGGGAAGAAAACACACCACTGGTCTGTCAGGACTGGGTTAGAGATCTCTTACACCATCTGAAGAGACACAAATTCATGGGCCCTGACGGGGTGTATTTGCGAGTGCTGAGAGTAACTTTAGTAAAGCTTTTGATATTGTCTCCCATAACATCCTCATAGAAAAGCTCAAGGAATCACAGAATCAATAAGGTTGGAAAAGACCTCAAGGATCATCAAGTCCAACCTGTCACCCAAGACCTCATGAGTACTAAACCATGTCACCAAGTGCCACGTCCAATCCCGTCATAGGTGGTTGGTCAGTGAGGTGGATTGCAAACTGGCTCCACAACAGAGTTCAGGTGGTCATCATCAGTGGCACAGAGTCAACTTGGGGGCCTGTGGCCAGGGGTGTCCCCCAGGGATTGTTACTGGGTCCAGTTTTATTCAGTATCTTTATCAACGACCTGGCTGAGGGCATTGAGAGTACCCTCAGCAGGTTCACTGATGATACAAACCTGGGGGGTTGGCTGACACCTGTCAGGCTGTGCAGCCATCCAACGTGACCTGGACAGGCTGAGAGCTGGGTGCAGGCAAATTTCAGGAATTTCAATAAGGACAAATGCAGGGTCCTACATCTGGGGTGGAATAACAATAGACATCAGTACAGGTTAGTGGCTGCCCTGCTGGAAAGCAGCTCCACAGAGAAAGACCTTGGAGTGCTGATGGACAGGAAGTTCTCCATGGGAGAGCAGTGTGTCCTTGTTGCCAAGAGAGCCAATGGGATCCTGGGGTGCATCAAGAGAAGTGTGTCCAGCAGGTCTAGGAAGGTTCTCCTCCCCCTCTACTCTGCCCTGCTGAGACCACACCTGGAATACTGCATCCAGTTTTGGGCTCCCCAGTTCAAGATAGACAGGGATCTGCTAGAGAGAGTCCAGTGGTGAGCCACGAGGATGATTAGGGGACTTGAGCATCTCCCTTATGAAGAGAGACTGAGAAACCTGGGGCTGTTTAGTCTGGAGAAGACTGAGAGGGGATCTGATCAATGTGCACAAATATGTGAGGGGTGGGTGTCAAGTGGAGGGGACCAGGCTCTTTTTGGTGGTTCACAGTGATGAGACAAGGAACAATGTGTTCAAACTTGAACACAGAAGATTTCACCTCAACAGGAGGAGAAACTTCTTTGCAGTGAGGGTGATGGAGCACTGGAACAGGCTGCCCAGGGAGGTCATGGAGTCTCCTTCTCTGGAGACTTTCAAAACTCACCCAGATGCATTCCTGTGCAGACTACCCTAAGTGATCCTGCTTTGGCAGGGAAGTTGGACTGGATGATCTCTTGAGGTCCCTTCCAACCTCTAATGCACTGTGACACTGTGAAGACATAGCTAACTTGATCCTAATGGCTTAGCTAGTGGTCAACAGAGAACTACCTGCTTGTGTTTTTTCTTCAGAGATTAGGGGACAGATTTATCTTTGCACAGATCTCTTAATAATCTCTTTTGATGTGACTGACTGAACTGGAAACATCTCCTCCATGTAGAGTGATTCTGTGGGCACTCCCTCGTGTCAGTTCTCTAGTGTCTGATAGTAATAAGATGATATTTAAACCTTTCCTTTGCTAGGAATTTCTTCATTGTCTGTTTTCATTACTTTTGTCTGCTTATTCCTTTTGATGCCTGTTTGTTGCCCTGCTAGTTTCCCAGGGCCTTCTGGAACAGGCATTGTGTGTCTACTCTGCATGTCCTCAGAGACCCCTCAGATTGTCCCCGTTGCCCTACAGCTAAAAAGAGGATTGGAGGGATCTGCTGCTTGCTGCTTTCTTCCAAAGGACTCCTTCCTGGTCCTTAGCTCTTTCCTCCTGCCTCCAGTACTGCAACATGCCAATCTTGAGAGCACTGAAGTGGATTGGGCTCCAGTATCACCCTGTGCATGGCAGAAGGCAGGTATTTGCAGTGCAGTTTTAATGTAAGAATGTGTTTCCTCTTTACATACACCTGCACTTGTTCCAAGTCTGGCAGGGTCAGCTGTGTCCAGGGCTTTACCTCTCCACCAGGATACTAGAGCTGGGCTGAAGTAATTGTTAAATGAGCACTGTATCCCTTGCAGAGTCATCCAACAGGCACTAGAGATGCTGTTTTAGCAGCTCGCTCCTGCTGAGGCTGCTCTAGAAGGAGCTGGTAATGACAGTTTGATTCTTGACCTTTGGCAGGCAATGATGGCTGGAGAGGACAGAGGGACATTCTCAGCATGAGGCTGGTGCCATGCCTGTCTGTACCACCCTGCCTGGGCTGACATCCAGAGTCTGTATCTATCTGTTAGAAGCCAGCCTTCTCTGCAGCAGGAAAGGGCCAGTGCATTTCTGTATCCTTCCCACGAGATGAACTCTGCATGGACAGAGATGCTTGGTGTGGGTGGGCTGGACTGCAGAGGATGTTGGCAAGCAATAGAAGGGCCCATGCCATCCCAGGATGACTCATGCTGCTCTGAACTGTTTATGTTGAGTACTGAGACGCTGGGCTAGGCAGTCCCTGGCTCAGGAGTATGAAAACACTGTGTAGGTCATGGGTGACTCCTAAAGGCTTTCTAGATGTGGGCTTGGCTGCAGAGGTAGAAGGGTATAGGTGGGCTAGGACAGGAGGAGCAGAGTGGTCCTCTCCCCCCCTGGGGAGGGGATGTTTTGTACACTAATAAAGAGTACAACATTTTGGGTTTCCTTTGCATGTTTAGTTCATGTAGGTACTGAACAGTCCTGCTCGATGATCTCTTCGGGTCCCTTCCAACCCCTGGCATCCTGCTGCTCTGTCAGAAATGGTGTGGTGGCCAGGGTGGCCATTTCTGTGTGGTGGGGGAAGGAGGTGGGCAGGTGAGAGGTAAAACATACACTCTGGTGAGTAACCCTTAGAAAATTTGATAGTGTCAGGCAAGTACAAATGTGTGTGCCTGCGTGTGCCTGTGTGTGCCAGGCTGTGGCTAGCCAGTGCTATCCTAGCTTCATGAAAGCAGGGCTATTTGATTTACTCAACTGTATAACTCTGGTTTGGCATTTTTCCTAAAGTCTTAAAACAGGGGCCCTTAAGCTGGAGGACAGGATAGGAAGAATGCTGTTTGTGGCAGAGCCTTTTTGTTGTGTTGGTCTATCCAAGTGTCTCACTGTTCCATGTTGTCTTGCAGAGATGGAGATGGGCATAGATCCCTCTGTGTTGCCAGATGGGAAATCTCTCATGTCAGCCTCTCTGTCATGGAGAGACACGAAATGCTCCCACCATCCTTCACTAGTGGGGTTGCCCTGCTGTATGGAATAGGAGTTGGAAGATGTGAGCTGCTCCAGCTGGGATGCTCTTGGGGGTGGAGCTTTCTAGTGATGTAGGAAACATGTATTAGAGGAAATAAATGAGTAGTCCCCAGATTTCCTCTGGCATTTCAACCTGGGTGCTCTCATGATCACCCCTTTGACTATGCCTACAAAGGTAAGATGGGGTGGATGGTCAGAGAGCTGGGTTTTGAGCATACAGCCCACAGCATTTACAAAGACAGTGTAGGTGTGGCATTTGAGACTGCTCTTTTATGTCACATTTGATTGAAATTGGCTAATGTGTCTCTGTCCCAGCAAAAACTGTGAAAAATAAGTTCATCCCATCTCATTTTTATGCTGATTTAATTCCACATGTCTCAGTGTTAAACCTTGCCTTTGATATCTGGCCTTGGGGCTTCATTAGACACAGTTGTAGTCCAAAGCTTGCTTACAAAATCTGATTTATGTAGGTTCAGGGTTTCTTCCCCTTCCCCTTCCCCTTCCCCTTTCCCTTCCCCTTCCCTTCCCCTTCCCCTTCCCCTTCCCCTTCCCCTTCCCCTTCCCTTCCCTTCCCCTTCCCCTTCCCTTCCCCTTCCCCTTCCCTTCCCTTCCCCTTCCCCTTCCCCTTCCCTTCCCTTCCCTTTCCCCTTCCCCTTCCCCTTCCCCTTCCCCTTCCCCTTCCCCTTCCCCTTCCCCTTCCCCTTCCCCTTCCCCTTCCCCTTCCCCTTCCCCTTCCCCTTCCCCTTCCCTTCCTTCCCTTCCCTTCCCCTTCCCCTTCCCCTTCCCTTCCCCTTCCCTTCCCCTTCCCCTTCCCTTCCCCTTCCCCTTCCCCTTCCCCTTCCCCTTCCCTTCCCCTTCCCCTTCCCCTTCCCCTTCCCCTTCCCCTTCCTACCTTCCCCTTCCCCTTCCCCTTCCCCTTCCTACCTTCCCCTTCCCCTTCCTACCTTCCCCTTCCCCTTCCCCTTCCCCTTCTCTTTCCCCTTCCCCTTCCCCTTCCCCTTCTCTTTCCCTTTCCCCTTCTCCTTCCCCTTCCCCTTTCTTTCCCACACATGCTGGGCTTCACGTACATGTGCCAGGCAATTCATCTGCCCCCATGCACATTCTGATACGTGTCACCTCTGCATGCTGTGGCCACCTATGTCTTATAAATAGAAGCCCCCAAAACCAGTAAGGCCACCACACTCATATCACAGTATCACAGTATATTAGAGGTCGTAAGGGACCTCAAGAGATCATCAGGTCCAACTCCCCCTGCCAAAGCAGTCTGTGGGCCTTGTGAGCAAGTGAGTCCCTGTTTTATGCCTCCCTGAGAGTAATCAGGGATTGTATGGCAGAAGTCCTTTCTTGAAGTCAGGAACATCCCTGATGAAGTTTTGAGCCATAACATCAAATGTGGGTGGAAAACCATATTATAATATTGACTATTTTTTGCCAGTACACTTTTCAAAATTCTTGGAAGGATCACTGTATAAGGAAAAATACTCCCCCATCACCTTAAAAATAATAATAATAAAAAAAGATAGAGAGAAGCAGCACTGGAAAATCAATGGGTTAAGCATTCCTAATTTTAAAATAAAATGTTTGTTAAAGAAAACATGCAGGGGGTTGTAAAACAAAGAAACCTCAGACCACTGCAAAATGAAACAGCAAGATAAATGGTCTTAGTGTACCCACATTCTCTGGAGGTTCCCCCCTGCTTTCCCCACTGGGTCAAGATGAAAGTAAGATCTGAATCCAAGTCAGTAACAAGATGCAACTGTTGAATGTCAAGCAGGGGGGAAAATGTGATCATTACTTGGATAATTTTGAAAACAGCTGTTGCCACTACATAGTGTTGTACTAGTTACAAAAAGATGCTGCTCCCCTTGGGAGGAAGAGCCCAGGCCAGGCAGAGATCAGGGTAAGGATAAATCTGAGGCTTTGGGCTTTGGGTTCTCTCTGCCATGCTTCCTACCTCCTAAACACTTTTGTGCTTGTGTGGGGTATAGAGTTAGAGACAGTGTGGCAAGAAGGTATGAAGCAGGGACCTTAAACAGATACTCTTGACAGTCTTAAGTAGAGCTAAATGGACCACAATCCAGTGTTTAAAAGGGGGAAAGGTCAGAAGAGGACTAATAGTCAGTTATTTAAGTAATTCTTTAAACACCTCTTCCAGTTGTATAGCTTGAGCTATTTTTACCTATCTCAAAGCTCTCCGTGACTGATAAACATTTAAAAAACATGGTTGCATGTTGCACCTCACATGTAAATCAAGTGCTGCTGATAGAAAGCTCCACTGTACACCCTCTTTGCACTCTGACCATCTCAATATTAGAGAATCATTTTCTCCATTAGTGCACTTAGATTATGAAGAATGACGTGGAACCGAGGTACTAGCGGCTCCCCCTTTGTTTATAGCTAGAAAATATCTGGCTGCTTAAAAGAACATGAAAATGAGTTTTGTCTTCCTTTCCTATTACTGTCAAACAAACTTCACCTCTGCGCTCAACGTCACATGGAATTTGTCACTGGCAGGAAGCGTGAGCCCTACCTTGTGAATATATAACTTACAGTCACTTCAGAGGGAGAAAAGAAATCCTTTCATCATGTTCGGTTTTCTTCACTGTTTTATTTCACTTAAAACATCACTCACTACCAAATGGTATTTGTCAGTAGTAATTGGCAAATGCTGGAGGCAGTTTTCAAGGCTGTCTGAATGGAAAATCTCAAAGCAGTTGTCTGCACTGAAAGAAAATATTACATTTGATCTTTTTTATGATTCTTGCAGACATGATGTATGTCTGCATTCCTTAGCTTGAAGAATTCTTAGTGTTTGGGTTTCTTTTCCTTTAAATGACAGGAAGTAACACGTCACTCTTATTTTGCAGTATTGTCTGAGAATTAACCACAACATAATGGTACTGTACATTATTATTTTTTCTTGTCTTATGCTCTATAGAGATTCGTTTTTATTAGCCTTTTATTGTGGTTTTGGTTGTTGGCAAGATTCAGATCCTCTGAATGATAGCTGTGGCTATCTGCATTTGTGTTTAGACATGTATTTCTTCTGATGTCTTCTCTCTAAATGGTATCTCTCTCAAATACTGCCTTGCAAGAAATCAGCTTTCCCCTAATGCAATTGTATGAATGTATTATTGCTCCTGTCACCTCTGCCCCCGTGCTTTTTGGTCATTAAGACAAAGGGCAGACAGCATTAACACCATGGTTTAAGTCTACAGAGCTGGAATATTCATAGTGCCAAGTAAAGCCCAATACCAGGGAGTAGAGGACCAAATATTGTGTGAATAGTAACTGTCAGAGTCCCTGACAGCTTCAAGTACTGCTTAAAAATGCCACTGTTGAACTCCTCATCAATTTACAACCTGATGGCAGTTAAAGTGAATTGATTCTCATCTTTTAATAATTTTAACTCTGGTTTGATATATAACAAAATGCCTACTGATGGCTTCTTTAGCTTCCAGTGCTGGTGATGGCTAATTCTGCAGTATGCTAACATCCTGATAGAACAGATCAGGCACTCTGAATGTTCCTCTGTCCCACAGGTAAGCATGTAGTTACTGGCAGCAGACCTATTGCCTCGCACCTGGAAAAGTCACTAATATCCTGGCCTTGTGATTCCCAAACATCTGAAATATTAACATGATTCCTGAGCTCCCTCAGCAATGTCCTGAGGGCAGCAGTTTGCTGCAGTATGTGAGACCTCTTCCAGCCACTTGAAGCACAGCAATGACTTGGTGGTGCTCTCGACAACAAGAAGACCAAACCAAAACCAAACCCAGAAAGAAACAAGCAAAAACAGAGAAGTGAAGATGTGACTTCTCATGGGATGCATCCATCCAGTGGGGAATGACAACCTGGCTCCTTTCTGCAGCTCCTCACCTGGTGAGACAAACCCCTTCATGCCTTAGCACCTTTTAGGGATGAACTTCTCCCTTCTTCCTGCGTTAAGGTGCCCGCTGGGATGGTCTCATCCATCAAGGTGTATATGACAGGTAAGGCTCTTCTCTTCTGCCTTCTCCTGCTGGTTGCTTGACTGGAGAAAATTAGCACTGCTTGGAGGTCTTTCTAGAAAAGGCATAATGGCTAAAAGCTTCTTCAGAGAGCACCTTTAAAGTTGCCTAAGGGCCTGCTTCTCTCTGCTGTTATAAGGCTGGCCTGAAAATGCCAAGATCGTAAGAAAAAAAGCCTGTGGTGATTTTTGGTAGTATTTCACTTGTCTTCTGGTTTCTAACTGTATTAAACTCAAATTTTCTTTATAAGAATCAGAAGAACCAAAGAGAGATTTATTTTTTTTCATGCAATCCACAAGCTTGATTCCACAAACAGGCTTTGTGCAATACAACAAGCAGAGGCTGTGGGCAGTTCTGAGGTGTGCCATCAGAAATTATTGCAATACTATAATCCTGCCTATATTCTGCAAGAAACTTGTGCTATGCAGTTTAGTTTGCTACAGTTAAACAAAGTGTTGTCATTCAGCAGTGCTGGTAGTGGGATGGGGGTGTGTGTGTACAAGACATACACAAACACACATATGTGTACATACCATCTCTTTTCAAACGTCATCACACCCTTCCAGACACAGGGTAGTCCCATGGGAGAGAAAAGACAGCTTATTTGCAAACAACTCTGTGTTTCTTTTATTTTTTTCATCAGAAAGTAATTATTTTTCCTCCATAAAGGACTGCGGGATTTGCAGTGAGTCATTGTGGGACTGTTGGTCAGGACAGGTCAGGTAAGGCTTCTGTGGTTGCAACCAGAGACTTGGTAAACTAAATTAAGTGTTTGGGGTGCCTGTGGGGTTTGCAGTTGGCAGAGTTCAGGTCACAGATCAGAAGAAGAGAGGCGAAGGTGCTAACTTAGGTCATGGCTGCTGCTTAGTGTGCTAGAGAGGCTGCTGGAAGCTTAGGGTGCAAGGGTGCCAGTCTCTAGCCATGCTGTCTCTGCCTGCACTCCTCCACCTGCTCCCTGTGGTGCTGCTATCCCAATCACCCCAGGCTACAGTGGAAAGCCTGAAACACAGAGAGCTGGGCTGCTTCAAATCTGGAGGGGCTATTCCAGGGTGCTGGGAATGGTGGATACAGATCCACAGGAAATGGAAGCTGATTTTGCTGCCTATGGAATAACCTGGCTTTTGTGCAGTCTTTCTTGGTCTCTCTTCTCTCCTGTTAGTCTGTGATGGGAACTTTCTCCTGTGTATAGGGGTGGCGTCCCACTTGTGTTGGGCAGAATTCAGTAAGAAATACTTCTTTCCCCCCCACAATTTGTGTCTCCAGTTATTCAGCCATATTTGCTGTGGCTCTGTTGTCACTTTCCTGCAGTTCCCAAATGAATACCAATCAGAGATTCCTAAGCCAACAGCACGATTATTAGTTAACAAAAGTATGAAAGATCATGAGGTGGGCCCATTACAACCTCATGAGGTTCAACAAGACCAAATGCAAGGTCTCACATCCAGGTCAGGGCAATCCCAAGCACTGATATAGGCTGGACAGTGTCTGGCTTGAGAGAAGCCCTGAAGGAAAGGAGTTGGGGGTGCTGGGGGATGAGAAGCTCAACATGAGCCACCAGTGTGCTCTTGCAGCCCAGAAAGCAAACCAGATCCTGGGCTGCATCAAGAGAAGTGTGGCCAGCAGGTTGAGGGAAGTGATTCTCCACCTCTGCTCTGGTGAGACCCCACCTGGAGTACTGTGTCCAGTTCTGGAGCCCCTATTACAGGAAGGATCTGGATGTGCTGGAGCATGTCCAGAAAAGGGCCATGAGCATGATCAGAGGGCTGGAGCACCTCTCCTATGAGGACAGACTGAGAGAGTTGGGGCTGTTCAGTCTGGAGAAGAGAAGGCTCCCAGGAGACCTTATTGTGGCCTTCCAGTATCTAAAGGGTGCCTACAAGAAAGCTGGTGAGGAACTTTTTAGGGTGTCAGGTAGTGATAGGACTAGGGGGAATGGAAAAAAATAGAAATGGGTAGATTCAAATAGGATGTTAGGAAGAAGTTTTTCACCATGAGGGTGATGAGAGACTGGAACAGGTTGCCCAGGGAGGTGGTAGAAGCCCCATCCCTGGAGGTTTTTAAGGCCAGGCTGGATGTGTCTCTGAGCAACCTGATCTACTGTGAGGTGTCCCTGCCCATGGCAGGGGGGTTGGAACTTGATGATCCTTGAGGTCCATTCCAACCCTAACAATTCTATGATTCTGTGATTCTATGAGCAAAATTAAACAAAATCTGCAAGACTTTGTTACCCAAAAGTTTTGTGGGCCTTGTTTAATTATTAACCTCAGGCAGTTACTGTCCTCTTGTAAATCTTGTGTGAGATTGTGAAGCAATGTTTTGGTTTATCAGCAGAACACTAAATGCACAAAGAACTCTTCATTTTTCTTCCCTCTGTTGACACGTGAAGCAGAGATCTCAGTTATGTGCACGAGAAATGATCAGTCTTTTACAAAAAAGTCAGATGTTTTCATGAGAAGGAGAAGGTCTGGTGGCAGACCCATCAAAATAGCTCTGCCTTGTGTTGCTTCACACCCAGCATGTGCAGGACCATGTGGTCAATGAAAAGGCATGAGGAATGACAGAGTCCCATGGAGTTGTCAGAGCATCCTTCAGACTTAGAAGAGGGCAGCAGTGATGGATCCAAATAAAGTCTCTGGGTCTAAAACGTGAAAATTTTGAGGTGTTTCAAGTTGGTCTGGAACCATCTCTAGACAATTACTCGGGAACAGCCTTGGCCAGTGAATGTGGCAGTGCCCAACAGTGCAGCCTGGTGTGTCAGAGATGGAAGGAATGAAGAAAGGGAGAAAGAGAAAGGGAAAGTGACAAATGGAAAGAGAGCAGGGGAGGAGAGAAAGAAGGAAAGAAAGAGAGAGAGAAAGAGGAAGGGAGGGAGGGAGGGAGGAAGGAAGGGAGAGAGGAAGGAAGAAAGGAAGAAAGGAAGAAAGGAAGAAAGGAAGGAGCTGAAAACATAGGTGGCAGAAATGATGCCTACTTTTGTGTAATGCAATATCAGTTTGCTGTGTAGCTTTCCCCAGGTGCCAGACAAGGGGGTATGTTTTTAAACCTGGGCTGTGATTAATTGATTTGATATTTGAAAGCACATGGAAGTTCCAACCAAGGCTTCTTTGATTCGAGGCAATCATTAGAAACTGTTTTTTTCTTTAAGTCAGTTGCTCAGTATTTGTCCATACTTTGCAGTATAATTTCTGTGTTTAAGAGCCATGTAGGTCTTCAGAAAGATAACAAGAATAGTGGAGGTAAGGAGTGTTTCCTCCTCTCCTAGAACAGTTTCTTTATGGTTAGAATGAGCAAAAAGCATTCATATCTGCCAAATATGCACTCTTTCTGACCTTCTAAGGTTAAATAAATTTAACTGAATTTAACTGCTGCATTTATGCCATCTAGAACTGGCTGATAGTTCAAGCTATTTGGGGTTAAATTCAATTCTATGCAAATCAGCAGGTTTTCCACTTGCTTTCTAACACAAGTTAGATCTAAGAGATGCACGGGCCATATTTTGACCCTTTCTTCAAGAACAGATACCATTACACATTTGTTCTATGGCTGAGACACATTGAAGCCAATGGTGTATTTAAATTGGGGATTTGACTACCTTCAGGATACTGCTATCACCTTGTAACTGTTGGGTCATGGTATATTGACATACTGGTTCAGGGCTCAACAGCAGTGAAAAAGGCAAGCAGGCAATTAGAGATTAGTGGGAAAAGGACAAGGAATGAACAGAACATTTTTCAGCCACTGTATAACTCATGAGTACATCTCCTTTTACACAGGAATAATATAGGATGGTATAGTGCAATATAACATAAATAATGTAGCACATGCTTCTTTGCTTATCAGTTCTTGAATACAGCAAAACTGTAGCAAAGGTAAAGAGAAAAGCAGAGATTGAAATGAGTCCTGCAGAAAGGAAGTTTAAATATACCAATTTTCATCAGTTTGGGAAAACAGACAAATGGAAAAGGAAAGGGTTATGACAGGAGACTATAAAATCCTGAATAGCATGGGGAAGGCAGATAGGGAAAGATTAAATAGTCTTTCTCAAAACACAAGCAGTAGGGGGTGCCTGGTGGGATTATAAAGCAAAAAACAAAAGGGAAAAGTTTTGCACAGTAGTGCGTAATTGGTTTGTTGAGCTTATTGCTGCAAGATGTCCCAGAGGCCAAAAGGAGAAATGGTTTCCAAAAGGGTGGAGACAAGGACAACACTGATAGCCTGGAGAGAGACAGAGAGAGAGGGGGTAGGAGAGGCAGAAAGGGAGAAAGAGAGAAAGGCAAAAAGAGAGAAAACAAACTGGCACAAGACCACCATGCTTGTTCTCTGTGTTAGCCTTTTCCTTTGCCAGGCTGTCCTGGCTGCTGTCAGAGAGTGGACACTGGGATGAATTATCTTAGTTCCTGTACAGAATTGCCATTTCTTTCTATGTTTTTTATCTTTGGAAGCTGCCAGATGATAGCCTCACCAATGTATGTTTTGCTGCTCACTCTTTTCTAGTTCTACAACCACAAAAGGTGTGTTACAAGCCAGTAAGCCACAAATTGGGCACTGGAAGGGAATTCTACTTCCTGAATGAATAATCTGTGTGCTAAACTCTCGCCCAAAGCAGCTGAAAACATAAGCATGACATTATATTATTCAGTAATGCAGTTCACAACAGTGCTTGTTCATCACAGCTCATTTCTGAAAGGAGCCTGGGGTTGGATGAGCTTGAGCTTGAGTTTGAGGAGCACTCTGATTGAGAGTGGTAATATAGCTTGGTTTTGATTTTGCAGAGTACTAACTTGAGGGAGTTACAACTAACAAACCGAATTGTTAATGGAAGAATGAAAGGAAATGATAATATAGATTTACAGAATGATGGACTAAGACTGTGGTACTGCAACAAATTTGAGAAAGTTGGAAAGAAGAAATTAGCAGTGACCTGAAGTTGTTTCCAAAGGACCAAAAATGCAATGCAGAGCCCACACATCATCAGGTGAGAAGGTTGCAGCTTGGAAACTTGGAGTGTCTACTCTTTTACCTAGACAGCTGTGCTTATTAAAAGGCACAAGTAGTCTGTGTCTGCTCTAAGCTGTCTAAATTTGTGACTTAAGAATTGCTCAGTGTTTTTATTATTTAAATCTTAAGGAGCCTTTCTTTGGCAAATCTTTTCTGGGTTACCAATTTTATTTAGTCAGGATAATCTTTTAAGAGAAAAGTACTGGCATTGTAACAGTGTTACTCTCAAACTGCACATCATTTACAGTCCTATAATGTTTAAATGAGAAATGTGACCTGTTTGGTGGGTTTCAATGCCATTTCAGGACCTAAGGATCCTGAAAGTCCATCTCATAACAAAATGCTGTTTTATTTCTGCCTTATATCACTCCTCCAGAGGTATTGAGACCTATTTAAAAAAATCATATTAGTAACCTTGACTCAGTATACCTCTTACTCAGATTTTCGTTTCTTAACTTAAAGTTATTTTAGAAAGTAAATACTAATGAATAGTTGGCTTGAGATTCTTGGTGTCTATGGTTTGGATTTGGTGCTTCATCACTTAGCTGCAGCCGAGCCTATTTTTAAGAAGCTCTTGTAAGTCATGCAGGAAATATATATGAGATTTTAAATGTCAGGTCTCAAGAGAGCTGAGAACTATGTGCAATTGTTTTTAGGTTTGGACTTGTGTGATTCCACTAATGACGTGAATGATGTTTTTTGCCTTTTCCTGCTCTTTCCAGGATGCCTTTGCAATGAGATGCTTCTCTGAAATAAGATTCTCCTGTTTGTGCATTATTTTAAGAAGAAACCAAATAAACAGTTAGGGAAATGTAACTCTGGGGTACTAGTGACAAGGAAGATAGGGTGCCTCTGTTAAACAGGGAATGAGAACCAGAAAGGTGGCTTCTGCTAGAGCTAACACTATGTATACCCTTTCCCTCCCCTTTGCCTGGTTACTTGCCTGTGAGAACTGGAGCAACATCAGTACAGGACCCTCTGGCTGATGTTTTGGCTGTGGGGAAAAGCAGATGCTCCCTCTCTGTCCCCAACAATGTCTGCATGGGATTTCCTCGTGGTTGTTCAGATTTGTTGGTCATTTTTGTTCTGGTGTAGTGATTACTCTGTTGAGCATTCAGCAGTGAGGTATGAATCATAATATTACACAGTGCTGTTTGCTTTCATAAAATATACATGATGCAAGAGGGGGTCACATCAGATATTTGCATATCTTTCGGCTTGTTTGAAGACCAAACCACAGCCATGTTGGGATAAAACAGCTGAGGTTAGATAGTGCTACCAGCATGCTGTTAACTCCTCTCCCAGCTTACCACGAAAACCTCAGCACTGATACACTCTAGCAATTTGTACAGACCAGCAGAGTAATTTAAAGAAGTAGCTTACTGGAAAGTTACAGTTGGCTCTCAGTGAGTGGTGTAAGGGAACTGTAAGCCTGCACTGGGAGATAGAAAGGAGTGCAACGCCAGTGCCTTTCCTAGCAGGTCAGAGCCCTGGGGGACACATCTGCTCAGAAAAGCACAGCAGCTGAGGTTTTCAAGGGTATGCAAGGTATGCCCAATGACAATCAACATGTGTCAGGTGCATGATTGCCTTAGGCATCTTTAAGAGATCAAAGCAAAGGTGATGTCACAGTCTATTCTTCCAACATACACAGGGAGCCAAAGACATGTCTTAAAGACAAGACTTTTGTAAGTTTTTCACTGTAATATTTTTTTTTTGTGTTATTGTTATTACACTTCTGACTGATTTGTAGAGGACTGTATCAAGGAAATGAGACGTGGGATGTGTTCCTGCAAACATACCTGAGCTGGTGCAGGGCTGGCTCCAGTGCTGACAGGAGTGCAGGGGAGAAGCTTGCAGCACCGGTCTGAGACATTGATCAGTTCTCAGATGATTAAGGATATTACTGATCTCATGGATTCACAGAAGATTAAAGCTCCATCCTGCTTAGCCATCCAGTTAATCAGAACCATATTTAGCTATGTGATATTTATCTTGATTACACCTACCACAAGGCATAGACACATCTTTTGACTGCAATATCAATGTACTTACCCTAAGCTGTACTGACATAAGCTGCTGTATTTCAGTCAGTGCTGCCTTGGGCCTCATACTACTTGTGCAGCCTAGGCAGGGTTAAAGTCAATCAGATGAAGAGGGCTGCATTTCATTCCTCTGTTGCACACACCAAAAATTCAGCATGAATCATCAAACAACCTCAATGCCTCTTGCACTGCCAGGGCATCTTCACTCTATGACATGTAGTAATGTGAAGTCTGTAGGTTTTGGGTACTTTTTAATTTCACCTGGCAGCTGAGCACTGCTTAGTCTACAGTGTTAGTCTGCAATGCAGTTATGTGTTTCAGTCGGATGGGAACATAGTAAATTTCTGCATGAAATTTTGTAATTCAGTGAAACCAATGCCATTTTACTCTGTCATGACTTTGTACCTCTAAATGGTGAGAGACAGACCTCAGTAACAGAGAGCTATGGTGCAGTTTCATTTGTCTTAGCTCTGCTTACACACAGGATATTTTGAACCTGCTAGTCTCCTGAGCCAATCACCTCTTAACGCCACATGCAGAAAGCAGCTGGGCAGGAGTGGATGCATGCAGCAGGCCCCAAGGTATATATGGTACGGATCTTAACAGGATTTCACAGCATCTGTAAGGGCTCTGCTGCCATTTTCTGCAGAGCCAGTTTTCTCTGAAGAGAGGACACTGCGCTTCTCAGGGCGTCATTTGGAATAGTACTGATCTTGGGACCTTAAAATGTGAACTTCTTTAGCCTGAGATAAAAAATCATCCCATATAATTCTTCAAGTAGCAGCAGACAGTCATATGGGCCACCCACTGTTTAATGCCACCAGAGCACCATGCTGAACATATGCATCTGGATGAGAAAAAGCCTCTCTGGCAAAATGCACTTCTTCCCATGCTGAGGTTTCCATCTGTTTTCACTTGTTCTGAAGGGATGTGGGCAACATGCCTCTTGAATATTTGAAGATAACTGCACACTTCCGCTCTGAAGAGCAAACAGCTCCTTGATGATAAGATCTTTGACGACATATCGAGGGTTTTATGCAATGAAAGACTGCTTGTGTCCTGTGCTGTGAGGTGCTGCACGTGGATCTGCTGCCCTGACTGATGAAGTGATCCCTGGATCTGACATGCCAATAGCTTCCTTCTTCCCAGTGCAGTGTTTGAGAGCTGTACATCCCAGTGCCAAGCAAAAATGGCAGCAGTTGGCAGGGAAGAGGATCAGGACCAGGGATGAGTTCATACCCCAAGACATTAGCCGGATTTTGGCAGCAATGCTGTTCATGTAAAAGGGCAGTGCACCTTTTTTTTTTTTTTTTCTTTTAGTGTTAAATGTGCAATTTACCACAACACTTTCCAAAACAAACACACCCTGCCTTTTGCGTCATCTGAATTTTCTGTACCTGCTGCAATATAAAACGAGATAAAGGATTAGCTCAAAGAGATTGTGGGGCAAATAAGTGGCAGGCTTAAGAAAGATAGCTGCTGCTGTTCTGCTGCTTCTTTGGAGGTGGATGTACACCCCTATAAGGCAGACTTCTATAATTATACTCACTTTGAACACTAGACTCTTAAACCACAAATAATTCTCCTGAGTCTGTGAAGTCATGGAATTATAGAGTCACAGAATGGTTTGAGTTGGAAGGGAACTTTACTGGTCTCTAGTCCAATGTCTCTGCCATAAGCAAGGACACTGTCCACTAGGTCAGGCTGCTTAAAGCCCCATCCAACTGTTGAACGCTTTTAGGGATGGAGCATCCACAACTTCTCTGGGCAACCTGTTCCAGTACCTCAACTCTCTCACAGTAAAGAACTTCTTCCTTATATCTAGTCTAAATCTACCCTAAAAGAATTTAAAGCACACTCCTTGTGCTGCAATTACAAAACCTTGATAAAAGTCCGTGTGCAATTTTCTTTTAGTCCCCCTTTAGAAGGCTACTATAAGGTCTCCTTGGAGCCTTCTCTTCTCTGAACATCAGCACTTGCAGCTTTTCTTCACAAGAGAGGTGATCCAATCCTCTGATCACCTTTGTGACCTTTCTTAGAACTGGCTTCAGCAGGTCCATGTCCTTCTTTTGTTGAGTGCTCCAGAGCAGAACACAGTACTCTGGGAGGGGTTTTGCCAGAGCAGAATGGCAGTCACCTCCCTCAGCCTGCTGGCCATGCTTCTCTTGATGCAACCCAGGGTACAATTTGCCTTCTGAGTTGCAAGTGCATATTGCCAGGTCGTGTTGAGCTTCTCATCAGCCTACAAATCCAAGTCCTTCTCTGCAGAACTGCTCTCAATCCATTCTCCACCAAGCCTGTATTTGTGTTTGGGATTGCCCTGACCAATGTCCAGGACTTTGCACTTCACTTTGTTGAGCTTCATGAGGTTTGCACAGACCTGCCTGTCTAGCCTGTCAAGGTCTTTCTGGATGGCATCCCTATGATCTACATTTTCTCCCGGGATAATCTCACTGGTAAACACAACATTAATCTTCATACTGATGAGTCAGAGGTACACCTCTTTAATCCAGGTCATCACCTTTTGTCCAAACAAAAATTTTATCACTCTTTGGCAATCTCCTTATGCCTGTCTAGTTGTCAGCTCAACAACAGTATGACCACAGGTGTACAATAGCATCATTTTGCCTGCCATTCAGTTTATAATCTGCATATTGATATGGGACTAATTTCTTGTCCAATTCAAACATCAGCAAAAGTCTCTCCCAAATAAAACCCCAAAAGCCCTAGAGATAGTCAGGGAAACTTCTGTACCTTACTCTGGCTTTAATAGCTCTTCATCTGTTAACCACAAGTTAGACTACACACAGAACGAGATGCCTGTTTCTGCTGCAGGCAGATCTACTGCTTACAATAATTGCACTGGTTTCCTTGTGCTTCTTACCTGCCTATCTCCAGTTATGTCCTTCAACTGCAAGCTTTTTGGAGCATGGAAGGATTTTGTGTGCTATGGTTATGCAGCCCTTACCCGAAAGAAAGGCTTGAGAAGACTTAAAATCAAAATCCACACAGAGTCCATAAAGAGCATGGTGGAGTGTTGTCTATTAAACCACAGCACATGGTCAGAGCCTGGGCAATTGTAACTTCTGATCTCTTGCACTTAGGTAAAAAACCAAACCAAACCAAACCAACCAACCAAAACCAACAAACAAACCACAGCCCATGTGTCCTTAATTCAGTTCTCATTTATGCAAAAAATTAAAGCTCAGATTACAGCACTGGGTCTTCTGTGCAGACATGCTGCCACTAGGAAGCACTCTGGTTTCTTGGTATTGCAGGCACCTGGTGATGCAGCCTGTGTGTGAAAACGTTTAACTGCTTCCATCTACAGTGCTTAATTTGTCTCTGATATTTATGTGGAAAATCATCTTAAAAAGTAATACTTCAGGCTGGTTTTCAACCTAGGACATTTTCCCTCTGTTCCAAGGCACACGTGCAGGAAAAACTCACTTTAATGCCTTTGCTGATGCTCGTAGTTTACAGGAGATTCACTCTGCAATATTTCACAACCTTTTTGTTATTCAGAAGGCAGACAGCTAGGGCAACCTTATATTTCTTTACAAAGCAGATGACCATGTCAATAAACGTATGCACAGCATCACAACTCACCTCAGCCCACAGTCTGGACGGCCAAAACTCTTGTGATAGGCACCAACCTTTGAATCTTATATGATTTATGGTAAACTGGGCTTGGATATAGACTGCTCAATATGTGCACTTGCACATATATATGTGCACCATCACCGAGCTCCTTTATGTGCCTGCTACTTTTCCTGGACATTGTGGCTCTCTTACTGAGCTGCTGGTGCATGCACTTTAGGCTTTCCAAACATCTTTTATTAAGACGCTTCCTGTGTCTGAGGCAGGTGAAGTATTCCATTTGTATTCTCCTGAGTTCAAGTGATAATAAACCAAGGAATACTAGCCTTATTAAAAAAATTCTTGACATTGAAAAGCAGAAGAGAGACGGTAATAAAAGAATGATCCTCTGAAAGCAGTTCCGCAAATTCTTCTCTGATCACTTCCATGATGGTTTAATCTGAGTTTCTTCCTGCACAGCTACCTTACTCTCTCTCTTAGTCTCTCTTATCAGGGAACAGTCCTGCTTCTTACCAGCCATGGCCACTGTCTCCATCCACTACATGCTTTACATAGTTTCCTAGCTTCCTTTCTCCTTCACTGTTATGTTTTGTATTAAAAGTTGTTTCAAGTCAGTGTGGGTTAAATACTTAGCTACTTGGCTGAAATGAAGCCCCTAGCATTCCTGTTCTTTAACTGCTCTGTCACCCTTTCCTGGACTTACATTAGGTTTGTACACTGTTATGAACTGTATGCTGTAAAGCCACATTGAAAGTGGCTTCCTGTAATAAGACTGGCACTCATAATCTGTCCAATAATTTTCTTAATTCTCCACATGTGGGAATAGCATAACCACCTTGGCTTACTGGAGAGCCAAGCTCAGGAAGAGAAAACTTACTGGAGGTCTGGTGTTGCTCTTCAAGCCATTCTTTACATTCAGATGACATTTAGGAAAACATGCCCTAGACCATGATCTGCTCATGTGGATTTTAAAATGCAGCTTCTGCCTAGGCACATGAAAGAAAGGAAAGGAGTGCCCTTTTGTGGTTGAGGTACATGATCTCTTTCTGGAATCCCTGAGGAAGAAAATGGACAGGTTTATTTTCACTGTTGGGAATGAGTTGTAGCTCAGCAACGAAAGCTGGAAACACAAAAGATAGGATGGCTGCCCACCCCCTTTGTAAACTCAGCGCAGGTGGCTGAAAATAATACCTGAGCAAATATCACCAGTCACTTCTGAAACTTTCATTGTACCAACATTTGCTGTAGGTGGTTCACACATCTATTGGCGTTTGCTTGGCAAACAACTTGCTTTGGAACAAAAGAAAAAGGCTTCCAAGGAACAATTATGCATTAATTAACCTTATAGATAATGTTATCGACCTTACTTTTTCTGCCATTATGAATGGTGACGCTGTTCGCTGGTTTAGTCTTAACATTGGCACTGTTTTAGTCAATGCAGTGCTTAAAGGTAGTGAATTTTTGACCTTCATGTTTTGGACACCCCTTAATATCTTCCCCTTGTTCCCAAGACTGCATTTTACAAGGGAGGAAGAGCCCAGCTTGGTCAGGTAGCAAACTCTGCAGTTCTGTTCAGGTCCCCTCCATGGATGTGGGCAACCTTTTAATATTTGTGGTACTCAATTTTTCTCTATAAAACTGGAAATCTCTATTTTACTATCCTCTGAGGACTGTAGAATTACCCATAGAAATATCTATCTATCTATCTATCTATCTATCTATCTATCTATCTATCTATCTATCTATCTATCTATCTACCTACCTACCTACCTATCTATGTATCATGGATGCATGCTTCTTCCTGTAAGTAGATTGTGTTCAAATAAGGAATTCACATTTTTTTCAAGCTCCATTTTAAATAAAAATCCGGTAATATTAAGTGAAAGGATCCACAAGATGGTCTGGAGAAATCTTCCTGTAACTGAAAAAATCTAGCCTTCAAACTCACCATCGTCAGGGTGGTAGTTTGAAGAAGGAATTATCAAAAGATTTTTTTCATAAAGAAATGGGCCATGGCCTACTTTTTAGATTTTTGTGTCTTTCTCTGTTCAAGTTCAACCTCAGGTGACCAGATGTGGAGTTCTGGTGTAGGCCTGATAATCAGCTCAGAATGTTTGATTAAGATCTTCAGGAATAAAATTATTTGCAGCTTGGTTTTGAGAAGCCCACCAAGGCAATTTCCTTTAGCCCTAGTAGTTCAGCACGAGAGTCTTGCTGCTTGAATAAGGCATGTAATTATTTTTGCTAAAGGTATGGCAGATACTTACAACATTTTAAAACAATATACGTTTTTGTACCATCCTTCAAGGTATTGCATTTTTGGACCTGCCTGAAGTGAAGATCCCTCCCTTCAAACTTCCAAGTCCCCCATCACTCCTTTCCTTCTACAGCAGAGGGAAGGTGCCATCTGTGGGTTGGGTGCCTCCAGCTGTCCCCGGGGTCCACAGAAGCTTGTGTCTTCCTCCTCCTGTAACTGCAGCTGATGTTCTCCAGCCCCCCATCACACTAAGGTTGTATCTGCCCGACATTTAACCACTGGAGCTGGCAACATTAGGAAAGGATAGAGCCAAGGCTCCTTGGTGCCCAGATTAGATTGTAAGTACTGAAAAGGCAAACTAGTGTTGCATAGGTGTTCTGCCTTTAAGATAATTGTTATGCATCTGCCAAATAGATCTGACAAACCTGCCATGCTCACATATGTGAAAACCAAGTTTTTTTAACAGGAGAAATACAGCTCCTCAGGGGATAATTTCATCTCTGCCTGCTGAAGCATTGCCTGCACCAGTGTTTAGAGATGCTCTCACTCCCTTTTTCAGATGAAGAAAAACTGGATCCTCAGGCCTCTTCCCCCAAGGCTGAAAGCACTTGAGATTGCAGGGCTCTTCTCTAACTGACCTGATAAATATTTTAAGGTTTGAGCTTCCCTTTGAAAACACATTCACAGAAGCAAACGTAGTGCTCCAAAGGCAGTGGATCTAATATCTGGGGTGAGCTTCCCACTTTGCTCTGAAGCTTGGTGCTCCAACATGTGTGTGAGCTCAAAACGGTGGGCATGGTCTGTGATGCTGGCCAGTGGGTCCAGCCTGTGAAAAGTGCTATATTCTCAGCATGGGCCACATCAGCACAGAGAGGAACATGGATTTGTACTTGCATAGGTACAGTGCTGGCAGCAACAACAGCCCTGCAAACTTCAGTATCTCCATGGGGTTCTAGAATGGTGTTTGTGACAATTGTCACACTCCTTAGTGAAATAAACCCCAAATAACAAAGCAAGAAAGAGTTCTAGCTCTACAGAATGGTGATTTGAAAATATTTCATTGTTAAAAATACACTGAGTATCTTTAATTTATTGGTCAGTTTGAGGTCAGATGTTTATACCTCCTTTTGTATTGGTTGGTAAAGCCCTAGAATGTGATAGTTTCTTTTGTAGCATATGTCACTGTGACTACTGGAGATGCTCAACTTGGTAAACTTTCTCCATAAAAGAAACTTTCCAGGAGTCCTCAGGAGGGGAAGAGTGTGATTTCTGAGACAGTTGCTAGTGGATGTTCCCTTTACTTTGGAGGCCTTTGCTGCACCGTTGGCTTTTCCTAGAAAATCACATGTTAATGGTTGTGACGAAATAAAAATTTTGGTTGAAAACATTACCTGACCTCACTGTTACATTTTTCTGGTGCTTTTGCTCTTGTTGGCTGAGCTGCAGCAGCCACCTGTGCAAAGAGGGTTGTGTGTGACACAGTCATCCCAAAGACATCTTGGTAGACCAGGGGCCCAGGGCCATGCATTGCTTCAGCAGTGGAAATCAGACCTCAGCTCTGCAGACCTTGCATATCCTTTCTTCCTGAGCCTCCCCCTCCAAAGCTAGCTTCCTTTGACTGTAGGTGGGGTTTGTGTCACTGCATTGTTCCCAAAGTCCAGAGCCCTATTTACTCAGCTGGTGTCAGTTCAGAGTGCTGTTTGGATTGCTCTGCAGAAAGATTTGCCTGAAAGGTTTGAATATTCCAAGAAACCACAATGATTAAGTACACATGAAAGAAAGCATTATGATGAATAATCAGGACATAATCAATGATACCCTTTTTGCATTATAAATGATGACGTGTATACTCAACTGCTTTTAGGCAGAGTGTGGGTGTGACAGTTTGAAAAACATCCTATAGCATGACATGAGACCTGTCAGCTCTTAAATGAAGTAATGAATGACCTGCTTAAGCATGCAGATTTTAAATGTCAGTTATTTTTTCTGAAATATCTCAAGAGTAAAAAATGATTTGCAATTTATCATTCTTATTAGTAAAAACTCAGAATAAGAATGCACAAGTGCAATGAAAAATGACACCATTATGACAAAAATGCTTTATGCTTTTACCACTGAAAAAAATAAAATCAAACCTCCCTCCTAGATTCCTCTTACTCAATATCCTCTTCAGCATATCACTTTAGAGGTAGACAGCTTTATTTCTGTATACACAGACTAGCTATATTCTAGGACTACAAGAAAGCTGGGGAAGGACTTTTTAGGATATCAGGTAGTTATAGGACTAGGGGGAATGGAACAAAGCTGGAAGTGGGGAGATTCAGACTGGATGTGAGGAAGAAGTTCTTCACCCTGAGAGTGGTGAGAGCCTGGAATGGGTTGTCCAGGGAGGTGGTTGAGGCCCCATCCCTGGAGGTGTTTAAGGCCAGGCTGGATGAGGCTGTGGCCAGCCTTATCTAGTGTGGGATGTCCCTGCTTATGGCAGGAGGGTTGGAACTAGATGATCCTTGTGGTCCCTTCCAACCCTGACTGATTCTATGATTCTATGATTCTATGATTCTATGATTCTATGACGTTGTCCTCAAAGCGAGAACCGGCTGTGACTCAAGAGAAAAGCACAGATTAATTTATTCTGCCAAAAGTCTGATCCTAATCCTGCAGTATCTAAATCTATGTAACTCTTCTTCCAGGACTTGACTGGTATCAAAAAGGGGACAGATTTCAATTTGAAAGGAAGTTTTCAGGCGTTTGTCAAGTTTTGTAGGAAAACAAGACACAGATCTAACAACAACTACTTGTTCTCTCCTGGCTGCAGTTTGTTCTGCTAGCTGTGGCTCCCTAACAATTGCAGCTTGGTAAATTTATTATAATTTTATTTTTGGCAGCAATGTATGCAAGATGTAAACCAGACAAATTTCTTCCCTGCAGAAGACCCTTAAAATATATTTTACTCCATGGATTAAACAAGGTTTTAAGCAAAACTCCACATGATGGTGTTTGTGCCCAGTTCTGGAAACTAATGGTGTGGGAACTACTCATCCTAGACATACTCAGGGACAGTTTGTCAACTCAAACTTCAATTTGTTGATACAATCCACTTTCTGGGGTGTGCCCTCTTTTAACAGAAATCCCTCTGAGCATGTGCCAGGTGTCTCAAAAGCTTGTCTCTTGGTACCCTCTCCACCAGATGCTCACAAAATCTTCCTCCTTTTCAGACACTGTTTCCTTCTGCCATGGTTTGGAGATTGCTATGGGGGGATGTTAGATAGACAGTGGAGAGTTGTGGGTGTCACCTCAGCCTCTATACTTATATTTGACCTGAAATGACCATGTAAACCATTTTCCAGAACTTATTAGCATTAACTCTCTCAAGTCTGGCTGTTTGCAACATGCTCTACTCTTAGGAGGAGTTCTTTCCAAACCTTATTGCTCATTTTGTTTGAGCTCTTGTTCAGGTGGTTGTTCTGATTGTATTGCTTGATAACAATGGGTGCTGCATCAGGCATATGCATGTCCCTTCCCTAGGAAGTCCATACAGTAAGGATGTCTCAGAGACTCATTGCTGCATAAGCAGTGTGTGGCATTACCTGGGCAGGCGTAATATAAAGTTCTCATGCAATGCTGATTTACTCTCCCTGTGGATATGACTACTGACATTGAGTGAATTCTTTCATTCCCTAAAATATCTACTCCTTAGGCCTTGCTTTTCTGAGCATTACTGTACTCTTTTCTCTGTTTTTTAAATTCATATACTGTCCTTCACATTTTCAGATGCCTTTCTATGATATTTAAGAATATTTGCAACCTCATTATTCAGCCTATCTTTATCCACACACTCTCAATTCTTGCTTTGCTCTTTTCCCCTTTCTCTCTGCCCGTTTTCCCTTTGTTCTTTACGCTCCTTTGCAGTTTTCCCTCACATCCCTTTGTTGGCATGGACTTCATCATCTTCAGGGTCTTTTCTGTTTTAGTAGTCAGACACCTTGCTGCTTTATATTCCCCTGCAGAGGGTACCTGGGCTGCTGCCAGTGTGTGGACATGCATGGTGCCTGCCTTGCCAACACCACTGGAAAGGGAGCAGGGGCAGCTGCAAGCTTGCAGCACTTGTGAAGAGAAAGAGGATGCAGGTGGTATCTGGAGAGTCTGAAACAATCCATGAGAGCAAATGGGGAGGTCAAGCTCAGCTCCCAAATGGAAGTGAGTCGAGGGAAAAACACATCATGCTGATAATACCAAATGCACCAAGGAAACCAGGTGATTTCCTTGAACAGGAGAACAGACATGAATGCTTCCAGGGTTTGTACACAGCTGCTTACCCTTAATGGTAGCCCAGAAAAATGCAGGCTGAATGATGTGTATGACCCTGTGCATGAAGGTCCATGGTGTCTCAGGGTGTCTGCAGGGCACTGGTTCCTCCCAGGTGGTTTGAAGGGAGGCTGTGAGGCTGAGGTGCCTGATGGCCTATGTGAGAGCAATAGGTACAGGTAACCCCCAAGAAGAGGAGATACAGGTGGTCCCCTGAAGTACAAGGACAATGCTGGGATCAGATCATCTCTCTGCCTTGATGTTGAAATGCTGTTCTTGGTTGTTGCACTGCTACTGCAGTTGGTGACTACAGTCAGTATCTTCTGTGTCTGAACCTACAGCTAAACTCTGATCTTGAGCCCTCCCAAAAAAGAAAGCAAAAAGCTAAATAGCAAGTGAACTGTAACTGTTCTTGTAAATTAAGAAGACTTATGATGGGTGAAATAAACACGTGGGATACTTTTAAAATTGGGGTTAATTTATCACTGGCAGGATGCACAGAGATTTTCATTGTCTCCTTCAAACGACACCATGCATTTGAGCTTTGGTACAGTAAATCTTACCTATTATATGGGTTTGAATCCTGAATGTTTAAAATCAACAAGGCATGGAAAAGGTACACTTTACTCTGCCTATTGACAGCTGGAATATAGAGTGAAGCTCACGAGATTATAGTTTGACAAAGACCATTTCCTAAGTGCTATTTTAAGATTGTATTTACTCTACGCATGCATGATGAAGTCTCATTTAGATGCTTTAATAAATGAAAGCAAATAGAAAACATGCTGATGCGATGTTTGGATCACTTTGTACCGGGAATCATACTGACTGAAAACTAACATTAATCATGGTTTAAAAATCAAAATGTCCAATTTTGTTTAGATGTCTGCCTTGTAGTGTTCATGGAACCAATAACAGAAGCTTTGCCAACTCAGTGTAATAAGATTTCCTTAAAGATTAACACCACATCTTGCAATGTGAGATGGATATTTTGTTGTCAGGGAAAAAAGGATAAAAGTGTGCTCTTTAGCCTTCTTCCCTGACTTTTGTGTGAGGGGCAGAGCTGCCCTGATCCATTAGGACTGCGTGATAATGCTGCCAGGCCACTCTCCAAGATATTTGAGAAGTCCTGGCAGTCAAGTGAGGTCCTTGGGGACTGGAAGAAAGGAAACATCACACCCATTTTTACAAAGGGTAGAAAGGAGGACCCTGGGAACTACCTACCTCTCAGCCTCACCTCTGTGCCTGGGAAGACCATGGAACAGATCCTCCTAGATTCCATGCTGAGGCACATGGAGGACAGGAAGGTGATTCAAGACAGCCAGCAAGGCTTTATGAGGGGCAGGTCCTGCCTGACTAACCTTATGGCTTTCTATGACAAAGTGACTATGTCAGTAGATAAGGGGTGACCTATGGACGTGATCTATCTGGACTTCTGCAAGGCCTTTGACACAGTCCCCCACAACATCCTGCTCACCAAGCTGGAGAGATATGGATCTGATGGGTAGATTGTTCAGTGGATAAAGGAATTGGCTGGATGGTAGCATCCAGAGGGTGATGCTCAATGGCTTGAAGTCCAGATGGATAGCAGTGATAAGTGGTGTCCCTCAGGGGTCTGTACTGTGCTAGCCTAGACTAGCTTTATACTTCCCCACATATTTTCCCATGTATTTAATTGCAAAGCTATGCTGTTTTGATTCATTTTGGCCTCTTTTTCAGAGTGCTGCTCTGTGGCAATACTTAGACTCTGTACTGACCCAAGAATCCCATGCTGATTTCTTTGTCCAGCCTGATCTCTAAGCAACGGGCTGGATTGGAACCTCCCAAGGTCTTTTTACCCTGAGTTATTTGAGGAGGTTCTCTTTTTTCCCCCAGCAATATTGCAGAAGAATGTACTTAACAGCATAATTAGCTGTGAAATGTGCCAACATTAACAAGCAAATCTTTATCCTGTTGCAGGCTAAAAAAGACTTAGCAGCAGTCTAGGCTGTCTGATCAATCGTTCCAAAACCAGCTGAAATTTGAGGAAGAATCAGTGATTTTTGCACAGTGGATTCCCCTTGCTCTCTGGTGAGGAAAGAATTAAACGAAATATATCTTTTATTGCAAACCTTGTCAATGACATGTCAAATTGTAACCACAGTGGTATAATAACTGAAACATCATGGGCTGAGGTTCTGCTGAGCTCATTTAAAGCCTATTCGGAGTCTGCCAGTCCTCAATGGCAGTAGCAAGAGGATGCAAGGGAGACTAGCTTTCTAACTTTGTCACCTAGCTGAGGTCTAACTCTTTGCTATAATGCCCAGAGCAATGCTTTCTGGAAAATAATGCTCTGGAGCAGTTCCTAAACGTCTATGAGAATATCCTGTTATCCCCGTTTTGGACTCAAGCATTTGGAAAGTAATTTGGGCCCCACCATGTGTTTTCCATTAGAAACTGAGGCTTGAATCAAAGTCTTACGTCTTTGGACCAAGCAAGAGTAGCATCAACACTTTTCTCACAATGCAAGCCTTAAAAACTTGTTCTCTTGACTTTTTCAAGTATCACAGTATACCAGAGGCTGGAAGTGACCTCAAGAGATCTTTGGGCCCAACCCCCCTGCCAAAGCAGGATCACTTAAGGTAGTCTGCACAGGAATGCATCCAGGTGGCTTTTGAAAGTTTCCAGAGAAGGAGACTCCACACCCCCCCCGGGCAGCCTGCTCCAGTGCTCCATCACCCTCACTGTAAAGAAGTTTCTCCACATGTTGAGGTGAAATCTTCTGTGTTCTAGTTTGAACCTGTTATTTCTTGTCTTATCACTGTGAACCACCAAAAAGAGCCTGGTCCCCTCCACTTGACACCCACCCCTCAGATATTTATACACATTGATGAGATCCCCTCTCAGTCTTCTCTTCCCCAGACTTAACAGCCACAGGGATCTCAGTCTCCCTTCATAGGGGAGATGCTCAAGTCCCCTAATCATCCTCGTGGCTCTCTGTTGGATTCTCTCCAGCAGGTCTCTGTCTCTCTTGAACTGGGGAGCCCAAAACTGGACACAGGATTCCAGGTGTGGTCTCACCAGGGCAGAGTAGAGAGGTAGAACTTCCCTAGACCTGCTGGACACAACTTTCCTGATACATCCCAAGATCCCACTGGCTCTCTTGGCCACAAGAGCACATTGTTGTTCCATGGAGAAATTCCTGTCTGCCAGCACTCCAAAGTCTTTCTCCGTGGAGCTGCTTTCCAGCAGGGCAGCCCCTAACCTGTCCTGGTGCCTGTTGTTATTCCTCTCCAGATGTAGGACCCTGCACTTGTCCTTATTAAACTTCTTCAGGTTTGCCTGCACCCAGCTCTCCAGCCTGTCCAGGTCATGTTGGATGGCTGCACAGCCTGACAGGTGTCAGCCAACCCCCCCAGGTTTGTATCATCAGTGAACTTGCTGAGGGTACTCTCAATCCCTTTTTCTGCATCATACTGCCTCTGTTGTTCTTCCTTGCTGCCACCTTTGTTAGCTTTTCTGGAACTTTTTTTGCTATTGCTTCCCTGAAATTCTTAGCAAAAGAGCATAAGAAAGCTAGCTCCACTGATCAGTAGCCTAAGCTTTCCTTTTTCTGTACTGAAACTAAAGTGCCTTCAAGCCAGATAATTTCTACACTAGGATTGGCTGTATGCTGATACTTTGACCAACAGTGGGTGCTCTCACTGCTTTAGTCACCTGGTTCTGTAAAAGAGGTTAATAGCTTCTTTACATGCCTCTACATCAAACCTGGAAATTGCACTTATCACTGATTTAATCTGTAACATCTTTTTTTTTTTTTTTGCATGTCATGGATTTAAAACAGAGTACATTTCCTCTTGCATTAGTTGCTATTTCTAAGGTACGAATTGTTGGCCAGCCATTTCACATTGACATTTCATAGACACCAAATCCTAAGCCTGTTTTTGCAGACATACCAAGGCTGTGGTTGTCTGTGCTTGTGTCAGTGAAAAAGCTGTTGTGTATGAGAGCAGCTCTTGTACCACCAACTCTGTCTGGAAAAGGCTGTGAAACACAGCTCTGATGTACAAAGGCAAATATAGTTCCCTGAGGATCTTCAGCAGAAAGCCAGTCCTTCAGAAAAAAAGCATACCATTATGTTATTTCCCTCAAACTTGCACAATTTTGTTGTCCTAGGAGGGAGTAAATATTCTCCAGAGGGCTGCTGGCATGATGCCACTCTACTCTGGCTGGGGTGGTAGTGGGGTGGAATCTCTGTCCAGATCAACAGGAGTGGCTGTTCATGTAAATTGGTTTTGATTTCCAGACTGGACATGAATTGATTTTGATACCAGATGGGTGATGCCAAGGGTTCCATTTTGAAGTTTCACTTCAAAGTGTGTCAGCTGAAAGATTTTTTTTTTCTCCTGTCTTTCCCTTGAACTACAAATAAGATGTGTAATGGGCATTGGTAAAAAAAAAGAAAAAAAGAGACTATGACAATGACATTCCAGCAGTGGATTTTGTAGAATGGCTTGGTTTGCTGGAACAATTCTGGTTTGCATCTACTGTAAGCAGCAGTAACCCTAGTGTGGAAAACAATGCAACACCCTGGAAAACAAGATGAGGCCTCTCTCTTCTGAAGATGACAGTCCAGTCTAATTTTTTTTTAAATGTCTTTTAAGGCTGCTAAATTGTTGTCTAATCCTTACCTCAGGGCTAAAAGCCTTTCAAGAGAAGAAACACATGTAATATCAAAAAGGAAAGTCTGTGCCGCACACTTTCCAAAGCAGCTTGTGTGCAGATAACTCCTCAGAGGTTGCATTCAGATGAGCAAATGTGACAGACATGCATTCAGTAATAACAATATCCTCAATCAAAGGCATATCAGCTGAACTCATATGCACTAAGCCTGACTTCTGAAGTCTTTGAAAGAAAAAAAAAAACGGCACATGTGGATATGGCACGGCACTTGCAAGGAGGTTTGTGAATATCCTCATGCTGTCGAAAAAACATTTGTCTGGAGAATTTGAGATGTTTCACGTTCATGTTCTGGCAAATGACAATAATTAACTCATTTTTTCGTATCTGTGTGGCTGGATTATATAATTTGGTGGAAGATGTATTATTTAAATCGGAAGATTAACAGATATTTTATCTCAATATATCTAGTAATAAAGTCATAGAGCTTGGACACTTATTTTCCCTTCCCTTCCCTTCCCTTCCCTTCCCTTCCCTTCCCTTCCCTTCCCTTCCCTTCCCTTCCCTTCCCTTCCCTTCCCTTCCCTTCCCTTCCCTTCCCTTCCCTTCCCTTCCCTTCCCTTCCCTTCCCTTCCCTTCCCTTCCCTTCCCTTCCCTTCCCTTCCCTTCCCTTCCCTTCCCTTCCCTTCCCTTCCCTTCCCTTCCCTTCCCTTCCCTTCCCTTCCCTTCCCTTCCCTTCCCTTCCCTTCCCTTCCCAGACTGGGGGAACTTGGATCTCCCAGTGCAAAGATGTGCACATCTAGGGCTCAGGTTCAAGGCTGGACATCAAGGATGTAATATCAACTGGGATATCCAAGCAGAGAGTGCACATGACAGGACATATAGCTGTGAAAATGCACTGGAAATGAAGAGGACAGGCCCTGGTGCATATCAGTGTGCTGCCAAAGCCCTGTGGTCCCACAGTGACCACTCCTCCAAATTTCTGTGGAGCTGTGGAGGATGGCCTAGTATAGGGTTGGTGGGCACTTCTGGAAGTGTTTTGAGTTGATCAGAGACTTGGCAATGGTCAAAAGAACAGCAGTTCTGTGCTACCCCTGCCAAATGCTGCTCCTCGTGAGGTAGGTGGTGGTTCATGATGTGAGATGGGACTCCTGCTGTGACATGAGGGGCTGAGTATATAAAATGTGACCTGATATCCCAATCACCGATTGAGAGTAGAAACGTGAGTTGTCCCTCAGGACCAAGTCAGCAGTCTCCAAACCTGAACTTGTACTTGATTTGTCCAAGCATGGTGTGTAAGTGGACTCCTGCATCCCCTGCCTGCCTCTTAGTGATGAGTTCCTGGTGCAGGCACGCTTGCCTATGCATGCAGATTTGCTTTCTAATATATCCTGCAGTGTCCACTGGAGAACTGCTGTCTTGGTGAGCATTTTTGCCAGGAAAATGATTTGTGAGAACGTGTTCATAAGGTCATAGGAAATTAATTTAAATAGTGAAATGCACACAACATTTGAGAAAATCAGTATTTTACCCATAGTGGATGGAGGGTAACGTGAGTCTGTCTGTCTCCTGCCAAAACAATGCCTGAGTTTAAGGACATCCAGTGCTCTGGCATAAAGTGTTATTAACTTCAACTTATCCACACAACACAGATAAACTGATCCGAGACCACTTTCCAAGATTCCATTTTTATCCTAGGCTATCATATTTTTACACCTAGATAAAGGAAAAGATGACACAAATGACCAAGATACATTTCTAGCAACAAAGCTTGGGAGAAGCTCAGTAGCAGAAGGTATTTTAGGTAGAGGTGTATGGGTTGCTTATTTCTTGAGGGGGATCTTCCTCTGTCTGAGCAGACTCTTTAGGAAGCTTGGGGCTGGACTGTGGATGACCCATGGAAGGGGAGGAAGAGGAGACAGGTCACTTCTCTTGTAACCCACTAGGGTAGCAATTTTTTGATGTCAGTTACTACTACTATCGTGTACTACTGCTTCTTGTTCTGAAAAGCAGTGAACAAAATACCATGGTGGAAAAACATCAAACTCCTTTTGCTGGCTTTCTGCAGCTACACCTTTTGAATGTCCTATTTTCAAGCTTTTCTTGAAGGAGAGTCAGAAAATTTCTTTTAAAACAGCAGTTTCCTTTCTCTCTGTTGCCTTGCCTTGCGTTCCAGGTACGTGCAAAAGAGCCTGAACTGCTGACCCTTCCTTTGCTGCCTTGTCTCCTTTCCCTGCTGCTGGTGAGGTGCTGGGTTTTTGTAGGTATAGACCTGCATGGTTTGAATCATTAGACATTTGTTCTTGCCTGATGATACTGGGCCCACCTGAGGTTTTAGTGCTGGTAGTGCTATCCCTACACAACTCCTGTGTGTATTTGCCAGGCACAGGGAAATCCCACGTGAGTGACAGACAGAAAGGCAGCTCTGCTCCTCTGACAGACTTTGCAAGAGTCATTTGTATCATTCCTTGACTAAATAAATGTACAACTCTTTCAAACAGGCTTTTATTGGAAGCCTTGCCGTGTTTGTATTGTGGAAAAATAATCTTCCCTGCCAGTGTCTTTGCACAGAAATTAGTTGCTATGCAGGGAAGAACCAAAAAGTCAGTGATGGTCAGTAGAAGCAAGCAATGTGAGTGGAGCATTAGCCATGCTAAGAAACTGCTTTGCTCAGCATTTTTGTAGGGAACGTCCACTTCTAATTTTTCATATAAAAAAAGAAAAAAAAATCCCAATACTTTCATTGTGTGCCTGTTCATCCTTTTCAATCACTCAACTCCACATGGTCTTCCTGACCTGCATTTCGATTTGGCAGGAAGAAAAGGCAGTGGAAAAGCCAGCTGACAACCTGTGCTTATTTAGTTGCAGTTTCTAAGCAGAGGTAAGAATCAGTTGTCCCTGGGACTGCTTATACCTGATATGGACTCTTTGGAAGAGGCTTAGAAATTTGTATCACCCAGAAGAAGCTTTGGCTTCTGGGGCAAAGCAGTGTTGAGGGCCTTCTACATATCTTGGGGGCTGAACCATGTCTGTAGTCAGACCACCAACATCCAGGAGTACAAAGGGGCAACCAAGCTGGGAGAGAAGAATTTGGCACGTGCTGGGAAGAGATATTCTCAATCTGACTCCCGGTGGCTTCTTCCTGTGATCTTAGTTGAGTCTGCTCTGGAGGACTTGCTGCAGGTTCAGATTCTTTCTAGGAGAGCCATCCTGGAAAGATTATTGTCACCCTGCACAAGGTGTTCTTACTCTGAGCTGAGAACTGTACATTTGGAGTGGTATCCAAGAAAGGCTATTTTACTCTAAATTTTCATCTTATTTTACATGGGATTAATTTCTGAAAGTTCACGGAATGTTAGCGGTTGGAAGGGACCGCCCCTGCCAGAGCAGGATCACCTATACCAGATCACACTGGAACACATCCAGGTGAGTTTTGAGTACCTCCAGAGAGGGAGACTCCACAACTCTCCAGTGTTCCATCACTCTCACAGTGAAAAAAAAATTCCTCAAAGTCGACAAGCTCTTATGTTTGTGGGTGTGCAAAGAATTCTGACCCTAAGAATTTATATCTGAAGTTGCTGATGTACACAGTCATGAATTTACCGCTTTTGTCTTTTTGCTGGTAATTTGCTTACACAAGTAGTTGCACATTTTCCCCCACAAGTCTTTGATAAAGTTATTAAGGGGAAAAGCTGGACAGTGAAACTGGCTAAAAAAAAAAACATAAGAAACTTTCCTGCCTTAATTTACTTTTTCCATCAAATAAAAGCAATATTTTAAAGGGAACAAAAGAAAAAAGAAAACGAAGTGTTCTGTGCTTATATATAACTCCAACTCCAGCACCCATATACACAGTTAGGTAGCCACCATCTGTTAAACATATTGCTTAAAGCATCTCATTGCCTTTGTTTTAATAGGTTATATATTAAATTCTGAATCTCTGAATAAAGATACAGCATAGTTCTGTGTCCATGCCATGGAGATCTCAATGGTTCTACACTAGCACTACTACTTAAAAGCAGGGTGTTATATGTAGATTTTTTTTTTATTAATACAGCAAGAATTTCCAATAATTTCACATTCTTTTTTTGACCCATTGGGTTGTGTGGGATTTGGGTAACAACTATTTTTAGGGAGAGAGAGTTTAAATCTAGTGAATTTTATGCAGGAATGAAATGATTTTTAGGCAGACTAAAACCCTGATGAAGCAAGAACATAAAATTAGCATTTTAACTTACCCTTTGTCTCAAACTTAAGTGTGTTTCTGTAAAAACTCATTCCTAATATTTTCCTGCATTAGCTTGATCTGGTCACTAGATGTTGCTAAGTATCTATGCTAGTACTTGTTTTGGCTGATTTAGCTCTATGGCTTTATAGGTGTAAGAAGAGAACATTACTATCTGTACCAACTTAAAGAGTTATTTCACTTTGATACATGTTATAAACAAAAAAGCCCTCATTTTCCTCGTTTTGTAATAAATCTGCATCCTTCCTTGTTAATGGACTCTACTGAGAAAAGAAGATTTCCCATTGCCCCAAACCTGAATTTAATTTTTTAACACTTCAGATATGTTGGAAAATGTTATTTTCCCTGTCAAAGCAAGGACTTAGGGCTGCTTAGGGCCTGAGTGTGGTTCATGAGGAACAATGGTCATGACCTTACACTGGCTCTGCAATGCGACCAAGGGACCTTTTGCTTTTCCCTTTGGCTGCTGAAGAGTCAGTTATTCCTCCTGAGACCTTTCTCCTTACTAGCTTCCCAAGTAAAACATGTTTAATATTCCCAGTATGTGCCTGCTTCTGAGTACTGCTGGGTAAAAGCAGTTATAATTTCATATATGTATATAAACTAGGAATCCTGGAGAGCTTCTTTAATTGCTGGTTGCTACTGTTTTAGATAAGAGATATTTTCAAGAATATTGAGGTGGTTTGGGTATGAGGAGGATTTGGGGCTCGTGGGTTATGGTCACATACAGAAGATGGACTAGCTATTACCTTTCACCTGGCTAGTCTTTAGGATATCTTTAGGACTAGTCAGGCTGCCCAGAGAGCTTGTGGAGCCTCCTTCTCTGGGGACATTCAAAACCCACCTGGATGCGTTCCTATGTGACCTACTCTAGGTGATCCTGCCCCTGGCAGGGGGGTTGGACTAGAACGTCTTCTGAGGTCCCTTCCAACCCCCAATGTTCTGTGATTCTGTGAAAGGTGAAAGGATGGTCACTATTCCCTACTTGGAGTCAGCAATACCTGTGGAGATAATATTCGCCACTCCCTGCACAAATGTCCTCCATAAACCTTAGCCAAAGCTTGGGATCTTAGTCAAAATGTAAGAAAACCTCTCTCTCTCAACTGGTAGCTCCCATACCATTTGACTTATATAAGGCAAACATATATATATTTTTTTAGATTGCTGAGACATACCCTTTTCTTGAAACATTTCCCATATCAACAGCTTGTATGCAAGTGACATGTCTTAAAATCAGTGGAGTTTTTCTGTGAATAATAATTAATCAACAGAGGTGCCAAAAAAGTAAATTTTATTTCACCCAAAACACAGAATACTCGACTTCAAACTTAATTTCAAACTGCAGATGGAGATATTACAATTTCAGGAAAAAAATGCAGAACAATTAAAAAAAAAGGGAAGTATGGAATGGAGCATTTATGTAAGTAAGTTTGGGTTAAATACAGAAACCAAGATTTGCCAGTTAAAATGCCCTCATGCTTTGCTTAAATGTGTTGAATATTTTGTGTCAAAACCAGTGACATTTTTTATAAAGTGTACCTTCACTGTGGGTAGAAATCCTCCAGCCAAACTTTGGCTGTCTCAAAGTTCAGGGCTTAGTCTAAGACAGCAGTTCAGCCTCCCCAGCTCTAGTGAGTGTGATTTATCTCATCCTAAGAGAGGTGGCTAAGACTGAGAGGATGAACTCACCTGGGCACATGCCAGTCTCTGTTGGCTATAGCCAGATCTCAAATGTTTGGCTCACTAATGTCTTACTTCTGGAAGGCTGAAATTAGTTGAAGTGAGAGTGAGACTTTCTATAAAACAAAACAAAACAAAAAGCCATAGCATGGCACTTAAGGTTTTTCTTTCATTCTTACATGTAATCATGTGGAAAATATTGAAACAAAATGTTTTACTCTTTTCTTTTTGATGTGTATTTTCCTACAGCACGAAATACCTGAGTGGCCATTTGTTCTCAGAGGGGAGAGCAAGTAGAAAAGAAAAAGAACAAACATCTCTGTCCAATGCAAATTGTGATAGGCAGCAGGAAACTCAGAAAGAAATGGAAAAGAGGACTCAGAGGAAACCTTGAGAAGAAGCAGAAGATACCCAGTATAAATCTGAAAACTTGGAGTGAAATACACTTTTTCCATAAAATTGTATCTGTCTGATGAGAAACAGATTCTGTGTTTTTCTTAAATCACCCATCATCAGAAAGAGCTTGCTGAACTGGGCTATTCAAATCTTTCAATGTGTCACAGTTCTTTACCTGTGAAATAGAATTTCTCTCTTCTTTCCTGCACTGGAAGAATAGAAAAGCAAGAAAAATCTGAAACCATGCTTTTCTAATTTTTTCTTTTTCTTTCTTTTTTTTTTTTTTTAAGTTGGTGATGTACAGAAGTGTTAAAGAGGAGACTAGGAATCAAGTATTTATTCTAGGGCTAATAATTCCAGCACTCAAACACAAGTATCAAATCCTTCACAGGATTTGATAATGCACACTCACATTACTCCTCTTTTCTAAGGGGATTGTAAATAAATGGGCTTTGCATCCCTCCTGGCAATTTCAGACTCTCTTTTGGAATTGAGTCTCTTTCAGACCATATTCCATAAAAGATCCCCTAAAAAATATAAGTACTTTGCTCCAGATTGGGGCAGCTGTTTATGTTCCACTTCTGGGAGAGAGGGAAATAATATTGACTGGCATTTATTTTTAACCTGTAAGCTATGGGCACCTGTGGGCTTCTACTAAAGGTAGCAGAATCCACAGAGCACAAACAACTGAAGAACATGTGCCTATAAAGTTTGTATACTGGTGAGCAAAGGGAGGAAACATTTTCTCTCATTTTGTTTTTCCCCAAGCCAATAAAGAACCTGTAAAGGTGGGGTTCCTGATTTATTTTTTATAGTTCTTATATACATTAACCATTGGTAAGGTGTATGTGGTATTGTACAAAGATGATGTTGCTCTTTTACAGATGAAGTGACTGAACCCAGAGAGGCATCTTGTGACTTACTGAGGTCACTACAAAAGTCATCTCACGGATGTGTAATTGCCTCTGTTCAAGGATAGCTTTGTTTCAAACCAGGCAAAACTGACTAACCTGAGACCTCCTTCTGGGTTCCAGTGCCTACATTGTCTGGGTGAGGGTTAAGCGCTGGGGTTAGTCTCTGATGGGGACACGGATGCTTGCCCACAGCCTGGCCCAGGGTCGTGCTGGCTGCTGGACCACAGGGTGCTGTAGTGCAGGTAGAGGGAGGCACCTTGGGGAGCCAACCCACTCCTTCCCTCTGTAACACCAGCAGGTTTCTAGTTTCTCCTCTGCCCAGGCTCCCTGTGTGCCTGGTCACTCCTACTGGTGTTCCTGCTCTGGCTCCTTTCTAAGACAGATGGGAGGATGGGTGATTCAAGGGGAAATACTAGAATTTTCCACTTTACTCTCTCTGTCCTAATGCTTGGCTGCCAAGTCACTGTCCCCTGCCTGTATTTCTAGACCTTGTTTCCCTTCTTCCGAGTGTAGAGAGGAAGAGCTCAGCAGCTTGATGCTGAGGTGGATGGTGCTCCTAGGAGGCTTATGCAATCACCAGTGCCCATTTGCTGAGGCTCAAAGTTTTGTACTGTACAGCTGACTGGTTGTCTGCCATTCCCCTCAAGGGTATGCTTCCCACAGTGCTGATCATAACATTTTTCCCATGGCCTCCTAACTCTTGGGTGCACCCACCTCTTCAAAGGTGCTTTTCTACAATAGGTATGCTGTGCATAGCTCTGTGCAGGTGATGTTTATACTGCTCATTAAAAAAAAACCAAACAAACAAACAACAAAAAAAAAAAGCAAGAAGGAAAAAGCAAGAAGGAAAAAGAAAGAAGGAAAAAGAAAGAAGGAAAATTCCATTTGTGAGTAAACTTTCTATGTATGGAGAGAAGTCTACAGACTCAAATGTGTTAAGTATCCACACAGTTAACAACATGTCACTTCGTGAGAGAATTTTCATAATTAATGAACTGGTTCAATTTGCTCTACCGCTTGACTTTGATTAATACATTTTTGAGTGTTCCCACTGGGACTCTGTCCAGTTTGTTTAGTAAGCTCTTATGTCTATATCCAGTTCATGTGTATGGATCAAAGTGTTGGCACCAAATACTGGCAATATTAGGCTATGGTACAGCCATTCTGACTCCACTTGAAAAGGAGATAGCAATATATCTTAAATCAAGGTCTTTGGGACTCATTAAAAAAAAAAAGAAAAATTGATAAAAAAGGAAAGAAATTTCACACTGTATTGTGTGGAAATGCTGTGATTTAAAAGTTCATCTCACGCAAGCTTTGCCAATTAAAGGGGTATTTATCAATCCAGGCAGTAATTGTGCAGACCCAAACCGGCAATTTGTTCAATATTATGCAGTGAGCTGCAAAATGTCTATAATTAACAAACCTAATGAACATTACCCCCACTTGCCCAGCTGCTGCAATGGCATTTCGTGCTTCTCTCACACTTAATGATTTGGACAACCCCCCCGAACCTTCTGTACAGCCCAAGGATGTGATCCAGGTTTTAAAGAGGGATCGAACCCTAGACTGATTCAAGGCAGGAGGAGCATAGGCTCCACGGTGCACATTGCCTGAGGCAGGGGCTGTGGCAGAGGTGCAGGGGCTGTCTGCAAGGGCATCCTGGATGGGCTGGTGGAAGGGGATGCTGCCCCTGGGTGCTCTCATTTAGGAATGCTTCTTCCCTCTATGTCTGTGCCCTGGCTACTGCTGAGCAGCCTCCATGCAGCCAAGGGGCTCTCATTTCCTGAGACCCTGTCTGTCTGAACAGGATGGTCCAAAAAATGAAAAGAAACTCATGTCTTTGGGGTGTTAATTCACTTCTTGCTTGGTCATGTTGCAAAGAACCCATTTCAATCAGGAGCAATATTTGGTGTCGATATGACCCCAGTAGGGTGCAAAAGAGGCACAAAATGCAAGAATGAAAGTTTATCTTTTACTGTAAACTCCAGTGTTCACCAGGAATAAATAACTTCTTTTGGTTTTCATCTTAAAGGAGATTGCTACATATCATTTGCCTCCCAAATGTCATGGGACATGTTCCGTGTTTGCTGTAGATGTGTAAATGTCTCCATGCCTAAATGACATTAATGAGTATGCTGGGGGGAAAAGGAGGTTTTGCCACATAGTGCAGAGGGCCATTGCCAGTCTGTGTGTTAATTCGGGGCTGTCCTAGCTCTATTTTGAAGATGGACATGTACTGCTGAAATACTTCTCTCTCTGTCTCTCTTTCCTGGTGTAAATGTCATCCCCAGAGAGCTGGAGGCATGAAGGGGATCAATGACAGTGTAAGAAAGCCCCCGAGAAATCCTCAGTAGTCAGAAAATATGAGAAGGCTCAAACCAAGTTTTAGTGAGTGCTGTGTATATATATATCCACATAGGCTCAGGGCTCCCAGCTCTGTGCCCTTGGCTCATGGCACTGCACTTTCAAATGACAACAGTTGGAGAAACCAATCTTGAGCCTATAGGGTTTAAATTAATTAGAGAAATTCCCCTGAGCTCAATCTCTGTTTTCCCTGGGGGTGACGGGGACCAGGCAGTTAATCACCAGCAGTAACCAACTGCCATGCCTGCTGCCCTGGTTTTGTTCAGATGTTATAAGGCTGAATGATATTGGATAATGAACAATGGGAGACAAGCTGATGTAAACATAGAAAACACTGGCAGATTTAAGTGCATATTGTTTAGCTACTAGTAAGAGAACAGCCTCAGAAAAAATGTATTCTTTTTAACTTTGCCCATGGGGTTCTTGCTCCCATAATTCTCCAGTAGGTTTTATAGCTGTTTATTTCTGGTCTGCAAGGATGCCAAAGCAACGCTTGTATCTAGTGGCTCCATCAGCAGCATTTGTCTTACAGTTTATGTCTTGTTGTTGAAGTACTTGCAAGCAGTCTCTGGCTGAGCAAAAATGCAACATACTGCACGAAAAGACTCTAAAATACCTTGCAAGGATAGGTTCTTGTTAATTCTGTGCTTTTGGTCATGTAGTTATTTCCATTACATGTGACTTAACAGCAAATTATGAGTTGTTTAATGCTCATTTTCCTCTACCATATACTGAAAGAACTGTAAGCCCAAACCACTCCCTAAACTAAACATACTGTCTAGCATGGTATCCACACAGATTTGTCTATCAATAGCTTACCCATTTAAGGAGCTCCCTCCTGTTTAAATCCTTGCCTGTAAACATTTTCTGAAAGAACTGGAGTAATTCTGACAACATAAAGTGAAATATCACAGAATCATAGAATTGTTTTTGTTGGAAAAGACCTCTGAGATGATCAGATCTCTCTCTCTCTCTCTCTCTCCATCTATCTATCCATCCTATTTCTATCTATCTATCCATTTATCTCTATCTATCCACCTATCTATTCATCTATCTATCTATCTATCCATCCTATTTCTATCTATCTATCCCTTTATCTATCCATCTATCTCTCTATCTATCTATCCATCTATCCCTTTATCTATCCATCTATCTCTCTGTCTATCTATCTATCCACCTATCTATCTATCTATCTATCCCTATCTGTCTATCCATCTATCTCAACCAAATCTATCTATCTACATAAAAATCAAATATAGATCTGTATTATGAAAGAATTATGGAAAACAAAGTTATTTTAAATCCCCTTATTTCACCACCACCTCCCCTTTCTCACCATATCTGCCCCTTTCCCTCCCCACCCACCCCATTTCCCTCCTTTTTCCCCTCAAAGGTCGTTTAGATGTGGTGCTTGGGAATATGTTTTAGGGGTGAACTTTGTAGAGTAGGGTTATCAGTTGGACTTGGGGATCCTGAGGGTCTCTTCCAACTTGAATGTTTCTGTGATTCTGTGAAATCCCAGAGCACCTGGGCTCTGTTGGACTCTCCTCCCATCCCAGGTGTGGCCACTTTGCCCTCCCCACCCACTCCCCTTTTAACCCCCCCCCAGGAAAGGCAGAAGCCCTTAGCTGAGCCCATCTGGGCTGAGGGATCCTCCTCTCATCACTGGTAAGTACTCATGGTGCTCAGTGGGGGGGTGAGGACAAAGGCTGGGGGGCCTGGTGGCCCCCCAGCTAGGTAGGAATAGGGTTGATGACTCCTCCAATATCAACCATGGATGCTGGCTGGGCCTCCTTACTGGGGCTGAGCTCCTCTGTCAGGTATCTTAGCTGGTTGAGGGTCTTGCCCCCAGCTCTGGATTGGGGGCAAAAAGGGTGGTGGTGGGGCAGGAGCTGTTTAGGCAGGGTGGAGGATGGTGTGGAGGGAGCAGGAGCTGTTTAGGCAGGGTGGAGGATGGTGTGGAGGGAGCAGGAGCTGTTTAGGCAGGGTGGAGGATGGTGTGGAGGGAGCAGGAGCTGTTTAGGCAGGGTGGAGGATGGTGTGGAGGGAGCAGGAGCTGTTTAGGCAGGGTGGAGGATGGTGTGGAGGGAGCAGGAGCTGTTTAGGCAGGGTGGAGGATGGTGTGGAGGGAGCAGGAGCTGTTTAGGCAGGGTGGAGGATGGTGTGGAGGGAGCAGGAGCTGTTTAGGCAGGGTGGAGGATGGTGTGGAGGGAGCAGGAGCTGTTTAGGCAGGGTGGAGGATGGTGTGGAGGGAGCAGGAGCTGTTTAGGCAGGGTGGAGGATGGTGTGGAGGGAGCAGGAGCTGTTTAGGCAGGGTGGAGGATGGTGTGGAGGGAGCAGGAGCTGTTTAGGCAGGGTGGAGGATGGTGTGGAGGGAGCAGGAGCTGTTTAGGCAGGGTGGAGGATGGTGTGGAGGGAGCAGGAGCTGTTTAGGCAGGGTGGAGGATGGTGTGGAGGGAGCAGGAGCTGTTTAGGCAGGGTGGAGGATGGTGTGGAGGGAGGCTGCCCAGGGCAGTAGTTGATTTCCCATCCCTGGAAGGGGTTTCAAAGCTGTGTAGATGTGATGCTGAGGGATGTGGGTTTGGTGGTGGACTTGGTAGTGTTGGATTAATTGTTGGACTCAATGATCTTAAAGGTCTTTTCCAGCCTCAGTGATGCTATCTCCCCTCACTTGATGACTGGTCAGGTGGCACACACAAGTGGAAAGGCTGACTACAGGAAGCTGCTTTATCATGTCTCCATCCCCAGGCAAGGTGAACATCTGATGCCTTTCCATACAAAGCCAGCAGACTGGATTCTGAGAGCAATGAATTCCTGCTTAGATAACTTCATTGGTGCCTTCACTTGTTCTAAAAATCCTTTTGGCCACCTTCTTTTTTTTTCCTTTTCAATGAGCTTCCAGTCCTGACAATAAATTTCTAGGAAGCCATTGTCTCTCCTTTCATTTTTTTTCTTTATCAGAAACAAATGTCTGTTTGCTAAATCAACCTGATTTACTAATTAACATCTGGATCCTCCCTCCATGTTCTGCCCCCCCTCCAATAATTCCCTAATTATCAGTTATTTAAGGGCTGATCTCATTTTACTCTAGACATAATCCTGGAAAATGAGATTTGCATAAAGGAATTTGAGAGAGACAAGGCAAACTAGAAGTACATAATTAGGTGTCACTCCCAAATAAACACATTTTGACTTTCCAGTTTCCCTGGCTGAGTTCACTAGGATGTAATTTAGCCTCTGAAGATCTGAATTCCTAACAAAATGAGGGGATTCCACTCTTTTCTAAACAGTGTATGACATAAAGAAGCCCATTTAACCTCTGCTGATTCTTTTTAACCTTTTCTCTGGAGTGCATATAAGTACTGAAACAGTGCAGAAGAAGTGCTTTGTCTTTCTGAGCTTTTATTTACATGTTTGGCAGATGTTTTTCAGGAGGCTGTTTTACTTTTTGCACTGGCTGCTGGTCAGCTAGTTTGCCTTCTTCTGTGCCTTTCTTTTCAGTAGTAAAGATACAAGATGTTTAAAAAATGAGGAGAAAAAAAAAATAAAAAACCCCAATCCAACCAGAATATTGTGCTGACAGCAAGACTCAGGATCAGGTGTGATAGGAAAAAAGTTAAAAGTATGACTTCTTTTTAACTGACTGGCTATCAAATATATTCTGCCTTTAGCAAATCCTCGCAATACTACACAAGCTGCTAAAGATTGGCTCTCAATCTGTCAGCAGAGCAGAACTGCTAATTTGGGTTGCCATTTGTTTGCTACTTTTCTTCTCCAGATACTGCAGCATAACATCTCAAAATTGTTTGGTCCATTTGCAATGGAAACAGTATTTTGGGGTATTTTTGTTTGTCATTTTATGAGTATCTCCTCTTTCTGGCAGGTTATTTTCAGCATTTTGGCCAACGACAAAAGTTGGCAGTGGAGAAGTTTCAGGAGGTGGGGGCAGTGAGCTCCTTGCCCTTACACTTTAGCTCATTAGAAAAATGTAAGTAAGCCCAAAGACTGCTGTGCTGCTGTTGGGTATGTAGAAAATATTGCTTACATGATGACCTTTGGGACACATGAGTGGCCCCTGGGGAGGAACAGGGGCTATGAGTAACCCAGTTAAGTGGCTGTACCATATGACTGCCATGAGGTCCATGCTAATTGCAAGAAAATTTGATGTTTTCCACATTCCATGTCTGGTCTCACTGTAAATTGGTTCTAGTTGCTTTACTTTGATTCTTGTGTGACATGTGCCTACAACCTTTACATTCCCTCACTTTGGGTACACCGAAGGAATAAATCTGCTCACAGTGTGGTCAGTCCCCTTCCAAATGTGGATCAGTGCTTGATCTGCTCAGACATGAGTATGTTTTAATAATTCTGTATTAGGTCAAGTTTCATCCTGTATTTTTTGCACCAGGATACATTCACATCTGCTTTTTGCTCTCCTGAGAGAAGCCTCTAGTTGGGAAAACAGTTTGCAAATTTCTTGCTTTCCAAAAAGTCTGATGCTGGTCTCAGTGTTATTGTCACCTTTGTTTAGGCTCTTTCTCCACAGAAAACAGAGTCAGAGGAGATAAGGCTTTAAAAGGAGGAAATACCAAGATATTTAAGAGAAGAAAACTGGCATCATTGAATGGAAAAGCCAATGAAGTCCTGGAAAGAAAATTAGCAAGGCTGCTGTCTCTTCTGATACAAGAAGCAGGGAGGAAGGAGAAGAACACAAATTAAAGTAGCAGATGGAGTGTTTGCAGTCAACAAAAACATCCAGCACAGCGTGGGGTGAAGCTGTAGGTCTCACTGTCACAGAGCATTGGTGACACTAGGAACTTTATGTGCCTGAAAAGAAAAACAGGATGCACAGGCATCACCTAATCCCAGCCTCCAGATGAGACCCTTCTCACTCATAGGAAGAAACACTTGCTGGATGAGTCAAAAAGGGGTTCCTCCTTGTCAAAGGCAGGAGCAGCTAGAATTCTTTTTCCATCTCTGCATTTAGTCTCTAGTTAGGAAGCATCTTAACTAATTTAGATGATTTATCCTCTTTTTTTTACAGTTAAGTGTTCATGTAGTGTCATTGCTTATATCATAATATGATAGTACTGTAATTCTTAGGCACCTTTGTTATACACCCCAATGGACAGAACAACATGAAAACAGGAGGAAAAAAAAGTTAGTCATTCTTCAGAAACACAGTTGCTGGCTTAGTCCAATATGGGTCTTACTACTTCAGGGAAAGCAGTGTGTTAATTTAGAAAATGCTGTGCTAAATTTTTTGGGTCAGAGAAGCATGTTCAGAGGTAGTGCTTGATTAAACAGGCTCTGTCACTGTCATCTGCTAATGAAACACTGCTATCATCATTGTATGTTTCCAAGAATAAAGAAGGACTAATGCTATTTCCTTACTTCTTTCAAAAAAACAAATGTCAGTGACAGGCAGAAAATGGCATTTCATTAACTAGACATCTGTATTATAAACATTATTCCCAGACAAGCAGGAAAGTCCCAAAAATCTGAGTCACTAGTGTTTGAATAGATGTTTTGTAAGACCAAGTGCAGACCTTTACAAATGAAGCATTGATGAAATAAACAGTCACTTTGTATCAAAAAGGGAAAGTTTTCTTATACACAGGCAGTTTTCGTAAAATAGTGCCATGGTTTAGAAGCTTTAAAAAAAAAAAAAACCTGTGTAATCCCACCAGCAAATTTATTCTCTAACCAGCATATTTGCTGGTTGCTAGTCTAAGATACGTGTTTTTTTAGAGTATTTATCTTATACTTTTGCCTAGTTTATAACTCCTTCATCTTCCTTTCTCTTGATCTTACTTGTGATCATGAGCGTTAAATGAAAATTTTGAGCTGCTGCAATGATTCAGCATGTGTCCACTGTATGGGAAGAAAAGCAGATGGCCTTTAAAATCTGAAGCAAGTTTTTGTTGCTGGAAAGTCATACTGGTCTGTGCCCTTTGACTCTAGGCAAGTTATTTCCCATGCAAGGCTTCCATGAAGACACTTGTTATTGAACATTTGAATAACATTACTGAAAAGCTCAGCAGAAGGGTAAGTAGGGTGCAGGACTGAGAAGGAAGATCTAGTTGCCATTGCAACCTACTCAGCTGCTGGCCTGGCCTGGCCTGATGAGGTACTGTAGGTTACTGGTACTGAGGTGCCATAAGTTAGGCTCCTTCAGCATCTCTGCTGAGCTTTTTTCTCCTTCATGTCTCTTGTGAATGCAGGCAAAACCTCTGCTTATGCATTTGCTCAGCACCTGACTCCCTATTGCCAAAGGTGTCCCTAAGTGAGGCTTATTCCAAAGAATAAAATGTGAGAAAGTATTGGAAATGCTTCTCTAGTGTTTTTGTTTCCTCTTGTGCTCATGCCCTGATGAAATTAGCCCAATTCTCTGCTGCCTTTGACAGAGAATCTCTTTGTAATCATGGTAAAGAAGCACCAAGAGAACTTTGATGTCAACAGGATTTTGCTGTGGACAGATACACTGTAAGTTGGGAGCAGGTGTCGATCTGTTAGAAGGTAGGAGGACACTGCAGAGGGACCTTGACAGGCTGGGTAGGTGGGCAGAGTGCAACAGCATGAGATTTAACAAGTCTAATTGTTGGGTTCTACACTTCAGTTACAACAACCCCATGCAGTGCTACAGGTTGGGGTCAGAGTGGCTGGAGAGCAGCCAGGTAGAAAGGGACCTGGGGATACTGATTGACAGCAGCTGAACATGAGCCAGCAGTGAGCCCAAGTGGCCAAGAAGGCCAATGGCATCCTGGCCTGGATCAGGAACAGTGTGGCCAGCAGGAGCAAGGAAGTCATTCTGCCCCTGGACTCAGCACTGGTTAGGTCACACTTCAAGTACTGTCTCCAGTTCTGGGCTCCTCAATTCAGGAAAGATGTTGAGTTGCTTGACTGTGTCCAGAGAAGGGCAACAAAGCTGGAGCACAAGCCCTACGAGGAGAGGTTGAGGGAACTGGGGTTGTTTAGCCTGGAGAAGAGAAGGCTCAGGGAAGACCTTATTGCTCTCTACAACTACCTGAAAGGAGGTTGTAGACACGTGGGGGTTGGTCTCTTCTCCCAGGCAACCAGCAGCAGAACAAGAGGACACAGTCTTAAGCTGCACCAGAGGAAGTTTAGGCTGGGTGTTAGGAAGAAATTCTTCACAGTGATTGGAATGATCTGCCCAGGGAGGTGGTTTAGTCACCATCCCTGGAAGTGTTTAAAATAAGACTGGATGAGGAACTTAGTGCCGTGGTTTAGTTGATTAGATGGTGTTGGGTGATAGGTTGGACTTGATGATCTTGAAGGTCTTTTCCAACCTGATTAATTCTATGATTCTGTGAACAGTAGCAGAGGTTTCTACCTTCCTCTGCAAGTTGTATTGACAAGAATTTCCTAATATTTCCTTGAGAGTAGGAGAATGTCTCTCCCATTGAAATCACCAGGACCCTGAACTCATGAGCCCTATCCTGCTGTCAGCTGAGACTGAGAAAAACATCAGAATGAAGAGCAGCAGTGTTGGGAACGAAAGCTCTTTGCAACTGCAAATCAGCTGACAGAAGCAGATAAAATTATGTGAAGAGGCAAAAGACCATTAGGCTGTAAAAGACATTCAATGCTGGAAGGCATAAAGTAAACTGTATTTCACCATTATTTTATATTTCTTTCATTTCCCTTTCATTTCCCTTTCATTTCAGCAGAGTGGGTGACAGAGGTAATGTAAGGAAAATTAGTTTTGTTGGTAGATCAAATAGGAAGAGTAATTCCTGCAGGGAAACCAGGAGTAGTGTGTGCACATATGATTCCTGTATAGGTACTTTAAATATCAGGGGGTCTGGCTACCTACCTGCCAGGGCAGCTCAGGAGGTTTGGTAGAAACATCCTGAGAACATGTAAGATGTTCTGATTTCTCTATCACAGGTTTCTTTAATTCACCTTTAATGAAAGAGGATATTTTGCTTTTACATATAAATCTAAAGCATTTAAAAAGTTATTGGAGTCTTGCAGAGCTATAAGCAGATACTTGTTTGTCAGTCTGAGCATCTTTCTTATATGTTTATACTATTCAGGAAAAAAACAAATAACACGAGGCCCACAGCTGGCTGCTAAAAAGATATTTTCCCAACACAGCCAGTGGGAAAGTGTGCTATGAGATGTGGTAATAACCCAAATAATAACAAAACAAGAATAGCCTCTTTGTATGGATTTCATTTGCTTGCTCTTTGCTTGATTGGGAAATTTGGGACTGAGATTTTAGGCACGACTTCAATCACATAAGAATAAAAACTAAAAAACTCCCATCCAGAGGGCATAAGCAATTAAAGACAGCTATGGGAAACATCATTTGCTGAAAAACACTTCCTGTCTTCATAAAGTGTGCTGGAGATGTGAAGGGGCATTGTGAGAACAGACAAGAGAGTCACGACTAGAGACTGTGCATGTGATTCCTCCTCTAGGTGAATAGCCTCTCTGGATTCCCCAGGACTCCCTCCTGTTTTCCTTGGTACTCTTGCATGCTGGCCCTCATTGTGACACAGCCTGGCAGTGTCACCAGGTACCCAGAAACAAATGGGCTGGTGAAGGTTCTCTTCAACTACCTTTGCAGCTTTTTAACTTGCAGGTACCTGGCAGGAGTTTGGACACTGCAATAATCTGTATTTGGGAGCATTTCCCCACATCACAAGGCACTTTTGACCAGAAGATGCTCTATCTATATGCCTTTCTTCTTGAAAGGAGAGGGTACTGGTAATGTGACATCCTTCCTTCCCTAAGTAAGGCGACCTGTCCTTGTTGCTGGGGACATGGCACTCGCTGCTGGGGCCTGTATTGGCTCCTCTTGCAGGGGACTACCTCCTTTCCTGAAGGCAGAGGATGTGGACTTGGCCTGGGGATACATCAGCTACTCCATATGACTTTCCTGAGCCTACAGATCCAGTTTCTTCTGAAGTGCCAAGAGATGAAGGAGCTTTGCAAAACACTTTGTGGTCAGAAGAGGAACAAAGCGAAAGATACTCCAAACATCCAAGGATAAATAGCCTGGGGAGGGAAAAAAATAGGAATTTGTAAATCCTGCCTGCAGCTCCCTGAAACCGCAGCTGGCTGAAGAGGAGAGCTGATGCAGGGTGCTAAGCAAATGTACTTTTATTCAAAGAAGGAGGCAAAAAGTGGATGTCAGAAAGCTGTGTAGCACATGAGGCTGATGTCCTGTTGTGAAGAGCGTTGTTTGGCACATCAGCATGTAACAGTTTTGCAGTGCTGTGGTTCCAGGATGCAGCTGTATTCACAAGGGTGGTTGGTAGGTTTCTGTGCTGTTTTGATAGGACTGGGAAAATAATGCCCCCTCTGCTGATCTCACTAGGCATGCACACTGCCTGGGGTGCCTTGCTGCCCACCTGAGTTAGAGCCTACCTCTTTTCTCAGCTTAAAGCCAGAGTGTGCTGTATTTCAGCCCTCTCCCTGAAACATTTGCACACCACATGAGAGGCTGAACATGTGATTTTAAGGACTTACAGTTATTTTGCAGTGGCCTAGTGCTGTATTTTAAATACTTTTCATGGTTATAAGCAGGTGAAGTTTCATAACCCTCATGAGGTTCAACAAGACCAAGTGCAGGGTCCTGCATCTGGGTCGAGGCAATCCCAAGCACAAATCCAGGCTGGGCAGGGACTGGCTAGAAAGCAGCCCTGAGGAGAGGGACTTGGGGGTGCTGGTGGACGAGAAGCTCAACATGAGCTGTCAGTGTGCACTTGCAGCCCAGAAAGCCAACCAGAGCCTGGGCTGCATGAAGAGAAGTGTGGCCAGCAGGTCAAGGGAGGTGATTCTCCTCCTCTACTCAGCTCTGGTGAGACCCCACCTGGAGTACTGCATCCAGTTCTGAAGCCCCTGTTACAAGAGGGTTATGGACATGCTGGAAGGTGTCCAGAGAAGGGCCAGCAGGATGATCAGAGGGCTGGAGCACCTCTCCTGTGAGGACAGACTGAAAGAGTTGGGGCTGTTCAGTCTGGAGAAGAGAAGGCTCCAAGGTGACCTTCTTGTGGCCTTCCAGTATCTGAAGGGGGCCTACAAGAAAGCTGGGGAGGGACTTTTTAGGCTATCAGGTAGTGACAGGACTAGTGGGAATGGAATAAAGCTGGAAGTGGGGAGATTCAGACTGGACGTGAGGAAGAAGTTCTTCACCCTGAGAGTGGTGAGAGCCTGGAATGGGTTGTCCAGGGAGGTGGTTGAGGCCCCATCTCTGGAGGTGTTTAAGGCCAGCCTGATCTTGTGTGAGGTGTCCCTGCCCATGGCAGAGGAGTTGGAACTAGATTATCCTTGTGGTCCCTACCAACCCTGACTGATTCTGTGATTCTATAACATGCCTGGAAAGAAAGAGGCTGAATTGAATAGCACAGTGTAAAAAGGCACCACTGGCAGCAAACACTTGATTACCCATCATGGGTATTGGTTTGGAGTAAAAAACTCCCTCCATCCCATGTGAGAAAAGGTCTTCTGCATTTCTTGATACAAAGACCATAAGCACCTTCTATCCATGCTTGCCACTAGCTGTTCAGTTCGACTGCTTTGCCATGAGCTTCCACAACAAACATGCCTGGTACATGCTTTGCTGGCACCAGCCTCAGCCTTGCAGGAGTGTATGAGATGGTGCCCAAACCCTCTCCTGCCCCTCATGTCTGCTCATGTCCTGCCCCAGGGATGTTTACTGGGATTTTCACTTTCAAATATGAGCACTGGGCAACAATCTTCCTGTTATTTATATACTTTTTGTGATTTCTGGTGCTGAGGCTAAAGCCGAGACAGAGTTTTGGGAGGTACTGCTGTGATGCAGGATGATACCCACAATTCTGGCAGATTCTACAGCAACAAGGAGCTGGCTAAATCTGGACTCCCTTACCTCTGCTGTGTAGACTGCTCAGCACAGGGGCTGTTTCAGCCAGCAAGAACCCTCTCTGTCACAGAGTGAAAAAGTGGTTCACTTGTACTCCCCTGCAGACTGTTTTAGGGCTGTATGGAGAAGCCTAGCTTTGTATAAGGCACACACTAATATGCAGATCTTCCACTTAAGCCAGCTCACTGCACTGTTCTAATTGTATGAGTGAAGTCACACTTTGAAGGTGTGCTGATGTTAAGAACAAATTAACCCAAATAATGCATTGCAACAGGTCTACAAATTTTCAGTACAGAGATGAAAAAAGCAAGCTACACATGTCAGATGTTAGGCATGACACAAAATGCTCTACTACTGTGATCACAAAGGTTGATACAAATATATATATATATATATATATATATATATATATATATATAATAAAGCCAAATAAACACACTACAGGATCAAAGCTACTGGACTTCAGACAGGCATTTTTAATTAGATGAAAGTATTACAATGATAACAAATACGAATTTTCAAGTTAGTGTTTAGAAACATGGGAAAAGATTAAGATGTTCTGCATTTGATATTAACTTGAGGCTGCAAAATGTATCCTAATTTGATTAGCTAAACTTATAAAGGCTATGTAAGGAATTGTTGCTTTAGTTCTGTTTTTTGACTGTATGTATCCTAATTTGATTAGCTAAAGTTATAAAGGCTATGTAAGGAATTGTTGCTTTAGTTCTGTTTTTTGACTGTATGTATCCTAATTTGATTAGCTAAAGTTATAAAGGCTATGTAAGGAATTGTTGCTTTAGTTCTGTTTTTTGACTGTCTTTCTCCAGGACAGCTCCTGTACCTGTGCTGTCTGCCTGTCTGTACTCATTTTGGATAAACCACAAACCAGTTCCTTAAAACTGGATGAATTTCACCTTAATTCATGGAAGAAACTAAAATTTCAACAGATGGTGTTCTGTAGGTATTTATGAAATTGTAAGGTTGAGTGGAGGAGGGAGATCTTCACTAAGACCCCACTGAAAGTAGGGCCACAGCACAAAAGACACTGTGGAATGCTTTGTTTGGAGAATCAGATACCCACCCAGCAAAGTCTGGGCTATGGCCCTTGCCATGTTGTTTGTCAACCAGTAGTTACACCCTGGGGAGAGCAGATGAATCTAAGGTCTGCTGGCAAGGAGGGAAGTTACAGATGTGCCAGAATGAGTAAAGTCAAGGAAGAGAGTGAACGTAATGAGAAATTATGGGGAGCATCCATCTCGTACAAAACCATGCTTTATTTGTTCCTTTGCTCAAAGTGTGACTTGTATAATTAAATGGTAAGACTTGAAACCTTGCATTTGAGATGTATGAATGGCTTTATAAGAATGGAGTGTCTTAAATTAATTGAAATTCTTTGAGTCTGTGAACTTCTCAGAATCTTGTATCAGTTCCAGTCAAAAATGCTGTGGGCTAGCAATGAAGGAGCTTGCTGAAGATATTAATGTAGATGATTCTTTGTATAGCATTTTGGTAAGTGACTTCTCAAGATTAGGGAAGTAAAAAAAATAATCAGAAGATAAAAACTCTGAGGGATTAAATATTATTAAATAAGCCACCATTCAGGTCACACCAAGGCATCAGAAAGACCCCCAGCATTTTCCTAGAAGATGGCTAGCCTGGACAGGCAAAAAAATGCATAGGAATTCTGAAATATTTTTCCAACATTACTGCACTGATTCTAGTCATGTGTGAGCTTTGCTGATCATTACAAGTCACTTTGAAAGGGAGAGGAGAGTACACCCTGGTACTTTCCTGCAGATTGTGGTGGATCACAGCCACTTCCACTGGCATGCAGGACAGCAATGCATGCAGGATTTGGGCTTACACTCTCATTCTATATGTCCCAGAATGCTTTCCCTATAGTTTTAGTTGTGAGACTGGAAGGGAGGAAATTGGGTTTTAATTTTCTTATTTCTCCAGTTACCTGCAAACGAGAAACTGTGAATGGGAAGTGGAATGCAATGGTAGGATTTTGTTATTACCAGCAAAAGCAAGAAAATAGAGAATTAGGCCTCATAATATCCTGAAATGAATAGCTATGAAAAGAGTGGGAACCCACCCCAATGAAGCTGTTAGTGAGGCATAATTTCAGGATGTGCAAATGAAAGCTTTATTGCAGTCAACAGATCCTCATTCTTTTCACCTCCTTTCAAGTGATTTATGTAGCAGAAAAGCAGACACAGCAGAATGCAAAACTTTCTGGCCTATCTTTGAAATATTTAGCTTGCCCTAGAGTTGTCTGAAACCAGAGATATCAAGAGCTGCCAAGTCTGGAATTTGGATTATGTTAAATCCTGTATTGTCCTGCTTTCATGGTGGTGTGATTGCTGCATGCTCCTCTGTCTTTTACACACCAACAAACTGTAAATCAGCCTTCTCTGGATCAGTGAGTTTAGCTGGAGCCCCAAATTGGGAAAAATTATGTTTCTGTTAAAAAATCACGATTATGTTACACTCACGTTCAAAAATCCATGCAGTTTTGCCTCCATTCATGCCTCCAATCTGATTTACCATGCCTCCCACACTGTCACACCACCAACTGGTGTGATGGCAGCACCATCTGCCCCTCTGCTCCTTCTGCCTGACCATCATCTACATGGTTTTCCATAAAACTCCCATATGTTCCTGTGGCTCCTCACGTTCTCCCTGTTCAAATTCATTCCAGAGGTCTATTACTGCTCCTGTTAGTGTTTTACTCCTATTTTTTTTTTTACTCTCTTATTTTTCTGGTTGTTTTGATGCTTGTGTGGCAATGTACACTGGGGAAAGGGTCACTGGAAAAACATAGAAAACATACAGTTGCTTCTTAAGGGCAGAGCACAAAAGTGAAATACCGGAGATGAAAAACAAGTTAGAAAAACACACTCTGAAAAATGAAGTTCAGATCCTCAAACTGTGTTTGCATTGATGTTTCTCCAGAGAGAGCTGCTAGAAGCTTGGCCTGGTTGCATGTAATTTTAGAGTATGGTCTACTGATGTTTATCATCTGCAAACATGATTCTGTAATTCTGAGTCTTATTAACCACAAGTCAAAATTAGCTGTTTGCTTAAGGTAAGGAAAAATCAGGATCATGTCAAGTAAGAGTTAGTATGATTTGACAGAAAGACTCCTGGTGGCCCTGGTGCATGGGTTTCCTACTTAGATATGACATGAAAAAAAAGTGGGTTGTTTGTAAAACAGGTCAGCAGCATTCCTTACAGAATGCAGTGCTGGTGTTAACATATCTCACAGGCTTTGTTCATGAATTTCCTTGAGGTAAAACCAAAAGAAAATCTCTGTTAAAAAAACCTAGAGACTTTGTACTTATCAAGGTGTTTAGTTCAAGTCATTAGCTTCCAAAGGATAACAACTTTTCAAAACCATCACAATGAGCTGTTTTTTTCTTTTCTCTTTTTTCTTTTCTCTTTTTTCTTTTCCCTTCCCTTCCCTTCCCTTCCCTTCCCTTCCCTTCCCTTCCCTTCCCTTCCCTTCCCTTCCCTTCCCTTCCCTTCCCTTCCCTTCCCTTCCCTTCCCTTCCCTTCCCTTCCCTTCCCTTCCCTTCCCTTCCCTTCCCTTCCCTTCCCTTCCCTTCCCTTCCCTTCCCTTCCCTTCCCTTCCCTTCCCTTCCCTTCCCTTCCCTTCCCTTCCCTTCCCTTCCCTTCCCTTCCCTTCCCTTCCCTTCCCTTCCCTTTTCCCTCTCCTCCCCTCCCCTCTCCGGCCCCTCCCCTCCCCCACTGATATTCATTTGGTTCCAGTGCCCAGCACAGACAGAAGTAATCTTTTGCTACAAAACATTATTTCTTAATTCAAAAGTTACTTTCATGCATCTAAAACTATCATTATAATTCATGAGTCAAGCCATGATGGGTTTTATTTTCTTTCAAAACAAAGACTGCCAAACATTTTGAAGTTGTTATGATCACCTAAAAATGATTTGTCATTTTACAAATCCAGGCTCTATGACCAATGGAAAAAACAAGCTAGTTTTGCATTGCAGTCTGAAAACCGTGTGCTTTTCTGTCACCAGGTGTTATATGGTGATTGAACAGAAATTTTGTCCTGAGAAATAGTCGTTACTACTTTGTAGCATTCCATGTTTATGCAAGCAGTGGTTTCACGCTGAAGGGGATCAGCAAAAGTGTTTTCATATGATAGTTCTTAGGGTGTAATATGATTTTTCTTAAAGCAGAATATGTAAACACAGAGAAATATTTGTATTATCATAGAACAGAATCATAGAATCAACCAGGTTGGAAGAGACCTCCAAGATCATCCAGTCCAACCTATCACCCAGCCCTAAGCAATCAACCAGACCATGGCACCAAGTGCCTCATCCAGTCTCCTCTTGAACGTCTCCAGTGATGGCGACTCCACCACCTCCCTGGGCAGCCCATTCCAATGTGCAATCACTCTCTCTGTGAAGAACTTCCTCCTGAAATCTAGCTCATAACTCCCCTGGCACAACTTGAGACTGTGTCCTCTCGTTCTGCTGCTGGTTGCCTGGGAAAAGAGACCAACCCCCACCTGCCTACAACCTCCCTTCAGGTAGTTGTAGACAGCAATGAGGTTACCCCTGAGCCTCCTCTTCAGTATTGTGTCTATCCACAGGGCTTAATGTTCTAAAAAGAGAGAGACAGAGATATTTTGTGGTAAAGTTACCATGTGAATTCCCACCCCTGCACACATTGCACTTTTCAGGCAAGTGCAATATAGGGAAACCTGAGATACAAAGCCCCTGATGAAAACTTAGTGTGTGGAGTATTTAGAGCTGTCTTTACAAAAAGCATTCTTTTTGACAATGGTAGTGTTACAGGCATGGTGGGAGAAGGAGGAAAAAAGTGATTTTTCCAATATTTTCACCCATCAGTGATTTTGCTCCAAAATTGTAGCCATATGTAGAAGAATGTAGAGAGACATTTGGGTCCTGAAAAAATAGGTGTGCACATTAGGGAAGTGATCCATGACATCTTAAGAATTGCTTTCAGTCATAAGTAACCTTTAAAAAATGAAAACTAGATATTGATTTAGATCAATGCTCTTCACTGCTTGGAAAGGGTTTGAGTAGATTCCGTCTTGTTTCTGCAAACGCAAGAGTTCCAGCCCAGTTTGAATCAGAAAACATTATTCTCCCATTTTCAGTATTAAATTCATTGTTAGCTAAGATACTGATAAAATGGATAACCTCATGTCCAGCAAAATAAAAGTTCTGCATCATGAAATTTGGAATAAGGCTGGCTAAACTGGTAGAGAGAAATTATTTACATTGGTAAATAAAGTGGAAAATCATGGGATATAATGTGAAAATATAGGAAAAAATTGGTTGAAATAATTTACCCCCGAAGGGAATAAAGATTATGGAGTAAGTTAGCAGAGAAAATTATTTCACAAGTGGAAATCAATTTCAGGGGCTGTCTTGATTTGCCTCTGAAACAAAGTAAAGGTTAAAGAGTAGAGCAGTAGAGAGTGTGTGTTCACCTCATGCAAAGTGATGAATCTTTACAGAGGACTACTGGCTTAATTATTCTGTGAACAGGTGTTAACTAAATTGTGTGGCTGGTTAGCCAACCTAGGTCAAGTCATATCACTCCAAGGCTGTGAAAATGGTCCAGCTTTTGGAAATGAATTCTCCCACTACTTGCAAAGGACTGTATTTTGATAAATGAGCCTTCATTAATTGCTACATGCATCTGAAAAGTGCTTTCTGTAAACTTGCAGTTGAGCGGAGTGGAAAGTTCATAAAAATCAAACAGCTACTGCCTCTATCAATATCACTTTGAATGTGTAAATCATGCTAAAAAATACTTTTCTTTCTTAAAAGCTTGACCCAAAATGTTTTGATATGTTTGACTTTCCTTCCAGATCAACATATGTTTTTCCCATTGGCTTCCAAAAGCTTTGGGTAGGGCCTTTTCATGCTCAGCTTTCATCTCTTAGCTTGCCTGAAGGTGTTTGGTGTAATGTGCTCCTTTCCTCTTTCTGGGCTGTAGTCGTGTTGATGGTCAGAAAGCGAAGCCTTCCCTGATACTGTGCATCCTGTCACCTTCCTGTGACCCTTCCATGCAGGAGTTCTGCAGAGAGAGCACTGGTGGATGATGTTCTACCACTTCCACAACAGTCATGTAAAGGACAGGGCACACTTAACAGCTAAACATGGCCAGGGTGGGTTAAAATACCACTGTGGGCAAGAAAAGCTGAATTGGCAAATTGAAGTCACTGCTTGCCTTGGTCATAAAGTTGAGCTTCTAAATTTAGTCATCAGAACCAAATTTGTTGTGCAAATTAGGGAAGTATCTCCTAAACAATGGACTTTATTTTTCTACATTGAACTGTAGTTAAGTAAGAATTTTACACACCATATCTCCTAAAACTTTCAGGTACAATGTGTTGTGCTGTAATGTGAGCTTCAGATAAATAGATGGATGTGATTATGTGTGATATATGTTAATCCCAGAGTTTGCTTTTGGAAGAATTTCTGAAAGGCTTAGCTGTACAGAACAGACTTACAGTGGTGCTTCTTGCCACCTTTTTCATGTACAGTGAAGGAGAGTGCATGGTTTGCCAGGTGGATTGCTACTTTTTTACTTCTGCATTATTGGAAAAAGAATCCCTGAAATTTGCTCACTCAGTTGATAACAGATATGGAGAAGAAGAAAAAAACCAACTGTTTTTATGAGTGAAACTGATGCATTACAGATGACTTCGAGTGGCAGTCTACTCAATTTATTCTGAGGTTTGCTGTGTGATCTTACTGAAATTGACTCAGTAGGAAGCACTTTGTCAAATCTCCTGATACTAAATCTGTTGGAACTGCCATATTCATGCCTTGGTGCAGCAGTGAGAGCCCCAAACTGCTCTTCTTGCTATCTGGGCAAAAAACAAGAAATGCCAGGTCCCTAGTGGGTGACATCATGCATCTTGGACCTTGGCAACAGATAGGCAAAGGTTATTGTCAGTTTATTTTGTCAGACCCAAGTTCATCATTGACAGTGTCCTGTTCTGGGGTATTAGATGCTGAACAAACATCTAAGAAGGCTATAAAAAGGACAGTTCCTTCCCTATGGGAGTTGATGCAATACCCAGAAGTAGAACAAAAGTCAAAGCAAGAAGGATATTTCTAAATAAGAAGATGCCAGCTTCCCAAATGGTCTGTCACCAGATATAAGCATATTTAAAAATGAACCCTGTCTATTGGTTTAAGATCACCAAATGATACTTTGCCTTCTACATAGCTCTGCTCTTTAAAAGATACTTAAATCTTTCAATAATTTCTTGCTGGAGTATGGAAGGACAAAATGGTTTAATTCTAAAGATTATTGTGACATATTTCCTGGAATCCTTCATGCTTCCCAGTATTTTTACACTCCCTCCACAAGAAAAAAAATTATTTAAATGAAAATAATTGTCTCTTTCTTCTCTTTTTCTGCCAATCACCCTGTGATTCTGTAGCACCTTATGTTCTTTTGTGTGCAAACAACCCAAATCTCAGTATTTCTATTATTGCAGTATCATTAGAGCTTTCTGTATTTTGGACTCACACAGTCTGCTCTACGCTACACAATATGCAAAGAAGGCTATGCCTCTCTGTAAAACTGTTTGTAATGTAGACATGAAAATCCCATGAGATCTGGGAGAGAGGTCAGCTTCCATTTAAACCTACAAATAAGGTTCAGGTTTGTGGAACTGCTCTGAACTCAACAGCACTTAGGAAAACATTCAGTTGAATGCTTTCTTCTCCCAAAACAATTCCTCACACAACACGTTAACATTACTCATCACTAGAGTCTGGGGCTCTCTACCTAGTGAGAGTTGCTTTCCTCCACTCAGATGGTTTTGGATATCACTTTATGCAATATCTTTTTCAACAGTTTTCTGTCAGAGAAAGGTATATTTGTAGGCCACTTGTGCATAGAGGAGGTGGATTGTGTTGCACAGAGGAGGTTTTTTTTCAGGTTTTCTTTCCAGCCACTTGCCATGATCATTTGTGCATGCCACTTCTCATCTGCCTGGATGTCAATGGGGAGGACTGAAAGGCTCAAAAGCAGGAGATACTCTGCTTACAGCTTCAGAAGTGAGTACATTAAGCCTGCTCTTAGCTGTCCTACGCAGAACTGGCTTTTCCCTTGCTCCCCTGTCACATACACCTTGCCTGCATGGTGAAACAGGAAACACTTGGCTCTGAATGCCTTTATCAAGCTGAGTGTTTGTCAGACTGGTAATTCCCACTAACTTCCCTTTTCCAGACTTGCAGATTTCACATAAGTGCTTTCAAGGCCTGACATGGAAAGAGAAACTCAGCAAAGACAATGGAAAAATATTTAGGTTTCAGTGAGTTTGGGATTTTTGCCCAACATCAAAACCAGGAGGCTGTTTAAAAAGGGGTGTTGTGTAAACAGGATAAATGTGAGGATGAGTGTGAAGGTCTGAACTCCAGCTGTAAGTCATGCTTGAATTTTGAAGGTGTCGAATAACCTTTCAATTTTTAATACAAGCATATTAATTACTGTTCTCCTAGGATGTATATTGTATACCATTTGATGCCATTCTCATGCCTTGGCTTTTAATTTCCTTACTTTGGCAATGCAAAAGCATCTTAAAATTGCTAAAAATGACTGTGACATATTGCTTGTTCATATCTCAACCCTGACCAAGGCAGAGCTTGGGCAGAACCTACTCCTGGACATCAGGGCAGATGTGAGGTCAAAGAGATATATATGATGCATGTCAGCAATTTAGTCTGAGCACTCTTCACTGTGACTTGATTCTGTTTTCCATAGCTCAGTGAAGATGAGAATATTAAACCTGGAAGCAGCTGTGGAAGTGCCCACAAGTCAGGCCCTTCATGTCACTCAAGTGGAGCCTGGTGCTGTCGATTGTGCCCTGGGGGTGTTCTTTTCACAGGTGAACAGCTTAACCTTCTCACAAACATCAGGGCATGGAGTCACCAGCCAGGTGATTCCTACCCTGGGTGCATTGATGCCAACAACTACAAGGCATCACCTGATAAATTATTTTCTTACATTTCTCCTTGGGACTGTAGTTCAGGCCAGCTTGATCAGCAAACACTGTTACTTCTATTCCTTTGTATATTGACAGGATATACTTTAAAAATTGAGCATGGTATGCTAATTGATTTTGATGGTGTATACAAGCAGTGAGTTATGGTGGCTGGACAGCCTGTTTTGAAGTTTTCTTGATGATACAGACCATTTCATTTTTTGATAATATTGCTGTATTTCCTCAGCCTGACACAGTTCCAGCTGTCTGGAAGCTCCTCAGCCACAGCACAACATAACACCTGTGACATGGCTTTTACTCCTTTTACTTAAGTGTGAAGGATAGTACCTGACAAATGTTAAGACAAAGCAGAGAATGTATGAATTCCTGCCTTTATTCCTCTCTGCTTGCCTGCACTTCCTTGCTGCTCATAGTAATAGATTTTGCTGACAATGGTACTGATGTAATGCCAAGGTAAATCATGGGACATCATTTTGCTTCCTATTTGGGTTGAGGGAGAGAATACAGGATATTTTTTTCCTTTATTTTTAAGGCAAGTGGGGAAAAATTGTCCAGTTTATAAATACATAAGAAGCTTATCAATACATATACACCCCAACTTTAGAATGCCTATTGCAAATGGCTGGTTTTGAGTTGCTGAGCTTAAACATCCACATAATTTCCCTGTTTTCAGTCTGGTTGTAACAGGGAAGTACAGAAACATCACTCATATTGCTAACCTTATTTAGGAAGTTCTCTCATAGGGTCCTCATCTATGAGAATCAAAACCACTTTCATTTGAGTTCATGGAGTTACTCTTCTGAAACACAGGTGGTTCACTTGGGTGAAAGAAAAACAAATAAAAAGATAAGAATCAACCTGAGTTCCTGAGTTTACAATCTGTCTTTATATGCACAGCAGGAAATATTTTTTTAAAAATCCTGGGTATTTCCAAATATCTGACTTCTCAGGGGAGCAAAAATGCAATCAAAGTATTTCCTTTCAAAGCTACATCACTTTATGATTGGTCAACCATTTCTTGCAACATAATTTCCTTTTCAGAAATGTTTTCTATTACTTTTTTTTTAAGCAACCAAATAAAATTCCTCTTTCATCAGGATGAAAAAGTTGGTACTGCTTATTAAAAAACAACAACAACAACAAAAACCCCACCAAAACACCACCACCACAAAAAAACCCAAAACAAACAAAGAAAAAAAACCCTTCATGGTATGCATGGCTTCTATAGCAAATATTCAAATATCTCCTGGGTTAAATTTATTCCTTTGTGTGCTAAAATAGATCTGGATGACCTGAGCAATTACCACTGTCTTTTTTCAGAATGTCCTCTGATTCCCTTTCCTTCAAGTATAAAAGCTTTTGGCATGATGCATACAGTGTCACAGGTTTTACTAGCCTAACAAATTCCCAACACATCTGGATGCTCAATTTGAATAATTGTGTGATTTATGGTCCTTATCATTTTCCCTTGTCTTCTGTATTTTACTGTATGTGCATGTGCTGGTATGCTTTCCCCAATACTTTTAAAATACAGGTTAAAATACAGACCTTTTCAATAAAAACTGTTGCCTCAGTTGCACAATTCAAAAACATTCCAGTGTTTATGGGATGATTTTGTCCAGATTAAAGGACAACTATTTACTTTCCTATACTTTAATTGACTACTGTTACTTTAACATGTAAAGAGTCTTGCAATCTTCCTGCTTCTGTTTTCCCAGTCACTCTTGACAATCAGTTCAAAACTTATTGTGATATTAATATTTTCTACTCTGCTCTGGTGAGACCCCACCTGGAGTACTGCGTCCAGTTCTGGAGCCCCTGTTACAAGAGGGATATGGACATGCTGGAAGGTGTCCAGAGAAGGGCCAGCAGGATGATCAGAGGGCTGGAGCACCTCTCCTATGAGGACAGACTGAAAGAGTTGAGGCTGTTCAGTCTGGAGAAGAGAAGGCTCCAAGGTGACCTTATTGTGGCCTTCCAGTCTCTGAAGGGGGCCTACAAGAAAGCTGGGGAGGGACTTTTTAGGATCTCAGGTAGTGATAGGACTAGGGGGAATGGAATAAAGCTGGAAGTGGGGAGATTCAGGCTGGATGTGAGGAAGAAGTTCTTCCCCATGAGAGTGGTGAGAGCCTGGAATGGGTTGTCCAGGGAGGTGGTTGAGGCCCCATCCCTGGAGGTGTTTAAGTCCAGGCTGGATGAGGCTCTGGCCAGCCTGATCTAGTGTGAGGTGTCCCTGCCCATGGCAGGGGGGTTGGAACTAGATGGTCCTTGTGGTCCCTTCCAACCCTGACTGATTCTATATTTTTGGCCAAACTGAGGATTGCCACCCTGAGCAGATGTGACTTGCTTTATGCTCTCACAGGGTGGCTCTGCCATGGCACAGCCTCTCCCAGCTGCTCTTCCCTTGCCGTTCCATATGCCCCATGTGGGGAATTTGTGGTGAGTCTCTCCCTCAAGACCACCACGCTTGGGCAACGACAGCCACATGGGAACATGCCCTGAAGTGCCAGCATTGTTCAGGAGGAGAGGACTGCTGCTAAGGGAGGGTCTTTTTTGAGTAATGTCTGAATCAGAGCAAAATGGGTCAAACTGCACCAGGGCGTTAACCTGTCTATTTTCCCAACATAGAAGTGAGGGAAAAGTAACACACGAAAACTGGGGAATGGGACAAAAAGGGTGAGATAAGAATAGAGTTTGCTGCTCAAAATCAGATAAACATGGTACAAAATGCATAATTACCTTAGCCTATTTGCAGAAATATCATGGTGCAAAGCAGCAGCAAAGCAAAGAGCCCAAGCCAAAAAACTACTCCCCCATCCCTCCTTGTCTTACCACCATCCCAGTGGAAAACACAAACACCCAAGAACCCAGAACCAGCAACTGGAACAGGAATCTTCCCATGCTGGAATCTAAACCTCAAGCCCCATAATACTTTTCTCCAGTTAGCACTTTCATTTTTTGAAGCTGGCATGATTGCAGCATTGTATGAATAACAGCAGCAGGTTCAACTCAATCCATGACAGGTACGAGATGGAGGATGGTGGATATAGCATCCACAACACTAGTGACTGAAGCATATTGTCCCTTGACATAGCAAATGAAGCAATGATAGCAATATGTAGTGAGCCTGTGTTTGCTTTATGGTAGGTTATTGTGTGGGCACCCAGTATCTGACTTTTCTTTCAAGGCATACTGGCTAAAGAGTAGGTTTTTTTATCTTTAGTTTGATCTTATAAAAGAAAGGCCAGGCAAGCATAGGTCTCTGACTTATCATGTACAGTAAATGAAAAATATTAATAGGAAATGAGAAAAAAGTCCTTGAAAGTGGAAGTACAGAATACTTTTGCCCTTGGTTAGGAGCAAAGTGGCAGCATGGACCCAAAACAATTATTCAGCTTATAGAAGCTCCTTTGGGAAGCTCCTGAGCTGTAGAACAAAAGAACTAGAGGCCATATACTGGGCTCCACAAGAATGCCATGGGCTGCCACAAAGAAAGGAAGTTTCTAAAGATATTTACCTCCAGGGTAGTGGTGGGGACTAGAGATGTGCAGCCTTGCAATGGCAAGGCTTGGCTTGGTAGAGTTAATGGTACAAAGACACAGAGACCCATGGACATGGTCACCACAGTTGGCTGGCAGCAGCAGAGGGTACCCTGGGTGCCTGCATGGCCCCCTGCAGGCTCCTGCTGCACTGCCACTCTGAGGTGCATGTACTGATTTCCCCACTTCTCCTGGTGTCAACATGCTGACTTTGGCATTTTACATTCCTGCTTGAAAGGAAAGGCTCACCCACTAGCTGGCTCCTCAAAAATGCTTTTACACAGGGCATCCCTCACCACCTCTTCCCACATGGCTTTTATCCTGCCCAGCAGACATGCTCGTGACAGGGCTGTGACTGCCCAGGAAGGCTTTGGCTGGGAGGCTGGGAAGCTTGATGCACAGATGGTCCCAGATTTATTTGAACTGGCTCTAGCTCCTTGTGTCACTGAGTGAGAGCGCTGAGAGCTGGCAGCTGTGCTCAGGAGCACCAAAAGGGTTGCAGCCCCACCAAAGGAGGAATTAGTGCTACTGGGAATGACAGCTGCTGTGGGACAGAAGAAAAAAATTGTAGGTGGTGGAGGAGGACCATCGAGCCTCTCAGAAATTCAGGACACTTAAGGGAAGGAAAAAAAAGAAGATTTGGTAAACCTTTCTCCTTGCGAGCATGTTGTTACTGTTGGCAAATCATATGGGTTGCAACATTTTGGTTGCTTCTGCTAAGGCATCAGCTGTGTGAAGTCTTCTGAGAACACCTTAAAATCAAGGCTGACTTTGGCAATAACAACATGCTTGTAAATAAAGTGGTTTACTTTTGAGAAATGTTATCCCTAAGTGGAAGCATCTGAACAGAGCCCCTGAGGCTATTTTCCTTTCTGCTGCATACAGAATAAAGATTCACAAGCAGGTCAATATGCTTTTTTGCTTTTTGAATTAGACTGTTTTTCATTATCTGGGTGTAACTGCAATCACTGTCCTGTAATCCAGTGCTGCCTCCCATCAGGGATTTTTGACAAGATACGTCTACATTACGAAAGTGCACACTGAGCAACAGGGACCTGCTTCAGAGCTGGCTCGAATGAGGTACACAAGACAGCATAAGGAGGTATGTGTACAAGACAAAATTTGTCAACAATATTGGTAGTAGGAGAAGGATGTGTCGAGAAAAGAGGTGGTAGACATTTGCCACTTCCTTGGTTGGCTTGTATTGGAAAGCAGTGGTTGCCTTGGTATTTTAATACATGTTTTGTCTCACAGCAGCACTGCTGAATGCTGAAACCCTAAGATGCGAACCTCAGCTTACTGCCAAAATGTTGTAGCTATTGCTGGACCATGTTTTATGCAGTCATGAGAAAGAAGATGAAAAAACCCACTTTCTAGGCTAGGTTGCCAGCAGATCCACAGACAAAAGCCAGCCTTAACTCCAGGCCAAAAGCTTGGGAGTGACTATCTGAAACTTTGTAAGACAGACACCACTGGTTTAAAGTCTTTAAACTGCACATCCCAAGTAAACCACAACAAAAGCTTAAAGAGGAAAGGTCAGACCTGTGAAGTGCTATTTGTTTTCACTGAAACTTCATCTCCCACTTATCCCCAGCCTAACCAGCAGCGGAATCAATTACCACTTGTCAGACTGAAACTTGACCCCAGAAATGAAAGAAGGACATGACCTCTGGGGGAAGAGAAACCACGAATGAACCATTTTCTCCTGCAGGGAAGGGTTAACAGGCCTGATCCTCTTCTTTCCCCCTTTAGGAAAAGATCAATACCGCTGTTCTCTACAGTTACTCTTCCTTTCATCAGGGATGGTCAGTAGGACAGTGAGGTTATTGAGATTAGGTTTCATAAATTACTCCATTTAATAATTGAAGACAAAGAGATTCCATACATTTTAATAGCGTTTAGCGTAACCGTTCAAATTTGTAGGACTCATAATAGATCAATTTCAGCTGCCATTACCACTTGAGGTAATGGTGCTTTCACTTACCAAGCTTCTGTTAAGTATTGGATCAGCTTGTCAAAAAGTGGTCAGGTTTAAGGCAATATTCCCCACACTCCCCTTTTCACACAAGCCTAGAACTGCATTCCCAAAGGGAAATCTATGACACAGTGGGAGTGTTTTTGTTAGTTTAGCTTTTTTGACTCTGTGGCAGCCTGAGAAGTCTTGTCATTTCAGTGTATAATATGATGTAAGAGTATTACTTCTGACATCCAGCACCAGTATGGACTATTCTTCAGTTAGAATGTTAGAAATGAGTCTAGGCAGGAGACAGTGAGTACCTTCTTATGTTCCCATTTCTAAATGCAAGAAAATGCAAGTCATATAGGGAGTGAAAAAGAAAGCTGTCTTCTTGGGATGGAGTCCCTTTCAGCAGTCAGCAGCACAAGCTGACATCAGTGTCACAGGATTAAAGACACTACTTTTTTTTTTTTTTAAGCATGCCCCACTCCTCACCCCCCTCACAAAAAATATTTTGCCTTTTGGGTTTTGTTAGCATCCATACTGCATGTGAAATGATCTAATTTCAATTATATTCTTGTGTTTTGACTTTGCATATAACCTCCCAGGAGATGCCTATAGACATCTCAGCTTTGCATTTGTTGCAAACTTCAATCTATCCATACTTTTTTTTTTTTTTTTCCCCTGGTCAACTTTATTCACAGAGCCGTGGCTCCTTCTAAAGGTGCTCAGGGTTTCTCATTGTCATCTCATAACAATCTCTAGTAATTTTCCCCTGGAAACAGTTACCTACACAGATTCTCTACAGTAGATAAGAAGTAGATATTGCATATGTGTTGGGTGCTGACCACAGACCACAGAGCAGTCTGAAGAAAGAGGGTCTCCCAAAGGGAGTGTTGAATGCATGCAATCATGTGCTGTATTTTATTAAGGACTGCTGCCAGGACCTTGCTGATGCATCAGCCATAGAGAACTGCTTGACATCAGCTATTTCTTAAGCAATTTCTCATCCCATGTTATAGAAAATTTTGCTGATTTGCATATTTAATTTTATTCTTCTATATGTGAACAGAAGCAACTTCAATTTTCTGTACTTTGGTATTTCACTACTAATATTTTTTCCTATAATGGTCAGCCAGGGAAAGAACTTTCCAGAATAATACATTTTTTCTTGTTGATTCTGCCTCAGGAAAGAAGAAGTTTCTTTAGAACATTGATCGTGAGAACATCATCAAGTCAAACAAAGTAGATGTAAATGAATTCTCTTCTCCCATTCCCTCTCCCTTCCCCTGTTCTCTGAAAGGCAAACAAAATAGGCTGTCATCTGAAGGCAGCAGGAAATGAAGGCAAGGGGCAAGGAGGGACAATTCAGAAAATAAGAAATATTTTGTTGAGCTCCACAGAAAAATGTTTTGGGTTTTTTTTCTTTTGCAGTCCTGATCTGTTAATCTAGACTAGTGAAAAAATGATTTAGAAAAGCCTCTGCATTGTGTTATGGAGGAGAACCTCTCTGGCTCCCTATTAAATTAGCAGACTGTGCAAAACCTGAACAAGCAAATGTGATGAGGTGGCCCACAGAGTCTCTGTACTCTGGGTGAAGAATATCTGGGACATGACCCAGCATGAATCAGATCAGGAAGGGGAAACCCCATGAAATGTGTGAAACCAGAGATGTGAGCATCTCACCTTCTTGTGGCCGTCATCTTTCTAGTTTAAATTTGTGAGAGAGGTTGTGTGGCCCACTAGTTTTAAGCCTGGCTATGATTTCTTGAAGAGAAGGGATTAACCCCACAACTTGGAATTTCTTACAGACTCAGAGAGAGGTGCTGCATACAGTATAATTAATCAAGCACTACAAAAAAGGATTGCTCTCTACCTGAACCTGACATGACTTTTAATTAAAATTATGAGTGTCAAGTCACTTTAGAGGGATTGAAATTCTTAACATTTGCCAGCTACACCCTGCTAAATATATTAATTTTCAAATATGTCCACAAATGGATCAGTGAGAAGGGAGTCTATGAAATGTGGGGAAATATTTTAGAATGTTAGGCCATTAAAAACCAGCAACTGTTTTTCAAAGGAAATGTCTGAAAATTCTACAAAAACATGTTTTTCTAAATAGCTGAGATTTTTTGGCATAATAAAGACACAAATAAAGTCTCAGACTTCATACCTACTTGGCTGGGCAGTCCATTTTGTGACGGATGGATCCTTCACTAGGGCTCTTTAGGTCCCAAGTGTCCCTCCTCCAAGACTCCTCCTGTATGGGTTGAATGCACTTGTCCCTTTTCTTAGGTCTCCAGAGCCTCAGCTCTACATCCTCTTTTTGCTCAACTTTACAAGGCTAAGCCCTTTTCAGGCTTTTCTTGGCATTTTCTTCCCTGTTGAAAGGTCAAGTCTCTTGGCTGGCATGGGTATCTCTCCTTTGCCCCATGATTTGGATAAAGGCAGCTGTGGAGAGGCTTGTACCTGGGGTGTTCTGCACTTTCTCCCCACCTGACATCTGTTTTTGGCTCATGGGTGGCTCCTAGACTGCCTGCCAGATGGATCTGAGATGCTGTCCATGGGGTGTTGGTGTGGGCTTGCTTGGAGCCTAACCTGAGGCCTATCTGGGGACTTTGGGTAGAAAAAAAAAATTATAGGAGATTGTGGTGAGTTGACCTTGGCTCAGGTGTCTACCAAAGACACTTTATCACTCCCTCTTTTCAGTTGAACAGCAGAGACAAAATATAACAAAAGTCTCACAAGCTGAAATAAGGACAGGGAGATCACTCAGCAGCTGTCACAGTCCAAATAAACTTAATTTTATTTATTGCCAGTCAAATCGGAGTAGGAGAATGAGAACAAAAAACAACTCTTGAAAAAGCTCTTGCTTTGGTTTATGAAATAACTGCAAAATGATGAAGATTTTTTCTTAAAAAGCTGCCATTACTTGCAGACTTTTTAGCTAATAATTTCTCCTCAGCTTGTAGATTGCTCAAAAGCAATCTCATGAAAATAGAAGCAGGACTCTGTGATCCTTATGGGTCCATTCCAACTCAACATATTCTATGATTCTATTGGGGTGTCTACCCTAGGAGCCTAGTGTGCCTCTTTTTCATGTTAGAGGCTATTGGTATCTCACTTTTCATTGACCAAGAATGGAACCTTTTTAATCTTGCAGAGGGTTTTGAAGTTTGCTCTAGAAAAACTTCTGTGCTATTCTTTCTGAACTGTTGTGTTTGAGAAGTACTTGACTGCCTGTAAAGATGCCTGCTAGAATATTTATCAACAGTGAATCCAAAACCTGTGTGAGCAGAGGTGGAATATGGACTTCATATTCATGAAGATTTATTTTACCAGCATTTGTCCTCTTCTGCTTTTGACTTGTCACATGTTTGGATAATCAAGTGACTGCCCAGTCATTACTACTAATCCTGGTTTATTTCATCTCAGTCAGATGAAGGCAGAGAGAGTGCAGTGTGGGAAAGCTCTTAAGCATGTGGTTTTCTATGCCCTTGTTGAAAAGCAAGGCCAATTTCCTGAGTGGGATGTAGGGAACAGTAGAGCTGCTCACAGATCTCTCTGTTGGCTACAAAAGAGGACACAGTTGTGCCATCCTCTGCAGTCACTCATATACCTAAATTAAGCTTATATCCAGCATTTGAATGGGGAACAGAGGACGCAGAAGGTTTGATGTCATTTTTGTTAGATAATCCTCTGCCATGTGCTTCACTGCCACTCATGTTGAATAAGAAGAGATAATTCAGGTCATCAGCCACTGTCTTTTCCATGTTCTCACTAGATATGGCTGATCCCTGTTGCTGAGGCCAAGTCAAGTGGATTGTCTGCATTCATGTTGCTGGTGGCTGACCATCCTTTGGTAGTACCTTTGGTTTTGTGAGAGCCAGAGAATGAAGAAATGTGTAAGTAGTGTGGGCTAGCATAGCCTTGGTGTCCCTAATTCCTCCTGAGCTGTCTTGCTCTGCGATGTAGATGCAAGCTAAGGAGAGTCTCTGGACAATGTCACATGCCCAGAATTAGGCTCTGGCTTTGTTTAAAACAGCGTTTCTGTGCTGAAGATGAGGGAGTGACAGCAATATGCATTGAATGAATAGCTGCATAGCACAGTCAGCAGTTCTCAGCTAATCCTTGGTGATATGAACAGTCTGTATGTCTGAAAAGTTGTTTTCTTTTTATTTGGTGAAACATTCTAGCTGACAAAAGCTTGCTGCCAATATACAGCACGCAAAGCCACTCTATGATTCTATGAAAATTAGTGACTATGACATGTGAACAATTCCAAAGTGTAATCTTGTAATCCTGACCAGAAACAGGCAAGATTTAAATTTTCCTCAAAATGATATTTTACCAATGGAATGAAGAATTTTTATGTCTGCAGAACTGCAAACTTTCCAGGGGTGCCTGATGACTCATGAGTTTGAGAGCAAGCTCCTCTTGTGTTCACAAAGATTAACTTTGTGAAAATAATCATGACTGTTTGTAGATTCAGTCTGTGTTATAACTGTTGTGGGAATGAAGGTGAATTAAGTGCATTTGCATTGCTTGCCTTCAAGGGGCATGCAGAACTCATATGGCAAGAGGCTGTTCTTAGGAATGAGATGTTACATTTGGCTCTGCAGCTTGTATGTGGCCAACTTCCAGTTTCATGAGGTCCCTGCTGGGAGGACAAAAGGTATCCCACTGCTTAGCCCTGTTCATAGCCTCTTGATTGGATTTGACTGGGAAATATTCAGCTAGGTAAACTGAATGAAGCCAAATCCCTCAGTGCCTTAATGTCTATCACTGAATTAAAGTGGTGTTGGAGAGAACCATCTGGCTGTAGTTTTGTTGTGTTTTCTTACTATCAGATGCATATTTACAGACAAATAACAGTTATAGCAGTATTACAGAATATTTAGTGAATTTTATAGTTCATCTTAGTGAATAAACAGCAATTCTACTGGAAGGTAATCCATACATGTAATGGTGAAAGTTTGAATTGACTAAAAAACTCACTGCAGGGGTGATTTAAATGAGTCTTCTTTCGCTGTCCATCACAATTAAGATTTCCACACTGGTTATTGTAATTGATTCACATGTATTGCTTTCTTCCTCTGAAATCAAGTAGTTCTTTAGTATAAATGAAATACTAATGTGATAGAGGTGACATATTGGCCCTTTGATCCCTGTTATCATTTAGACAACTGGTTTTGTTCATGGCTTCACATGTTAGGCAGAGCTATGAAAGTGGAAGGGTTGATTCTCAAAATATGAGTCTCAGTTTTATTTGCAAAGTGCTTTTCCCCCTTTGGTATGGTCATTGTGTTTGTGGGTTAGGAAATAGGCTTATTAGTAGGAAACCACTGCAGTGAGCACATAAGATTTGGGTAGGGTGGAATTAAACCTCTTGTGGGGCCTACAATGTAGACACATACATATGACTAACTCCCATGAGGGCTGTTTTGTAGTCAATGGGGAGAAAGGGGCTCTGTCAGGGTGTCATTCCTCTTGCTCTAACACTCTTGCCTAAAATAGATGAATTGTAATGTAAGATGAACTGTGCCTTACAAATGTAAAGTTTCATTGAATGGAAAGAGACTCTCAATGAATCCCACCCCTGATGTCTGTTACAGTGCAAGCCTAAGTCATTAGGGGGGAGCATTTGCATCATTTTCAGATGCCTGCTACACTGTAGTAGCAAAGGAATCTGCCTAATAGCCTCCCTGTGTACCATTATTTCTGGAAATACTGTATAGCATAAAATGATACCATCACACTTGCACTTTGGTACCACTTAATATTTGTGCCCTATTTTTACCATATAAATGAAATACTGCTCACAGCATCCTGCTTTTACTTCCCCTTTAGAGATGGTGAAACTGGAGCAGAGGCACATCAGAAACCAGAGATGCTGAGCTTCCTCAGATTTCAAGGGAAAGAATGTCCCAGAGTGACTCAATCAGTGTTTCGAATGCTCCAGAATAATTTCTGGCAATCTGTCTGTGGTAATACTTGGGATGATACAAAATGCACCCTTCTCCATTTGGAAGAGAAGAAGGTGATGAAATCACATCCTCAGGCTTAAACTAGAAACACATATATTTCTGCATATTATCTCATTTCCTCTGTGCAATTTTTGAGGCTATGCACGGAGGTCATTGCCTAGTCAGCAAACACCAGTTTCACCCTTGAAGGTGTTCCTGAATTTGTTTGCCCTAAGGGAGACCACGAATTCCTATCACCACCTACTCCACTTTCCTGGGAATATACCCAGCACCTTGCAAGAGCAAATATCTGGAGAACATTTTCAATGTTTACTGGCTTTTTTGAAGGCTATTTCCATGTGTCAGGACCCTGCTGAGAATTGATGAGCTGTGTTTGGCTGTATTGAAACCCTTTATAAGATTATATATTACTGTATTCACAAGAATCTTGAGTATGGATTTGAGTCCTTGAACAATCTCAATTTATATTTTGTTTGATAGTAAAACAGTGCTGATATTAGATGCCCATTTGATATTTGATGCCTGTATGCCTAGATAAACTTAGTATCGATTATATCATGGTTTAGTTTTTTTTCCCCACTGAACTAAATAGACAAGAAATAGAAAAGGAGCATTGAGTTGAATGGAGTTTTTTTTTTTTTGGTCAAAGTCATATTTAAAGAACTGCTGAGTTAAATTCACTAAAACTATGTGTGCATGATTACAAGGGTTTCAGGCAAAAAGTCCCTAATTCCATTTTATAATCCTAGCATTCATTCTGAAATATTTTTTTTTATTTCAAAGATTGTCTAGGGTTAATTTAAAAGGGGGAAAATATCCAATGTGACTAAAACTTCCTGAACAAAAATTGTAGTTTCTGAAAAAAAAAAAAAAAAAAAAGTGATGTTCTAAAATTTTCAGGGAAAACTTAAACATGAGGTTCTTGTTTCTTTCTTGGCTTTACAGGTTGCTTCTGAGTTAAAAGTCAATTATTTATACAGCTCTTATCACTACCATTTTATGGATGGAGAAATGAAAGAGAGAAGAAATGACTTGTCTTAATCACATGGGAAGTCTGCGGCCTCGAATCCCACATCCCAGTGTAGCAGTTCAAAGCTTCAACCACAAAATAAACAAACCAGTCAAGTTCTTTTTATAGCTGGAAACCATCACTGACATATGTTGAAAGACCTGCGTGGAGTCTCACACTTTGAGTGTATAAAAGTGTTACTGCTTCTCAGCCAGACAGCAGCCTCTTTGCCTCAGGGGGTTAGAAATACCAATTTTAATATGAAATGTGTGTTTTATGTAGTTTGGTCATGATCAGGACCTCAGATCACTCAAGCCTAAGGATTTCTTTCCCTGGTAGGCTGAAGCTAAGAGTGGTGCTCTCCTTCCACGAAGGCTCAATATTGCAGCAAGAAGCATATGCTGGTGCTAACAGGGGTGCTGCCCAAAACTTCAGCTGATCCAGGATAGCAGGAGATGGTTGTTGCTGCTGCTGCTGCTCAGGGTCTTTAGAGTTCTGTGTTGGGAGCAGCACCCATGCACTCTCTCATAACATCACCTTGTCAGGAAGTGACATCAGATCTGAATGACAGGGTATCAATCTTATGCATTATTTAGTGTGTGATATTGTTGTGGGGAGGGACTGCACACTGAAGAAGATATTTTTCTGAAGGAAAATAAAGGAAGGCAGAACAGCTGATTAGTTACTATTATCAGACGCTAATGGGTGTCATGTTGATAAGATGGTAACCAGATAGCATGTGGAAAGGGTTTTAGTGCTAAGTACTCCATTGCCTTTGTGTGATGCCTCATTACTGCACTTGGATCCCCTCCCCTATAAATTTTTTATGAGTTCACCATTTTTCATGTAACTCTCACTCCATGCTTTGCTCTCCTTTACATCCTGTTCAGGTCCTGAGCTGAAGTGGAAACATATTGTGTGATGAGGTATAGTTTATTGCCCTGTAGTACACACCCATCCTGAGAAGACAGAAAGAAATTCCAAAAATAAATAAATTCCAAAACTAAGCTTCAAATGTTCATTGCATTACACTGACAGTGAGGGACTTTTATTAAATCTATAGGACAGATAATGCTATAGGATAGATGCTGTGCAATTATGGTGTAACACAGTTGCAAAGGGGCACCCAGAGTCTTTTTACAGTGAGATGCATAGTGAGGGATATTCTCACTCTTTTGCACTCCCTCTAGTGCCCGGGTTACTTTGCAGGAAGCAGAGTGCAACCAGAGGGTGGCTTGCAGGAGGAAGTCAGCAGGTAAGAGGGAGGAGAGCCACAGGCTGATCTTTTCCTGGCCACAGCAGCAAGGTATGGAGAGGTCATGAGAACAGGGGTGCAAATTACAGTAGCTTTGGTCTTGCTCTAGTCTGAGACAAGGGCTGAATTAGCCCAATAAGCTGAAGGAGAGAGGGAGTTTACATTATTTCCTCATCACCCTGTGCCAGCATCAGCTCTGAGGAAGAGCCAAAATTCGTTACGTGCATGATCCACATTAGTGTCTCCTAAAAACAGAGATGCAAATACATTTTTTATGTATTTTCAGAGGATGGTGGTTAGAAATATGGTTGCTAATTATTCAGCGGAACAGTGATCCGTGCCAAGTAGTGAGGGTCAGTAAACTCTCTTGCTTGAGTTACACTGGAAATGGGTAACCTATATATGATTGCATTTATTTCCAATGACACAATGGATGAGCACCCAGATCTTTGTCATGGCAAGAAGGACAGTGTGGCTGAAAAAGCACCTTGATTTTTTTCAGATGATATATTGTGCTTTTAATTTTGTTTGTAAACTAGGAGATTTTGGAGAGACTCTCCTCAGGACCTTCCATCTGACACCAGTTGGAGGAAAACTCTTTGGCTTTCAGCTGGTTTTGACTACATTCCTGCCCTGCCACATGGAACTCCTTAGCCCAATGACCAGGCTTGGCAAACGCAACCTCAAGTCATGAATCCCACAGCTGGGCTTCTCCCCTGAGTTTCTCAAGTGAGTAAGATCTGTTTGGAATTTCTGAAGGAGTTTCTGATATCTTAGGCTTGCACCGTCTGCTGAGGAAGGAGTTTTTCTTGTGGTATTATAACAAATTTTCCACAGATCCATCATCAGCACTGTTTGTTCCTCTAGAGATAATACCTATCTCAAAATAAAGTTCCTTAGGGCTGCTACTCAGTTTTTGTTGTTTTCTTTTTCTCTTTGAAAAGATCTTTTCTGAAAGATCAGACATACACTCTTACATCTTTTTTTTTCCTCTTTATTTCTTTTTCTTTTTTTTTTTTTTTTTCCTGGAAACATCTGAGTCACACTTGCATGCGTAACAGGACAAATGATAAGGAACAAATGACATGTCTGACAGTGAGCTCACTGTCCCAACTTGCTAGACAAATGTTTATACACTCATATAAACAGCACATTCAGCTCCTTGGCTGATTCACATGTGACACCTGATGTGCTATTTGGCTACACCACAGTGGTGCTGATGACGACATGGGGAGACTGAAGTGGTAAAGCAAAGCCAGAAGGGAGATTCCATGGTCTGTGGCAGGGTGTCATGCACTCCAGGAATCTGACTGCTGGAAGTAGGAAAGGTTAAAAAAGAATGTTCATGGGGCAAAATTTAGCTCCTGAGTCCCTGTTGCTGTATTTGAGCTGTTTGTGAACATATGCTTTTTTTAATTTCCCACCCCCCACACCATCTCTCTTCTCTATGAAACTTTTATCATCATCATCATCATCATCTAATAGCTTGGAGATAAAAACTTTTACTTTTGTCCTGCAGAAAAGTGGGAAATTATTTAGTTTTCTACTTCAGAATGGTTACCAACATCATAGTGCACCCACAGAACCCATCTTTGTTCTAGAAAACTGGGCAAGGATCTGTGAAAATCCAGACCAAAAAGATAGCTCTTGCCTGAGAAAGCTAACAAAACTGTCACGGGTCTTTAGAAAAAAATCATAGAATCATAGAATCAGTCAGGGTTGGAAGGGACCACAAGGATCATCTAGTTCCAACCCCCCTGCCATGGCCAGGGACACCTCACACTAGATCAGGCTGGCCAGAGCCTCATCCAGCCTGGCCTTAAACACCTCCAGGGATGGGGCCTCAACCACCTCCCTGGACAACCCATTCCAGGCTCTCACCACTCTCATGGGGAAGAACTTCTTCCTCACTTCCAGCCTGAATCTCCCCATTCTTGTATTGTTCCCCCTTCATTTTGCATGATAATTTTTTTTTAATATATAGCAGAAGAATATAAAAGACTAAATATTAAGCATCACTTGATCCCTAGACAATATATGTTAAAAAACCCCATATATTATAAATCACAGGGATATTTTCAGATTTACAAACATTTAAAATTCTCCAGTCATTAAAGAACTTGGAAACCATGGGACCTCTTGAACACTTTAATTCTTTGTGAAAGTAACATGGCACCTTTCCCTTTCATTCCCCATTCTTTGTTTTTTGCTAAGTAGCAGCTTCAGCTAAATCCTCCTCAGTAGTTCCTATTGAGTAGAAGTTCTAGTACAGAGGTTTATCTGCTTGCCTTTACTAATGTCAATGAACAACTTTGCAGCACTGACTCAAGGCTGAGCAGCAATATTCTTAGAGTCACATTGCTATCACAAACCAGATTAAACCTGAGGATTGTTCAGGTATTTGAGGCTTTCAACTACTTCAGTTGGTCACTGGTGTCAGAGCTGGGAGTGAAATTCTAGGAAATCAATCTCTTATGAGTATTTAAAACCTACAAAACCTTGTGGAAAACCAGAATATTTAGAAACATGCAAAATACAGGAAAAAAATTTTGCCCTTTGTAAAACATTGTTGACCTTCAAGAGCTGATGTGAGTCTCCAAGATTTTCTTGATCAGTGACAGAACTGTACAAAACTGTGGAAAAATATGCGCTCCCACCAATGTCCTCTTCCAGTCTGGGGAAGCTGTAGATCTGCCTGTCCAGCTGAATGACCTTTGTTTTACTCCCAACACAGGATTGTTCCCCCTTTGTCTGACACTTGGGCGTCCTCAGGAGCAGAATGGACCTTCACAGGCCAAGGCCATCAGCACGCCCCAGTGCTCAAATATAAAACATCTGGGTAGGACACTGGGGAGCCTTATAAAAGAGGTGAAGAATCCTCCTCCAAAGAGATGGAGTGGCTCCAAGAAGATTCCTTTTGTAATTCTGCTTCTCACTGCCAAAGAGCATCTTCATGGCTACTTTAATCTGCAAGATCCATCTTCCTTTAACCGTATTGAAAAGGACTGATGTTTTGGGGTTGTGCTGTGCTATATTAAAATCCATATTTCAAACAATAAATGCTTTCCATTTATCCAGGCTAGTCTCTTTTCTATTGAGCCAAACTTTCAGGCAGTTAGCTAAACCTTTCAGTAATATGAAGCACCTTTTTCATCTTGTGCCAACAGTGTAATGCCTCCAATAATTTATGTTTAATTTTTAATACAGTTATCTATCATGAGTAATTATGTGGGCTGCTCACAATATTCCATTTTCTGTTATGTGGTTTTTCTGAAGATCATGGACTTAAAAAAACACCACACTACTACTACTTTTCTTCTGAATTTCCTCTAAAAAAGAAATGTTGAGGCATACTCGAAGATCCTATATGTCAGACTCCAAGAAGTTCTTTGCTCTCTCTTTATATCTGCTGATACTAGTGTGAGAAACAGAGCAAGGTGATGTGATTTATGCACTTGCACAGCTAGAAAAGGTCTAAGCAGAGTCCTTCACATTCACAGAGATATTTTGCTGGTGTTTCTGTGTAGGTTCAGATGTTGGGGTAAAACTTCCCTGCTGACAGTGGTGCTGTTGATGGTGCACAATCAGTAATGGAAGAGGCTTTCATTGTCATCATCAATGGCTTATGACAAGCTGAGTTTAACCCATCTCTTCCACATTTTACATTTAAAAAACTTTGTTCTCTGAGCTCATAAAGGAGTAGATGGCAGGATCTGATGGTTGTGCAGCCCTGCTGCTGGGAAGGGGTCCTGCTGGTCCTTGCCCAGTTGTGCCATCTGCAAGGGAACTGCCTTAAAACTGCAGGCACTCTTCTGTAACATCCCTTTCAGCTCCGCAGGGAGGACTGGAAGGGTGTGATTCTTTCCAATGGCGAAACAGAAAACACCTGCTCTCACCCCAGAGCTGCTTCCACCAGCAATAGCCACGAAACGTTTGCCTGCCTTGAGTGACAGCTTGTTTCACATGTGCAGTAGGAGCAGCTGGTTTTGTTAATCTATATTTGGCAATAAACATTGATACGAGTACCGGATCTGTCTGAGGGACCGGAAGCTGAGCTCCTAGGGGCCATATAAGTTTTCTGTCCAAATCTACATTTTGAGATGTTTGTGTTATTTCTCTCATGCTCGGTAGCTCTCTGAATGAGCACTGATCTTTTGGGAGGGAAAAAACCAGTTCTTTCCTATTTTTCCTGGCCAGACCACAGCTTGTCCTGACATGCTCCTGCTCTGGGAATTGGGACTGGGATGCGTATGGGAATGTTAACAGGAATCTATACCAAGGAGGCCATTTGAGTGCTGGATACTTCTCAGGGATGTTTTCACCCTCTGTGTTGGTGAAGATGCCTTGGGACAAGAGATCTCCTCTGAAATGGCAGTACTTCATGAGTCATCAAAGCTGTTCAGAAAAAAGCCCCTTAAAATTAATTTGTCCTTCTGGTAAATATGGCCTAAGTTGCTGGTTCTTATACAGGTACATGAATGTAATGTATTTCACTATATACAGCAATGATTTCCAGAGGAAAGACATAAGTGAAACTGTCTACTTGATTACAGAACTTGCACAGACAGTCGATAAGGGAGAGAAGCACCTTCCAAGAAAACATTTTCTGCATACAGTTGCTCTTTTCCTGATCCTCAGAGAAGACCTAGAGAGTATCTTCAAAAGACAGAAACTTGGAAGCTAAGCCTAATATTCTAAGATGCTACACCTCATGTCTTACGCAAAGTTGGTGCAGTCTCCCTGACATGCTACCCCATCCTCTGCTAGTGTAAGGTCAAGAGCTATAGCATTTAGATTATACTCAGAGCTGTTGGTCCCTACTTGAACTCATTACATTGCTCTCTAAGTCTTTGTCAGACCTAAGGGAAATCTTGTATGTCTACAAACTCATCAATTTTTTATTTTTATTTTTAAAATTATTTGGCCTGATGGAAGCTATTAACTGCCCTTATGAATGCTGTATCATAGGACAGCTGGAACTACAGCACTGATACTACAGACAAAGAGCTGTAGGCTTGGCCTTGTTAAAGTTCAAGGCAAAATTTCCCTTCATGTCAGCACCGTAAGATCTCACTCAGATAGCCATACAGTTTATTTTGCTAGCAGTTCAAGATTTGCTCATCATATCAGATGTTTCACCACGTACATAGGTAGCTTTGAATAACAGAAGTTGTGCAGGTAAATCTAAGACTGTAATTCAGTCAAAGACCTTCGTTGATGTCTTAAGCTGAGAGTCAAACAGCTTAAGTAGTTTACGACCGGCAGTAGAACTCCCTTGACTGAATTACTGCATAGGCATTCAATTGCATAAATGTATTATTATTTATATGGTGTGCCAAAGCCTGATTTTAAAGTTAACTATGTCAGGCTGTAACTAATGGAGAAAGAGCAGCATGGCATTACATCGCCCCTTAAGCAAGGAAAATGAATGATGAGCACTGTGTTCTGTGCTTATGTAAAAATAATTATTGTGGTACTATGGGGAATTAATTCCTTCATGCTCATGAAAGGAAGGAGAACTCAGAGATGCTAGTCACAAATAGTCCATGGCCCCCATATCAGAACAATTTCCGTTATTGCTAGGGACCTGTCTAAACACTGCATCCACAAATTTTAAAATCTTAGGTTTCAAGAAAAAGAGGTGACACAGGGTGAAAATAGGCACAAAAGATAAGAATATTATCAATACATCAAGAGTACAATACTGTGCAAAGCATAAAGGGGGTTTATGAGGGCTCTCCAATTCTTAGCACCCTTGTGCATAGGGAAGACACAGAGCTTCAGTACTGGTCCCCATGAAACCTTTTATGTTGACAGGTGGGAGCTGTTTGCTGGCTGCAGCTCAGCTCTGCTCGCCTACATTCTCTTAGAAGCTGCAGGATTTTGCTCTTCTCTTTTTCTGGAGAACTGGATAGCTTTAGCAGCAGCTTTCTAGGGAAGAGTCCAGAAAGAATGCACATTCAAATTAACCCTTTTTGGAGATGGTGAAAACTGCTCAATAGCAGTACATGCTGTCTGTATCATGGGCTGTCACGGCAAATTGGAGCTGACAGCTAGAAACTGCTCACATAGATTTCCTATTGCTCCTTTTAACTAGCCTGTATTAAATTGCACCAAAAGGGCTGACAGCCTTAAAATCCATGCCATTATATCACATTAAGGGCTGCAGAAATGTGCCTGCTTTCACAAATTTCAAAGTCAATTGACATATAAACCCAGTAGACATCTTCGAGACACAGTACAACCATCACATGTATGCGTGTTCATTCTTCACCCAGGCCCATTTGCAGTTCTTAAGTATTGCCCCATATCAACATTCCTCAAAATCCTATACATGAAAGAAAGTCTTTTAATAGAAAAAAAAAAAGGCAAAAACTACAGGCATGAAGATTTCCTTCAGGGAGTCTTCTGGCAGGACACAGCTTTTGAAAACGCTATTGTAACTACAAGAATAGCCTTTATATGTATGAGCACTCCCGTGGCAGAAAAACTCCTGTTTCTGTAAGGAGTGAAGATGAAGATTTGCATGTTAGGTAGAGTAAGGAGTCAGTCCTGGGTATGATTTTTAACACATAACTTCTGCAAAATCTTTCCTCTAACACATCTCCTTCACTTCAGTCAAAACACTGAGCACAAGAGAGAGTATCCCATGTTCAGTTCAGCACAGAAAAGCTCACACCAACATGCTGTTCACAGAATCATCTTTTTTCATAAATCTTAGAATACATTACCATTCTCATTCCCAGGTTAATTATCGTGGTGGGACTGGAATGGGATAAATTATGTCTCTGCTTCCTTATTTTTTGTATCAAGGATGTTGCTCTTGCTGTCCTGACTGTTATAAAGTCAGCAGACTGTCACTTTTTAGGGAATATCAGCAGAAGACAATTTCCTTTTAGGTCTCTAACTAGCCCCCCTCCAGATTCAAGTGAATATAAATAATGTATATCAAGGACTGGCAGATAAGCTACCTCTCTCACGCACATAGATCCTCAGAAACTAATCAAACTTCCTTCCTGAAGGGGAGTTTATCAGAAGCCAGACAACCCTTAATCTGACACTTGAGGAAAAAAAGCAGTTAAAGGCACTTAAATCACATTCCTCTTGTCTTCCTTCTTCAACATATAAGAAATAAAATTACTCATGTCACCCATGTTACATTTTAAAAAAATCCCTTATGCAATCCAACCTCAGCTTGTAATCCAAATGTAAAAAAATGCTGCACAGAAAAAACAGTTAGCTTGGACATTGTGAACATCATGATTTCATCAGTTCCTTTGGTCACTGGACTTGGAAGCCGTCTGCTCCAAACCCTGAGAAAAGCACCAGGACTTCCATAGGTCATCCTAGTCTGTAGCAGTGGCAGCCTGACCTTGGCACTACTTGAAAGGCAAGCTAAGACTGGGAGGACCACCTCAATAGCCTTTAAAACTCCATGGCCTAATAAAGTAGACAGGCCCTCTGCAGAGGAAAATAAATAATTAACAGACCTGGCTATGTCCTCAGTCGTGCTAGAGAGACTACACGATGACTCAGATGTACAAACACACACATTATTTAAAGATGTAGTCTAGATTCATGCTTTATAGCCAGAAGTCTAACTTCCAGTCACTGTGCATTGGTCCATCTATTTATTTGTCTCCAATTCTGAAATCTTGGTGTTTGGGTGTGGCCTTTAAGGTCATACTTGACTTCTTTGATCTGATGTTACGTTAAAGATTAATGTTGATCTTTTTTTGGAGTAATTTCCACTGCCTGTTTCAATTCCAGTAAAAATGAAAAAATCAGGTTGGTTGATTTTAATGTTGCTAAGAAAGGATTCTTGCACTAAACAAGAGGGTCAGTTGTGGCTTTCCTTCAGATCATTAAAAAGGGAACGTCTCAGAAACAGCTTGGGAGGTCATTTGCGACTGAAAGTCCTGCATCAGCAAATGTATTGGTTTTCCCTTACCCATGAGAGCCATCACTCTATCCAGGCTAAAGTCCCAGAAATTAAAGAGCATTTCCATTCAGAAGGCCAAAATTCTTTGGCGTCCTCCTTTTACACGCCCCACAAGGCACTTGAAATCACAGTGTCTGATTTTGCGCATCAAGTGACATAAATATATTGACTATTTATACCACCACCAACTGCAACAATGATTTAATCCTCAGGTTTCCAGGGAGGGAAGAGCCCATGTATGTTCCAGCTCCAGCTCTGCCTCCTTCATTAAGCCTTCTCCAAATAGGTGATGGGCTGATGCCAAGAAAGTGGCTCCTCCTTGACTGAACACTATCCACATGGCTTGGCCAAATTTGTGTACAAAGGGTTCTTTCTACATGAGGATGAATGAGCCCATGGCTAAGGGTCAGGTTGTTTCAATCAGCATCATGTTTCAATCATGACAATGAAAGGCCCTGTGGAAAATGTGGTTATCAGATACCTATCATGGAAATGTGAGGAACTGCTAAATGAAGTAGCAAGTCTTGGGGAAACAAAACATTTATCTTCTGCTTTGTGCATTTTTCCAGTCTGAATGCAGCATCTTTCTGCTACATCTTTCTGCTACATCTTTCTGCATAATTAAATATATTCCAATGCAATTTCAACTTAAATACTTCTTTCCTTATTATTTTTGTTTTCTGTTGGGAACCTCTTCTATTGCTTCTGACAACATCAGTCAAACGGATTTGAAAGTTTTGCTGGAATCCCTAAGCTCTCAAAATGTTACAGCCCACAATATGCATAACTCTGCAGTGATCGTGTTACCTTTGTTTGTTTCTGCATTAATTAATTAAAAAATCTTAAATACTTTATGGTAAATACAGGATGATCAAGCATCTCTTGCAGAACTAAACTGAAGATACTGAAGTAACAGTAGTGAATAAAACCTCCAGGCTCTAAACAAAATTGGAGGAGAATTATTCAATCAATTTAATTTTTTTTTCTTACCAAAGGGAAAAAAATTAAAAAGAACAATGAATTCTTATCAAGCTTCCTTAAAGAACAGCTTGGCATTGGCTCTGACTTCTCTAAAATTAAAATTATATTGATTTTCCATTTTGTTAAATAGATGTTCCTTCTTGAGCTTGCTTTAGGAAAAAAAATGTTTTCTGTGCAATTTTCACTTCAGCTGTTGCCTGGACTTTGTGGAACACACATCTACATCCAAATTAAGAGACAAAGAGATTACTGAGAACAGCCCTTGTTCCAAGCCCCTAGTGGCACAGAGTAAATTCCATCTTCTCAGACAAATAAAAAAAAGAAATCAAGTTCTTTCAGATTACCCTTCATGATACATAGTTTTAAAACTATCCATAAAGGGTGGTTGTAGCCAGGAGGGGGTTGGTCTTTTCTCCCAGGCAACCAGCAACAGAACAAGAGGACGCAGTCTTAAGCTGTGTAGGAGACGTTGAGGCTTGATCTTAGAAAGCAGTTCTTCACAGAAAGAGAGATTGGCCATTGGAATGGGCTGCCCAGAGAGGTGGTGGAGTCAACATCCCTGGAGGTGTTTAAGAACAGACTGGATGAGGCACTTACTGCCATGGTCTTGTTGATTAGTTAGGGTTGGGTGATTGGTTAGACTTGATGATCTTGGAGGTCTCTTCCAACCTGGCTAATTCTGTGATTCTGTAGTTCTGTAACTATGTTGTTTAGGGAAGGTATCGGTGCATTACTCAAACTCATTGTAAAAAACCATCTTGTCCTCTGATGGCCCTGCCTGCACACCTCACTGCGAACAGCTTGGACCACTTCTATCTCTTGCAGCTTATTGAGCTTGAACCATGCTCATGCTAGTACTATGTACAGTCTGCCTCCTGCTTCTGAATTAATTTTATACATGCACTGCTAAAATAGATACCTGTATGACAGTGGGACTTTAATGCTGTTGAATACTTCTGGATTCAATCTGGTAACTTCTAAAGAGGCAAAGTTATGAACTGCATCCATTAGAGCTTGTTGGCTTCTTTTGGGTCTTTACAGTTTAGGAAGACTGGAAAGACCTCTTCTAAACCTGTCAGGTACTAAAAGTTCAACCTTGGCCTGATGGTTGAAGACACATTTTTGAAGTGAAAGGACTAAACCAGGCTGTCCTTGTGTTTTGTACTTATTACAGAGAACAATTAGCTGCCGAGGAAAGCATGCAATAGAGTCTGGTACAGTCTAGAGGAGATGATCTCCAAAGGAGATATTAATACTTTCTGTGCTGCTATCTGTTATTGAAAAGGAATAGTTTGGTGAGACAGCTATTATACTGTCTGCATAAAGAATTTTAAGAACCAATTTAAGCCCCAGAGAGATGCCAAAATCCCTCTCTTAGTTTGAAAAGACAGTGGAGACTGTTAAGCAACATAACATTCTTATCCCATCACACAATTTACAAAACTCAAGCACTCAAGAGCAAGGAAATGAATAATTTACAAGATCATTAATCTTAGACTACCCACGTGATAAACACAATTATCAATCTTATCAACTATGGAGAAGTAAACATTTCATCACAATGCAAGCACCATCACTCTGACTCTAGCTACAAAATATTTCATCATAAAACACCAAACCAAAGCCATAGAATAAAACTGGTGTGAAACACAACTGTCAGCTGTGAACACAGTAGTGACACAGACAGACTGGGCCATGTGCAAGCTTAATTTCAAGAAGACTCAGTCTTGAACTACAGTTTTTTTCTGGTCTGCCACATCTTTTCCACTTTTAGAATATTTTTCTCTTATCAAGTTATTGTGCCAAGTTGATAAATTCAGTTACTAGATAACATTTCTAAAGAGTAGTATCATAAAAACAAACTAAGGATAAAGCAATAAAGACAAACTCCTCAGATAAGAGCCAAGGATGGGTTTTTTTTTTGTGGTGCAATAGGTAAATCCTTGAAGCAGACTTAATTGTGGATGAGTTACTGAGCTTCTCATTGAAACCAAATGAAGCCGGATCTTGCTAGGGTTATCTCAAAATGGCCTGAATCCTGGCCATGGTGAAGCTGAACTCTGAAAGCCTGGAGAACAAGGTCACTGTGCCAACTGTTACTGTCAGCGTGCAGTATGTGTTGGGATTTAATAAGTTACTGTTGTGGCCTGCAGGTTGTGTGGAGAGCAGGATACAGACGAAGAGCATTGCTGTAGGACCACCACAAGGTCTTGCTAAGCTTCTGGGGTCACTCATATGGGTAGGCAGTGTGAAATCAGCCGCAGATGACACTATTGGAACAGTCTGAGCTTTTTTACATTTACCTGCTGGCCAACATAAACCAAGAAATGTCCTCATTTGTTATTTTCTTTACCTTTAAATGGCTGGCTTTTGCAAATGGCATAAGAGGTAAGTATTCTTTTGCTCTTACATATTAGCTTTTAACTGGATTTTGAATCAAAACTGTGGTTATTTTTCCTGCGCTGGTGTGATGGTGTGGAGAGATAAAAGAAGTTTAGAATGTGCTGCTTGAAACCATACTCCCATCTCATAGCCTTCAGATTCAGTTTTTGGTAGAAGCAAAATAATGCCACTAGATCTAGTTTTAACCACATTTTAGAAGGGAGACATAATTTTGCTTTTTGAAAGAATAATAATATGTTTCCAAGTTCATTCTTCTTCAGAGGAATTACATAACACCTTCACTCTGACATTTTTATAGGAAATACCAGGAAACTGAGCATTCCTTGTCTGAGGGCATTTTCACAAAAACATAGTCCTTTACCTGATTTGATTTAGAAGCAGTAACAAATAGCTTTTCTTGTCTTACAGTGTTTCCAGCAAATATCTTGAGAATATTCTTCCCAGACTTACCAGCTATGTGGATACTCCAAATTGCACTTAATTTGTTGTGCTGATTGCTTCCATGAAGCAGTCACATAAAGCTTTTAACAGCATGCTTCTGGGATTATTTGGATGGCAAGGGAAATGTGATGTTCCTGGCTGCGTATTTTTTCACCTGAGCTCATGGGTTCACAAATAGATTTCTGGAGCCCAATTGCTGTGCTTTTCTCCATTGCTAAATGAAGACTCTTTATGACTTTCTGCTCTAGACCCTAGAAAGTCACAAACTCCTGCTTTATGTTGACCAACTAACATCTCAGATTATGACAGCTGCCAGGACTATTGTCACGTTCTTTCCTTTTGTTGGTTTTTTTCTCTTCTCCTCCAGCTGTTTTCCTTTCTCTCTGGCATTTACCTTTAATTTGACTTTTCTTTTGTCTTCTCATTTCTTCTCCCTCAACTATAAGACCTTGTCCAGAGAAAACTGCTAATGCTCTAAGCTTTTTGTTCTTGTTTCAAGAGTTTTGATGGAAGTAAATGATCACAATATCTCAGGTCTAAGAATTTGCCATATTTGTGCTTATTTTCAGTGTCAGACGTGGTCTCCTTCAATGCTCTGAAGAGATCCTGTGCAAAATGCATTGAATCTACTTGGGACCCAGTTAGAACATGTAAAATCCAAACCCTAGTGGGATCCAGGGAGGTTTTGCTGTAGGAGCAAAGCTGTTCCCTTGCTTGTACTGAGCTGCAGAGGGATACAGCTAAGGGCAGGCTCTGAAGAAGGAGCTGAAGACTGATTGGCAATTGTTGCATGCTTGTGCAAATTAAGCAAAACTGCTTGGAGAGAGGTGGGCTTGGAGTGGAATATTTCTTTCATCTCCAATTGGCACAGGAGATTTTGGCATCCAGAGACTGTTCCATCACTTCAGTCAGGAGAAGAGTAGCTGCAGGTCACCCGGGGCAATTCCAGCTTTAGGCGTCAGACACCTCCTTGGGGAGGGGAGTGGACTGAGGCTGTACTACATGGGCCTCTGGTTGAACAACAGACAAGCTGCAGCAAGGTAACCCTTAGCTGGAGATCTGGGAAGCAGTTTTCACCATGAGGGTTACTGGATGCTGGCAGGGGTACCCAGGAAGACTGTGAAATCCCCCTGCTTGGCAGTGTTCAAAGCACAGGTGAAACAAGACCATCAGCAACCCCATCTGAGTTCAAAGCTGGCCATGTTATGGATAGGGGTGTTGGAACAGATGACTTTAAGAGGCCATTTCCATCCAAACTGTTTGAAAATTCAAAGTCACTTTATTATGTGCATGGAGAAAATCTAAGACCAAAAGTAAAAAAAAAAAGATTTTTTTTGAGTGGTTTCATGGAGATGGTACAGATACGAAGATGTTTCAGCAGATCTATTTGAAAATGACTGTTTGATCCCCCACTTCTCCCCAATGTACCTTCTTTTCTTTTGTTCTCCCAGATCACTCAACTTCATGAGAGACTCACGCATCCACTAATACCCCCAAGTCTTTTTCCTGAGGGCTGCTCTCAACCATATCATCCTATGGCCTATACTGATAATGAAGATTGCTCTGACCCTGGTGTAGGACCTTATATTTGACCTTGTTGAACCACATGAGTTTCACATAAGTCCACTTCTCAAGTTTGACCAGGTCTCTCTGAATGATGTGTTGTCCCTCTGATGTGTCAACTGCACTACCCAGTTTGGTGTCACCTGCAAACTTGCTGAGAGTGCATGTGATCCCACTGTCTGATGAAAATACTAAAAAGCACTGGTCCCAGTACTGTCCCCTGAGTGATGCCACTCTTTGCATCTGGACATTGAAACATTGACCACTACTCTCTGGATGTGACCATCCAACAAATTCATTATTCACCAAACTGTCCACTCATCAAATCCATATCTTTCCAATTTAGAGAGAATGTAGTAGAAGATTTTGTCAAAGACTTTACAGAAGTTCAGAGAGATTGACATCTATAACTCTTACCTTACCCACTGATGTAGTCACTCCATTGTAGAAAGCCAATAGGTTGGTCAGGTAGGGCTCACCCTTAGTGAAGCTATGCTGGGTGTTTCAAATCACCTTCCTGTCCTCTATGTGCCTTAGCATAGATTGTTGGAGGATCTGTTCCATGATCTTTCCCAACAGAGAGGTGATGCTGACAGATTGGTAGCTCCCAGGGTCCTCCTTTCTAACCTTCTTAAAAATAGTGACAATGTTTCTCTTCTTCCAGTCACCAGGGACTTCACCTGACTGCCAGGACTTTTCAAATATCATGAAGACTGGCTTGGAAACTACATCAGCCAATTCCCTCAGGACTCTGGGATGCATCTCAGTAGGTCCCACAGACTTATACATGTTCAAGTTCCACAAGTGGTCAATATCCTGGTCTCTTACAGTAGAAAGGACTTTGCCCCACTGATCCTCAACTCATGGTCCATCTACTCAGTTGTGAGGAAAGAGTCTGCCAGTGAAGACTGAGGCAAAGATGTTGCTGAGTACCTCAGCCTTCTCCTCACCTGTTGTTATTGGTTTGCCATTCTTACCCATTTGGGTATAAGCTTCCTTTTCTGTAGAAGCCCTTAAAGGTGGATGATGTGTGTGGGAGATTCTTCATCCCCATCCAAGCCAATGAGTTTTGGTTTGACCATAATTCCATTTTGACTTCTAGCAGAAGGGTCTGCCTTGCAAAGGCCACTTGATTTTCTTCTGACACCCAAGATGGTATGAGGACTTGCAATGTTCATGCTACAAGGCCATTAGCAATTCTTGTACCTCAGGTGACTTATTAATATCTTATTTGATAAGCCAGATGTAAATGCATGTTGAAAAATGACTTTATACTGTCAGAGCTCATTAGGTTTTATGCACAAAACAAAACCATTATTCAGAGATTTGGAACTGCTTTACTAAAGTGGGCATCTATTGAACATCCCCAATGCAATTCTTCCTTCTAATATGGTAATTCGTTATCTGTATTTAATTACCTGCGAGGTGAAAGGTTGCTGGGCAGTGTTGTTCAGCAATAGCCCAATGGAAATTTTTAAGTACTTTCACTCTGGGCTGACTGTCTTTACAGATCAATCTTACTGCTAATGACAACCAATACTTTCAGATGTGATTACAGACTAGCTCCATCTTTTCATGAGCCGAGACTCTTTGGAATCATATGTATTGATCTTTTTAATAGAAGTCAAGAAAAATGAAATTACCGTGGCTTCTTTTTGCAAAACTATGATAAATGGGAAGTTGGAAAGTTACAGAAGATGTTTTTTTTTTCTGTTGTGGATTATTTTAATCACTAAAAATGATGGTCTTTTTAATAATGTTTGTCTTTCCATTATGCACATTTGCAGCAAAGCCAAAACTTATTTTTGTATTACTTTATATAACCACATTTAAGCAAAGACATGTCAGAAGTGCTTGCTGGTATATTTAGGTAACTATCATGTAGACTCTAGGCTAAAGGAGAAAGCTGCATTTAGATGCCAAGAGATTGTATTTTCTTCGCATCTACAACTTTAATCCAATTTTTAGAACAATGTTTTGGGATGTCTACAATCAAGTATTCATTTGTTTCTTATATAGAGCTTGCCCTTCATTGCATGTAGTATTGTGACAAGAGACTTCACCTATGTCTATTTTCCTTCTTCACAGAAGTCTTAATACTAGCTTTCACTTATCCAGTTTTCAATAGGATCACAGGATCACAGGATCACAGGATATCAGGGTTGGAAGGGACCCAAATAGATCATCAAGTCCAACCCCCCTGCCAGAGCAGGACCATACAATCTAGCTCAGGTCACAGTGGAACACATCCAGATGGCTCTTGAAAGTCTCCAGAGAAGGAGACTCCACAACCTGTCTGGGGACCCTGTTCCAGTGGTCTGTGACTCTTACAGTAAAGAAGTTACCCCTTGTGTTGAGGTGGAACCTCCAATGGATGTAAGCTGCAGCACAGGAGGTTATCCTGTGATCCTGTGACAGAAGCAGAGAAGTTAATACCAGTCAAAACAAAAATGATGCAGCCAAGGTCAGTAAAGTCAGTTAGTTTCTCCTAGAGTGAAGAAGTGAGAAGAAGAGAGAGATTGTTTTGGGAACTAAATCTTATGGTAGATATCTCTCCAATGGAATTGTTTAGAATTATCATTAATTTCCTTTTTTACACCCAATAGTGATTTATTTACATTTTACTACTTTGTGTTCAAGATCTGTGAAAAATTTTAAAGGCATAGCCTAAAACCACCACACCCCTTGAGAATAATATTTGCTAGCATGACTTCTGATTCTTGTGTCAATAGAAAGAAAGCAAAACTATATTAGATTTCACATTCATTGTAGCTATTCCTCTTGGATAAATATCATTGTATAGGCAGTGGCAAGATACATCTTAGTTGGCACGATGGCAGAAGAAAAGATGTGGATAAATCAGAGAAGTGCTGGCAGATGGATACTGGTAACTGTCACTGGTATTACTGGTAACTGTAAGATACATGCATGACCTACAGATATTTAAAATCAAAGGCACCAGCAAACTCTCTTCAGTCTGAAGGGCAGTGTCATGTTTTCTTATTGCCTCATTGATCCTCAACTCTCTTCAATCTTCTATGCTGTAAATCTGTGCTCTTTTCAGACTTATTTCCACAAGGCAATTTCCTTTTTTCTAATCACCCCCCCCATAATTTTTTAACTTCCTCTTCACTTTTTATTATGGCCCTTGTCACAGCAGTCTTCAACGCTGAGTGATTTGGTTTTATTGCTGTCCTTGAAGCTCACAATATTTTTCAGTCAGATTAGTTTCTGAAGGCTTTGATAACCTGTATCTTGCTGGTTTTAGGGGTCTAGGTTTAACACCTTCTGTGCATATTTCAGCTTCAAAAGTCTGGGCTATTTTAAGGCATGATACACAGATTTTGTATTTGATTCAGGAAGCTCTTAAACTGTACATGACTGGGAGTGTAGGCCAAGGGCATTGTATGTTTGTCCTGTGTTTTGTCCTCATTTTGCAACCTCCTGCTGCTGATTCCTATTTGTGACAGATTACTGACTTGGACGGTTTTGGACAGACACAGGTGTGAAGGGCCTCAATAGATATCTCTATCCCACAGATTCTTGCTCCATCTGTTTTTGATGTGTCTGCTTTTCTCTGAATATCCTGCTCACAGGAATTATTATACTTACACTGTTGAAAAAAGCCCTCAAATCCTCATTGATTACAATTTTATACTATATCATTTTGTGCTAGACGAGGTTTTTTTTTAAAAGTATGCTTTTATGTTTCATATAGTCAGGGGTCTGTCTGTATTGCAGCTGGACTAAGCCAGGTGATAAAAATATTTTGTGACATGCTGCACTCAGCTGCAGACAATCCAGTGCTTAAATGAGAAGTATGAGTTAAAAAAAAAAGGCAGAAAAAAAATAGCAATTATCTAATAATTCCCTTAGGTATAGGTTCCTATTTTCATTCAAAATAATGAATGATGTTTCAGCACGTCTTGCAACTATTCATGCTCAGTCAAAACCAGCCAGTTTTTTGATGGCTTTTCTTAGATACTGTTTTGCAATCTTTTAAATGTTTTATTTAAAAAAACCAAACAAACAACAAAACAAAACAAAACACCAAACAAAAGCCTCTTTACAATATTTAAAATCTAGAAAAGTTCTCACTTTGTTATCTAACAGAAATGTGAAATTGCCAATATATTTGTTTCAGTTTATCTGGAAAATCAAGTTATTTTGTCAGGACAGTTTTAGCTATGAGAAAACATTTATTTGGGAAAACAGAATGTTTGGCTTACAGATCCCTTGCTTTGAACACTGGAAGCTAATTTGTTGGCATGTTTGTCATGGATTGGATTGAACCTGCTGCTGCTATTCCTACCACGCCGCAGTCACGCCGGCTTCAAAAATGAAAGTGCCAACTGGAGCAAAGTATTATGTGGCTTGAAGTTCAGATTGAAACATGGGAGGCTTCCTGTTCCAGTTGCTGCTTCTGGGCTCTGGCTCCTTGGGTGTGGTCTCTTTTTCTGCAGGGATGGTGGTGAGGTATGTGGGAGTTGGGTAGAGCTGCTGGGTTTGGCTTTCTGTTTTGTGCTGGGTTTTTCCTGTGTTTCACTCTGCTTCTTCTGCAAACAGGCTAAGCTAAGGAAATCATACATTGTAGTATTAGATTATTAGATTAATTAGATTATTAGCTAAGGTAATTACACATTGTGCTTATGATAGCTCATGTTACATTAAACTCTTATCTCTTTATCTCAATCCTGAGTTGTGTGTGTCACCCTTCCCCTCACTTCTGTGCTGTGGGAGCAGGCAGGTTAGCCCTTGTGTTAAACCCCTACAATGTTGAAACAGAGAACACTGAAGTTGCCATTTGAAAGATGATTAACATTGCTGATTTCTCTCTCTCTTTCTCTCTCTCTGTCTCCCTGTCTCTCTGTCTCTCTGTCTCTCTGTCTCTCTGTCTTTATCTTTCTATCTATCTAAGGGTGGTGTTGCTTGGTAAATATTGTCACAGGATCCCATTGGCTTTCTTGGCCACAAGGGCACATTGCTGACCCATGGAGAACTTGTTATCTGCCAGGACTCCCAGATCCTCCTCCACAGGGCTACTCTCTAGCAGATCACCTCCTAACCTGTACTGGTGCAGTTTATTATTCCTTCCCAGATGCAGGACTCTGCACTTCTCCTTGTTGAACCTTGTTAAGTTCCTCTCTGTCCAGCTCTCCAGCCTGCCCAAGTCTCACTGGATGGCCACACAGCCTTCAGGTGTATCAGCCAAGACTCCCAGTTTGGTATCGCCAGCAAACTTTTTGAGCAGACACTCATCAATGTCATTGATGAAGATGTTGAACAGGACCAGTCCCAGCACTGGTCCCTGAGGGACTTCACTAGTTACAGCTCTCCAGCTGGACTTGGCACTATTGACCACCACTCTTTGGACTCTATTTTGTAACCAGTTCCTATTCCTAATCAATCTCACTGTCTGTTCTTCTATCCCACGCTTCCTGAGCTTACTCACAAGGATGTTATGGGAGACAGTGTCAAAAGCCTTACTAAGTTCAAGGTAGACTACAGCCACTGGTCTCCCTGTAGCTACCCATTCTGTTATGACATCATAGAAGGCTATCAGATTAGTCAAGCATGATTTCTTCTTGGTAAATCCATGATGACTGCTCCTGATCATCTTCTCTTGTCAGTTTTAATGTTTACCACATAATAAAATGTTACTTTTTAACTTTGGAAAGATAGGCTGTTTTGGAAAGGCAAATAAAAGGAAAGCAAGAATTTGGGATAAAAGAGCACAGAGACAGGGTTGGGCTGAGCACTGGCAGCAACAGCTATGTCAGATCTGCACGCCTTGCTCTAGAGAAGAGATAAACCATTTTCTACCAGGCATCTTGAGTGCTGCTGAAGTTTTAAAAGGGTTAGATAAAAGAAGAGTAGTAAGCTCTCAGTGAGGTCTAGTTCACCTCAGGTAATCTAAGTGTTAAAAATTACTGGAAGAAAATCAACAAATTGATCTGAGCTTAAAATGTTCAAGACGGGACTTTTGGTTATCATGGAAATTCTGATATGGCAGTGGAACAGTTAAATCTGTACTGGGTGCTCCCAGAAGAAGTTAAACACTAGTTATTTAAAATGAGAAAATATTTGGGCTGTTAAAGAATTTTTTCCATTCAACTATTTTTTATGGAAGACTTCTCTTTTCTGATGATACAATTTTTAAAAATTAAAAGTCCTTAATGAAAATCAGCTGTCTGCTTCTTTTTTTAAAAACTATTATCATTTTCCCAGAAAATATTGGCTTTTTGTTAAAAGAAGAAATTATAAAGAAGAAAAAAAAGTAATATTTCAACAAGACCTTAGTGGTCTTGTTGAAACATAGTGGTGACTATTAATGGGTTAAATATTCTGCTAATAAGTCAAATTGTTGATTTGTGTTGTCCAAAAAAGCATTTAATCATGTGCGTAATAAGCATAAATGGTCAGAAGGGTTCTGAACCATCTCTTTCTGATGAAGTTCCCAACTCTACTTCAAAAGAAATAAATTAAAGTGGTGTGTTTTTTTTTTTTTTGACTGCTGTAGGAAGAGAACTGGGACTTGGGCTTGCATAAATATGCTGTGTGCTGAGGAAATGAATGTTAGGAGACTGGCTGCAGCTGATGGCCAACAAAGGAAAATTCATATCTGCAGATGAAAGTATGACAGTTGCCAACAGACTCTAACAGAAACTGTTTTCCCTCTGGAATTTGATAACTGATAATTCTTCATATACTTGGCTTTCACCAATGAACATAATACTTTTCACTGATAAGAAATTCATATTGTTAAACTCCACATGAACTCAAAAAATATTGAGGTATTGGTATAAATGCTTACCAGCAAATATGAACAGCAAATGTCAGAGAAAATTTAATAATGAGCTTAATAAAATAAACTTGGTTTTGGAATTCTGCTTTATATGTTTCTGAAAGAGCAATCACTCTTATGAAACTAAGTCAAGAATGAAATGTAGTGTACAGTTAATTGGGAAAGGATCAATGGATTTAGCCAAGTCATAGGAATCCTTCTAAAAGAAACAGCAGTTTAAAGTAGTGTTGATTTAACAGTGTGCTCTCTTTATCTGCTCTTTTGCCTTATAAGGGTCTGAATATCTAATACAATGGCATGATACAAGTTGTCCTTGAGAGGAAGAATGGTTGGCAGATTAATGTCTTGTGTGAGGCCCTGAGTGAGGCATGGTGATTTGAAATGAATGCTGATGAAACCTTTGTACTGTAGCGTTCCATGAGATACTTCCTCTGCACAACTGATTCTCCATTTGCTATGTTTGAAGTGGTTTGTAGCCTTAGAATATATAGAATCATAGAATCAGTCAGGGTTGGAAGGGACCACAAGGATCATCTAGTTCCAACCCCCCTGCCATGGCCAGGGACACCTCACACTAGATCAGGCTGGCCAGAGCCTCATCCAGCCTGGCCTTAAACACCTCCAGGGATGGGGCCTCAACCACCTCCCTGGACAACACATTCCAGGCTCTCACCACTCTCAGGGGGAAAAACTTCTTCCTCACGTCCAGTCTGGATCTCCCCACTTCCAGCTTTATTCCATTCCCCCTAGTCCAGTCACTACCTGATATCCTAAAAAGTCCCTCCCCAGCTTTCTTGTAGGCCCCCTTCAGATACTGGAAGGCCACAAGAAGGTCACCTTGGAGCCTTCTCTTCTCCAGACTGAACAGCCCCAACTCTTTCAGTCTGTCCTCATAGGAGATGTGCTCCAGCCCTCTGATCATCCTGGTGGTCCTTCTCTGGACACCTTCCAGCATGTCCATAGCCCTCTTGTAACAGGGGCTCCAGAACTGGACGCAGTACTCCAGGTGGGGTCTCACCAGAGCTGAGTAGAGGGGGAGAATCACCTCCCTTGACCCGCTGGCCACACTTCTCTTGATGCAGCCCAGGCTCTGGTTTGCTTTCTGGGCTGCAAGTGCACATTGACAGCTCATGTTGAGCTTCTCGTCCACCAGCACCCCCAAGTCCCTCTTCTCAGGGCTGCTTTCTAGCCAGTCCCTGCCCAGCCTGTATTTGTGCTTGGGATTGCCTCGACCCAGATGCAGGACCCTGTGCTTGGTCTTGTTGAACCTCATGAGGTTGGCTTGTGCCCACCTCTCCAGCCTGTCCAGGTCCCTCTGGATGGATCCCTTCCCTCCAGCATGTCTGCTGCACCACACAGCTTGGTGTCATCAGCAAACTTTCTGAGGGTGCACTCAATGCCACTGTCCATGTCACCAACAAAGATGTTGAACAAGACTGGTCCCAGGACTGATCCCTGAGGGACTCTGCTTGTCACTGGCCTCCACTGGGACATGGAGCCATTGACAGCCACTCTTTGGGTACGGCCATCAAGCCAGTTCTTTATCCATCTCGTGGTCCACCCATCAAACCCATGTGTCACCAGCTTGGAGACCAGGATGTGGTGTGGGACAGTGTCGAAGGCTTGGCTCAGGTCCAGGTAAATGACATCAGTTGCTCTCCCCTCATCTATTAATATTGTGACCTTGTCATAGAAGGCCACCAGCTTTGTCAGGCAGGATTTACCCTTGGTAAACACATGCTGACTGTACCAAATCAGATCTTCACTATTCTTCTGTCTCAGTAGTGCCTCCAGGAGGATCTGCTCCATGATCTTACTGGGCACAGAGGTGAGACTGACTGGCCTGTAGTTCCCTGATTCTTCCTTCTTCCCCTTTTTGAAAATGGGAGTAATGTTTCCCCTTTTCCAGTCTGTGGGGACTTCCCCAGACTGCCCTGACTAATATTATTTTTGTGTCTCTTTATCTGTTGGTCTATATAAACAAATCTATGATGATTCAGTTAGCTCCATCTTATCCTCACTTCCCATGGGTAAGCAAAGGACAAAGAAATGGCAGCAGCTCCAATCTTCCTCTCTATAGCCAGGGCATTCTAGTGAGTGCAGCTGACAAGGTACAAATGATGATGAAGTGAGGAAAGAAGGAAAAAATTAAGGTATCACACTAAATGGAGTAGATAAAACTGGGAATCGATACAGGATACACCATAAGTCACAGGTACTCAGTTATGCAGATGGAAATTAAGTGAGAGAAATGCAAGAAGGGACAGGAACTTTGGAGAGGAGGGTACAGGAGAAAGTGGTTGTGTGTGGAACTGGCAAAGAAGTCAATGGAGACAAGAGCAAGTATAAAGGCAGCCTGAGCAAGAGAACATCTGCTTGGCAAATTCAGATGTCCTTCTGCAATTTATGGAGGTATTCCTGAAAGATGTCTCCAGCATTTTTTAGCATGGAGAGCAATGGGTAAATGATGGGCTGCTGTTCCCCTTTTAATTGTAGTATGATTCCAAAACATGCTTGGACCTCTTAGTGAAGCAGCTCCAGCTTCCTAATAAGGGCTGCTTCATCTGTTGTGTGAGAAGGCTGTGGAAGATCCTGTCTTCATGCTAGTCTCACGGAAGGTCCAGCAAACACTTTAGGCCTGTGAAGATAACACACATATCTCATCACATCACGTATCACATATCATGTATCATAGATCACATATCACATCACACCCTGCCTTTCTTAGCCCACCCATCACATGCTCTGAGAAATGTCTCACCTGTGTCTTTCCTAGTTTCATACTCATGGTAGGGTCAGCAGAGCTACTGTCATTTCTGTATTTGTGCTGAGAGCTTTCACACCCAGTGGGAGCTTTGTGTTACTTCAGTCACTTTAGAGGTGTCCTGTGCTGTTTACCTGGCATGCACAGGTCAGCAGTACTGCAACATGTGAAAATGCCCATGCTCTTCTCATGTGTCCTGGACTAGGGTGAAACAGCAAGGTGCACTTTATTTTACTTCTTTCTTGTTGATGAGTCATTTTGGCAGTCTCTCTCTTTTTTTCCCCTATCAATAAGCTGATTAAATAGGTGACAAATATCAGGAAAGTGACTGAAAAATGAATGACCCAAATGAACTCTTCTTTCCTGTAACATCTCACAGTATCTGTTGACTATAAAATCTTATCATATGATTAAGAAGAGACAGCAAACTTTACATTTGACATGATTTCTCTTTGTATTTTTCTTCCAATTATTTCCATATGTCTCTTATCTGAGAAAAAAAAAATAATCTGCTTCTTTAGCCTGAATAATTCTCCAGTACTTTTGAATAAGACTGAGAAATCTGTAGCCAAAATCTTCTTTGCTACAGTGCAGTGTTGGAGAGTACTTCATTTAGCTACAAAATGAGAATACTGGAGAGAAGCTAGAAGTAGCTGGCCACATTTTCTGCTTATGAACATGAAATCCAAGAAAACAGGATATAGAATCATAGAATCGTAGCATTGTTACCATTGGAAGGGACCCCAGGGATCATCTAGTTCCAACCCCCTGCCATGGGCAGGGACACCTCACACTAGATCAGGTTGCTCAGAGCCACATCCAGCCTGACCTTAAAAACCTCCAGGGATGGGGCTTCTACCACCTCCCTGGGCAACCTGTACCAGTGTCTCAACACCCTCATGGGGAAGAATTTCTTCCTAACATCCAAACTGAATCTACCCATTTCTATTTTTGTTCCATTCCCCCTAGTCCTATCATTACTTGACACCCCAAAAAGTCCATCCCCAGCTTTCTTGTAGGCCTCTTTAAGATACTGGAAGGCCACAATAAGGTATCCTGGGAGCCTTCTCTTCTCCAGACTGAATAGCCCCAACTCTCTGTCAGTCCTCATAGCAGAGGTGCTCCAGCCCTCTGATCATCCTCGTGGCCCTTCTCTGGACACATTCCAGCATGTCCAGATCCTTCTTGTAATAGAGGCTCCAGAACTGGATGCAGTACTCCAGGTGGGGGTCTCACCATATGTTTGGTTTCAGAACCCCTTCAGTATGCCCTGATGTGTTATTCCTGAATGCTGCATGGTTTTTATTGCTCTCTCTCTTATTTTTTTTTCCTGCTCTTTGGGTTTTGTTGTTGTTGTTGTTGTTGTTTTTCTTCTGCTGAGGATCTACTCACAATATTTCTGAATAGTAACAAATTTTGCATGTTCTGCACAACAAGAGTAGATTACCACTGGCAAGTCTCTTATATCTACTTCAGACTTCAGTCTTCTGCAGGGTTATAACATCTGCTATGCATTTATAGCATTCCTACTAATATATTAAAAAGAGTGGATTTATTATGTGAGTGCTGAATTGTGGAGATTTTTCCATGTGCTGAAACTGGTCAGTAGGTTATTCTGAAAAAAGTAAATATAGCTGCTTCTATATTTCCAAGTATAATGACATGCTCAGTACTGCTATTTCAGTCACTCAGCCCAAACCAGACTACACAACAAACAATGGGAAAACCTCCTTTGTTTGCAATACTGGGCCTCAAGGCTTATTGTAGTCCCAGTGAAACCACATGCAAGGAAATGTACCCTTCTGCCTGTTTCTAGAACCAGAATACAAGTTGGTAGGAAAGGTTTCAAGGAAACATGTCCAAGTCATAGAATCAGAAACTATTTTTAGAGAGAATGGACAAACTTCAAGAAAGCCTTTCTAATGAGGAAAGTTACTGATGTCCAGGCTGTAATTTCTGATAGCCCAGAATCCTGATAATTCAGGATCTCAGCTGAAGTGAATGATGTGCATCATCTTTTAGGCCCTGTGGATGCATTTTGTACAAGTATCTCACTGTTTCCCAGGGTAGAGGCCAAAGCACTCTCTGCAGCAATGTTTGAGGATAAATTAGGATTCAGGTGAATGAGGAGGCAAGAAACAAAGTCCCATTCCCCTCATCGTAAGGCTGTGACTGGCATCTGACAGTTCTGATGGTGTATCCTTGTACCCCTAGATTGCCATGAGAATCTGGGCTTTTTTGCCTTCTAAAAATTGTCTGTGGGTTGGGAAAATAACTTTCCATTGGTGCTCTGATTGTAACCCTTACTGCGAACAGCAAGGGCTGGTAATCCAGTTTGCTTTTGCCTCTTTTGCTGTGGTCTTTATTTGCCTTGTGGGTGGCTGGTGATGACTTTTCCATACAGGAAAATACCTGCATAACCTTTTCTCTCTCTCTGCTCATTATCATCAATGTTGTCAATGTTGTCAGACATCAAGTGTCCAGATTTGAAGTTAGTAGATACTTCTCCTGTCTGGGCATGCAGCATGGCCTGCAACGCTCTGATGATCCTTGCCTCCTGAGTGCCATCCTTTGTGTGACTGCTAGCCACCTTTGACAAAGAGAATGTTTTTCATGAATGACTAAGGAAATCCTTGGTCAAGATAAACAGCTTCCCCACTACTTGCCTGCTGCCAGGAAGCTCTAAATAGAGTCTCTGTAGTAGTACTTTTTAATTTTTTTTTCCTTGTTACTGCACATTGGAGTTCAGTCCTGACCTCTTAGCCAGAAATCTAAGCTGTGTTGGAACTGCTGAAAGACCACAGACTTTGCTACAAGTTCAGGTATTTCAAAGCCCTGAGAACATGTGTTATCATTTACTTCTTATTTATTTGGGAGAGAGAGCAGCTCTGCTGATACCTTCTCTCTGTGCCTCTGCACAAACCGTTTTTGCCCAGTGACATGTCCTCTGCAAAGTACTTTTCACACTTTGTTTCCACCAAGTCTTGATCAACTCCACCCATGTTCGACAGTGCACAGTGGTTCTAACAGCAGCCAGGCTTCCTGTTGTTACAAGGGTAGTAGAATTCTAGCCTTGTGTATTTGCAGGAGTAAAAGTGAAGAGCCAATCAAAGCATTGACTTTTGTTCTTGAAAAGCCAAACTAAACCAAGCCCTTTGTGACCTTTCCAGCCTGGTTGTTGATTTTTGGGTGCTAATATAAAGGAAAAGCTTGAAATGCAGCTTTGCTGACCAGTGAGGTGTTTGGGTGCCTGTTATGGGTTATAAAACATTTTGAAAGGAAGATCATCTTAGGCACACTGGAATGTGTGTTGTCCAGCAATATTTTGGGGCAGTTTTCTCTTAAAATTCAACATATTTCAACAGATTGGAAAAAGAAATGTGTAGAACAAACCCTTTTTCTTATTACTTTGGAAATTGTTATGTCAAATAGTAATTTGTATGTGCAATTAATTGTGGGTGATTCCTTGATAATTTCAGTAAGCAGTGGCTGTGTTAAAAACATGTTGGCACTCACTACAATGACACAGAGGCAAACTAACATGGAAAATATAGTGGTGGCAAACACAGAGGTATTGGCCTAAGTTGTGCATTGTTTCTGGTTGTGCTAAGGGTGCTGATTGCCCCATTGTGGCTGTAAGAACACAGCAGATCCTGGAAAGTAGCTGAGAATCTCGGAGTGAGAGTGAAATGAGGAGAGAAGATGGAGTTACAGAGCCTGAAAGACAGAAAGAGGAAAAGTATTATATGCTGGTTAGGGGGTTGTGAGAGGAGCAATGGAAATGGGTTCTAAGACTGGAATGATGGAAGTGAAGTAGCTGGTGGTAATGGGAGTGGCTGTCAAAAAGGAAGGGTGGTAAGAAGAGGAAGGAGGGCTATGGACAAAGCACTGAAGCACTGAAGAGAAGGAAACTGGATCATAACATCTCTAAAAAAAACCAGTTTGTCAAGAGCACTCAGTTTTTTTCTTCCAAAGTTAGTTGCTATTAACAGATGTTGCATAATGTTTCACAATGCCCAGATGTATTTGTTTTCCTCCATCCTATTCCTGGTATAAAGTGTTTACTTCACTATGTGAGAAAAAGCTGCTTTGCTGTTAGCAGATGTGAGGAAAGAGTACTAGAAATATTACCCAGGAGATGACTAGGGATGCTGTATTCTCACCTGCATTGGTCTGGGATCTCTGTTAATATCAGAACCAAGTACCTCTGAGGAATTCAGTTGAATGTTAAGATTTTAATCTACAGAGATATTTTCCAATACAAAGCTGGTCCTGCTGTTACAGATTGTCTTAGTCTACACAGTATTGCTTGCAGCTGTCTGGGTGAAGAGACATTTTCAGTCCCATATGATGGTGAAAGGCCTGTAGTAGGTTTGCTTTTCCTCAACTCAGTCTTAGAGTGAGGGCCCTAAGACTGGGTCAAGACTATGCTTTACAACTTCAGATGTTTCACTTTGTTTAACTAAACAGCTGCTCAGAGAATGGAAAGGTACAGGTTTGCCAAATCCACATGGTAGACCTGAGCTCCCCACCTTCCTGACCCACTGCTCTGATTCTGCAGGGAATTAATCATACTTCCTGCAATGTCTCACACTTATAAACACTGTCCTGCAGGCTTACACAGAGGGCTGAGGGCAGCAAAAACAAAATATAATAAAAAATCATTTAAAAAGGAGGGATCTAAGTCTGTGTACACGCTTCACAGTGTTTCCATTTACTCAAACATACTGTTAACAAATAAAGGAATATGTGAGTGTTAGCAGATAGTTCCTGCAGTGGGGGTAGGACTGGAATTAATGGGAAGAAGGATTGGACAAAACAAGCTTCAGACAGAAGTATAAGAAATCTCATGTTTTGGAACTTTTATTGAGTTCTCAAGGACTCAGTGCAGGGTTTTTTTTTAGTCAGGGCAGGTAATTATCTCCCAAAGCACTCGTCAAGTTTCACTATAATAGCACTGCCTTCTGGGGAAAATCCAGGTGAATTTTTTCTTGGGAAAGTGCATAAAGAAAGTTTCCAACATCATACTTAGATTCAAGGATAGCAACAAATGTTGGTCTTGTGGAAACATTTTATTTTAATTCCAAAATATCCTCTTACATAAACACTGAAACACATTGAATCAATTTTTCAAACAAACTTGTAAAATCAGAAAATACATCAGCCTCTGATAGGCAGCAACATTAATTGCCAGGAGCACAAAGAGGCATTTAAACATTGGAGCATTTTGGCAAAAATACAAATGACTTATTTTCCTTCCATGCCCTTGAAAATAGCTTTACTAAACTCTGGGCTTCCTATGATGGAGGGTTCACCATTAATCACCTTTATGACGTCTCATATGTAGGCTGCGGCTAAATCCATGGGCCCTAATCAACCACTTTCCTGAGGAAATTGGCCAAATCCCGACTCTTTGAGGAGGGAGGCGGGGGATGAATCACAACAACTTTGCTATTCAGACAAATCTCTTTTCAAGTGCCCTTAAAGCTTTTGCATTTTTTTTTTTCATACACAGTGAAGACAGCCACACAGGAAACAATAATAGTTTAATCTCTTGAAAAATTTCCTTCCTGCACTGCAGCAGCCTTTCAGACAGGTAGTCAAAGCATGCCAAGGAAAATCGGCAACAGCCGATCCCAAGAGCAGGCTGCTATGTTAGCCTTTTAGCTCTGTCCCTTTTCCTTCCATGTGAGTAGACAACAAGAAACTAATCATCTCTTCGCCTAAACACCCTCTGAGCTGCATTTTGCTATGCATTAGTAACACTTACGGGCCTAGGGAGCAGATAATGGAGAAGAGAAGACACAGAGGGACGGGTCCTGCAAATGCTCACTGTGGTACCTTTCCCATGAATAGCCTCACTGATTCACCTCCCAGGCCTACAAAGAGAACTGTGTTTGTAGCCTCTCACACATGTGAAGACTTACTAGTAAGTATTAGCAGCATTTCTATAAGTTGCTTGTTGTGGGATTTTTTCCTTCTGAGTTTTTCTCCCTTTGACTTGAAATTTTTCCTTGCTTAATGCGTGCTAAGGAGGAAGAAGAAAAATTATTTTGATGTTAGACCTGGGTATGAGTCCTGGGTAAGGCATCATCATGTGGTGTTTTGTTTTTCTTGGGATGTTTTTTTGCTTGTGTTTTTTTGTACACATGGCAGGCTCCTTTCTTGATTTGTGCTGCAGTGACATGAAAGGTTAGTACAGGCCCTGAGGGAGAGAAAGAAATGAGACATCATCTGTAGCCAAAAGTTGGTGCTTGCTCTTATCCTTGCAGACTGGTGTCTGGTATAATTACACTGCCTGTTAACATGGTGATAGTATCACTATTTGAACCACATTTCAATGTTTACACCTCTGCAGTGCTGTTGAAGGAGTGATGAAATAAAATTAAAATACATCACTCTGCACACCCCTGCCACAGCCAGAGGATAAAGGGACAGAAGAGAAACGTCATAATGGTGGAAATAATTTTGCGTTGTATTTTAAAGGTTCTTAATTGCAAACACCACAGTGTGAAAGGTATTTGCCTGATTTCAGTGCAAAGCTTTCCATTTAAGTCAGCCCTGTGCTACTCAAGTTGTTGACAGAGTTTGATAACATCTGTATGTAGAAATAGCTTTGCTTTGAATTCATATTAAAAATAAATAACAACAACAACAACAAAAGCACACCTGTTGAAACATTTTCTAGAAAAGGATTGCAACAAGAGTGTGTGTTTGCTTTCTTTACACAAACCAGGACTAAACCCTCTTCCCAGAAAACACAGAGATGCAAATGGACGAAAAATTCTTTCAAAGAGCAGGAAAGACTTTTGGCAAAAGTGAAAAGCCAAGCCAGGTGATGTGACATTAGGAGATGCAACAGCAACTTCTCTCTCTTTTTATTTCCTATGGAGCAGCAGAAGAAAAGAGGTTACAAAACTTATGGCAAGGTAGAACCCATCATGCAACTGTGAGCCAGCTTCATGTTGGCCTTTGATGTTGCTACAAGGAAGACCTCAGCTGTGCTAGAATCACTTCCACGTCAGATCGGTAGGCTCATGGATTCATCCTGAGTTCAGTGCTGACCAAATTTCCTCTTCCCTCCTGTTCTCTGGGGGTTGCCCCCATGTATAGGGCAAATCTGAACTCAAGTAGTATCTCTGGACAATAGGCAAGACACAGCCAGAGTCCAAAACTTTTCCAGCTCCAAATATTCTATCCACAGATCCAGGGAGATTGCCCTAGCAGCAAAGTGGGAGGGCAAGGTGAAATTTCTCTGCAAGTGACTACTACAAGTGGGTGTTGTGAATGGAAGGACTTGTAAAACAAGAAGAAGGAAGCTTCTCTTTGGAAGTTATTTCAGTCTAAGGACTGAAGATACCAGGGGACTCTGGGGACAGAAAAGTCTGTTTCACTGCATTGTTGACTTTATAGATGCAGTCTTGGAAACTTCCACACATCAGCAGAAAGAGGAAAGCCAAGCTGGTAATCTCAATACTTTGGCTTCCTACATGGTTTGTGAGATTTTGGACAGGACACATCATGTTGTTCAAAAGGTCTTTTTAATTTTTAACTAGCTTTTGTAAAATAACAGGCCTTTACTTAGTGCTCCACCTGTAACTCAGGATAGTTTGGGTTGTGAGGCATGTCAAACTGATACCTCAAGAACAAAGTGAGGAAAGTCAAGTCCTGCTGTAAATGAAGGGTTTCATAGCATACTGCTAGGAACTTTGCTTTAGTTTCTTCACCAAGTCACATGCTGAATAGCTGTTAATGGCACTTGCTGGCAAGGATTGTCCCTGTTATTTGTTAGACACAAGGATGAATCCTTGTTACTGACTACAGAACTCATCAGTCCCATGTCATATATTCAAGTTAGTACAACCAGCTCTGCATTTGCCATTGGAAGAAATGAGTAAGAGCCTTTGTTTCTTCAGCATCAGTATGCGTAGTGGTGGCTTAGCATCTGTGCCCTTTTGGTATATTTTAATTACATCATGGCAGCAATGAAATATCTACATGTATTTATTATTATTCCTATCATGTGTCTAATTGTACTTCAGTTATGTTATGGAAGCAGTGTACGCTTGCAGTGAAAAACTTGACGCAAAGTCAGATGACGTCAGATGTTTTCCATCAGTGTTTTTAATGCTTCCTGTTAAATAGAACAAAGTGTTATAAAACTATACTTTTTTTTTTTTTTCTCCCCCTGAGCTGTACTTTCTTCTCTTTATAAAACATCAGCTTGATTTTGCAAAACAATGAGAGGAGAGTAAATAGCTACACTGGCCGTGTTATAAAGAAAAACCTTTCCAAAGAGGTTGCTTTTTCTTCCCAGAGAGAAAATGTCCTGCTGAGCAGGGGCCGGATCCAGTGCCCACAGAAGTCAGTGGAAGAACTCCCACTGATGACAGTGGATGTTGGATGAAGTCCCATCTCATTCTTGTGTTTGAACTCCGAAAAATGAGTTGCCAAGTTCTAATGAGTACAGTGAAAGCCTTGTGTTATATAAGTTACTTACAATAGATGATTAGAACCATTAAGAAAAGCTGATTATTTTTATTAAAAGCATATTTTGTTGGTTCCTTTCAAGCTGTTCCCAAAGTCTACACATATCTTTCTTCACTTTGCTTTTTTGAATCTCTGTTTTATAAACAAAACACAAACAAAAACATTATTTCCTGTTGGTCGTTGAAGAAAGACTGTGGAATTATCCTTTACATGGGAAAACATTTGGTTGCTAAACACATGTGACACCACATGGTCTTGTTCAAACATCCTATCAAATTAAAAGCAGACTCCAGCTCTAATGTTCCAGATGAAGGGCATGGGCTGGGACAGGCACTCACATGAAATTGTGCTGTGTTTAAGAGGACAGTGATCAAAGCACTGCACCTCATACAGTGAGTGGCGAATCTGTCTTATCTGAGAAGCAAGGAATAATTATAGAGAATTATTTGATCTTCCACTAAGGTAAACCTCACAATTATGATTCTGATTGAACAGGTTCTTCTGTTTCAGGAAAGGCAACATCTATACTCAGTGCTGTAATGCACTTACCAGATGGTATTGAAATAACATCCTGACACTCAGAAATTGGCATCTTCTCAGTCTACTTTATTGTTGCTCGCTTCCTGCCTCAGGCTTGTACCATCTTGGCAACATGTGAGATCCAAGGTGAGCAACCCTAAATTCTCTGTGTATCTGGATGTGACAAAGGCAGTGCAAATATCCAGTTAATGGTGCTTTGAAACCAAGTGAATAGCCATGACCTTTGTCCTCAGTATGTGCTTGTCTTCTGAAATGCAGTTAACTTTTGCAAGCTATAGTTGGATTTTTAAGATATATGATGGAACAGAAAACTTAAAAATAGAATTCACCTCTGCTGTTAACAAGTTTTGACCTTTGCTCACTTTTGTTGGGGAAAGTAGCTCATAGTACCAATTAACATGAATTATTAACTCGTACATTAATAATTAATTTATTAGAGGGCTAAAGGCATCAGTCTTTGCCAGCTAACACTATTGAGAGAAAATGAAGAAAACAACACAACCCTCATTATAACAGCTTAATGAGGATGTCTGGAAGATCTGATGTGATTCAGTCACTCTAAATGCTCTTTATTTCCTCTCTGAAACCACACTGGGTGCAAAGAATCAGGCAGTTAACTACAGTTCCTGTAGTGCAAGGTTTCTTCCTACTTTCTGAAGAGAGGAAGCCCACTAAGGAGAGCTCAATTTAGGTATTATTAAGGACTGATGAAGGATGCCATTGCCTAAACAATACAAATGCTGTCTCTTTCAGTAATGAACTATTCTAGTGATGTCTGAATCACTAATGGCTTCAATAGGCTGCTAACAATACTCTGTCTCAGAATTGTGCTGTGTTGTGATTTCCTGATTTCACAAGATCCTTCCTTTGTAATCTGTATGTCAACTTTAGCTGAAAAGTTTGGTTGTCATGTGGTGGTACTGCTTGAAATCTCTCTGCTCATTTTGATCAGAATGCAACACTAATTCAAATCCTTGTCAGGAAGCATCATGCAAAGGAAAACTATTGAGTTGTTCCCTTGCAGAGATGCTGTTGTTTTTTAACTATCTTGGGCAACTGTGACACATTTTGTGTTAGTGCATCTGGTCACACCTTTCCTCTCCTGCTACTCCTGACGTGACACATGGAAACTTTCTTAAGATTCCTTGCTGAAACACAGTCTTTACTAGCTCACACTTTCTTTTTTCATTAATATACACCTTTTTGTCCTCTGTCCTGAAGTTTGTGGATAACTAAAGGATTGCACAACCTTTATTTAGCAATATTATAAAACTGAGGTCTCTTGAATCTGCACTTTCCCAGAACCTCAGTCACCTAGATCATCTTGATTGCACAATATTTAGCATATTTTCCAGTCTAAGTTCATCTTTCACCATCACTCCTCACATATTCTTTGATACCAGTTCATGGTTTCAGATAATTTCTCAGACAGAGGAGAAGCAATCATGAGATGGAACAATGTTGTTTGCTACAGCTCCTGTCAGATGTTGGCATTTTTTTTTCTTTAGAAATACATGGCTAAATTAAATATTGTAGGGTAAACTCAGAACTTTTAGCATCTCCATGAGCCTTTTAAGTTTTCCTTTTCTTTTGGTTGAAGATGCTTCCATTTAAAAAACTGCTGAACTATGCAATAATACTTCACTTTCTTTTGAGCCTTGGCCTACAGACACATCACAAAGGTTTGCTGAGCAGATAAGCAGTATTAAAATTACTTATCAAGAGTAAGATCAACATTAAATTAATCAGACAACGTTCTTGGGGGAAATTGCCACTAATTTCAGATTTATCATCTGCCAGAAATCAATAATTATTATGTTTATTGATATTGTACTTGTCACTACTTTCAGTATTTTTGCTATGGTGACAGAGCCTAAGAGAAGAAGGAGGTGAGGAAAAATGTAGTAAATCACTTAGAACTTCTTCCTAAGGCAACAGAACTTAATAACCAGGTATATGTGAGTCAGTAGGTAAGAGTAGTAGGAAACATGGGAAGATTTTACACATGCACACAGCTTTTTGATAAAACAAGTTTACTCATCTCTACTCAGAAGTTGTGTGGAATACAGCTAGGACTCTGATGATGTCTATAAGACATCAGAAAACATTTATAAATACCATTGATTTTAGCACATGCAAGATTAAGAATATCATAAAACACTTTTTGTGAACAGTCATAAGTTCTTTAAATGCCCTCCAGAAGGAGTTCACAAGTACTTGCCGAATACGAACAAAATTCTTCAAGAAATGTGTAAGGTGCTGAAACTTCAGTTTGATAATTATGACATTAATGTAACTCTGAAAATATGATGATAAATAGCCAAATCCAGTGTCAGTGGCAATCAGAGGAAAGATGCTTCCTCAGGGAGCTGTGTCAGACCCACTGCTGACTCTTCATTCACTAGTGGCACCACTGTTGTGCCACATGGTGACAAATTCATGCTATGCTGCACCTTCCTTCTTCCCCTATGAGCACCCTATGAGTGACAGAATGCAATGGGTGCAATGGATTTTATTATCTGTTGCATGCAAGGAGTTAGGCTAACTTGTCTGATTTTTTCTCATTTGAATCATTACCATTTTCCACTGGAAACTGGGTGAAATTGTAGAGGCAAGAACTCTTTAAACTGTATAGAAAACATCAGAAATTGGCATTTTGAAATTAGAGCTAATCTAATTTATGTTAGTAGGGTTCAGGACAGAGAAGAGCTATATTACAGTCATGACTTCTCATTAAACGAGGCTTCCTACTTTGCAAACATTAAGTTCAGCTTTGGAATTTAAGAAATTTCATTTTAATCATAAAATATAGAAACTATTTCCAGGGCTACACAATGGTAATAACCATTACTATGGCAGTCACTGAATATTCCTATAAATCTTGTTAACGAAATCCCAATATTGGAGTCCTCCAATCCCAACACAAGAATTAATACTTAACCTTTCCCCAGGATACAAGGTGACTAAAGCCTGCTGCAAGTGAAGATAGGCATCTATTAGATTTAGAAATTGTCATTCAATTAAGTTAACACTTTTTTTTTTGTTTTAACAACATAAAAGTGGCAATGGCAGGCATATGTTCTTGTTTGTCTGCATAATGTTTAATTTAGAGCATGATCATACTGTGTGACTGAGATGTGAGAAGAGAAGAAGGGATTATGAGCTCATTACCATTATGATACAGACTTGTGCTAGTAATGGCAGTATGACTTCTGGGACTCAAGCTAGTAGCTCTTACCTAGTACCTCTGCACTGGATGTTGGAAGTAGCCTATGAGATACCAGACCAGAACCTTGATCTCATGGGTAAATACACCCAAGGAAGAAAATCTCCTTATCAGCTTGGTGGATCACAGGAACATGTTCTTACCTGGCATACTGAATAGAATATTTCAGTTGGAAGTGAAAAAAGATATCTCTAGAGTGAAATGTAAACATTTGATGGCTGAATTTCTCCCTAGGGTGCTGTCTCAATTCTGGCAGAAACATCATGCAAATAAAGTCCTAACTTAAGCAACCTGTTGTGGCTCATGGAAATAATTTCTGTGAGGGAGATTCAGTGTTAAGAAAAAGAAGATGCAAAGTTGAGAGGAAATGTCTTGCTGTTGAGCCGGAGTCCCTACTGCCCCACCTTTTAGAGACTATCTTCATTATTATTCTGTGGTTGGGAGGGGCATAACAATGTCGAGATCTCTTTCCTCCTCTTTCCAGTGTTTTACCTATTTTGGCCTTGAAGCAGAGGCCTGAATAAAACAATGCATTTAGACTCTATTAAAAGTACTTCACCCAAAGAAAAGCTGTGTCTCCAATCTTCCTTTTCTCCAGACAGGATCAACTTGTCTCTGAGTTATCTGAAGACCCTGCTACTCATTCACATATCAACCATAGGTACACAGGACAAAGGACAATCTATCTTTGTAGAAATTTTTCAAGCCTTGATGTCTGTTCACATCTCCCACAAAGTTCCTCATGAAACTGAGAGGAACCCTGAAGGCAGGGTTGTAGGATCACATTTTGAACTGTATGCTGAAATATTATAGGCAATCTTTGAGTAACAACTGTTTGGCTAAAACTCTCCTTCCTTTTATTTTCTACTACGAAGCCTGACACTGCTGTTGGAACAGACTTTGCTTCTGTAGGTGAAAGTTAATTAGATGTCTGAATCTCCAGGCTTCTTATGTGAGAAATGACTTTCCAAAATAGTTATTTATGCATTGCTCTTGAATATAATTATTTTAGGGGACTGAGGTGGACGCGGGAAGTTCTCTTGACATTGAAGATGGACAGTTCTTGTAGCTTCATTTGTAACCTAGACCTGCGCTGATTATTAGCCAGGTGTGTAGTTTTAGTTGGCTTAATAGGGATGTGCTTAATGAGTCCAAAAAAATTACTCTTTCTGTCTGACATCCCTACATTTATTTTAGAGTAGCTGGATTTTGGCTAATTAACACCATGGACTTGTACAGACAGAAGATGAGAGAAGAATTTCATTTTCTAGTAGATTATGTGAAGACTTGCCAAAGGACTTGGAACAATTTAGGTAGTGTACTTTCAATATACTGCACTGGTGTATGGATCTAACCCTGAGCACTCAGGGCTTCTCACTGAAAATATTGACCCTAAGAAAGAGGGGAGGAAGTATGCATGAGAATTTCCTTCCTCTTCTGGTACAGTTCAAAATACCAGGAAGATTGATCAGTGATTCATATTGCATTCCATTTCAGATGTCTCTTGAAGTCTGCTTTTCCTTTCAAGAATATCTTCTTTTAGGAACAACGCCATTCTGTCTTAAATGCCTTCTGACTCTCCAGATATAACCTCAGATTTTTGTCTTGTAAACTATGGGTAAAACAAAACCAAGAAACAGTTAGTCAAGATATTTTCTGTGTACTTTGCTCACATTGAAAGGATCTGTAGAACCTCCCCTACTGCAAATATAAGACAGACTACCAAGATCCCACACTACTTTTTTTCTTAGCAATGACCCCAAAGTCTTCAGCCTTTCAGGACATCCATGTGAAATGGGTGTCCTGAAAAATTCAGTAGGAAAAAGAAACACACTGGAGAGCAGAAGTATTGGAAGCTGGTGCAGCTGAACACAGAACATTTACTGATAATCCTGGGATGAAAATTATTTCTGCCTGCCTTTTCTACTTGAGAAAATTGTGTGACTAAAGAACAGAGTCACCAAAGGGAACATGTGATGACTTTGTAAAATAAAAATGAAAGGAATTAAATGACATGGCTAGTGAAGCAAGAATATAAGGCTTTGCTTTTGATGTCTCCAGATCTTGTAATATTTGCTCATAGTGCAAATCAGTAGAAGGGAAAAAAGTAAAGAACAAAACCCAAAAGGATCATAGAATCATAGAATGTTTTGAGTTGAAAGGGACCTTTAAAGCTCATCTAGTCCAACCCTCCTACTTTGACCAAGGATATCTTTAACTAGATCAGGTTGTCCAGAACCTTGTTCAACCTGACCTTGAATGTTTCTGGGGATGAGGCTTCTACCGCTTCTCTTGCCAACCTGTTCCAGTGTTTCAGCACCCTCTAGCTAGTCCGTCTACTCTCTTGCAATTTAAAACCATTACCGCTTGTCCTGTCTCAAAAGCCCCTGCTAAAAAGACTGTCCCTGTCTTTGTTATAGGCTCCCTTTAAGTATCGAAAGGCTGCAACAAGGTCTTCTCAGAGCCTTCTTTTTTTCCACACTGAACAACCCCAACTGTCTCAGTCTTTCTTCATAGGAGAGATGTTCCAACCCTTTGATAATTTTCCTGGTCCTCCTCTGGACCCACTACAACAAGTGCATTTCTTACTTGTGCTGAGGACTCCAGAGCCAGACACAATACACCAGGTCAGGTCTCACCAGAGCAGAGTAGAGGAGGAGAATCACCTCCCTCAGTCTGCCAGCCACACTTTTTTGGATGCAGCCCAGAATATGGCTGACCTTCAAGGCAGTGAGTGCACATTGCTGGATCACATTCAACCCTTTATCTACCCCTACCCTCAAGTCCTTCTTTGCTGGGCTACTCTCAATCCCTTCATTCCTTGGCCTCTGTTGATACTGGGGATTGCTTTAGCCTAGGTGCAGGACTTTGCACTCAGCCTTATTGAAACTCATGAAGTTCACATGGTCTCACTTCTTAAGCTTGCCCAGGTCCCTCTGGATGGAATTCTTTCTCTCACATATCTCAACTGCACTGCTCAGCTTGGTGTCATCTGCAAACCTGCTGAGAGTGCACTTGATCCCACTATGTTGCTGACAAAGATAGTAAACAACACTGGTCCCAGTATGGACCCTAGACATTGAGACATTGACTGCTACACTGCTGGACTATTCAACCAATTTCTTATTCACCAAACATTCCACCCATCTTCTCTTGTCCAAGAATGAGAGAAGAAAGAAGCAGATACTATGTGGTTGCTGTGGTCTACCTTTGCTTAACTCGCTGGCTATGCTAGTCTACATGAGCAGAGGAAGAAACATCACCTGTCAGTGACTTGTGCAGAGTTAAAGAAGCCAATAGCATGGCCAACTTGGCCATTCCAATATATCTTAGCCATAATATTTACAAAATGGTGCTAGAAAGAACTTTAACTATCTAAACAATGATTTATTGCAGGGCTTCATGTCAGTGCCAGAAGAGGATAACAACTGAAAAATAAATAGAAGGTTATCTCTTTGATGCTGGCAAGATAGTACTTGTAAAAAGAGATGATGTACTGAGCAAAAGAGTTGTTTCTTCATTGGATCTTTAGATCTCAGTCATGAAATAAGAACACTGGTTAAGCTTTGTGTAGGCATGGAAAGTTGTGAAAGGGAAATGAAGAGATTTTATTCCATGTTGTAGTAACAATATGGAGTAATTCAAATACCAAAGCTGAAAATTTTTTTTCTTCAGTCATGAGAATGTCCCATTTTGTTGTCTCATAGCTTTCTCAGAGGTCAGAAGGAGTTGCTGATAGAAGAATTAAATCTGTTTTTTCCCCTTAAATTAAGATCTGAGCAGAGAAGAAACCATTAAGAGGGGCAAAGAAGGAAAGGCTGCCTGTTTGGGAAAAACAGAATGTTACACCAGTCACACACAAAGAAGAACAAACATTTTCATTTAAATTTTCTTAACACAAACCAAGTCCATATAAAGAGTTGTCATGCCATCACCTGATAACAAGCCACATCTGAGCTTCTACATATATCCCAATAAACTAAAGACTTGTAAAGGGATAATGAGAGGCTAGAGAAGATGTTTAAATTAAGAAAACCCTATGACAGCAGATGGTAGAACTGCAGGGCTAAGTTTCCCCTACATTTGGTGAAAAGAAAAGTTTGGGGAGACACTGAAGTGAAGGAAATTTTCTGACCTTTGCTTTCTGGAGGAGCCTACAAGCACCTTACAGGCCACCATTTGGAGGGAGCCCCAAGAGAACTCTCCCAGGCCCTAGAAAGTTGAAGTGTGGTTGGATTGCCTGCCAAGGTGATTGGTCCCCCAGGGCCTGGGGGTGTTTTGGTGGTAGCAGAGGGCGGGTGGGAGAGTGGGCAGGTGGGTACGTGCCTCTGAGCTCCTTCAGCACCGGCTCCCGGTGGACAGTTCCCACTCGGGACAGCCGCTTGGGGCTGACGGCACTGCCCGCTCCCGGCGGGGCCGCGGGCAAGCGTCCGGGGGCCAGTTCCCCTCTTTGGCAGATTAAGGGCAAAAGAGAGCATCGTGGTGAAAGGCATAAGGAATGAGCAGGGTATAATTTATCACTCTGATGTGTTTTGCATGCCAGTGAAGCAGAAGGAGAGTAATCAGTTGGAGATCACAAGTCCAAAGTTGGCCTGATGGTTGCAAGGAAAAATCAGAGAGGAAGAAATACAGGGAATAGAGGACACGAACTGGGATTCACTGAGACACACTAACAGAGAAAGATCTTACTGATAGGAGAGGACAATACTTCAGCAGCTGAGAGGAATTAAGAACATTTTGAGAGGAAGCTTTTTCTGTGTGGTAAAGAGTTACATTCTCTTGATGAAGAGGAAGAAGACATAACAGGAGGGGTCTTTTCTATAATCAATTCCCTTCTAATAATTAATGAGATTAGTATTGTAAAGCCTGGCTTAGTATTCTTGTCATTGTGAGTCTGAGGTACACTGTACTAATGGCTTCACTTACAGAAGCTGGGGCAAAGAAAGGTTTTCATCTGTAGCTTCTTCATGTGTTATGAAAACTGGCATTTGCTTTGGAAATGGGCAGCAATTAGAGAGTATATGTCAAGCTTTTCTCTCACACCAGGAGCTCCACCTTTTCTGTATATAATCTCAACAGAATCACCATCCTGTGGTGGTTGCAATAAAGGAGGTGAATGTACTTCTCTAGAAAAATCCAGACTCATTTTACCCCCTAGAGTGGCTCAATTGCTCTTCATTCTAGAACCAGTTCAAATTTCCTTGGAGAGTAAGCTCTTCTTTCTAAGTGAGTCTCCACAACACACTACCAAATTTGCTCTCCCACTGTGCACTGCCAGGCTGTGTCTTGATTATAACTTTCCAATATCTGCCTCAGCTTTCACTCAATCCACATGTGATTGCAATGCATGTAGGGCAGAAGGCCGGCTGCGTGTCAATACCGCCGTCACACACACTCTCTTTCCCTTTCTGGCTCTGAAATCTGTATTGAATTTTCATTCATCATTATGAGGGATTCCTTCAGCACTGCAAAGGTGCCATTTAGATGTGATCATATTCAGTCAAAGCAGCTTAAACTCTTAATTTATTGCTTGTTAAACACATCAGCTCTGCTATCAGGGTCACTGTTGCTGAAGCAGTACTGACAAGCTCTCACAGAAGGCCAATGTAGGACCCACAAGTGGAAACATGGAAGCCTATGGGCCTCACCTGACCATGGAAGTGGATGTACAGGGGGTCTGAGTGTAAAAGAGAAGTGAGCTACACTGGTAAATTTCAAAGGCTGTTTCTGGAGTAAGGACATGATGGTCCACAGAAGCAAGATACTATAAAAGGAAGTTCACTTCTACCTCAAGTGTCAGCTTGCAGTCAGAGCAACCTCCAAGAATTAACTACTTCAAGTAGCAACTGTCTGTTTTGCCACAATGAGATTACTATTGCCACTCAGCACACATGAAAACATTTCATGGGATTCCAAAGAATTAATGGAATACTATTCCTTAAAAGTAGGGTGAATATCCCAACTGTCAATACTTTTTTTTTTTTTTTCTTTTTTTTGTTAAACAGAGAAAGAAATAAAGACCTCGGAAGGGGACAAAGATTCTGGAAGCCCTTCATTTTTGGATGAAGAACAAAATACATGTAAATTCTGCATGTAGAAACCATGTCTGACAGGGACTGTTGCTGTGTTCTATGTGTGTCACCTGATAGTGGTGGTCAGAGTGGTGAGTAAAGGACACTTGTTAATTCCAGAAACCATCTGTGGCTACAAAAGAGCAGAAGGAAGCAGCCCTTTGAGTATATTTCACCATTTTTTTCATGTAACTTCAGAGCAGTTATGCTCCTTGTTAGCTTGACTTGGGTTTGTGTGTGCTTTTTGTTTTCCCCCTTTTTTCTAATTTACAAAATGGAGCTAAAGAGGAGCATTTTTAGAGTAATATCCAACTCTTTGCTTTTGCTTCCTTTAGAAATACAAGTGACATTAATAAGGGTATGAGGGTTTCTTTATTTTAACAGAAATAACACGGTCTTGATTATGAACAAATAAATAAAACTGCTATTCCAGGGTGAAAGATACAAAAACACAAGCTAAAGGTGAAACCACTGAAAAACTATTTATTTTTGTTCTCTTCTTATGAAATAAAATAACTGCTATTAGCAGTATCTATGGTTTGTGTTTCTTATTCTAGGAGATAACTTTACCTTGAAAACATCTCTTTAATTTCAGAAATCATTATTGAAATTAAAAAAAAAAACAACAACTTACCTGCTTTTAAAAAGTGAGATGTAATGAACTGCTTTTCATCATAAGTTTTTAGCTCTACAGTAAGTTTGTTTTGCACTGAACAAACCCCTGCTTGACACTTGAACTGTGGCAAAGGTGCTTGAGTTTACAGTGCCCTGTTCCCTAGCCAGAGGTTATGGCTGTCACAGGGTCATTTACCAGAGTCAGAAAAAGCACTGTGGCTACTTTGTGAAATTTCTTCAGACATTTCCTTCTAATGACCATTTACAGTTTTCTTTTTCAAGGCATTTTGTCTATTTTCCTTTCGAAGAGACTTTCATATTATTCTGGGGTCAGTAAACAGTTGTGGAACTTTTGCTTCTTTGGATGTTTTAAAATTCTCCAGGTGATTGCTTTCCTGCTCCGGAGTTCTCCTAATTCAGCCTTTACACAGACACAGACACACACACATTGATCCTCTCCTCCAATGTCATAAATTTTAATGTAGTTTAACATACTGAGTTGCCACCAATTTGATTTTGTAGGTCAAAGAGTTCAACCTCCTTTAATCACTGTGTCCATAGCTCTCCATTATACTCAAAGAGCTCTTCTGTGCAATTTAAACCACCTACTGTTAACTTACAAACCTTGCCTCAGCTTTTCCTCCAGTGTCGTCTTGGCCAAACTTATTACAAGTTTTTTCCTAGGGTTTTAAGGAGCCTGCTTCAGCACATTTAGATTTTTGGAGCAAAGACTCTCTAAAGCAAAGGCCATATGAGCAGAAATAGTCTGTGTCAAAGACACTGAATGAGTCCAAACTACAAAGCAGCCATCTTCCAAGTAATTTGAAATGGAGTAGCTTGAGCACTAAAAGAAATCTAGCTGCTTTTAACACTGATATGCTGAGGTATAGCCAAGACCTGGTAGTGCAGGCAACTTGTCAAGGGGGATTTACTGGATAATAAGCTTAGATTTAGTTCATGCTGATCTTTACCTTGGGCCCAACTCTCCATTAGCATGGCTGAACCTGAAGCTGGTGTCTTTGGAGTCTTCAGTCTGCTGTGCACTGCCTATACACCAAGAGTGATTTGACTACTACCCTTTGAAGCTAGATGCAAAGTTACAGAGAACTTTTCTGACCATCAAGGTGAACTTATGTGTGCAGACAAGCAGGCAGTGAGAATTCATGGTAAAAAGGGCGGTTTTCTTCTCCTGATATGGCTTTTATAAGAGCCAGGAATGCTAGAAACCATTTAGTGAGAGAGGGACAGAGTCCTCTTTGATCTGAATTTGCTCCATGAGATTTTTGCAAAGCCACTCCTTTGCAAAGGAGAAGAAAGAGATTCATACACGTAACACTGTGTTTGTCTTCCATGGGAACTAATCAGCATCACAAATAGTAAGGTTTAATGTTGGGGTTTTTTTTAATCTTCCAATTAGAACAGGTATCTTCTCATTACAACTTAAAAAAAAAAAACAACACTGTCCATAGAATTTGTATAAAATTAATTAATAATCCAATAATAACCCCCAAATATCTCAGGGTGAAGTCTGTCATGTTGTTGAAGAAAACAGCCAGACTCCCCAATGATGTTAGGTGGTCTGGACTTCCATTTTTAATGAACAAGGCATGGAACAAAATGCATGATACAATTTTCCAGCTGTCCAGCCATATAATTCTAAACTAATGTTTTCATCATTTTTAACTAGCATGATACCTTGGAATTTAGAATACAAATAAGATTTCTCTGATAAGGAGTCCAAACCCCACACATAACAGCACAGTATATCTTCATTAACAAGAAACATTTCTATTGATTTCATTTTGCAATGTTTCATATTACACATAACAAATATGTATGGTCACCTAAATGAATTATTGCAATTCAATTTGGAATGATTGCATAAGGTTATTGTATTATCTCTAGGATGTCTTAGTCTCTGGGTGTCAAAACTGGTTTTATTTAATGGAATAACATGGGAAAGTTAATCAGAGTAGGTTAACCTCTATAGGAGTCTAGGTCACAAACACTTAGTCTCTGCTGTAAATGAGGAGCTTGCATGTTTGATTTATTTATTTTTTTTTAACTTGGAAAATACATTTATGCAAAAGAAAAAGACAATACAGGATTTATTAGCAGACTCCTTGCTAAAGTTTTACTGGCCTTTCCAACAGGAAATCTTTTTTTCTGCAGGAAGATCCTGAAAGACAATTACTATTAAATGAGGAAAAGTTGTACCACAATCAAACCTTTCCCAGGAAATCTTTTTATTTTGGCATCTGTCTCTGATTTTACATCACCTTTTCAGGAAATGAATCAATTGTTTTCAGGAAGACCATTAGTGTTATGCTAAGGTTGCAATATTCAGTGGTGCTCTACTGTTTCTCTCACCAACATTTCTCTTTTTCTTCTTTGTCTTGTTTACTTTGTCTACCTTTCTCTCTCATGACAGGTTAACATTTTGAATTCATTAAGTCAGGAATTGCTTTTTGTCGCTGTGTGACTACACTGTGCTTAGTACAACCAGCCTAGGCAGGGTCTGCTAAGGCTGCTGGATCAGAAAACTGAGTGAACAACTTCAAAGCAACAAGTGTGTATGCACCGGACATAAAACAATTCCATGAAGTAAATAAATTGCCCATTCAGGACAGCAGATTTTGAAAAGCATGTCACTGTGCGTGTCAAACACCATGCTGCTTGGTAAGACAGGAGTCAAGAATCCAAAAGATCATCTGAAAGACAGCCTACAAACTGAAACAGATGTCTGCAAAGTGCCTTTGCTCCCAACTGATCTTCTCGCTAGCATCATCCTCATGGCTTTTCATACTGTTTTGACTAGACAGTGATTGATGGAAAGGATGATGCAAAGAAGTTGCTCTCTGTTCTACATAGCAATTTCAGATCATTTCCCATGTCCCTATCTCTAAGTGTGACTTTACTCCTGCCATACTGAGTTAAAGCAACAATTCGACTTAGCCTGGTATTTTTTGTTTGAGAGTGACTGCTCCACACACTTATAGAAGGACATCAGAGGGAGTGGATAGCTAGGGCAGTGCTTCCCTAGCATATCTGTACTCCTATCATCTGGGATCTTCCTGGCTGTACTTCTTCTATTGCAGACCAACCAGCTGGGATTGCCTTGTTCTGCAGAGAGTTTGTTGAACAGAAACCAACAAAGTGCTTTGTGTTCAGACTCAGGCGCTGTCTGTGCCAAATCTGCAGCTGCGGTGCAGCCTTCCCTCTCCAAAGCCACAGAGGTTTGGGTAGCCATCAATACTGAGTCTTCAGCTGATGACAATAAATAGACACAGAATCCCTGAGCTCTCTTGCAAACAAAAAAGGAGCTGCCGCATGTCACCGTCACGCAACAAATGATTTCCGTTCACCCGGAGGTTTGACTGAATTTCAATCACAGGCTTAAAGAGTCAGCCTTGGTTTACTCAGGGGAATGAGGCTGTTTTCAGTGGTCAGCAAAAGGAAGGCCTAGACTGTTCATTAATATTTTAAAATGCCAAACACCAAGATGACATAATGAATGATATATTGTCTCTGCTGCCTCTACATTAAGACAAAGCAATCCAGAGGTTTCTAGCTGAGGGTCAGTTAAAGCAAGCCTCCCTCAGATCCCAGCAGAGCTTCTGTGATCACATTTCTTTCCCCTAGAACTAGTGGCTGGATCCTCCACTGGCTTTCTTCACTCTGGCTGCATGGGAGCCATGGTTTCTCTGCCTGGCTCTCAAACCTCCCAGAGGCCTGTATAAACCCTCTCTCTAGAGAACAGAAATTGTTTTTATTGGTAAAGCTGTGATGTTTTTAATTAGACGCCCCATATAGAGTAGTAAATTGTCATTCAGAAACTTTCATATGGATGCTGTTTATGACAGCAGCTGTGCCTTCAGACAGCACCCAGCTGGGGCCCCATACCCTCTAACCTTGGCCTCACTAGGTTCAAGTTGTCCTGTGTAGCCCTCAGTTGCATTAGCTGATGTTACCTAGTCTGGAGGGTGCAACCCTAGGGTCTGTGCACTGTTGCTGCATATTAGACAGTTCTGATATTACTCAACTCCTCTTCACTTGCATGGTAACTTCTACAACCATATAAATCTAGATTCCTTCAAAAATGGGACTCTGCTTTCTTCTGTATCCCTAGGTATCTAGCTGTGTTCATGCAGACTCTGAGAAGACAAAAGCTGGGATGAAAAAAAGTACTAAAAGCTCAGATTTGCGAGCCTGAGTTCACCATGAGGTCTTCTATGATGGAACATGTCGGTGAGAATAATTTAACATCAGATGTGTATGTCTGAGACCCCAGATTTAAGCAAATCCCCAATTTTCTTTATGAAGTGTTGCCTAGTAGGCAAGCAACTCCTCTGTCATAGTAATATAAGGTTTACTTTCTTATTTATAAGTCTAGACTCTCAATATACAGCATTTTTACAAGGTGAAAATATTTGCTTTGAATTCCTGAAGCAGCACTGACATCATTACTGGCAGATTCAGGAACCTGACACTTCTACATTTGCTTGTTTAATGAGATATAGATGGGCAAGCATTAAGATAAATGTTCCACAGAATTTGAATGATATTAATTCAATACAACAGTCAATGGCTGAAAACCACAGCATTTTCTGAGAGCACACGGCTGATGACACATAAACCTTGTGTTGTGGAGTCTCCACTGCCCTGGTGTCCGCTAGTGTGGAGGTGTGTATGGGTATCACAGAATCACAGAATCATTCAGGTTGGAAAAGACCCTTGGGGTCATCAAGTCCAACCATTAAACCTGCTCTACAAAGTTCACCCCTAGACCACATCCCTAAGCACCACATCAAAACAACCTTTGAACACATCCAGGGTTGGTGACACTTCCACCTGGGCAGCCTATTCCAATGTCTGACTACCCTTTCTGTGACAAAAACTTTCCTAGCATCCAGTCTAAACCTGTCCTGTGGCGGTTTGAGGCCATTCCCTCTTGTTTTGTCACTAATTATCAGTAAGAAGAGACCAGCACTAACCTCTCTACCATGTCCTTTCAGGTAGTTGTAGAGAGAGATGAGGTCTTCTCTGAGCCTCTTCTTCTTCAAACTAGACTCCTTCAGTCCCTCTTCATAAGATTCAGTCTCCAGGCCCTTCACCTGATTCCGCTTCAGTCTTTGTGCTGGATCGCCTCCACTGACTTTGCTCCCTTGTGCCATATGAGGAACCTTTGTAGTGTTCAACGTACAAAGCTATCACTTAGACTTGTTAAATGCCATCCTGTTGGACTTTGCCCATCTGTCTAGATGGTCAAGGTCCCTCTGCAGAGCCCTTCTACCCTCTAACAGATCAACACCTGCTCCCAGCTTGGTGTCATCTGCAAATTTACTGATGATGGACGCAATCCCCTCATCCAGATCATCAATAAAGATATTGAACAGGATGGGGCCCAGCACTGGTCCCTGGGGGACACCACTAGTGACAGGCTGCCAGCTGGATGTGGCACCATTCACCACCACTCTCTGGGCTCGGCCCTCCAGCCAGTTCCTAACCCAGCACAGAGTGCTGCTGTCCAAGCCACAGGCTGACAGCTTGGCCAGGAGTTTGCTGTGAGGGACAGTGTCAAAGGCCTTGCTGAAGTCCAGGTAGACTACATCCACAGCCTTTCCTACGTCCACCAGGCTGTCACCTCATCATAGAAGGAGATCAGGTTGGTGAGGCAGGACCTGCCCTTCCTAAATCCATGTTGGCTGGGCCTGATTCCTTGGCCATCCTTCAGGTATTCCTGATTCCTTGGCCATCCTCAGGCTGCAGATAAATATTGATCAATGACAACAGTTTGCATTGCAGGTAATTCATAGATACAGTTGGAAGCAGGCTGGCTAAGAGTTGTGCTTACTGATGAATTGATCTTGTCTTTGTGTAGAAGAAAGTTCCACAGAGCTCACATATTTGGATCTGATTCATCTGTGGTCTGGAAATCCCTGTCTACTTGGACCATGTGAATTTGTGTTCAGGAATTTAATCTGGATTCAACTTCTTTTAACAGAATATAAAGCCAAAGAAGAAAACTCATTGTTGTTTGAAGGGACTAAAGAATGATGATTTTTGGATGAAAATATTGCTGAAACTCATGGATCCTGTAGTTACCCCCCCCAGTAACTGCACCACATTCCCAGCTGCCCTTTCAAAACAGATACAATGCTCTCTAAGGGGAAGTACACTATGACAAGGATGATAAATCACCCAGACTGGAGGAGCTCCCAAGGTTTAACCAGTCTAGACCCCATATCAAAGATATGTCATTGTCATAGTTGAGTCACTGCTGAAGGAAGTGGAAGGCCCAATATGCAGACTGGACCTGTCCATGGGAAGTATGCTGCCTCCCAGAGGCCTGGGTTAGTTACGTGGGGAGAAGGCTTCCTTCTCTGGTGCAGCCCTCAGGCTAATATCCACTGCTGATCTTTCGGGTAGGCAGTGACAGAGTAACGACAAGAAGTCCAAGGGCAATGAAAAGAGATTTCAGGGCCCTGGAATGACTGGTTAAGGAGTCAGAAGTACAAATAGTGTTCTTCTCTATCCCCTCAGTTGCAGGGAGTGGTGAGGGAATTAAGCAGGAAGAGCCAGCAGATCAATACCTGGCTCTGAACCTGGTGTCACCAACAGGACTTTGGGTTCTTCAACTGTGGGTTGATTTTACAGGACACCAGACCTAGTGGCAATATATGGGATACACATGTCTCAAAAGGAGAAAAGGAGCCTAACCCAGGATCTGGCAGGGCTCATTGAAAGAGCTTTAAACTAGGTTGGAAGGGAGTAGGGCACAAAACCAGGCTTGCTAGAAATGAGCCCAAGAGCAGCACACTAATATTTGAAAGATGGTGTGCTGGTGAGGTCTTTCAATCTGCTGTTTGAGTGAAGGCAGTGAATGGAGATGCAAGGGTCACTAATGAATTAGTAACCACAGGAGCGCCTGAGAACAACCAGGTAGGAATTAGGATTTCTCTCTGTAAAAAGGTGGCAAGACCTTCAGACCCACTGAAGGGCATCTACACTAATGCATGCAGCATGGGAAACAAACAGGAGGAGCTAAAAGTCATCATGTATCAGAAAAACTACGATACAGTGGCCATCCCAGAAATGTGGTGGGATGGCTCACATGCCTGGAGTGCCACAATCAGTGTTTATGAGCTCTTCAGAAGGGATGGGCAGGATGATCTGCTCAAAGGTAGGAAGGCTCTACAGAGGAATCTGGAAATGCTGAATCTATGGGCCGAGGCCAGTTGTATGATGTTTTACAAAGCCAAGTGCTGGGTTCTGCACTTGGGTCCTAAAAAACCAATGCAATGCTACAGGCTTGGGGCAGAGTGGATGGAAAGTTGCCTGGTGGAAAAAGACTTGGGGGTGTTGGCTGGAGCTAGCAATGTGCTCAGATGCCCAAGAAAGCCAACAGCATCCTAGCCTGTACAAGGAACAGTGTTGCCAGCAGGAACAGGGAAGTGATTGTACCCTTGTGCTTGGCACTGGTGAGTCTGCACCTCAAATACTGTGTTCAGTTTTGAGCCCCTCACTACAGGAAAGACACTGAGGTGCTGGAGCATGTCCAGAGAAGGGAAACAAAGCTGGTGAAGGGCCCAGAGAACAAGTCTTATGATGAGTGACTGAGGGAACTGGGGTGGTTTAGTCTGGAGAAGAGGGGACTGAGGGGAGACCTATTGCTGTCTACAGCTACCTGGAAGGAGGATGTAGTGAGGTGGGGGGCAGTTGAGTGATAGGATGAGGGGAAATGGCCTGAAACTGTGCTGGGGAGGTTTAGATTGAATATTAGGAGAAATTTCTTTACTGCAAGAGTGGTCAGGCATTTAGTTAGGCTGTCCAGGGAGGTGGTGGCACCACTGTCCCTGAAGGTGCTCAAAAATGTGTAGACCTGGTGCTTTGGGACATGTTTTAATGGCTGTGGTGGTGTCAGGTTGATGGTTGAACTTGATGATCTTACAGGTCATTCCCAATAGAAAAAAATCTATGGGTCTATGATTCTGATACATGACTCAGTGAGACAATTTATGTTGACAAAATAGAGGTTCTTCTTCACATTGAAAATCCCATCCAAAGTTGAAAATAGCTTTCATCATAGGAATGTATTACAGAATCACAGAATCACAGAATTTCAGGGGCTGGAAGGGGCTCAAAAGATCATCTAGTCCAACTGCCCTGCCAGGGCAGGATCACCTACACTAGATTGCACAGGAACTCATCCAGGCGAGCTTTGAATATCTCCAGATAGGGAGACTTCACAACCTCCCTGGGCAGCTTGTTCCAGTGCTCCATCACCCTCACAGTGAAAAAAATTTTACGTGAAACTTCCTATGCCTCAACTTCCACCCATTGCCCCTTGTCCTGTCATTGGGCACTACTGAGAAGAGCCTGGCTCCATCCTCTTGGCACTCACCTTTTACATATTTATAAACATTGATGAGATCACCTCTCAGTCTCCTCCTCTCCAAGCTAAAGAGCCCCAGCTCCCTCAGTCTCTCCTCATACAGAAGATGTTCCACTCCCTTAATCATCCTTGAGGTTCTACACTGGACTCTCTCAAGTAGCTCCCTTCAATCTCTCTTGAAGTTAATTTTTTTTGCACACTGCTTCTTCTATTTTTATTCTTTTTCCTTATGTTTATTATCACTGTGTACCACAGATTCTTCTCATGTTCTCCACCCCTCCCCATCCTGCCATGTCTATGCGTCCACAACTTCCAGGTTTGGTAGAGTAAACATTATCTACTCTCTGATGTGATGACTTCCAAAAGCGTCAACATTTTTGCATCAGGGCCCAGACTTTGTTAAAGCCTTACTTCTAAAAAACCAAACAGCGTACCAGATATGGTCAGAATCAGGAGGCCCTTGAGAAGCTCACATATGGGACTTAACACCTACCTGCTCCAAATGACTTGCCATGCTATATAGCTTTGCCTTTGACTATCACTTCCTGGGATCTAAGAAACTGTTGGAAAGTTTTACTTTTTCATGGACAGTCTTCCATGACTGATGTGAGGCAGAATGGCAGAATCTAATTTATTGTATATTTTCCTAGGAGAGGAGAAATTAAAGAGGAAAGGTCTTCAAAATCCTTGTATTAATTGCTCAAGATTAAACCCTGCCTCTGCGAAAATAACTAGCAAAACTTCACTCAGACTGGGTCAGGGTCTCTGTTCCTTGATTATCAAGCCTCAGAGACAGAGACAGGTGATTGCCAACCTTTTCTCAGGGTGGAAGCCATGAGACATGCTTGTTTTTAGAATGCTTTTGCATATTTCTGAGTTTCTGAAGGAAAACCTAGTCAGGATTCCCTTTAGCATGACAAAGTAAGTGTCTTTATAGTGTTTTGCATAACCACGACCTTTTCATAAAGGAGTTTTGTAACATGTTTCACTCAATTTTCCCTCACCATCTCTAAACATAAATTCTCACCTACTTTAAGAAGCATTTCCCAGCTACATCATCTCTGTTTCAAATGCTTGTGATAATTTCCTTGATTTTTGTTTTAATTGTGGAAATTTCCATTACTTCTTCAATGGGTTAAGGAGAGAGAACGATGTGAAATTTCAGTGGAGGAAAAGATGGATGTCTTTATTTCAATGTATTTCTTGAGAAATTAATGAAAAAGCTTCATAGTGAGGATAAATTGACCAATTAGTAAACATAATGCATGGAAAACTTTTTAAGATTGCAGATGCTGTAATCTGCCGGGAACCTCTACATCTCAAAACAGGAACATGATAGAGTCCTAATTATTCTGCAATTGGAAAAGCTGATAAATGAAACTGTCCATCTCCAAAATATGCAGAATGTCTAACAGGCATCTGATCTTGAATTTCAAATCAATAGGATTTAATATTTCACTAGTAATCATACATATGAAAATCAATGCTGTCAGGGTTGGTAATGCTCTTCTATAGAAGAGATAGTTACAAGTCCAGGAGACTGGAGGCAAATATTCAGGGATGAACTAACACAAGCTGTTCTAAAATTCTTGCCTGTTTGTTGAAAAAAGCAAACACTATTTTATTGTGACTTTATATATGTGTAGACTTCGTATGCAGACCTCTCTGGAAAGCAGTTGTTCAGAACCATACTGACATTTATTGAGGGTAAGACACCCTTGTGCTATAGATATTCAAAACTTGTTGTACTGGTCAGCACATGACCATAAAATGTAAAACTTCCCTGTGAAACATTGCTGAGTCTTGTAAAATGGGTGAGGTATCCAAGGGTCACTAAATATGTACCTCTCTTCAGGCTGGTCTTACAGCACCACGTATGTCCTTCATGAGATGATCAGAAGATCCTTCCTCCCTTTCCTCTCCTTCCTCCCCTTTCTCCCCTTCCTCCCCTTCCTCCCCTTATCCCATCATAATTTTACAAATTGGCTGTGCCTGAGAGATAAGAGGAGTGGTCTCTCTACAACCATCCCTCCTTTAATGTGCTCCTCCTGTATCTACCATACAGGAGATGGGCATCCAGAGTGATTAGCTGCTTTAGTTTGTATAGAGGGAGCAATGAAGTGGTGTAATGGACTGATCCCAAACACTATCCCACCAATCCAAAGCAAAGCTTTCAGGTGTGCTTTTTTGACCTCTGACACACACATGTTTTGAAAAAGAGGAAAGGATTTTTTTGTGAATGCAGATCATCTCAAAATCTAGTGAGCTTGGAATTGAAGGGTTATCTGTTTCCTGTGTTTTGGCCAAAAGAGAAGGTCATTGTAGAAGATCTAGCACGACACTAAAAAAGAATACTTCAGAAGTGCAGAGCCTAGAAAGCAAAGAACTGTCTTACAGTAGGTACTTCAGCTACCTAGACACATTTCTTAAGCACCATATTCTGGACTGTTGCAAGTCCTCAGACAGATGATAACACATCTGTGGCAGTCTTATCTTCAGATCATAAATTCTCCAAGTTCTTCCCAGAGAGCAAAGATGAGCTTCAGGACTCATCTACTTTTTGCTTTCAGAGTTATTAAATGCTAGTCTCTGAAGATAACTCATAAACTGTCAGAAATTATTGCTTGGTTATATTTCTCCAATAACTATTCTGAGGTCACAGTAGTTCCTTGGATTTGAATTTTTTCCCTGGTTTTGATTTTTTAAATTTCTCTGTATGTTAAGAAAGCTGCTGAAAAGAGACAGTTTACAAATTATCCCCCCTTCTGCTAACTGACCTCTGAATGACAAATAACTTAAAAAACACACATAATGGAGAGAATATTGTGGGAGAATATTGTATATTTGTCCTCTCCACTACAATAGAAGTAAGGCTTTCTTAAGTGAAAATTATTCCTAGTTTTATAAAGTACATTTCATGGATTTCCGATTATGTTTGTGTTTACAATTCATCTAAACTTGATTCTACAACCAGATATCACTGAGACAGTGTGCATGTATTTAGCCTTACTTGGGGCTGTCTTGCAGTCCATGTTTGTCTGGTTCCAAACAGCACAAGTATGAGAATTTTTCCTCACATTCCCTGTTTCTTGGGGATTGGTATCCGAGGCACAGCTCATGGCAACAACAGTTTGAAAACTTCATTCTGTGTTAAGAATTTTTCTGAACTTGCCCCAGATGAACTATTCCCCAGATGAACAACACTGTCTGTCTTTACTGGTCAGAAAGAAAGACAACCTAGGGCTACAGGTCTAAAAGGTGCATATCCCTCCCCTGGCCTGCCAGTGGCCATGAGCAGTTTCTCATTGTTGCCAGAGCTATGATGTTTTGAACCATTGTGCTGACGTGGCTGTTGCAGCAATATCATCACAGTGCTAATATCAAATCATGTCTCGGTTAGAGTAAAAAGATAAAAGGCACTAAACCAGTTTGATTCTTTCCTTGCTTTGCTTCATTTACTGTGTTTCACTCTCTTAGTGTTTTTCTCAGCTCATAACTCTTCTGTTTAGCCTGGAAATTTCAAGGCTCATCTATAGCTAACTGACTGTGACTGTGGTCTGCTAGAGAACAGACAGCATAAGTATATTAATGGCCATGTGGTGCTTTCCCACTGGTAAAAACCATTTATTATTATGAGTACATTAATAATATGACCTATTTGTATCCTTGTAGAATGATATAATGGTCTTAATGATTTTTTATATTGTTACACTATGTTTCCACTTGCAGAGGTACAGGAAAATAAAATCAGCCCTTGTCTAACTCTATATGCTTATTCTCTGTTAAACAGTACAAAAAGATATTGCTGACTGCAGAGTATGGGGACTGCAGAACACAGTCCAATGAGTGATGGAGAGGTGCAGGATCAAGGCAAATAAAGGAAAGGCTTCATCAAGAAAATTGTGTCTTGCATCTCACCTGTCTTGTCATATGTAACGACTACACCGTTAGAGCCTCATTCACTTGTGAGAAGTTAAGAGAATGCCTACATTGGTAAACTGAAGCATGCTAGGTGGTCCTTGGACTTCCAAGTATAATTATCCACACTGAAAAATCTGAACCTGATTACTAGCATCATTTAAACATGGTGCATTAGTTGATTTCTAGGTCATTGCCAGCCACATCTCAAGGTTAGGATGGGAAGGGGAATGCTTCTACCTCCTAATAGAGATGAGGCTGTGCCTCATCTGCAGTGGCTTTCTGGTATAGTCCCCAACACTCTCCCAACATGTCTGTTCATCTCCTCATATCCCTCCCACTAATGCTCTCACTCAATGTCCAACAAAATCTTGGTGCCATGTTATAGAAGGACCACTCTAACTATTTTTTAGGCCACAAATAAACAAAAACAGACAGAAAAAATAAAGTGTTTGGCATGGGACTACATCATCTTGATAAGGCTGACTGCCTGGCTGTGCCTGATGAAGGATGTGGGAGGATCACAAGGACTGAGCTCCACGTGAAAGTGCTTTGTTTTGCACAATGAGGTTAGCCATGAAGGTAACTACAAGCACATCACTTGATGTGTGTGTGCCATAAAGAAAATAGCAATGGCTTATCTATATGGAGTAGAAACAGTCCCTCAAACTAACACCTTCAGTCTCCTAGGCTTAATTAATCTTCCTTGAAGAGAGGGACCAGAACACAAAGGACACCAGAGATTATTACTCAGTCCAAAACTTTGCTACAAATATTTTAGATCTTTCTTGATAGTTTTTCTCTCCACACATGCTTGGATCTCACTTGTCTTTCCACCGTCACATCAGCTGGGTGATTTGCAGCTAAATGTATTGATAAATATTTGCAGCTAATACATCAAGATCTCTCACCTTGTGTCTTTTCTGATTGTTAATCTCCCAATTCTTACGAGAAATTCTTGTTCTTGGTCCTTACTAGTGTTTGTTTCATGTGGTTCACAAATCTGATCACTAAATTTCAACCTAACGCAGTTACTATCAAGATAATCCAATTCTCCCTGGGGTATGTTCTAACCCTCCTACTTTACATTACTTGCACACATACTGTATTTTGCACCAGTCATTAAAAGAACAGCTGAGAAGATTGTCCTAAGATGAGCCCTTGTAACCTCTGAGAAATCCAGTTCTTTCAGTGGAGTTCATTATCATCTCTCTTTAATTAGTTTCTTATAGTTCTCTAATAATCTTTATCTGCTCCCATTACATAATAACTTCCCATACTGCACCAAAGAAAATGTTTTACTGACATGAATAGATCCAGCAGACTCCATTGCCTTAAAATGGAATAAATCAGTCATCAGATTATGTGAAAGGTATTAGATTAGTCTGGAATGATTATTTTTTCAAATATCATGTTGATTTAATAACATTTTCCATTTTCTTTGAGGATTTTAATTTTTTTTCCTTCAAATTATGTTTTAAAGGTCTATATGCTACTCAGGTCAGACTTACGAGCCCAGAGTTACCAAAGTTAAGTGATCCTTCTGTTATTCTCTGAAGATTTGCTATGATCACTGCTTTGACAGGTTTATTAAAAATCCTTCTTAACAATTTTCAGCTACATGCAATCTCACCTCCCTCTTCCTGCTGCTTTCTGGAATGGAGATTGCAATATTTCCAGCTGAAGGACATAAAGTTCTTTGTTTTCTCATCTCAAAGACTAACCATTTCTTTTCCTGTACATTCATTCTCATTAGCTGTCCTTGAGTTTCCAATGTTATGTGTTTATTGATCTTTAATGAACATGAGGCAAATTGTTCTTAGAATATTTTTTTAGTTTATTTGCATTACTTTTAATCCTTAATCCACTCTCAACATTGCAATTGGCTCTGTTTCTCTGGTCATCATCCTTCACTCTTATTTATATAACTGAGGAAGTTTTGCTGGTTTTGGCTTCATAAAGTTCAACTAAACTTGGATTTTGGCAGCTTTATCTTCATCCCTATGCTTCCCCACCTCCAGGATGCATCTGTCTGCACTTCAGCTTTTTCTCCTTTCTTAGTCAGGTGCTGTTCTTGTGCAGTGAAAGATGTGAGCTGGGCTGACAGCCCTGAGTTGGGCTCTTTGCTTACAGTTTTATGTGCAATATCCATGCTTTCAAAAAAAGGGAGGGTGATTGGATTTCTCCACTCTTCTATTGTTCACCCCACTTTTATGATGTTAAATCACATCAGTCAGGTTTATGATAATGTAATAGAAAATAATTATTTTCCAAAAACAAAGCATAAACCTTACAATCATGTTCACCTCATAAATTTCTCATTCAAGTGCTGACACTTCTTTACTTAAAATTGTGAGAATATGCTACTTCAGGTGGATGACTAAGGCAATAGTACACATCAATATAATACTGTGAGAGCGAACTGCCCAAGTTAATCTGAGTTGTAGACCTTAGAGAAAGAATTAAGGATTCAGACTCCATTTAATTTTATTTATTTATTTGTTTGTTTGTTTCCCAGCAGTGGTAACCTTTTTATGAGTGTAATCTAGAATGAAACTCAACAGACCCATTTCTTTTCTTCTTGGGACAGATCAAAGACAATTCTATGGATGTCAGCAGGGTTGGAGAGAACACCATGAAAGCAAATCCAAAGAAGGCAGAATATGATGTTTTAAAGGAAATTTTTAAAAAGGACCTTTCCTAGATGTAGCATTTTAAAGAAAGTGCAAGCAGAAAGAGGTAGATCTGTATGGTAGTTTTAGGCTGTGCCTGGAAAATCTTCCACAGATCCTGAGCAGAAAATAATTAGAATGTAAATAAACTACCATTGGGTGTAAAAGGGAAAAATAATGATAAGGTCTAAATAATCCTGTCAGTCTGAAAACTAACATAAACTTAATTTGGTAAACTAACTCTCTTTTTGCCTTCCTTTACTCTAGCAGATACTCTCTCTGGCTTCTGCTGGTTTTGCTGACTTCGAACACCTTCTTGTTGTGGTTAAGTACTAACAGCCTACTGTCTGCTCTTCTCTTTCTCTTGTCCTGTGTGCAGGGGGGAAGAGGGGGAAGAGGAGGAAGCTGTTCGTAACCCCCACTTTTGTCCAGGGGGATTCTTGTGTTGTTTATAAATTGTACATATATGTAAATATTGTGTATTTTGTACATATTCATTGCATTTCATATTTCTAGACTGTATTTTTGCTTGTAAATACAGCTTCATTTGCTTTCAGCTGAGCTGGTCTGGCGATTCTATGTTAGGGGTAATCTCAACCCACCACTATCTGTTGAGGCTTGGTGTGGACTTTAGAAGAATGCAAATTGTCATTTTGCTTTCAGTGGTTGTGGCTGGGCAGGATGGAACAATGACTGTGTTAATACAGTTCCTGTGTCTTTTAGTTTGCTTCCATTTTGAATCAGCAACCCTTTAGACATATTCAGAAACACTCTACTTTGGAGACATTGATAAGTTACAACGTGCTGTTTCAAAGGGGTTTTGCAGACTCAGCAGTGGGTGAAAAGTTATCTTACACTATATCTTCCTTGATTTAGAGATACACCCCAGAGTACAAGCACCAGTGGGCATTCTCTTATTGATCCACAAATTTCCCTTTCCACAGTGGTTACCAGCCATGTCCTTTGCTGCTAACCCCATGTCATTTGTGGCTAGAAAATGAAGACACCCAAGTATGCTATTGTCAGTCCCAGTCCTCAGTGGACTGTAACATGGGAGCCTGGGGAAGCCTAAGTCTGCAAGCCTCTGACGCCTGGCTCAGTGCTGCCAGGCAGCAACATGACAAAATTAATTTCTATGATGCAAAAATTAGATCTGATTGATAGGAAGCTACTAATAAAATGTCATATATTATAGATGTGGAAGGACCACAGTGCCAGTGATAAAGTGAGATTGGTCAAGTCTGACAAACGTGCATCAGAGCTGTGTTATTGACAGTGGGGGATAGTATTGATTGAGCTGCCAAGCTTATCATATTACACAATTATGATATTAGATTTGCATTTTTAATTCTTTTAGAAGAAATTGGCCCAAGGCAATTACTAGAGAGAAATGCTGTGATGGAGCCTGCTGGTCCAGAAAGGAGGAATCATAAGCTTTTAAGAAGCAGCAGCCATTGTCAAATAAAAGTTTTGCCGAGAAGACCCATGACAACAAAACAATGGAAGTACAAAACCAATAAAGCTTTAAAGGATTTGTTCCAAACATTATTGTCTCAAGGGACAATAATGCAAAAGCAGATGACCATTAAACCTGGGCTAATAAAGATGAGATCTACAGGCTCCTTGCTTTGTACAGATCACAACCCCTATGGATGTGCAGCCTGTAGAGTCATGGAGAGTTTTTCCACATAATATCTTCTTTTTCTACAGCACAGTGTGCAAAAAAGTTCTAAATCTTTTAATGATAGGCCTCATCTGTTGGCATAAGCCACCCAGGCTGGAAGCTTCTCTTGTAGCTCTTTTGCAAATCAAGCCAGTGACTATCACCCAACAGAATGAATGAGTTGGACACAATCTTTTCTCCTCACTGATATGCTCATTACATAAAGTGATTGTGGGAGTTAGTTCTTCTGGGATTCTCTCCTCAAAGGAAATATCTTAAAGGCAAACCATTGGTCTAACCCTCTCTTGGCCCACGGCAGGTCATGTGAACAGGACATAAGGCTTCTGCTGCCTTCAATGTATCAATGGAAAAGACACTGATCATAATTATTCCTAATGTTGACTATTCAATGTATCAATGGAAAAGACACTGATCATAATTATTCCTAATTTTCACTATTGCAAGAATAAGGTTTTCACTATGGAAAGAATAAAGTTTTTGAACTATCTCAAGATACGTAGATGAAATGTTCTGAGCGTTAGGGTTTTGACTATCTCCTTTTCAGAGTAATTGATTTTTGAAGAACATTTTTGTGCTGAAGAACCTAAACAGAGTCAGCAATGTTGTATTAAATGATTCCTTCCTCTTCCCAGTCATGGCTCGTCTGTATCCAGCTAGCTTTTCTTTGACTTGTTAACATCCAACATTCTGACTGGAAGTTCAGGGACCGCTTTCCATTTTTTTCTGGAGACAAGCAATACAAGAAACTTATGATCTGGAAGGAATGGAGCATTTCAAAGGTAAATTTTCCTTACAAAAAGGTTATTCTTTAGAAGAATAGCCAAGACAACAAAATCCTTAAGGAATAAAGGAAAAGGGAAAAAAATGGAGGAAAGAAGTATGTAAGCTTGTTTCAGAGCTTGATATATTTTCTGTTAGAGTTGAACTTGAGCTGCCAAGATGAAACCTACAAGGCTCCCACAGCTGAGGGCTAAGGTCCACAGCTCGGTTGTGGTTCAGGCCCACTTTTAACATCTCAGAAAAATGTCAGAGCTATGTCTTTTATTGTATTTAGTGACCTGAAACAGAAGCAGGTCCCTGACCTCTCTCCAGCCCTCTGGAACCTCTGTACTGGGCAGAGGGCACACAGGAACCAGCCAGTGGAAACACTTCTGAGCTGCTTTCTGCATACCACTGCCAATGTGCTTCTGAGTCATGACACTTGTGTGATACCATGTGCACAATTATACAGTTAGTGTAGGGAGGGGTTGTGCTACTGATGAAACAAGCCTTTTCACAGGCTCAATGGCTTTGTTATTTAATCCTGAGATATTGTCCAAAAGGCTGTTCAAGGCTTCTGGGATGCACAAGTGGTTCTGGTTTAGTACAGCTACTGTTTAGACTATGTATTGGGTGGTACATTGTGATTAGTGAGCTTGGTGGTCATCCTTTCACAGTATTCTAACCTGTTTCCCTTTTGGTTTGCATGAATGTTTCTAAAAGCAGGATGGTATAAGGTCAATAATTCTGATTATTAAGGGGCAATCAAAGGTTAAAGGCATCCAGGAGCAAGGGAAGATCCTGAAGTTCAAATACTTTCTTATTCCTTACTGATTTTTTTCCCCAATTGATGGCACACTTTTCTTATGAGGATGTTAACTACCATCATTGTATTAAAATACTCTCCAGAGAGGACAACTTAAAAAATATCTGATGTCTGGGCATCAACTGTTTCATGAAACTTGCTATGGTCCTGGTCCAAGGAAAATATTTGTTGCTCTGAATTCAGCAGGACTTGTATGGAACAATAGGGTTTATAAGCTTTCCTAAACAATGATCCTTTGTATTCTGAGCTATGTGACGTTCTTTTGCAGGCCTGGCATAGATATTACACGTGTTTCAGGATAGTTATTTTGTTGTTAAGTACATTGAACTTTGCCACAATGGACTCAGCAGATCGTAATGGTGAAACGCTACAATTACCCAACAGCACAAATCATTTAACAGTAAAACGTAAAAAGACAGTGACACAGCCTGTGCCCACTTCCTTCTGCATCAATTCAGTTATCATAGCATTTTGAGAAATGTAATGAAAAAACATCCCCTAACTCAGGCAGTGATCGTGTCAGAGGTAGCAAAAGACCTCAGGTGGCCTATTGGGAGATTCAAGTTCACAATGGTAAGTGCAGCAACAGGAGAAAGAGGGGGGAGGAAAGAAGCCTTAAATGACCTCTTTCTTACTGTGATGGTTTTAAGACTGGCTTTTTAATTTTTCTTCACAAAGTTCAAGCAGAGAAAGTGAAAGAATGTAAAAAAAATCACTAATGGGTGTAAGAAAGCAGAATAATGATTATTCTAAACACTTCCATTGGAGAGGCAGAAATGTTTAAGAATCTCTACTCAAAACAAGGTTGGGGCAGTCTGAGCTCAGCTTGCTCAGCTTCTGTCTGTCTGCTTTTTCTTTTCTGGCTGAAGATAACACACTGACCTCAGCCTCTCTGCTTCTTGACTCTCTGCCTTCTGCCAGGGGAGTCTGGGGGGGATTCCTTCTGGCTGGGGGGGAGGCCCCTTGGGGTAAGCAAAGGGGGCTTGGTTGTGCTTTTCTGTTGATTGTACATATTTGTAAATGTTGTAAATAGTGTATATTTGTACATATTCATTGCATTTCATCATAGATTGTAGATTTGCTTGTAAATACAGCTTTCATTTGCTTCCAGACTGAGCTAGCCTGGTTATTGTCAGTGTGGATAGGGATTTCAGCTCTCACACCGTTACACTTACCTGCTCCTTTGAGGGGTATTACTCTTCCGTAGTTCCATCCTTTGCAGCTGATCCACAGCAAGACTATGTAATCATAGAATCATAGAATGGTTTAGGTAGGAAGGGATATCTAAAGGTCATCTAGTCCAACCCCCTCTGCAGTAAGCAGGGACATCCTCAACTAGATCAGTTTGCCCAGTGCCTTGTTGAGCCTCACTTTGAATACCTCCAGGGATGGGGCCACAACCACCTCCCTGGGTAACCCATTCCAGTGTTCCATCACCTTCATGGTAAAAGGCTACAGAAACCATGTGCTCAAACAAAAGTATAAACAATATGTGTTGAATTCATGCACACATGCACAGATATAGAAGAGCATGAACACCTATGAAATAAAGATGTTTCATTCACATAGGCTCACAGGAAGAGGATTTTTGCTGCATCTGGCCAGAGAGTAGAAAGTCATTGTTATGAAACTTTTAATGTTCCAGAAATGTTTTTGTTGCACACTGAAATGAAAACAAAACTTTTAGAATGCTTTTCTCACTTGGAATTGTGTCCAAAAGTACTGTTTTCAGATTGAAAAGTTCCAAGTTCTGGTACAGGCTTTCCCCTGCTTCTGGGGTTCAGAAATCTTTGTCAAAACCAGTGTGTCTCCACAAAATATTTCAGTGTTGATAAGCAGCATATTTTAATGGAGTGGCATTTTGTTGAAAATATTCCAGCCAGCTCTAGCTGCAGCCTTTTGTGAGCCTGGGCAACTGACCATTATTAATATTGCTGCATCTTTCTTTTCAAAGGCCATCGTGACTCTTGATGATCACTAGACATCAGGAACTAATTATTTAGGATGTGGGATAAGACAGGGAGAGGGTGAGGGGATTCACAGTGTGGTTTATTGGACCCAAGCATGGGATAGTATTAATTATCCATGGGTTGAAAAACGTATTTTCTGGTTTTGATGTATTTATGTAAAAAAAAGAATCACCCCACTTCAGCTGGCTGTGAGTTCTCATCCCAGACAAGAATGAGGGCTCCCTGGATGAGCACCCAGGCAGCAGGGCCAGGGCAGCCTGCTATTGGCCGTGGGCCTGATCATGCCACTGCTCTGGTAGTGGTTAACCACACAGCAGCCAAAGATGTTGCATAGCTGTGACATTTCTATGTGCTAGGAGCCTGATCTCCTTGTGTTTGTGACAATGCTCGGAGGAGTTCCTCAGGATAGAATGAGACAGGGTGAGGGGAGAAGGCATCATCTCATCCCTCTAATCCTAATGCCTTGCTAATCTTCTTCTGCCCTTGCCTACCTGCACTGATAGTGTTTTGGGAGCGGAGAGCTACTTGGCTGGCTGGCTGGCTGGAGAGTTTTTGCTTGAAAAAAAAAATACATACAGCAAGGTTCTGTCAAGCCCCTGGTGTATAGAAAGTGACTTGAAGGCTGCCCACAGCTATGCAGGTGTATAGAAGGGTCAGGGCATCAATGTATGTGCAAAGCTGGACTGCTCATGGGTCCAGCATACTGCCAAAAATAATAGGGCTGGGATGTGGTGCTTAATCCCTTGTGTTCTCAGTGTGATGGAGTTGGGAGACAAGAATTGTGCTGTGTTATACCTGGCCTTCAGCTGGCTGCCCCAAGGAGTGCTCTGGTGACACTGCTCAATAATGAAGTGAGAAAGACAAAGTTACTAAATGCGAGCATAGAGGAAGAGAGGAAAAATGGATATGATGCTCTTGGAGCTTGTCCATCCCCTGAGAAGAGACTGAGTATGTGCTTACAGGAGCATGAGTGTAATGAGGAGCATGAGGAGCCAGGAGAGGGGTGCTGTCTTGGAAACACTGGAGCTTTTGGCAACACTGTGCAATTTAAAATGGAAGTTACATTGCATATATTATCATATTATCCTTCCAGTTTAACGTTTTGGTTCACTATGTAAAGCAAATAAGATAAAACATTGTTGTCCATGGCTTTCCTTTCCTTCCTGGTGTAATGGTGTCTGCTTTACATACAGCTACACACTTCCTGCCAGGCTGTCACATACTGGCCACTATTACAACACCTCCTGTGACAGCAGATCCTCAGGAAAAGCAGTTTGGGTGCAGAATATAATTGATGTGTACAGCTTTGCTCACTGTTTTCATTACATATTCATATGCATACTGTCATCATGGCAAGCCTTTCTTATTAAGTGGCTCTAAAATAAAACACAGCACTACAAGAACAGTGGGACACTTTCCTCCTCGTCTTCACTGGAAGTTAGTTTGTAGGCAATTACTGCATTTTGAAACACTTTTATTTGCACTGCAGGAAGCAGAAGTGTTGTTTTTTTTTTTTAATTACTTATTGATGAGTTAGATCAGGACGCATTTGTTATCTGCTTAATCTTAAAAAAAAAGAAACAAACAAAACAAAACAAAACAAAACAAAACCCAACCAACCAAACAAACAAAAAAACCACCTGACCCATTTTCAATGTCAGGGTGTGTATGGTGCTTATGAGTGCACATGCACGTGGCTAAACCATGGTCTTGGCCAAGAAATTGGTATGAGAAGTGGTTCTGCCAATTACACCTTTGAATTTCAAGAGCAGGGCAGATAGGCTACTGTCAAGCTTCATCTAGCTCCAAATGATGTTATTTTAGTGCTCCTCCTGTTAGATGGAACACATTTATTTCCTGTTGATAGTATATAGCTGATGGCAGATAATTGCACTGACAGATTTAGAGACATCAGGCAGAGTTAAGAGCCAGACTGTTATGAAGGAAAAAGGAGGAGACTGTGGTTTCACTGACAAGCAAAAGCCACAGGGAGACAGCCTTTCACTGGGCCTAGACAGCTAACATCCATTTACACCTTCAGAAAGCTCCTTCATGTTTTGTAATAGTTCACACTTCAGCTACAGTGCTCAGTGAAGATCAGTCAGATTTCTAATGTTATTCTAATATTCTAATATTCTGACCATATGATCTTCCCATGACAAAAGATGGCCCACCAGAAAATTCACAGCTTTGTTGTTAATTTCTACACCTGAGCAATGCAGGGGCACTGGGGGGAAGGGTTACATAAAATGGTTACATCTATGGCACTTGCCTCATGAGGTGAGACTAGCAGAAGCCACAGTTGCCTCTTTTTGTACAACATTTCAGGTGAAAATGACTTTTAGTCCACATTTAATCAATTGTCCATATAAATGTTTTGGCTAAAAATAGCTACAGGAAAACCTAGATGCAAAGGTGATGTACAGAAGTTTTTGGCTAAAGGGGCAGGTTCTGTACTGGTGTCAAGACAGGAGCTGGGCGTTATGAGCTTCTGACAGCACCAAAGGGTCGCTTGGCTTATTGTTAAACTTGAAGGTTTTCATTTTCAGCTGAAACTGTACTTGGCTTTGGACTTTTCATTTAACCAGGGATGCATTGTGGAGAAGGCAAAATGAGCTGATCCTATATACACAACAAGAATTGTGGAAATTATTGGAATATGGAAGAGAATTATGGAAAAATTCTGAGCAGTTATTGAGACAGCACTGAATTTATGAAGTGGAGTATTAGACATCTGCTTATCAGTTATTCCTATGTGCCAGGTATTTTCAGAAGTATATTTGTGTAAGGTTGACTCTTTCTGAGGGATATTTGAGTTCTTATACAAATCTGATTTACTATTATTGAATAAAATTGAGATGACTAGATTTTACCTGGAATAGTACAGCTATTGTTTTTCCCTTTCTTTTGTGCAGACAGAAAGCAGAATTCAAATACTCTTTAGTTAAATTTTTCTTTGCCAGATCAGGTGACAAAAAGACAACAAACATAATGCCTTCAATCATTCCAGTTCTTTAAGTCCCAGTCAATAAGTTTATTGCCTTTCATCTCTTCTGCTCTTAACATAACTTAAAAGCATTGGAGTCTAACAAGTGCTCCTGCTATAACAAGACTATCAGTTTCATTGATTTCCTAAGAGGAAAACCTCCAGCTAAAACTCAAGAAAGAGATTAATACAACTACCTCTTAATAATATTAACTTTCTTGAAATCAATATTTTTTCTCATATTACACTAGACTTTGCTACATACCAGGTGCTATACAAATAATCACAATCAATACAGAGCCTGTGTACTTGCAAGGACCTTTTCAAAGGGTGGCATAATGGACAAGATTTAGCCAAATCCATTCTGAAAAGTCAGAGTGCCACTTTGACCTCAAACAACAGGAAGGGCTGTTGGGGGCTCCAAAACCAGAGGGTTTTTGGTTAGGCTTGTCATGGTCCTAGGGGTGACTAATGTGTGAGGATAGAAGTAACACTCTTGGCCATGGGGGAATCAGTTGTTTCTGTAACAGCATTGTGCTGCAGAAGTCAGGCTGGAGACCTTTGTTAAAATCCTGCAATTGAATTGGTAGAAAGTTTGGGGTGATTTCCAGCCTTGAGTAGAGTTCATTGGTATTCTGGATACAGAAATACAGAAAGAATGAGGCCACCTACAGCCAGTTTCCCAGGACTGTTTTCAGGAAGCTTTTGAATATCCCTGAAGAGGGAGACTTCACCGTCTCCCAGAGCAGCCTGTGCCAGTCCTCAGTCATCTTCACAGTGAGATTGTTTCCTGTTGTACAAACAGAGCCCCTTGTGTTTCAGCTGGACAAGGACAAATTCTGCACACTGCTTAGTTGCATCTGTTAAACCCTTTGATGTTTAACTTACCAAGTATGGAATCATAGAATCATTTTGGTTGGAAAAGACCTTTAATATTATTGACTCCAACCATTACCTAACTCTACCAAGTTTGGTGTTAAACCACGTTCCTTAGCACAAGAACTACATGTCTCTCAAACACCTCAAGGGGTGGACATGCAACTACCTTCCTAGGGAGCTTTTCCCAGTGTGTTATAACCCCTTCAGTGAAGACCTTTCTTCTAATATCCAATCTAAACCTCCCCTTGCACAGCTTGAGACCATTTTTATTTTGTCTTATCGCTTGTTATTAGGCAGAAGAGACCAACACCCACCTCACTACAGCCTCTTTTCATGTAGTTGTAGAGAGAGATAAGGTCTCCCCTTAGTCTCTTCCAGACTAAACAACCACAGTTCCCTCACCTGCTTCTCATAAGACCCTTCGCCAGCATTGTTGCCCTCCTCTGTATCAGCTCCAGCTCCTCAACATCTTTCCTGTAGTGAGTGGCCCAAAACCAAACAATCAAGGTGTGACCTCACCAGTGCCGTACTGAGGGTGCATTCAATCCCCTCAATTAGATCATTGATAGAAACATTAAGGAGAACTGGCCCCAGTACTGAGCCCTGGGGAGCAACAACTGTGACCTTGCAGCCCAGGGACATTAATTACCACTGTCTGATAGGAAAACTCAAATAAAAATCCTTTTGTTAATTGGAATATATTGCCAGCCCACAGGGATGCCAGTGAAGCAGGATATCTCATGGCCCCTTCCAGATTCCCACAAAGAAACTCCAGGGCCTGGCATAGTGTTATCACTGTGCATCATCATGACTGTGTGCATGTTGGATAAATCAGGGGGAGTCCCACACTCAGCATGCCTCACTACATTACAATTTGTGTCATTATTGTAGGGCTTTCAATTTTTGTTATCTATCTATAGCCTTTAGAATGTATGAGGAGTTTGGAGAGTCTGTATTCACTGTGATGCTTTTTGAAAGTCATCCTCTGATGAGATCTATCTGAAAAATTAAAATATTTGGGTAACCTACCTAGTGCCCTGGTTTGAATTAGAACTGAAATTCTATTCAGTGATTTTATTTTTCACCTGAGTCTCCTGTAAGTGACATCACTTTCTGAAGTTAACAGCCTATTTTTACAGTCTCAGTGTTGGCTTCTAAAAGAGAAATTGCTTGATGTTTATAGTTGCTACTAAGGATTGGTATGCAAAAAGGCTTTTGCTTATACTTGACCAAGGTCACTGCTAAATCTTGTGTGCAGTAAAGGCTGTGCCTTTAGGGAGGAACAGACAGGACAGGTGACTCTAAACTGGCCAACAAGGGATTCCATTTCATGTATGTCATATTCAGTATAATGCTGAGGGTCAAGCTCTCTTTTTCTATGGCCAGTATCTAAGGAGGACTTTGTTTGTTCAGCCTTTGACCCCAGTCTGTGCATTCCTGAATCCAGTTCCAGAATCCAGGTCCTGAATCTGGTTCCCATCTGCCACTGGGTCTAGCCTGGAACTTCTGTCCACGTCATCAGTGGTGACAATGACACAATTGCCATCAGGGGAGTTTAGTTCAATAATTGTTTTGTATGTATTTCATTTCATTGTTATTGTTTTCATTAAATCTGTTTTAGTTTTCTTTTCCAGTCCATAAGTCTCTTTTCCTTATTTCCTTTTTTCTTCCCCTTGGGGAAGAAGCAGGGAATCAGAGAGAGATTGTCATTTGTCTAGTGGCCAGCCCAGGCCTAACCCTTGAAATCTAGGTAAGTTTGAGAGACCATATTGGAATATTTATGGAATATTTTCTTTCTAGACAGACCTTTTAGCATTTGTGGTCAAATACAAATTCAGAATTGGGCAAGGGAATATGCAGACAGGTACCAAGCCTTGCATCTCAGTGATCACTGCTCCATGATGGAAAGATCAGCAGCTGTGAGGCACCCTTGAAGTACTGGGACCAGTATTGAAGCTGAGGGAAATTTTTCTCCATTGAACCTGAACTGCCAGCAAAAAGTGCAGCTCTTCAGTGCTTAAAAAGGGTGGAGATGAGATGGGTCTGGAGACAGGGCCACAGGATATGTCTAGTAATCATTTCAGTTAGGTGTCCAAGTGCAGTTCCACCTGCAGAGCCCATCTAGTTTTATTGGAAGCTGAGATTTGAGAGAACAGGTGGAAAACTTCAGATCCAATAAGATGTGTCCCTTGCTGCTTCTGTCCCTTCATGGACAAAACCACTTTGTAATTCCTCTTGTGGTTTATCACAAAATGTTTTGCGAAAACAGATATTCTTCAGAGAACTGTGATTTAAAGAAGGTGAGATTTTTTGTGATTATGAGAATTATTATGTGAAGATTGTGAGAAATTACCTTGTATAGCCTTTAGAACTACTACATTAAAAAGTTTTGGTTTTCTGAGAAAGGAGTATTTGTCTCTTACAATGCTTCTGCTTTGGATGAAGGTCTTCTTACTAAACAAAATTTCTGACTTTTGATCAATTTTTCTATCAAACTTTGTTAGCTACTGCAACTAGGACAAAAAACTAAATGTCAAGATATAGAGAATATGAAATGAAAAATATTCCTCCTCTTTTGAAAGGATAAATTATATGCCTGGAGACAAGCATTCATTGTTAGGATATGTCAAATGTTCCTTCACTTTTTGCATAAAATTTGCTTTTAGTTATCCTACTACTCCTGGAAGAGGGATATTAGACACATTACATGGTGAATTTCTGTGCATAGCAGAGTGACTCTCATGTGAAGATCATTGCCTGCATCATTATGAACTGTCATCCAAATAGGTGGAGTTAACTTTAAAAGGATGAATTTGTGGTTTTGGGAACCTTCTCACATTTTGCTGTACCACTGAGTTAAATGTTGAGAACAGGGAGTTGAACAGTGGAACCAGGCATGGAGCTGAAAGTAGAGGGGTAGCTGCTGCTGGTCCTTCTGTGGTGTGTAACACTTAATGATGTTTTCATGCATGAGCGAAAGGTGGAGAAGAGCAGAGAGGGGATTCATGGCAGGCTTAGGAAAACTTTCTCCTAATCTTAATTCATAGTCTCTTCCCCTTTCCTGCTTCTCATTCCCAGTTCCAGAGCACTTCCTTCCTTAAGTATAGCATCGGTATTACAAATGTTTTTTAGGGGCAGGGGGTATGTGTGAAGAAATTAGTTAAGAAAAAGAAAAACATACTTGTTTTCAAAACAATTTTGAATACTTGCCATGCAAAAGACTTTGCTGGTGTTTTCTGTAAGAACAATGCAGGCTGCTTTCGAACCTTGTCAAAAAAATAATCTAGCAAAAAAGAAGACAAACATAAGTAGAGACCATTTAAACAGAAGTCTGGGAGCCAGAGCCAGTAATGGTAAACCTCAAAGGCTTTTTTGTTTGCATTAGCATTTTTGTTCATTTTTCCTAGTTTATCATCAGCATTCCTGTGTCTTTCCCTGCACTGTCCTTACTGCAGCCACAGAGACCAGATCCCAGACTGTGAAGCCACAGGGACATTCCAGTCCCCTTAGGTTTTCTATTTATTAATCTCTTTTAAACATATCAAAGTATTTTTCATTTGATACTCCATGCTGTACAGGCTGGTACAGTGGGCACTGGGGAAGCCCGTTTGGAAGGCTGAGCAATTCCATGCTGTGATGTGCCAAAAGCACCTCCCAGTGTCAGTGGGGAAGGTGTAGGTCTCACACAGATGGGCAGCACAGCTGCCTTTTCCTTCCCTTGTTACTGGGAACAGTGGGAGGGTTAAAACTCTGCTGGGCCTCTTTCACAGCCTGGAATCCTGAGTGCTTCACTTAGGGTAGCTGTGTGTGCAGTAAAATGCAGCTGTGAATGGCAGGAGTTAGTGACAGGCTGGGTTTGACAGGACTGGTGGCTGTGGCTAAACAATTTTCAGTGCCTATGAGCACACCCCGGGAAAGTGAAGTTCTCTTTCTGTCCAGCTTAGAAAGACACTGTTGCCTAAATGAAAGATTAATGCTTGAAAAAAGTCTGAAAAATGGATATCCCTTTGACCTTTCTAAGGTTTGTCATTTGGTTGACATACCCATTACCTCAAAAATCAAATGTGTTTGTCTAAACATTATTCTGATGTTTGGTTTGGGCACCAAAGGTCAGACAGCTGACCACTAACTCGCTGACAGTGATCAATTCAGCCTGAAATCTTGTCACTTTCCCTGTTTATTCTGCTATCCATCTCTGCTTTGCCAGCCTCCACAGCCACTTTCTGCTGTTGAGGCGCTTTTAAACCTAACAATAATCCAATTTAGAATTGATCAATGGGAACGTGTGGTCAGTAAGCAAAATGACAAAGTCTGCATACAACCACTGACCACAATCTGGTGGTATTTTACATAGGGCTGAGTGCAAACTTAATATATGTAAACAGTTCCCAACCACAACTGTTCCAGCAAATAGGAGGTGATAGGGACCAATGTTTCATGTGCTCAGGGTTGACGCTTGTCTCGTGCAACAAATCTGTGTGGCCATCTGGTTCCTTATATGGCCGCCCATGCTTGGTGTGATGCAAAATTGTTTCCCAAAGGGAACAAGAGTCTCCCAGCTTTTGCTGTGGTGCTTTTCCAACCCAACTCTGCTGTGAAATCCAGCCTTGTTAGTGGGAGAAGTTTGTGGCAATTATTAGGAATATCTCAGAAGAAAAAAAGAAATCCCACCACTCGACACTGAGCTGTGAGTACAAAGTAAGATGGGAGAAGGAGGTCTTCTAATTCTTAGTGGTTATAGGCTTTTTATTTAAAGGAAGGAAGATGAGGTACCATGGGGCTGTTCCCTTCATTTCAGTCAGGTAACATAGAATAATAACATAACAAGAAGAAGGAACTAATTTAAAAAAAAAACTTATTGGCTTTCCATGGAGAACAAGATAATGCCTGAATAAATGCATAGATAAATAGGGTATTCAGGTAAACACCTGGGGCAAAAATCCTCCCCAGCTTTCTAGGCACTTTTCAAACGTTGTTTTTGTCCCTTTTGCTTACTTGCAGAGACCTCTCAGTCTTCAGCTTGCACAGGCAGGAGTGACACATGACAAATGATAATGAAACCATGGCACTAAGTGCTGGTTGCCCAGAGAAGAGACCAATCCCCACCTGGCTACAACCACCATTCAAGTAGTTGTAGATGGCAATAAGGTCTACCCTGAGCCTCCTCTTCTCCAGGCTAATGCTTTATGGCAATGCTTTGCCCAACCTGTGTTACATGGGGCAATGCATACCTCATATGCTCATCTACACTGCTGAGATTAGCTTTTTTTCATTACCAACAGTAAACTTTCTCTGCTATGGAATGACTTTTTTTCTGACTCCTAAATGTCAGTTTTCATACTGCTCTGATCTGCGCACTGAACCTGTTAGATAGGGTTTATTTTTGGAGGAATTTGTTATGAAGCCAAACCTTTTGTGTGTATTGCATGTTTCAAGCATCACTTTGCTTATGAGGGTTGCTTTATGAGGTGCTACTTGTTTGCAAGTTACCTGTCCAAGCTGACCTGCAGCTGTCACACTTCTGCTCTCATTGTGGATCTGTGGAAATCTGTCAAAGTGAAGAACAGTCTCTTTCCACAGCATTTTCAGCGACCAGCACATCTCTTGGGAAATGCTGGTTGATGTTGCTAGGATGATACCATCTCCTCAGTCAAAAAAAGCATGACAAACCCAGCATCACACTAGAGGGATTCCTTTTTCTTTGATGTGGAAGGGACAGGCCAACGGTCTGAGCTTTGTCTGCAGTTTCTGCCATCAGGCCTCCAGGATGCAGGGTGCTACAATGTGCCACCTCCTTGTAAGAAGGAGGGAAAGCACAAATCACAATGTAGGAAAGCTCCTCTCCTGGCAGCTCACCAAGAACACATGAGAACATGAGCTCTTGACAAGCCACAGGCCCAAATACATCTTGGAGTATGCTCCAATTGGCATGGCAACATCAATGACAGGAGAAGGTGCCATTGGTGTCATTTTGAATGGTGCAGTTGGCTTTTGGTGCACTACAAAATACTGCTCCTGTGTGGGCTGCACTTCCCTCCAGTATGCTCACTGCAAGACTTCATGCTATCTCACTGACTCCAGACTTGTGAGATGGAGGTTATTCATGCTTGTGGCTTTATGACACCAATCCTTTGTTGTCAGACTTGGAGATTTTTAGATGTCTTGCATCTTACCATGGATGATTTCGATAGAACATTTTCTGAAGGATGGTGGGAACGGTTTGGACTCCTCTTTAGAAGGGGACCCAAGTTTCCCAGGGTATTGTGGACCCTTGACTCATTCCTTTCTTCTGAAACTGCCTTTTTATTGTGTCTCTTCTTAATCCTGCAAAATTTATGAGGCAGACTCTTGTCTCAGCGATGCAGCCAAGTTGAAGGGCAGAGTTTCAGGCCTGGCAGATTTCCTCTTTTTCTATTGTTTCTCCATACTCCTTTGTCATGGTAAGAAGCAAAGAGAAAATTGTCCTTTCAACAGGCATGGCAGACTAACTTCAAATAAATGGATCCCTGAGATAATATTTAAAATGTCTTATATTCAGTTCTTCTTCTTGCTGAACTTATCTTTCATCTCTGTTCTCATTCCACTTGAGGGAACCTTTCCATGACATCTTGCTTTGACAGAAGGATAAACAAATTTGCCTTTGATAGGATAAAATAAAATTAATTTCTTAATTGAGCTTTCTCCTAAGATTTCAACTGCAGGTTCTTTCCTGAGTGTGCTGGAAATCAATTCAGCTGGATATCATTTGGCTTGAGTACAGATATGTAACTTCAGTATCTGGGGACAGGAGTTGTCTTTACTGTGAATTCAGTGTGCTGCAGGTAAGCAGTCAGCCAGCAAAGGAGATCTCCTTGGAGAGCAGTGGAAGAATCACTAAATTTCCAAATTTGCAGAGTGTCACTAAAAATTAGGAGAAAAAAAATAGTGACATGTGATTAACAGTTCTTACACAGAAATTTGCTATGTACTGCTTCATGTAGATTCTTGCTGTGCAAGATCCATTGCTGGTATAAATTTATGTCAGTTCATAGCACATAGAGTTGTTATGCTAACAGATAATGATGATGTGGCTCCAAGCCCATGTATTTTCAGGGGCTACCAGGTTCTTCCCCCTGCACCCTCTTCTTTGTCTTCAAAAATTGATTTCAAAATTAATGCTTATTCATTAAGAAAAAAATTCTTGATTAATTGCCAGCATAGATTAACATTGTATGGAAACAATGGCTTTTCAGGTCTCATTTCTTTTGTTTTTCATTTTTGAGCATATTTCTGTGATTGGAAAGTTCAGCTAATGCTGCAGTATAGCAGATACAGATTCATATCAGATGTGTTCATTTAAAACTATGCTCAGAACATATTTTCATGCATTCCTCCTACTCAACGGACATTGGCTTGTTGTTAAAATAATAACACATCTTGGCAACATAATCTTCCTTTGATAGCCTGTTCAATATATTTTTTAGAATGCAATTAAACCATATCAGTACAATGACAGACAATTGATGACCTTTTCATTATTTCAGGATAGCTGAGTGCATAATCATTTCTCATATACCTTGTGAAAATAGAATGCTTTATAAAGGAATTACAGATTTAAATATTTGTTTTTCACTTTTAAGCACATTATCTAGTTCTTGCTGTGCACCAGAGGTATGTGAATAGGACACAACATTTGCTGAGTCCAAACATTTACACAAACTTTCTAGTCCTGAAACAGAGGACTAGAATCCTTCAAGTCCTGAGAACAGAGTGAGCAATACTTGTCTGATGGTTAAGATATGTGTAACCAATGTGTATATACTTTTTAGGTCGGTTTTGGGTTTATGTATTGAGCTGCAGACCTTTGGAGTATGTGATCCTTTATGGCTGTCCTCTCTGAGCCATCACTGCTGAGATTTTCAGCTCCAGCACAGATGTAGCACAGCACAGCCAGAGCAGAGCAAGTTACTCAGTCACTATGCTCTGAAGAGCATACTCCTCATGGCAGGGCTGTGGCCACAGTGCTTGTGCTTAGAATCCAAGGTGTCTGAGCAATGCAGACAGCAGCTGTCTCCTGGGAAGCTTTCAGTTGTGGGTGTTTTTTGTTTTTTTTTTTTAGTTTGTTTGGTTGGTTGGTTGGTTGGTTTTTTGTCCTTTGCTTTTGGTGTTTTGTTTTGTTTGGTTATTTGCTTTATTTTTATTTCCCCACCCAAGTCTTATTTTGTTTTGCTTTTGGTTGGATGGCTTTTTTTTTTTTTTTTTGGAAGCCCAGATAACAGTGGATGCCCAGGAAACTCAGTTCAAATAAAGGTCCAAACCCAAAGCAACAGAGACCTGAGTATTCGATCTTTGTTACCTGCATAAATAAGGACAAAGGGAGATGATGTCTCCATTAATTTAGTTTTTAGACTGTTATTGTTGGTGACGATCTGCACAACTGAGTCCTAAAACTCTTGGGAAGTCTGTGCTCTGTACTGATGTGGGAATTACTACAGGAAGAGTAACAGAATGAGTGTTTCAAACACTTTGGGGAATAGCTTTCCCTGAAACAGAAATGCTTCTAAAGACTGCCTCATCAGCCTTTGACCCAATAATGAAGTACAGAGTGGAGGCTTGTACAATGCTGAAAAAAGACTGAATGTGGGAGATGATGCCTTTTTTCCCTTAATGAAGTTAATGTCAGCTATTTAATCTTTAGCAGGATTTTTAAAGTCATTAATTCAAGAAAGAAGTGGGACTGCTTTACAACAAAGTAGCACAAGTGAGTGATCTTGATTTATTATCGTGTATGGGGAACATACACTGTATCTCAAGTAGCTTTTTGCTGGGTACACTTTATAACCGAATCAAGCTTATGAGTTGCTGTCATATAATATGCTTTGGCTTTGTTCTTGATGAGGGTTTTTGGTGGTTTTGTTGTTGTTTTTTTCTTTTCTTTTCTCACTTGGCCATTTCCAGCACTTTGAGCATTTCCTCTGCACTGTTCATGTCAAAGACCTCCTTGAAGGGCATGACTTTATGATGATATAGACTTTTAGCTTTCTTTTAAGTGATGGGAAAGGGGCAATAGGGCTTACATGAAGAATGATACCCATGCACTTTTACCTGTCCAAAAATCAGCCATAGAGCAGACCCAGAGAAGAGTAAGATTAAGGTCTTCCTGCAAGGAGCTTGGCAGAAAAAGTTGGCAAATGTGCTGCACTCATCCTCAATGACAAAGCATCGATTAAAACTTTATTTTCCACAAAAGTAGGTGTTTTTAAGATGAACAACCTAGTTTGTACCATTTCAGACTGGTTATCTAATTCATAAACTACGAGTTAAACCATATGCAATGTGCTTTTGGCCAATGCAAAGCTCTTAGCTGGAATGGCTATACAAGGGAAAAACATTCTCTCCTTTGTTGCAGCAACTTAGCATTTATTTCCCACCAAAGGCAGCAAGATACTCACCACAGCTCCTCGCCCAAACCAAAGGATCTCTACTTCAAACATTATCAGCTGTGCCCTACAGTGTTGCCACAATTCCTAACAGATGGTGGAATGTCTATACACTGTATTGTTCAGATTAAACTGCATGGGGCCTGTACATGAGTAATGTTCCACTATGACTCGGAACCAGCCAATCTGAGAAAATTAAAAGGGAGCACTGAAATCCACAGTTCATGCCACTTATTGCAGCCTCTGCAGTAGAGTACATGGCTGAACACCCCTGAAGCAGGGACAATGACATTAAGGTATCATTTTTTTCCAAACTTCTGAATTTTCTTGCTTTTATTAATACTTTTTGACCTGAGCTTCTGTGGTTTAATTTCCTGTAGGTATCAAGTAACAGTGAATCAAGCAAAAAGACCTTAACCTTTAGTCCCTTTTGCATTTTAAAGCTACCTTGTCTTGAGAATGTTCAAACTAGTTTTAATTCCCCTCCCTTTCTTCCCCTTCCTCACTCAATCTTCTTCTTTTGTATTGTAGAATATCAACATAAAGCCTATGCTGATATGAGCTTTATTAATTGGGTAGTTTTTGAACACCACCACCACGACAGACAAAGCAGCAGTTTTCCAGCTACAATTAAATGCAGTTCATTTTGCCCAAGTGCTGTAGGACTGCTCTGGGCAAAAGCTTGCACCATGCACAGCAGTGACTGCATTGTCTGACGGAAGAGGAGTCCCAGCACTGCCTTTTTGAGCTGTTTCACAGTAGTGCTGTGAGAGAAACAAGGCACAAAATCAGGGCCCTGCATTTGCAGCAGGTTTGCTCTCCTCTAGTATAGCAATGCTTTAGTGAGGTACCTCAAGTTTACAGCAGCTTCCAAGGGTGATCAAAGATTCTTCTGTGAGTTGAGGAACTGAGAAACCACTGACTTCAGAAATCACTAGAAGACAAAGCATTTAACATGCTGCAGGAATGAAAGAATACACAGAGCAGTTGCATCTTGCTTAATATTCTACTGTTTTCCATACTTTGCCTTTCCTTACTTTTCTTTAAAGTCTCACTGTGGAGCTGATTGCCTCACCTGTCTTCTATGCCATACCCTGCTGACTTTTTATGCTCCTTTCTTTCTAAATAAAACCACTAAATACCATAATCTATATGATACTAGTAAAAGAAAAAAAAAAAAAGTACTTGCTTGCTTGCATCTAAGGCAAGTACCTCATGGCAGGGGGGTTGGAACTAGATGATCCTTGAGGTCCCTTCCAACCCTAGCAATTCTATAATGCTGTGATTCCTGCTAAAGCCAGGGCTCAGGCAAGAGAGCAGCCCTTTTTAAAGTAGCTCAGGTTATGAAGTCCAAAATAGCTCAGGAGCTGCCATGTGCCAACATCTGTGCTTTCAAACAGCACTTACTCTCTTTCACATTCTTTGATTTAGCGGCTTCATTTGTCTCAGAAAAGGCTAGCATTAATGATTAGAGACAAGGACTTGAGGAGAATTTGCACCCTGTAATAGGAAAGAGTATGTAGGTGGTGGGTTTAACACAGTTTTTAACTTGTAGCTGATTTAAAGCAGGTTGCTTTAAATACGGTGTTAGGAACTGTGAGGGTTAGTAGATACATGTATTGTGTGTGAGGCAACTTGTAGCCATGCAGGAAGCCTAGTTATGAATCCTGTTGAGTGAGTTAGTCTGTGTCAGCATTTTGTTAGCAGAATCCCAAATGCTCTGCCAGACTTGTTCCCTGAGGCCTGGATAGCTCAGTTCTGAGTAAGAGGAGTTAATGGATGGGACATTGTGGGTGGCTAGCCCTTCTTTCTTCATCCCTGATGCTTTGCTGCACTTAATACCACGGCAGCAAAACGCCTTCAGACTGGGTTGGCTCAGCCTGGTCACAGACACCTTTCCCTTATAACTCCTTTGTCCAGATTTGTGGAGCCTGCAAGGGAGCCCAAACCCTTGTCGTAGTACCTGTCAGGATCAGTTTCCTGGGATGAGCAGGTTTTAAGGAATTTGAGTTCTTTTCAGGCTATAAAGTCTGAAATAGCTTGGCATCTTCAGGCTACTGGCTTTTGTTCACAGAGACTACAAAGTATTCTGGTGGTCAGTTTCTACCAATCACATGTATTTTTACTCTTTTTTTTTCTTCTTTTTCTCCCGATAAATGTGTGAAGGCTTTTTTCTTTTCTTCCCCCCCACCCCCCCATCCTTTTAACTTTTTTTTTTTTTTTTAGTGTGTTTTTTTTTTTTTTTTTTTAGTTTTAGTATACAGAAAAAGGAATTAAAAGAGTTTTTATGGTTTGGCAAAGGGAAGTTTATACCTCTCTTTCCTCCTCTTTTCTGCTGTCACACACATTTTCACTTAATTGAATAAGCAAACCTGTTGAATCAATAGTTTTGATTCTTTTGTTATAGTCTTACACAACTGAAAAATCTTAAGCCAAGAAACTCTCTGAAATTCAGGGTGCCTTGACTCAAACCTTAAGGAGTGGCTGAGGAAAGCTTCACCATTCCCACCTCTGCACAAGGACCTGTGCATTTTCCTCTCTTGCAGTGTGTGGGGTGGTGCAGGGCAATGCAAACTAAGAGCAGCAGAGCCACATTGAAGCAGTTCTCCTCTGGCTGGATGTTGCCTTTCCAAAGGAGCTTAGCAGTCAGGGAATACTGCCTGCATTTCTCCCCTTGGCCTTTTGGTGTCATTCTGTGATTAACAAGGAGAATGAAGAGCTTCCTAACTGCTTCTCCCTTCTTCTTTTCAGAGCCAGGAAGAGTGGGTAGCAAATGATCATAGTAGAATCATAGAATCATTAAGGTTGGAAAAGACCATCGAGTCCAACTCAATGGAAAAGATCATCGAGTCCCACTCCAACACCACTAAACTATATCCTACTGAAAAGGCATTGTGCTTGTTTAACCTCGTAAAAGTTAAGGATGGAGTGAAGGCTGTATATTGGACCCAGTTCCTACTAAGGCCACTAAGAGAGGTGTGCCCATCACTTTCAGTCAGTAAGGTGACCTCATATTTAGGTCAGTGATGCTCAGTTAGAAATGAGGTGTTGTGAAAAGGTTGAGGAGACCCCTGCCTGGCCCTGTCTTAGATCAATCCATACCCTGCAGAGCACCTCTGATGACTGTGTCAGCCAGATTAGGTGGCACAGATCATTGCTTGGTGAAGCTTAGGTGAGGGGATCAGGGCACAAATGCTGCATGGGGTTCAGGCCTGGGCTGCTGCAATATTGCTGAAACCTTGAGAAGAAAAATATGCAAGTACTGCAACTGCAAAGGAGAACTCTACACCTGATGTCTAAGAGATGAGATGGGCATGGGAAGATACCACTTGTAGGGTGCATTGTAATGCAAATCTGAAAGCAGGAAAACATTGTCTTCTGCATCCCCACCATCCTGGAAAGGCTGCACTCTGGTACACACTCCTGCATCTATCTTGGGGAAAGAAGAGGCATGCTACAGGGATGAGCACACAGGGAAGTAAAAAACCTGGTAGAGCTGTACCAACAGATATTTTTTCATTTTGCTGATTGGTCTGGGGAAAAAGAAATGAGTTGATAGGAAGTTTTCCTAAAAAGAAAGAAAGGAAAGAAAGGAAAGAAAGAAAGAAAGAAAGAAAGAAAGAAAGAAAGAAAGAAAGAAAGAAAGAAAGAAAGAAGAAAGAAAGAAAGAAAGAAAGAAAGAAGAAAGAAAGAAAGAAAGAAAGAAAGAAAGAAAGAAAGAAAGAAAGAGGAAGGAAGGAAGGAAAAGAAAGAAGAAAGGAGAAGGAAGGAAGGAAGGAAAAGAAAGGAAAGAAAGGAAGAAAGAAAGAAAGAAGAAAGAAAGAAAGAGAAGAAAGAAGAAAGAAAGAAAGAGAAAGAAGAAAGAGAAAGAAAGAAAGAAGAGAAAGAAAGAAAGAAAGAAAGAAAGAAAGAAAGAAAGAAAGAAAGAAAGAAGAAAGAAAGAAAGAAAGAGAAGAAGGAGAAGGAAAGAAGGAAGAAAGAAAGAAAGGAAAGAAAGAAAGAAAGAAAGAAAGAAAGAAAGAAAGAAAGAAAGAGAAAGAAAGAAAGAAAGAAAGAAAGAAAGAAAGAAAGAAAGAAAGAAGAAAGAAAGAAAGAAAGAAAGAAAGAAAGAAAGAAAGAAAGAAAGAAAGAAAGAAAGAAAGAAAGAAAGAAAGAAAGAAAGAAAGAAAGAAAGAAAGAAAGAAAGAGAAAAAGAAAGAAAAGAAAGAAAGGTAAAATGGACCATTTTACTTGATCTAAAAGAAAATATTTTACCACACTGAGAAATGTGTATGTATGGGAGAGTAGTGCAGATTTTTGTAGGATTTGATCTCCTTTATTGGAGGAATTTTTAAAAATTCCTTTAAGTGGTGTAAATTAATAAAGTATGTATGGTGAGTGTGCTGGAGCAAGTGTGTCATAGTAGCTTGGATGGACCCAACTGGCCAGTCTCTGCAAACACAGACTGAAGTCCACTTTGTGCCTGCAGAGGAATTGCACAACACTTTGAGTCTGTTAGACTGAAAGATCTAATAGCTCTTTCAGGATCTACAAAATCGGGAGGCACTTGAGAAATGCTAATGCAATCCTGCCAGCCACTTCGAAAGGAATAATTTCGTTTCTATGGAACTATGCTACAGAAGACAATTTAGTTTGTCATCTTCCTGATATTTGCTTCACTACCTAAATGCATGGAGGAAAGCATTGCATTTGTGGTAGAGCATAAAAAAGTGGTTGTTTTTGGATCTTTTTTCCCCCTCTTTCTTTTCTAATGAGCTCTCTTCAAAAAGTACTTTTACTTTATTTGAGCACAAGCAGATATTTATAGCCATTGGTAAGGGCTCTGCTTGAATGCATGTACTAAGTAACATCAGAAAAAGCTTCATTTTCCTTCAGACTTTCAATAAATGTTTCTAGAAAATTTGGAAAAATGATAAAAATTATTCCTTTTACCTTTTTTTCTCTCTTGACTTCATGATCAAGTCTGTCTTTAGGAATACAAAGTAAATTATACATTTGAATACCAGGCACTACATTCTGAAACATATCATAATAAGAATACTGGAAAAATAGAATTTAAAAAAAACCAAAAAACAACTTCAAGGAACTTGGACAATTTTACATTTTTGTTGCATTTACTTCACATCCCTGTTGAATTATATTCTCCTTTTTCCTGAGACTCTAAACGGTGGAAAATACTTATGAGAGTCCTTTTAGGAAAAAAAAAAAAAAATTAGCCTTTATTGAATCATTTAGGAAGAATTTTCCAGTGCATTGGAAAGATTTTTTTTTTGCTGGTAATTTCTTTGCAGTAACCTTGTGGCCAAGAAGGTCCATGGTGCATTAAGAGGAGCGTGTCCAGCAGATCGAGGGAGGTTCTCCTCCCCCTCTACTCTGCCCTGGTGAGACCTCACCTGGAATATTGTATCCAGTTTTGGGCTCTCCAGTTCAAGAGGGACAGGGATCTACTCGAGAGAGTCCAATGGAGGGCTACGAGGATGATTAAGAGACTGGAGCACTGCTCTATGAGGAGAGGCTGAGAGATCTGAGGCTATTTAGACTGGAGAAGAGAAGACTGAGGGGGGATTTAATAAAAGTTTATAAATATCTGGAGGCTGGGTTTCAAGAGGAGGGGACAGGCTCTGCTCAGCTGCACCCTGTGATAGGACAAGGGGTAATGGATATAAACTACAGCACAGGAGGTTCCACCTCAACATGAGGAGGAACTTCTTCACTGTGAAGGTCACAGAGCACTGGAACAGGCTCCCCAGAGAGGTTATGGAGTCTTCTCCTTTGGAAACTTTCAAGACCCATCTGGCTGCATTCCCCTGTGACCTGCACTACATTCCATGGTCCTGCTGTGGCATGGGGTTGGACTCAGTGATCTTCGGAGGCCCCTTCCAACCCCTCCTGTGATCCTCTGCCCTTCAGAGCTCTCCATTTTGATAACATGCTGACAACTGGTATCTTCTGGAAGAGTGGGGGTTTTGTTTCTTTTTCAGCTTGCTTTTGAGTAATATTCTGTCAGACTACAAGAATTTTAAAACAGGGTTGTTTAAAATCCTGTACCAAGGTGCTGGCCTCCCTCCACAAACCCTATTCTCTACAGAGATAGACGAGAGAAGTACTTTTCTGGACCAATTCTAATCTTAAAGTGTAGAGCTTGGTTTGAGGGTTTTGTGCTGAGGTTTGGAGTGACTCCTATTTTGCAAATAAGTCTACTCAGTCTCTTAGAGTTACACCACCTCCTTAAAGTAGAAATATACAAGCTGGTATATAATGCATATTGCCTGCATGCTCCAAACCACAAGTTACTCAAAAAAGTCAGTGGTGAATCCTGCTGGGAAAGTTCAAAATAATAAAAGAACAGCCACTTCTTGCTCCATTGCTGCCTGTGACAGCTATATTTGTGATGCAAAGCCACACGGGGAATATAAAACTAAAATATAGTTAATAAGAGCCTTCAATCAATGTTGGTTGCTCAAATGTTCTGTCAGTATCTTCTACTGTGATTTCAGTGCTTGTATAGGAAATATGTCACCTGTTTAGAGAATATTGGTATATGTCTTACAACTGAGAACATTCCTATTCTGCCAGAGACTTTCTTTGTTCAAACATGAATAGATTGCTGTACCTTTAAAGAGAAAATTTTGGCTGCATAGCTCTAGATTTTGCAGAATGATGACAATAAAGCCTCAGAAAAACCAGCAGAGGAAAGTGTGGTGCTAATGGAAACACGTATTTGTCCATGCTCCTTAAGAAAAAACCAAAGCAGCTGCCAGTTTTTGTTGAATGGTATTTCTGATTGGACTGAATCTGTTCTGTGCTATTCTTTTGCTCTAATGGGGGCAAATGAAATATTCTTCTCTATTACCCAGGGGAGTAGTTATCCATCTCCTCTTAATTTGAGTGATCTTTAGATTTCTTATATGAGGTTCTGAATCAGACAAAGTGCTCAGAGTCAGCTCTTATCCCTACATAGTAAATAAGGTTGAAATTTAAAAAAGGCCATTAGCAATCAATACGGCTGGGAGATTTAATTTCCAGCACATGCTTGTTTTGTTTTATTGTTGTATACACTCAGAGTTCCAAGGGATTATTTCCTTATTAGTATATTTGCAACATTTTTCTATGTAACTCGCCCTTCTCACACCGTTTTCTATTTGTCTGATCTAGTCTTGCGTGGTTGCTTCCTTGTTGAACAGCTAGAGGACAGTGGTCTTACTGGATCAATGACAGGCTGTGTTGTCTTGTGGCTAGGATGCTGAGGAAATTATAAAAAAGAAGAATGGCCAGACCCCTCCCTTGAGATAGGATCTACTCCTCTTTCTCCAGCTTTGGAGTTAGAGCCAATTCACTACTATGAGCTTTCCATCCATTGTAGAAATGCAGAAGTTGTTCCAAATGCAGTTCCTTCAAAGCTCTTCTTCAGGATAAAACGCAGCTGTTCAGTATAATGGTTTAATAATATACTGCACTCTCTGTAACTTAATAGACCAAACACTGTTGGGGCAGACATTGGAATTACTCATCCTTGTCACTCTCTTCAGTGATAAGAGGATCTGGGCTCTAAACAGAGCAAACAACCCCAAAGCCAGGACAGTATTGTAACATAAAACAGCAAAACTAGTTGTGCTGGGTTGTTGGGTACCCCCCAACATAAAATTGCCAGACCAGCTTGGTTGGAAGCAAATGAAGCTGCATTTACAAGCAAACTACAATCTAACACGAAATGCAATGAATATCTACAAAATATACAATATTTACAGGTATTTACAATTTATAAACAGCACAAGAACCTCCTGGACAAAACCAGAGGGCCAATAACAGCTTCCTCACTCCCTGCCCCTTTCCCCCTACCCCTCCTGTACACAAGGGGCAAGAGAAAGAGCTAAGAGTTGTTTGCTAGTACTTAGCCATAACAAAAGAGCACAGCAAAGGTCAGCAAAGCCAGGAGAAACACCTAGGTTTGTTATCTGTCCAATGGGATTGTTTATAACTTACAATTATTTTCCTTTTTACACCCAATGGTGATTTATTTACATTCTACTACTTTCTGTTCAAGATCTGTGGAAAATTTTCCAGGCACAGCCTGAAACTACCACAATAGCAGAGAATTTATGCTGTTAAGAGTTGCAGCTTGCCTGACAGCTATGACTAGTCTGTACCTGTTGCAATGAGAAAGTGGGTTTGCCACCCCGAGACTAAAAAGCAGAGAGAAAATCAAAATGAAGCAAAAAGTGAAAGCTGTTGTTTCCCACTTCCTTCTGCCCCCAGAATACTCCAACTTGCTTGTGATAGGTCTTGCAGCATCCTCAGTTAAGTAAGGTAACCATTTCACCCAGAAAAATGTCAAAATGATTCCTCATAGAGTCATTTTGACTTTACACAGGTGGCCTCAGTGAGATTCACATTCATTCAATGCCAAGTAGCCAATGTTAGGACATTGATTGAATCATAGAATCATAGAATCATAGAATCAACCAGGTTGGAAGAGACCTCCAAGATTATCCAGTCCAACCTATCACCCAGCTCTATCCAATCAACGAGACCATGGCACCAAGTGCCTCATCCAGTCTTCACCTGAGCATCTCCAGGGATGGCGACTCCACCACTAAGTAAAAAAAGTAGAGAGTAGCAAAACTGTAGTGCTTTACTCATTCTGTGTTCTACAAGGGAATATTATGAAAGCCAAACAAAATTACCCATATGAAGTGTCTCTGTAAAGAGGGGGGTGGGATGTTTCACATTGTCAGAATTTGGGGTTTTTTTGCTGTATATTGTGCATTGCTGAACACAGTAGAATTTTGAAGTAATATATCAAAATCTTCTAGAATTAGTCTTATTTTAATCAACACAACTTCAAAAGCAAATCATGTCATGCAGACCATAGAAACAGCTTTAGCTCTGTTTGTTTTAACACAAGAGAACAAATATTTTTAATTTAGATTCAATAAGACTTTTGAAGCATGAAGTTGATGCAACCTAATGTATCAAGCCTCTGGTCTGGTCTGTTTCATTAGCCCTATGAGGAGGGGCTGAAGGAGCTGGGGTTGTTTAGCCTGGAGAAGAGGAGGCTGAGGGGTGACCTTATTGCTCTCTACAAAGACCTGAAAGGAAGTTGTAGACAGGAGGGGATTGGTCTCTTCTCCCAGGTAACCAGCACCAGAACAAGAGGACACAGTCTCAAGCTGTGCAGGGGGAAGTTTAGGCTCCAGGTGAGGAGAAAGTTCTTCACTGAGTGATCTGCCATTGGAATGTGCTGCCCAGGGAGGTGGTGGAGTCACCATTCCTGGAGGTGTTCAAAAAAGGATTGGACGTGGCACTTGGAGCCATGGTTTAGTTAGTCATGAGGTGCTGGGTGATAGCTTGGACTTGGTGATCTCTGAGGTCTTTTCCAACCTTGTTGATTCTATGATTCTATGATTGTATGATTCTATGATTCTAATCACTACATAGTTTAAATATGCTTAAAAATAATAGAAGAAAAAGAAATAATCTAGTTCATTATCATCTTAAATTCTGATACTTTGTCAAGACCTGAAATTAAAAAAGCTGACTACAGCTCTGGTGTAAGCTGGATCTACTTGCTGTCAGTTATTAATTAACACAACGATACATATTCTGCCCTGTATTTAGCTGGCAGGTAGACAGCCTGTCCTCTCAGAAAAGATCCTTCAGCATGTAAACAAAAAAAATTCAAGTATAAAACTGTTTGTTTTATATTAATGTCACCTCTTCTGATCTCCAAAGGAGTTCTTTTCTATTTGTAAGCAGCACAGACTGTAAGAGGAGTCCTAGAGCTTTGAATGAAGGAACCTTTCATAGCTGAGAACAGTATGAAAGGGCAGGTTTTCTGGACACTGTTTCTTGTTAACAGTACTGTACATATCAAACATTTAAAGGACAATGAACATTTTAGTTCTGGGTTAAAGAGAGTATTAAAAATATATCAATATGTTCAGGACATTTTTCTAAAAGCCTGATCAGCCAGGAATACCATGGACTGCCCTTGTTCATTGTGAAGGAGAACTTCTTTCTAAGCTTTCCCTCCCACTGCCTTTTTGTATTTAGGCACCTGATTAAATTAAAATATTTTGTTTTATTCAAGCATGAATTATTATATGTATGTTGCCATAATACTGCTTGAAAACCCATCTCCAGAGCCCTGTGGGTTATGAAAAACCCCAGGCTCTTCTTTTTTCAGTCTTTACATTTGAGCCAGGTAAGATGTGACAGCAAGAAAAAAAAAAACTCTGAATAAAAGGGTTCTTAACCTAATTAATATTAATGGCCCCTAAGTATATAATCATCCTTAACAGGGATTAAATTTGCATCTGATAATCTGGGAAAGGCTGCAAGCACACTTAGAAGTCAGGATTAAAATTGAATGTGATCATGATAAATAATATAAATAGTCTGAAGGAAAAAAAATGTATTTTATTTGCTAAGCATGGAGGCAAATGCAGTAAAATAAGAGCAATAGTTGCACAAGCACCACAGGGGTGGCTGGGCAGCAGTATAGCCAAGCTGCATCTGGGTAGCTGGTGGCAATCACATAGTAAATACAGATGTGACTCAGCTCCAGCTTTGCCTTGTACCTGGACAGATGGTGCTGAGGTTGGGTCCCACAGGTCCGTCATGGGGACTGTCAGGCTGTCATGAAAACCCCCTGGATTTTGTCTGCTTGTCCAAGGACACGCAGGAAACTTGTGGCAGCACGTGGGCTGCAAGCTGCTTCTCTGGTCTAAGACACGTCCTGAGCAAAGAATTGTCTTCAGAGAGCAAGACAAAGCAGTGCTTTGGTGTTTGGAGATGTGGATGCTGATATTTTAGTGGTTATGAAATTCAGCTGTTTGGTTCTTCTAAATGAAACATGCAGCTGAGCTGAAAGGTCATATTAGCTTCAGTGGACCCTTTTCTGATCACAAATGGAATAGTGATCACAAATGGAATAAAATTCCTGAGTTACAACACTTCCTGGTATTCTCACTCTCACCCTTTTTCATGAGAAAGTGAAGCTTCCTGTTCAAACCTTACCTCCTGTCAGGGGTACAAGAAAAGCTGGCTGGCAGCAGTATTTCAACTAGTGACCATCTTGTGGCAAGTGTGATGTTTGCAATGCTTGGGAAATGGATCTATCAATATAAATAAATTAATAATTCTGTATTCTCTCCAGTCTCTGCAATTTTACAATCCAGAATTGTTGATGCTGATGTAATTCTACTGCAATATCTTGCAAAACTAAGCTGTATATTTCAAAGTTGTTTGAAAGCTTGACAGGTAACAAGAATTGTGATTAGCATTTTGCAGCCCTCTCAATTTCACTGTTCCTGTCCTAGTATATTTAGCACAAACACCAATGCTGATACCTGTCTTCAGTAAAGTGTTGTAATACTTCTGAGAGGAATAGGGTGATAACAGCAATGGTAACACAGTAAATTTCTATTCTAAGACAAAATGCCTTTTTGGTGGAATTTTCATTGGCAGAAAATCCTGCAAGTTGGGGCTCCAGAGTAGATAAAATGGTAAGGACACATCTTTCAGAAGTGGTTATAACACTCTTACCTTTCAGTCTAATGCTATTTTTCAGTGGTTTGGAGGATGTTTGAAGAGGTGTACAAGTTTTTAGAAGGACAAAGATGCAACTTCATCCTGGAAACTTAGAGATATTCCCCCAAAGCCTTTGTTTGCCCTAATATTCCATAATGTTAGGCTTTTAGAGTCAAGAACCCATTAGTAATCAAGAGATGTATCATTTATTAATTATGCACCATATTAATATTTAATCTTTTGGGTTGCTGAGCATATTTCTAAATCTACTTTTTAATTACATTAAAAAAAAATAAATCTTCAAGGCAACCATTAGAAAAGTCATTTTTCTGTGCATTATGACTTCAATTACTTTGAAACAGCTGTCTGTGAACTCTTTGTGATGGTACAGTACTTGGTAAAATGGCCATCTCAGCTCATCCACCCTCTTCACTCATTTGAAAGCTAATTGAATATTAGAGCAAAGGGAATGTTACAAAGAATTTCCTATGAGCACTAAAGTACTCTGGAATTAGACCTGGAAATGTGGTGCCAACCACCTGCCACCGCTGCTTGGCAGGAGGATACTGGCCGGTGATAAACAACCATCTGCCTGTAGCCTGAGCTGAAATTTCTGGCTCAACACACATAGTGAAGGTCAGGAAGAGCATTGCCCTGTCCTGGACTCCTTAGCTTGGAGGACCCAAAGGGAGTCAGTCAGAGGCAGCTGGGTGCTGGACCTGCCTTAGCCTCATCACAGGTGGAGTGTGGGATCGTTGTGGTGGGAGACCCTGCTTGAAGAGGCTGCCCCCTCCTTGTAGCTCTCCCAGGCAGGCACAGAGAGTGGGGCAAAATCCATTACCCTGGGTCCTGTGCAACCTGCCTGGAAAGACAGAGCTTTCCTACATGGCTTTTCATGGATATATTACTAACAATGAAAACTTTATGGTAAAGCAGTGTCCCATCATAAACATGTGCAGAGGCAAAACACAAAGTACTTTGTTTCCCAAATGATGAAGTCTGATAAGATGCCTCACTTAAGTTCTGTTTTAACTTGGCACTTCTTGAACCTGTCAGTGGAACGGTCAGCTGCAAGCCACCCACCAGAAAGTCTCTCATAGTTTCCATTGTCAAAATTTGACTTTTAAAATGTAGCAGAGGAATTATTCCCCATTCCCCTCTCTTCTACCTTCCGTCCTCTAGTTGCAAACTGTTTGCCTATATATGATAATCAAATTCTGATTATCCAGGTATGAATAAAGGGGAGAGTTTTTTTGAAATATGTGGATTTTGGAAGGAAATTTTCTGTACTCATGCAACAAATTCAGCAATAACTTCTAGAAATAAATCCCTTCAGTCACAGAAGAATAAGTTATCTATGGAGACAATGGTGTAATTACTCTGAACACTGTGCTTATTGAAGTGTACAGCTGAACAAGGAAAGACAAGCAGAGAAGTTAGGATGAATTACCTGTATGGTGGAAGTCAGTCTACATAAATAGTATCTATAGAATCCCAAAAGGGCATATTCTTACTAGGAGCATAAAATGACCCTAGTTCAGCAAAAATGTTTTCTGCTTTATATCTTAGACCACGAAAGAGAAGTTACGAATGTCTTTAAATTAGGAGAACATACTCCTGAAATAAAAACGTACCTGGAGCCTGTCTTTGGCTATTGGATATTGCATATGACTCTGGTAGCATTTAATAATGAACTCAAAACCAAACAGAAATTACAACAAAGATGTCTAGCATCTAGTTCTCTGAAAGTCTTTACATTCAAATCCAGAGTTGGTAATGATTTTATCTACTTTAAAACCAGATCCTATGTTTTCTTCAAGTGAGGCATTATAAGCATTAAAAAGTCTTTATAGAGTTACTTGAAGTGGTCATCAGCTGTGTCACCAAAACAACCCAAATCTCCTTTCACAAGCATATCTTTGGGTCAATCTCTGGAAACAAAATTAAGAAATAAGGAGGAATTGTTGTATTCCTGTCACTTGAATATTGCTAGAACACTTGCTTTTGAAGGTGTAGGTGTGTGTATGTATGTATGTATGTATGGCTTAAAGTAGGTTGAACCTTTGGAAAGGTTTTGAACTTGTCAAAGCTGGATCACACTACAGCCCCTGAAAAGGGACAATATTTGTGGATGCCTGACCTCCTGGGTTCAATTCTTTCCTCCTAACCGTTGACAGTCTTTATTGCTCTCAACAACTTCTCTTTCCCTCCATTTTCCCATATGGGCCTATTAATTTATGAAGTGATGGTGAGTCGCTTAATGATGCTGATGACGGGAAAAGTGCCATAGAAGTAGTCAAGCATGATTCCCCAGGAGAGGAGATCAGAATGGGGCACAGGGGATGCTTCTACCAGTGAACTGGGAGGACCTCCTCCCAGTGAGCGATCCTGGCAAAGCAGTGCTCAGGGATACTATCTTCCCAAAGCCTGGCAGGAAAAATGGTTCCTTAGGATTGTTAACTTGTCTCCCAACTGGTCCTTTTTTTGTCTCCATGTTAATGCTCTGCATAGCTGCGAGACAAAAAAATAATATTAATACTTATCCTCCATTACATACCTGATAAAAAAGAAAGCTGATTTTTCCATTAAGCTGTGCAATAGCTGGTTCCTTGAGTTTTCACAGGGCATTAAAGGAATGAAGCATTACCAAAAAGACATTCTGTTACAAAAGAGTGCTAATCAATGCTGAAAACATTGGTCATAAATTATTCACATTTCGTTATAAACTACTCAGATCTTAAAAAGACCCAAACCTCAAGACCTCACAGCGTGCAGCCCTGGCAGCTGGATACCACAGTGTGACTGCCTCACCTGGGAAGTTTCAGCACAATACACTGCATCTTGCAACACACAAGGAGATGCAGCACAGAAATGCTTGTTTCAGTGGATTATAAGGGATAAATCACTGAGTGGCTTTGCCCGTGATAGAACCTGATCACTGTAACTTGTTGTGCATTCTTCCTTCACCACACATTAATTTTTAATGAAACCATTTCAAAATAAAGTCATAATGTGAGTCATAAATCACAAAACTGTGGTAATAAACCACTTTGGTTTATATTAGCTCTGTGGAGATGATACTTAAGCATTTCCACCATTAGCAAGGCATATATGAGCATTCTCCACACAACATTTCCTCTATTACTTCCATCTTAAATTGTGGAAATGTGGGAAGCACAGCCAGTTCCAATCAACCTCTGGGTCACTATTTATTCTCTTAATTGAATGATCGTGTGCTAACAAGTGAAGAATTTTAGCACTTTTCTGACAGCCCAAAGTATTTTTCTGTGACTTAAGAGTTATAAAAACAATGATGAGAAGGGAAATAGAAGAGTAGAGGGAAAGGCATGGTTACCTGACATGAGGGCTGGGCAGGGATGAATATTACTGTTTATTTATCATAGAGTGCACAGGCAGGTCAACTGACCCTAAGGGCCACCTCTTGTTAAAAGGAGGAGCCATATTGTAGATCTATAACACAGAATATGAATTTTGTATTTTTAATTAGTTTGGGGTTTTGTTTTGTATTCCCATAACTGCTTTTGCAGGATATGCTAAGCTTTTTCTTCTTACTAGTCTCGTCTCTGTAGTGTGGACCTTAACAAGATCTATAATACACAACAATTAGGAGTCATTTGAATGAAGACCTAGACTCTGCAAGCCAGCACCTTACACAACACAAGTATTTGGGGTCTCAGATGTTCAAAAACTTGCACAAAACCACCTTTCATTGATGGACTGGCTTTCTGGATGCAGAACTCTGCAAGACACAGAGCAGTCTGTACATGGTCAGTGATGTATGGCTGTCCTGACCAGAGCAGGGGATTATAAAATACAAATACAGACTATTTCCACTTACTGGAAACCTTTTCTCTCTTAAACTTAGTAAGGTACCAATGAAAAGAGACTGTACCTTATGCTTTTGTCCAGTAGGAATCAAAGGTCAGTGTTGGAATAAATAAGATAACTTGTAGCCATCACCTGACACTTTATTAATTCTCAGGTTTCAAGAATTTACATAATAATTCCCTTGGCAATTTTTGTTAAGTGTTTCCTTCTCTACTTCCAGGCATGTAGGAATCCTGGGGCCCATAACCCGTGATGATCTCTTAATTGGGCAAAAGTAATTTCCAATTAGAGTTATCCTTGTGTGCTTCATGACCCTGAGTAAGACAAAGTTTGTATTCACACCTGCATGCACGAGCTTCTGAGGGACTTTGGGAATGCTGAAGTATAAATTAACAGAAATAATAAGCAAATATATAAATTCTGCATTTTGAGAGGGAGTCATAGTATCAATATCTACAGGATAAAGCAAATAATCTATTTGAATACAGTCTGAGGCACTAGGATTGAAGATTTTCCATATAAGTCTTGATTGTATGCATTAATTGTGAAAATAGCTGTATCTTGATCAAACAATGTTTTGATAGCTTAAGAATGAGGCTAACATCAGTCAGCTCCACCTTGCAAGTTGAGTTAAATGCAGAAGCAACTGGGAGTCATATGTCTTAAAGCAAATAAATAGCCTGTCTGCTTTAGTCCAATGGAGTAGAGTCTGCATAAGCAATGCTCAGCCTGGAGGAACTGGCTGTGTCAGCCTGATGACTGCCCCTCTGTCATCACAGATTCACTTTTTCTGCTGCCAGGTTTGGCCCTACGAGGTTCTGGTTCCACTGAGGCCATGTCCTTTCCAGACAGGAACCACAGCAAATAAAAGCTCTTGGATGGCATCCTCTCTCAGATGTATCTCACAGGGTGCAGGCTTGTTAACTGTTAAGGCAAAACAAAATGAAATGATCATAGTGATTTTTGGACTAATAATAAATGCAAAGATTGACAGACAACAGGATGCTTGGTGGAGGAGTACGACCTTCCCTTTCATGAAATGAAGGGGGGGACCGAAAGATGTGGTTGGAAAGTCCCTTAGGAAGCCATCTAACTCACCTTCCATGCTGGAGGAGGAGCAACTGTGTCCAGGTCATTTGCTGAAGGACTGTGTCAGTCTGAAAACATTTCCCATCTTCTCCTGGCATACCAATCTCCTGCTTCTGTCTTATAGAGTCCAACAGACACCTTTCCTTCAGTGCTTATTTTTGTGTGCCACGACGAAAAGCATTAAAGAGTTTTGGCTTTTTTGTAACAGCCTCATTACAGACATAAAGACAACTACTGTGTCTTCCAACAGTTGCCTCCTCCAGAGTAAACCATTCAGTCTTATTTTCTCCTATGATCTTGACATAATTCTCAACATGAGATCTCTTAATGCTACTCTTCTCTGAACTCTGCTCCAGATTTTCTATGTGCTGAGCCCCAGCCTGGCCCTTCCATTTCAGCTGATACTTTGCCATTTTTACAGGAGAACAATGCTAATGCAGAAACTCTCCCAGGTGCTGTATGTTTTCATTCGTATATGAACTAAAAACATCATGCCTATTTGTAGGGATTAGACAACATAGGGTGCTTTATGCTGTCACTCTTGGATACCAAGTTTTTGTCAGTCACAACTTAAAATGAAGAGCTAGTTTCAGGAGTCTCGGATGCTTGGATGTAAATCAGTCACTGTACAAATCTTGGATCTTCAGCTGCACATGCACCAACCTAGCTTGTACTCAGCTGGTGTCTTTACCCACACTCACATGAAGACTTTTTAAAGCTTTCACAGAGCATAGAGATTGAAGGAGTGATTTTCAAAGCACAGTGAGTAGGCCTATTTGCAATTTTGAGTGCACCCAGTCAGTGGGTGCCACTCTGAATAGCCTACTTCAGCCCAGTCAGAACTTTAATCAATGGCATGGGATCAGGTTGCTTTGCACAAAGGCAGCTCTAGCTTCAGGCTGTCCTTGTGGCATGGCTCTTCCTGCCAGTCACTGCTCCAAGTGATGTAGATTTTCTCTGCAGGGTGTAACAGGGTAATTCTAGCATATGGGATTCCTCTAGTAATGAATAGGAATGAAATGACTCAATGGTGAAAAGCAGAGCAGGAGCTGAAAACAATTTTTTAATACAGCAAAGCAGAGGGATAAGACTGCTGAAACTCTTGATTAGAATTAGAGAACTTGGTGCTTTCTCCAAGCATTTGCTCTCACTGGGCTAGAAAAGCTGTGCTTGAATTTGCTATTTTTCCTCATTCAGCATCCTGGAGAAGAGACCAATGACAAATCCATACTGGGTACTGGAAGGAACCAAATGTGGAATTCCTCTTTGTCCTGTTGTCTTGGATTTCTTGTTGCAACAGGAGCTTAGACAAGACCACTGTGAAGTGGACTTGTAAGCTCTGTTTTGCTTTGAATCAGGCATGCAGAGTGGTTTTTCAATTGTGTGTTGTAAAGTTATAGAACCATTAACAAAATTGCCTTTTTCTTCAATGTCAACATAAAATTGCTAATTAAAACGCTAAAGAGTGCAGACATATTTTACAGAACTGCAAATCTTTTTGTAATCTAGATGAACACAGTCAGATGTCTTTCAACCTCTTTTACCTGCCTCTTCTGTTAAAATTGTTTTAAACAACATCTAATAGTAGCAGAAAACAATTTCAGTGACTATGTCCCAGCACTGCCACCATTCTGCAGGATGTTCTTTAAGAATAAATATTTTCTCAAGATAACAATTTTGAAAATGACTACAGGAAGGAAATATATTAGCAATTAAATTAGTGTGTTTTAGCACAACAAGCAATAAACTGCTTAACACTGAGCTCCTGTGAATTAAAAGCTAGCACAAACACTGGACAAAAGTCAAGGTTATGCTGACACATTTATTTCTCAGTAAATGAGGACTGTTTAGTTTTAATGCATTTGTGGTTAGCAATAGTTTCAAAAGATCAATGTAAATTCATTTTGAACTAGTAAATAATGTCTTAATGAGAGTTCTGACAGCATGCTTTCACACCTTATGGTTCCTTACCTTTAAAAATGCCCAAAGGTGAACCTATTTTTCCTGGCATTGTACAATAAACAAATAACATCATGTAGTATTTTATGACTCCTGTCTGAAGTGTATTTGGGGGAACTGCAGAACTGCAGTTTGGTTTTAACAACTACAGAACCATGGTCGTTCACTCCACAGTATGTTACTGTTCTTCTCTTACAAGGGTTTAACTCTGACTTAAGGTACAAAAAGAAGTTAAATTATTTTCTTTCTTTTTTTTTTTTTAAACTGTCACATGAAGTAGTTTGTATGAAACAAAGTGCAGGATTTTACCATAGACCTCTGATGGTATCCTGATGCAAACCATCTGCCACCCAGAAACTTGCTGGTGTTTATAAAAGCACTTCCACTTTTTCTAACTAGAAATCCAACTCGGTTGACATGTAGGTCTGCCTGAGTCGTTCTACTGGTATTTAATAGGTGTTTAATCAGACACACAGTGAATCCAGCATGGCAGGCATAAGGATTTTACAAGTCTGAGAGAGCATCGTTGCTTACAGGGATAAGGCACAAGGATGTGGTGCAGGTTGTCCCAAAACAGTTGCCAGGTCAGTCTTCCTAACAAGGTGTTTGCTGAATGTGCAGAATTTGAGCCTTGCAGGAGGGCACGTTTCTCAGAAGTGATGCTTCACATCAATCTGTTTGTGAAGCCAGATGACTTAGGTTGCAAGCAAGCAGCCCTCCCAGTGACTTCTGCAGAGCTGTTCACGTGACTGACGGTATGCATCTGCTTTCTGACTCAGGGTGCTAGTTTGAGCCAACACTACAGGTCTGAAGGAAAAACAGGAAACACAAATCTTGCACAAATTTTAAGAAAGTTCTAAAAATAACTCCTAAGCTTGCATATAATAAATCTTCAGTTTGACACCTTGCAGCTTGCCAGGTCTATAAGGGAGTACTCTGGCAGTCAGATATATAGAAATATTCCTCTTACTAATGATATTCAGCTCTCTTATTCTAGCTCTAATAAAGTGGCAAGAGTAATAAACTGGATATTAAAACAGCCATGTCCTTGTGACTGCTATCCATCCCTGACCTTGAAGTAACATAACTCAGAGGAAGGGATTGCTAAATCCTGGCAGGAAGTAAGTATTTCTTTGGCTCTTGTCTTCTGGTGAAGCAAGTTGTTGTTTCATGAACCATTCCTCAGGAAAAGCACGTCCTCAAACTTACTTCACTGTTAGCTCCTCTGCTGGTTCCTCCTCCTGGGGAGGCAAGATCATGAGGTGACATTGAACTTTTCCCAGAGCACCTGCCCTCATTGGACTACAGACATACTTTGAAGGCATTAATAAAGTTAGTACTTCCCTGAACCAGGATGTCAATGTGTTATTACATGTATTTTCATAGAACTATAGAATGTTTTGGGTTGGAAGAGACCTTCAAAGGTCATCCAGTCCAACCTTCCTGCAGTGAGCAGGGACATCTTTAACTAGGTCAGGTTGTTCAGAGCTCCAACCTTGACCTAACCTTGAGTGTTTCCAGTGGTGGGGATCTACAATCTCTTTGGGCAATCTGTTATGGTGTTTCACCACTCTCATTGTAAACAATTTATTTCCTCTGTCTAGTCTATCTAAATCTACCCTCTTTTAGTTTAAAACCATCACCTCTTGTCCTGTTGCAACGGGCCCTGATAAAAAAACTATCCCCATCTTTTTTACAGGCACCCTTTAAGTATTGTAAGGTTGCAATAAAGTCTCCCCATAGCCTTTTCTTCTCCAAGCTGAACAACCCTGACTCTCTCATCCTTTCTTCATAGGAGAGGTGCTCCAACTCTTCGCTGACTTTTATGGCCCTCCTCTGGACCCACCCTGAGTCCTTGTCTTTCCTGTGCTGAGGACTCAAGAGATACACACAGTACTCCAGTTGGGGTCTCACAAGAGTGGAGTCGAGGAGGAGAATCACCTCCCTTGACCTGCTGGCCATGTTTCTTTTGATGCAGCCTAGGAAGCAGTTGGCCTTCTGGACTGTGAGCATATACTGTTGGCTCATGTCCAGCTTTTCACTCACCAGTGTTCTCAAGTTGAGTAAGGCTGCTCTCAATCCAAGTCCTTTTATTCCTATTATCCTCATTGCCTTAAACAAATGTGTGATTTGGCCTTTATTCCCTCAAGTAATCCACCTCAGTGAAGGCTGATGCTTGCTGGCACAAATGACCCAGAGGTAATTTAGCAAAGGATCCAAACTCTGCACATTAAACTGGGAATCTCCTGTGATAACCAACACCTGATATTTAATTCACTTCCTTGTTTTCTAAATGTACTCATTTAAAATCAGCTGTGTTTTGGACAGCATCTTGAACAACTTTGGTAAAGGCTGCAAATGTGTGTGAACACCTTCAGGGTAAAATAGCTGGGTCTCAGTGGACTTACCCTGACTGCAAAGGTCTTCTAGCTGTACTTACTTCTTGGACTACACTTCAACATGTGAACTACCCCTTGCAAAAAACAAAAAACCAAACCCAAACCCAAAACCAAACCACAACACCCCCCCCCCAAAAAAAAAAAAAACAAACCAAAACCCCACAACCCCAAAAAAACAACCAACCAACCAAAAAACCAAACCAAAACAACAACAAAAAAAAACCAACAAAAAAAATTGAACTGGGTAAAAGTTAATAATGCATAGGTAATTTTAGTTGAGTAGAAAAGCAAGCAGAAGGATTGTATAGGTGCAACTGTGCAAAATAAGCAGTTTTGAGAATCAAAGCCTGAAAGCAATCCTTCAAGCACACCACCATCAAAACCAAACCAAAATAAAACAAAACCAAGAAAAACTGAGCAAAAGAAAAAAAAAAAGCAACCTTCAAAATTGAAAAGAAATGAATCAACTTAATCAACCTAGCAGAAAGAATTAAAACAGGGTCCATAAAACTTTACAAGGAACTTCTCCAGAAGTGTAAACAGAGGAAAGTCTTGAAAAGTGTTCAAATGTAACCTGCACCAGTAATTATACTGAAGGAAAACAATTATCCTTCTCAAAGTATAAAAGTCAAACTACCACTAGGGTGTTGCAATAATAATAATAATGCATAGAAATTCCAGCAGTCTTACAGGAGATGAAACAGGGGAAGTGATGTGGAAATGCAGGGTTATTTACCTAAATTCGTTTTGTTTGAGGGATTTTCTGCATTTGACCCTTAGCAACCTTTGTATGCAGAGAAGAATTACACTGTGTTTCAATTCTTTTTCACAAATCTTTCTCTTTTTTTGTTTTTTTTCCTCAGTGAAAAATTCAGAGCTTCTTTAGGAAATCATTCTTGAGAAAGTAGGCAAATACGCTTAATGTGGTCTCTGTAAATTTTTGGTTCGTTCACCTTCTTTTGCATCTTAGATGGGATTGTAATATGTAACCAGAACTACACAGTGGCTTGAGTGGCATACAAGCTGAAAGAGATATCTGGCTACCACCTGGTTTAAATAAGCACAAAAAGCAGCTCAAGAAGTGGCCACATACTAATATGCCAAAAAGATCTGGCAATGCACAATGGGAAGCTGTTCCATTCAAAAGGAGGATGAGCTGCCAAAAGATCCAAGTCAGCTTTTGTTATTTCCTTTCTGTTGTTCTTGGTGTAACTGACTGCATTCAGCTTGATGTTGTGGAGATGAGCTATGTCTCTTTCCTCAACATGACACGTCATTGAAGCCCTTATGCAGAGTCTTTTTTTTACTGGAAGGGATGTAGGCAGGTGTTTGCTTGCTCAGCCCAACAGGCAGGGTTGCAGGCAGGCACTTTGAGATGAAAAAAGATCTGTTAGCACCAAAAGGGCAGAGTTCTTTTTAGGTGATCTCTGGGAGTTCTGCTGTGATGTTCCTCTTGCCTCCATGGGAAACAGAGTCCTTGAATTAGTGACCCAAAGCCTCCTGAGACAAGTCCTACTTTCTATGGACTTCATTAGACTATGGACTAAAGTCCTTGTCCCCCTTAGCTTTCCAGTTGGTTCTGTATATTTTACCTGCATCTCTGGAGGCATGCACTTGATCCAAGAGGCTGTATGTTTTTAACAGCTTTATGACACTCCACCTCTAACCTTGACTTGTAGGGATGTAGGACTGTGAACCTGCCCCAAGATACCAGTGAATTTGCTAATGAACTTGCCCAGAAGGTACAGGAAAGGGTCAGTTCTGCACTTTACCCGAGACAAATTGAACCATAAATTTTACAAGTTTTTGTTGACATTAATTGGGTTACACTTGTGTAAGAAATTCTTCTTTCTTGCTCATTTGTCTTGCAAGTTGTTTGCAGTGCCAAATATTTCTGCCGTGCCAGTCACTCAGCCATGTGATTTCCAGGCTTAACAATTTCTCTGAGACACCACAGACTCAAACCTCACTGTAGTTTATTGCTCAATAAAATACAAAAACTTCAGATATTTCACCAGACTGCTGTTCTTGGAGGGTCAAAGTAAAACTCCCATTTAAATAAAATTTTCTTCCACCCTCCTCTTTTTTTTATTAGTCCTTTATTCACATCTCAAAACCACTGGGCCTTGAACAAAAGGTTCTTTTCAGAACAGTCACTTGTACCCAAGATTAAGTGAAGTGATTTATTACATTTATGTAGTGTTAGGCATTGATCATTCAGATGTTAAATTAATGGACGTTTCCTTACCAGTTTCTTGCCAGTTCCTGTGGTACTGTTAATGTACCATTTGATCCAGAATGAAATAATCCCCTCACTAGCTTGGAGAAAGAGTTGTCCTTTGTCACTCTTGTTAATCCCCAGTAGGGTGAGTTGCCATGCCCAGACAAAAAGAGACCTGAGAGAGTTTTGCATTCAAAGTCTGTCAAAGGCAGAGGTGCTTATGCTGTGCTGTGCTCTGGGGAAATTTTGACATTCCTAGGAGTCACTTCAGAGCAGAAGTAGAGAAATCAATAAGAACCCCTAGGAAACTGGGGACACCCCACTGCGGCACACTGGTTAATGCCCTTTGGGATCTGCACACTGGTTCTTCAAAATGTTGGAAAGGTGCTTGTTGCAGGAAAGGAGATGATGGAAGAGAGGATGACTACCTCACTCACTGGAGAGGTTGAAACATTTTCAGGAATAAATGTCTGCTGGGAAGAATACAGAAAGAACAGTAAATGTAATTTTAGCTGTAGGTCTTGTGAGTGAAACCCTTCATTAAGCAGAGCCACATATGGGAGGTTTCTTTAGTTTGTGTCAGGATAGCACAATATGATTTCTCCCATGTACCAAAAGCATGGGAGCCCTTGAAGGAATGTACTGCAAATAATTAACTGCTACCTATAGGAGAAAAGTAGCACACAAAGAAGTTACTTTTTGTTTTATTTGTCTTGGTATAAGCTTTGTTAAAGCTAAAATCTCCAGTCCAATGTGCCAGACTCATAAATGTGTTTAACTGGAAAAGCATTGATATTCTGCCATCCTTTAAAACTGTGGTTTTCCAAATCTCTGTGCTTGTCAGGGCAGAGATCCAAACAGAATATTTTGGTCTGAGAAAAGATGACTGAGCAGTTTACCGTCATATAGGAGTTCTGTGTATAAGATTTTAGATCAAAGGAGTATATTTAACAGTAAGTTGCCATGATACAATGATGTTCCTCAGACAGATGTGCAAGGTAGTCTTAAACTAGCTGGTTGTGGTCCTAGAGGATGTAAATTTCTGCTGGTACTGATGTGACCTTGGGGAGACTTGTAGTGTACCAACTGTATCAGGGTACAGCACTCGTGGTTTCTGCTGTCTGAGCGAGCTGTGGTAGCTCTGTGTGGCACTGGGCTGTGTGATCAGGCATCTGTAGTTTACGGCCTTGTAATTTTTTTTTTTTAATCCCTTCATTTATCAAAGTCATTCAATAGAAATTGACTTTTAGGCATTACCTCAGTCTCTTATCAAGCAAATTCATTCTTGTTGCATGGAGAGCGTGTGCTTGCGAGGCACCCGAAGCACAGCAGCAGTCATCCAGCAGTAAGTTACATGGACAGAAATACATGCTTACATATGCAGCATTAGGTTGGTTTCCTGACTAGTGAGGCAATGCAGTTGGCTGTGTACTCAAAGGTAAACATGTGGGTAAGTCCTATTCATGTCAATGAAATCTAAGCACGTGTCTAAAGCTGAGCAGTTAATTTAGTCGTGGCAAAACTGAGTGGCCTTTGTAGAATTAATTATTCTACCCCAACTACTTTTTATGTGTGTGACCCAAAGAGAACTATATAGCTTTTTTTTTTTTTTTGCTTTTTTTTTTTTTGTGGGGGGGGGGGTGATTTTTAAACATATCTTTCAGTTAAACTGAGGATCCAGACACAAATGCTAGTACACATTATATGGATTTATGACATTCCCTGGAGGATTCTAGGTCAATAAAGCAGTGAATGGGTTACAAAGAGGCCTCTAAAGTGTTTGTTGGAATTTGCAAGGAATGAATGAATTACTGTTTGTTTTATGACTGGAAAACATCTTTCTATGGATGCTGCAGATCAGGTTGACTGACAGACATAAGGTGCTCTTGTGTTTTGAACCACCATATTTATTGTATTCAGGCCTGAAGCTGGCAAATAAAAGGGAAGCAGAATGTCATAGTAGTATAGACTAAATAGACTAAAATAGACTGGGAAATAATACAGGTTCAATGCAAATGATTATTTACTACTCAACATGGTTACTTTTCTAGGAGTAACTTGGAGGCTTCCAACAGGAGCAGTGCTCCACTGTTACTCAAACACATTGTAGATGATGCAGTAAGTTTGTACTACATACATAACTTACGCAGATCTAACTCAAAAGTAAGCCTGAGCTTTCTGAACAACTGGAAGAACCATTGTCCAAAGAAGGATGTTTCACCTCAACCTGGCAGTGTGTATAGACACAACCATAGCCAAGATATAAGAGGTAAAATTAAAATATGTAAAAACTGAATTTGTTGTGAAGGGTGAGAGACCAAAGGAAGTAAGCTCAAGTCTGCTCAACACTTTAAAGAGTAATCAAGGCCAGCACCCTTGCTATATATGTGGGCCCCAAGACAGTCAGCTGCTTTCTCTACCCTTACTGTGTTCATAAAGTGGGCAGAAAGGATCTGGCATTGCTTGTCTAAAAGACCAGTGAGTTTTCTGGGATATTTTGATTTCAGGATGGGGAGGTTCAAGTAGCAGGAGGGCAAAGCTGCTAGTGGTGAGGCAACTGCTGTGTCTCCATGTCTCCTTGTTCTCTCTCTTGTCAGAGGCAATAGGGATATCCTTTGCTATTGCCTGGTTTGGCCATCCAGAGTCATCCAAGGGTGCCAGCTTGTAACTGAGGGAGAGGCTAAGTCCTTTGGGGAGACTTTTTTCTTTTCTGAGATATGGCTCATGTCAACAACAGAGACTTTGATTCCTGCCTTGTATTCAGTTCCTAGTTATGGCAGCAAACAGACTACTTGCTGTAATTTGGGTGCTTGGCTTTTACTCTATATTAAATTCTCAATTCCATACCAAATTTATGTAAGAAAGATTTCAGTGGTGTATAGTACTTGCTAAACACAGACAGCAGCATTAGTTACCTTGCAGCTGTCAAAAAGCAGCAGCCTGTTGAGCAGTGATCACATTCAGCAACCACAAGATGCATTCAGGGAATTGGTGCTGTCAGCATTCGATATTAGCACTCAATGGCATAACTGTGATAATTAATACATAATGATAACATGAGGGCTAATGAAATTAGTAATGCAATTACTATTAATACTTTGCAAGCCTACCTAATCACTTGCACAGCACCCACTCTGTTGTGTTGGGGTTTTTTAAAGCATGTGTCTTCCCATTCTACGGGGAGACTCAATTTTTGTTGCCTTTGAAGAATTAAGGAAGGAAATCAGGGGAGGGGGAAAGGTAGCTGAAAATAACAACAGTAACAAATGCAAGGAGTGAATTGGAGTATCTTTTATGATTTTTTCAACTTATTATTGTCAGCAATGCCAGCAAATACATGCTCTAGGTAGCTTAACTGAATGGAAAACACCCACTAAACCAGCCAAATTAAACGAAAATAGAGGCTCTCTACCTTGAGTTCAAATAAAACTTGGGCAGTAGGCAGCAATGGAAAGTCCATTAAATTTTAATTTGCTGGTCTTTAAAGTATGCCATTCATTTGTAATATTACATGGCAAGGAAGTCCAAGAACAGAAGTGTACATTTTACTGTTCTTAATGGTCTTCTTATAAATTTCTGCCTGTGATTATGATCAGTTCTTTCTTATTGTTCATGAAATTTATGGACCAATTTATTACATCAGCTGAGTGGAAATGCCAGATAATGCAAGGCAATAAAAAGTAGCTACTGATTTTAAGAAATCACTGTGTCCTCCATGGTCTCCTGTATGAAGAGCTAGAAGAGAGCACCTAATTACTTCTGCAACATTAAAAACAACTGCAACATAACTGTGTGTGGAACCATTTAATCAACATGGACACACAACCCTCTTGTAATTGTCTGCAAAGGTCATGGAAATCATCAATTTAGACGAGTATAATGTGAAGAATATGACTTAAAACTTCCAGTAACGCTATCTCCTGGAGATTGTTTGAACCACAAAAAAGTGGTTTGTATTTCCAGTTTAATAGCTGAGGGCACAATGCCATACTGTGTGTTTTGCCTTGCGAGATCTCAAAGCAGAACTTTCTTAATTGGAACTGCTCAGATACGCAGCATGGAGGTTCATTTCAAGTACCATACCTGCTGCTGGAAAATATAACTGCCTACAGTTTAATTATGTAGAAGCTGTACTCTGGCTTTTTGATTGGCCCTGTGAATTTCTCCACAGAACTGAAACACCGATTCATCTGTTTTAGCAGAAGCAAAGGAAAAATGAACTGCTTTCAATTTTCTTTTTAGTATGCAGTAATGGATAATTTCCAACCCTGGAAATAAAAAATGGCCCAGCCTATACCTGGGGGTAACCTAGTTCCACCAGGTAATACCATCTGTTTTCCTTGCTGTAGCTGAACAATGATTGACCTTGACGTCTTGATTTTGGGCAAGACAATAGAGGAAGGGAAAAAAAAATTCTACTTCTGAAAAGTGGTATATACTTTGAAGTGAAAAAGAAATACACATTTATGTGACTGTCAGGGTAGGGCCAATTAAGGAGGAGACACAGAGGATACTTTACACAGCACAAAAAGTACCATGCTTGTCCTGAGCCTGATATTGCCTGAGTGCTGGAGAAAGAACAGAACAGTGTTATAATTTCCCCATGCTATTACTGCATCTCAACAACTCTCTGTTGAGATGAGGTTCCCATGAGGATGGCATCATTAGTGAAGCTATTTTACTTCTGGCAGCTGTTTGGAACTAGTGCTGGTCTCTTTGCCCATGCTTTTCTTGTGTGCGTTTTATTGACACACCCTTAGTAGTCAAGAGACTGCCAAGGAGTATTTACAAACCTGGTGAAGAACGACCAGCCCCTGCTCTGTTTCTCACAATGTATTTCAGCCTATCAGCTGCTGCTCATGTCATAGTAGTTGCTGAGCAGGTACTCAGAGATGTCCCTATTTCTAATGCCACTCTTAATGGGGAGAAAAGGCACCCTGGTGCCATTTCTGGAGGTCTGTGACACTGCCTCTCACTACATGGATAGGAAGAAAAACCCCATGGCCACTGACTTGTCAAGGCTCAGGCTTGGTTCCTTGCTGTCCTATGTCAGGGAGCTTGGCTTGTGGTGCATAGTCCCTGCAGCTGCATATCTGGGGTTGATTCACAACCAAAATGAGCTGAAATGGCACATGTGAAAGGACAGCCCTTTTCATAAACCTCTGTAGAGAGGGGACGTTATCTGTGCCCAGCTACAAAAGAGCTGCTTTAAAGCCTGGTTATTGTGATGATCGATGTCACTGAATCTGGAACAGCTGAAGGAGATTGGTGCACTTTGTGGCAGTTTGGGGTGGGTGCCCCCTGCCACTGCCGCATGAGATACACCTCTGGTGTCCTGGGTGCCCGCCCAATAGGGGTGGACACAGGAAACGACGTATTTCTACCCATAAATCCTGCGCCCTATAAAGCCATCTGCAGAGTCATTCTCTTCCTCTTTCTTCCCTCTGCTCCCACGGGAGATGTCCTCTCTTATCGGGTAATACCGGGGGGGTATCTCAGGCCTCTTAGGCCTGACTAGGCCTAATGCCAGGAGGAGAATGGTGTGGGGGGGCAGTCTCAGACCTGGCCAGCCTGAGACTTACCTAGCAGTGGGAGGGGGGGAAGGAAGAGCCCTGGGGGTTTAGGGTAGACCCTCAGGTGGGAGGAGGGAAGGATTGGGAAGCCTCTGGGTACTATGTAAAGGACTCTGTATGCTTTAGGATGTTCTTTGCCACTATGCTGTGTAGTTTTTTCTGTAGTTTCACCAATCGCCTTTCCATTTAAACTTTCCATCACTCTCTAATCCGTTTGTGTGTGTCATTCTTTTGTCCCTTTCGGGGCAAGAGATGTTCTGGCTGGCCTCAAACCAGCACACACTTCTGGCTCCAGAATAGGGAAGTGTGGTATATGCGTTGACCCTTCTTTGGGGAGAGAGAGCTGGGTTTTGCAACATACTGAGACAACCAGTTTTACTGGAACAAGTCACTTTAAAAACCTATAATTGTAATTAAAACATAAAAGGGGAGAAGTTAAATTCAAATCTGTAAAGGAGAGGAAAAATTCTACAGATGCAGTTTTGTTTTATAGATTAACAACAAAAAAATGTCTCGACCTTTATTATGTTGAATTGTATTTGTTATACAGCGTACATAACCAAATCTGGCTCTGCCTCTGCAAAGAGCTTCGGTAAGTGTGAGAACTCCAAGTCAGTTACACCTTTTGAAAGAACAAATTTTTAAAATATGAAATAAAGGGAAAGAGATTTGCCAGTATATCATATTTCAGTTATTTTTTGTTATTATTCAAAACATGCTGTGTAAGCCAGTGAATTTATTCATCCAGGCATGTAAAAGATAAGAGAATCAGGCTTGTATTTCTCATTTAAAGAAGCACTTGCCAGTGGATTTATAAAAACTCTGAGTGAGGTAAAACAAATCCACAGCAGTACAAAGAAAACTTGACTGGATCATGTAAAAGAATGATCTAGAGTGATGATTTGTTCTACAGCAGGTGATTAGGCCATTTCAGAAACCAAGACAATATGATAATTGCCTACCCATCAAATGGCTAAACCTAACATGAAATAACATTCATTCTCATTCCTACTAACAGAACAAACCAGGATGCTTCCATAGCCATAATAAGGCAACTAAATGAACAGCCCTTTCCACCCAGTAGCTTCTCCCCTGCTACATTTTAGAGAGGATAAATCATGGTGGCAAGGTCTTTGGTGCCTGTGAAGGGCAAGGTCTTTGGTGCCTGTGAAGGTCTGTCTCGCAGCAACCTATGTTCACATTCATGATGAAGGCTGTGCCTATGCCACTGCATTCAACAGGGGGTTACTGGCAGAGGTCAGCTAATGTGAGATCTGTGACATTTTGGGAGCCTGTGCTGCTACCTGACACCCTTGACCCTTACAACGTGCTAGGACTCTAGCTCAGGTCCCTCAGATCTGCAACAGAGGTGATCATGGTGGAAGACTGCAAAACCATCAGCTGCAATTTTTGCTCTGGCATGTGTTGTTGTGCTTGACTTGTGCGACATTTTGCCCAGCATGGAGGTCAGCCAACCAAATTCATGCTGTGTCTAATCTTCACAGGTGTCAGAGCCTGCAGGAAGGAAGAGTGTGCACAGTTCCTGTGAAATGGGAGCAGGAACTGTGGTCCAGAGTACAGTGGCACTCCAGGTAGGCTGATGTGCCCAGGCGTACCTGCTGACACTGTTACTGTGTGCCGTGGCTGTGGCTTGTGCCCTTGAACTAGGGGATGGAAGGGACAGCAATGATAGCAAGGTTGTGTGCCTTGTGCACCATCATCATGCTTGTGTGAGCCATTGCAGATGGATCTGAGCTCCTTGATCACGGAAAGTGAGTCCTGACCCTCAGCCTAGGGACCTGAGGTCATTAAGAATGTACAATGGTGAGGACTCATTTAGACCTCTCTGGCAGAAGATAGCAGCCTCACAGCCATCACGCACCATTGCAGCACCAGCTCCACCAAGGTCTCTAGTCTTATTACAATAGTTGCAAAATCAAAAACAAACAAACAAACAAATAAAATCAGAGATACTTCTTTTTGCACACATGTAGCTTTTGCTTGTTTTCTGTCCCTCAGCTCTTTCTCTCTCCTCTTATTCCTCTACTCAGGAAATTTCTGCTGATATTCACATGTTCAGTTCATGCAAAATGCATTTAATATCTCCTTCTCTCCATGTGTGTGTCTAGTCACTCACTAGAACATCATCTCCATTGCTACTGAGTTTACAAGCTCTCCTCTCCTTCAGCTACCCTCTCAGTTTGGGTTCTCAGGGTTACTTTCCCTCCATGACCAACATCTGTTGCAGTGTTGTGAGGTGCCCCAATCCTGAGGGCGTTCTTTGAAGAAGCAATGCAGGCAGCTGTTCCAACATTGTGGAAGGTAAATAAACACTGTAATGTTGGCTAGGCTTGACCACCCCTGGCTCTCTTTCCTTTCTGAGGTGGGCAGGAGCATTTCTATATGTCGTGCAGCATCCTTAGCCCCATCCCAGAGATGTGCCAGGGCAGTGCATGCCAACCTGCCTGTGCACCTGATAGGTCATGAGCTCTGTGCTCTGTGGCGTGTTGCATTGCCAATAGGCAGGGATGACAGCAGAGGTGTTGGTATGGCTGATAAGGAAATAAGCAGACTTTATCTGCTGTGTTTATCTGAGGAGGCAGCCAGTTTGAGAGGCTCACACTGCCTGTTTCCTGTGGCTGTGTGAGTTGTCAAGCCACACAGGCCAGCTCTCCTCCAGATTTGGTCCTTGTTTCCTTAGCACCATTAAGAAGATATGATGGAGTGGTGCACCCGTGCTATTGTTCCATACCTGTGCTGCTGCCCCTGCCCCTGGCTATAAGTGTGGAGGAAGCAGACAACCCAGCACATGACCCAGCCACCAGCACTCCTACGGCAACATGGGATCTTGGGGTCCTTCCATCTGCTGGATAGCCCTAGCCTTGTAGTTTTAGATTGTGAGCTGCCAAAGTGCATCTTCTTTATTGAAGCCAAACATCTGCTGCAGATTATCTCGTATCTCTCTGTAATCAGATTTTGGTTTCTGAGATTTGCCTTGGCAAAGCTGTTTGCTGCTTGCCGTCAGTGCAGTCTCAGCAGTAGGCTTCCAGGCCATCTTGGGACAAGCTGCCACCAGAGACCCCTCTTGTCTTCTGCTTCTTGCTCCACTCATAGAATCACAGAATCAGTCAGGGTTGGACGGGACCACAAGGATCATCTAGTTCCAACCCCCCTGCCATGGCCAGGGACACCTCACACTAAATCAGGCTGGCCAGAGCCTCATCCAGCCTGGCCTTAAACACCTCCAGGGATGGGGCCTCAACCACCTCCCTGGACAACCCATTCCAGGCTCTCACTACTCTCATGGGGAAAAACTTCTTCCTCACGTCCAGTCTGAATCTCCTCACTTCCAGCTTTATTCCATTCCCCCTAGTCCTATCACTACCTGATAGCCTCAAAAGTCCCTCCCCAGCTTTCTTGTAGGCCCCCTTCAGATACTGGAAAGCCACAGTAAGGTCACCTCGGAGCCTTCTTTTCTCCAGACTGAACAGCCCCAACTCCTTCAGTCTGTCCTCATAGGAGAGGTGCTCCAGCCCTCTGATCATCCTGGTGGTCCTTCTCTGGACACCTTCCAGCATGTCCAGATCCCTCTTGTAATAGGGGCTCCAGAACTGGACACAGTACTCCAGGTGGGGTCTCACCAGAGCTGAGTAGAGGGGGAGAATCACCTCCCTTGACCTGCTGGCCACACTTCTCTTGATGCAGCCCAGGCTCTGGTTGGCTTTCTGGGCTGCAAGTGCACACTGACAGCTCATGTTGAGCTTCTCGTCCACCAGCACCCCCAAGTCCCTCTCCTCAGGGCTGCTTTCCAGCCAGTCACTGCCCAGCCACTGCCCACTCACCCCAGCCTACTCACCCAAAACAACCATGGAGGGTCTATCTGTATTCCCTTGCAGCTTTCTGGTGTGCTTCAACCTTCTCCCTCTCTCACTGGGTGAGGAGAGCATGGAGGAGGAAGAGATTTAACAGGATGGATGTAGCATACAGTTTCACCTAGCCTCTGGGCCATGTCTCTGCTCTATTTAACTTAGCCAGACAGGATCAGCCCCTTCCTTTGAATATCCTCAGCAAAGAATTAGTTGATAATCTGCTTGCATGACTGAAAACAATTGTCCTCCTCAAACAAACAAGCAAAAAACATTTAAATTAAAAGAACATTATTAAGGTTGTAAAGTCAAGCCCTCAGAATTTAGCCATTGCCTTAGCTGAGGATGCTTGTGCAACTTTTATTTGTAGCCTTTATGTGTTTGCCTTAATGACAACCCTCAGTCATGACTGCATGCTCTTTTTTTCCACTGAGCTTCTGTTTTCTTCAGAGCACGGGACAGACTGCACACAAATAGTGACAAGTTTAGTTCTGTCCTCTGCTTAATGTGTGATTCCAGGCTTTACTTGTTGCACAATGTTCAAAGCCTGCTATCAAAGATATGGCTATCAGTTTCCTCATTGCCTTTCCTGTGGTAGACACCAGTAGCCTGCACATGGACTCTGCAAACAAGAGTGATTTTTAACTCCAAGTGCCCTGCTGAGAAGAGAGAGCATAATACCCTTGTTTTGCAGTTGCAAAACATCTAGTAGTTTGGATGTTCCATTTCTAAGAGCCTGAGAGTGTTAGTTTTCAATCTACTTAATGCTAACACCAACATCCAAGAACAGATCCCATTTGACTTTGATTGAAGTTATGAGTTTCAACATTTTGGCAAGTCTGACCTCAGTTTTGGCATGCAGAAAATGATGAATGCGTGACTTGTAATAAATACTCAGACCTGACATCATGCAGGCACACTGTGGCATAGGCAAGAGCAGAATTCAAATTCCCCAAGGCAGCATCCAGGCTTTTCTGGTCCTCTGGTCCTCTGGCTCATTGGCTCAATACTTCCCAATCTTTGCAGCAACAAAAGCAGATGTACTTCAGACTTCGTGCTACTTTACCATCCTGTCTTGGTTCATGCCTGGAGCTGGTCTCCTTCATTTATTCATTAAAGCAAAGTTGCTATGGAAAAGATCACAGAATCAACGTGTCAGGTCTGTCTAGATCCTAACTTAAACACAAACCTAAATCTTCCTTTTTAGGTAAGGAACTGAGTAGGAAAACATCCTCCTTACCTGTTGGTATTGAGCAACCTGGACTTCTAATCCAGTTTTAAACCCAGACTCTCTTGCTCAGACCTAGACATATTTTACATAATCAAATAGCCTTAATTAGAGCAGCCCCTAGTTTCAGAATGCTTCAGTTTTCAATATTAATGATATTCCTGGAAGGAGGCAAAATAAAAATGAATAATTCCTTGATTTTGGGGGTGGAGTGGGGGGAGTAGAAAGATATGTGTGGACTGGGACCTTACAACTATCTCTGTGGTCTGAAAGCAGGACTGAAATACCTGGAGCTAAAGCAGAGAGCTCCTCTCCTGGGGCTAATGCAGTTGCTGCTAGCAACATCAGGTAACAACCCTTGTCAGGACCAGAAACTAGGAAGCAGCTAGGAAGGACATGGAGAAACATGCTTCACTGAGATATTCATATTTATGAACAGCAAGGAAGCTGCTGAAGCTCTTTCAGGCCTTGGAGAGAAATGGGGGTATAGTGAGCCCTGAATATGGTCTCTCTGATGCCTCTCCTCCTCTGTTCCCTCCACCCTGGGATTTTCAAAGCTGCTGCTTCTCTGCCCCAGACAATACCAAAGCAAGTACAGATAAACATGGGAACACAATTGGGCAAACCTGAGACCTTTTGAAAATGCTGTCCTCTGAATACAAAGAACAGGGATGTCCAGGGAGTCACTTTTCCCTCTAGTCCCTGGTAAACATTTTTTACTAGTTCTAAAAATAAAAATGCTTTAGACAGCTACCTAAGCAATCCAGACTCAACAGATATCTTTATCATACAAAAATAAAGAAAACTTCCTGCGTGTGATTTGCTTTCAACTACCATTATCTATTTAATAGACACTGAGCTAAGCAAGAAAAGCATAATAAAAAAAAGCAGATTTATGTTAGGCTTCTTGCATAACACAGGGCAGACGTTTTCTTTTCTCCAGTGACCTTAGAAGTCCCTGTGCTCTGTTAATTACTGGTTTACTGTATGCATCCACTGAGAGGGGAAGCACATGGTCGAACTTTTCTGCATTATGTTTTTGCCATGTGAGAAAGGAAAACAGTGCTTCAGATTTAAACCATGTAGTAGGCACAGGCTGATTGACTAGACTAGCTCTCCCACAATCAGGTATTAGATGTGCCTGAACTCTCGTTTGCAGGTAAGCTCAGACTCTGCAAGGTCAGCTCTTGCTCCTGAATGCTGCCTACCCCACTCCAACTTTGCCTGGTGGTAACTGCTCACCACGGGAATTAGTTTCTGAACATTACAGAGCTCTTGAATTGCCTGCTCTCAAGCACCCATGGCCAAACAAAGGCAGTATCTTCTCACACAGAGCAGAATCCCAAGCCCTGTGAACCCAGCTCCCTCTATTTGGCGTTACTGATCCGTTAGGCTAAATATGGTACATGGCAGTTTGATGGAAATCATTTCCAGTAAGAGAGGATGTTTCCTCAGCAGTTTTCAAGCTGGCTCTGACTCAGGCATTCTCATGGGAGCCCATTTAACTGGTCATTAGGGAGACAGCAAAAAGGCATTGAGGAATTTCGTAACAAAGATGTGCATCCTGTATGAAAGACCTCCTGAGAATCCTCCTGGCCATTGGCTTTGTGCATGCTTGAGAGATTTTATTAATGCTGCTGGAAAAGTATTGCTGAAACAAATCTATTATTTGTGCATAATTTTAAAGATGCTGTATTGTACTTGTTCCAGCAACATGATGAACCACTGTGTTTGTAAAATGCTATGCTCAAACAAACCATAATTAAATGTTTAAAGTTGATTAACACCCTATATTGCAGCAGACTAATCGATGGTGGAAAGCTTGCAGTTACTAAATGAATAACAGGAGGAGACATTCAGGTCTTGCTAAGCAAAGCCTTCTCACAAGATAGGACCAGAGTAAATATGTCAAGCAAAGAGCCTAAGCAAGAAAGTAAAGATTCTCAGTTGCCCTTACAAAAGACAAAGTAAGTATCCCTTCATAACACACCGTCCCTGATTTATGCTTTTTTTTTTGTGCATATGTGTTTCAAGGCAAATATTTTCCAGATTAGCAGTGATGGAATGTCAATAAGGTTTTGAATCCTGTAAAGTCTCTGAATATGAAGATTTCTTTAGGTGTCATGGCTGTACTCACTGACTTTACTAGGACCACCAACACATTTGAAACCAAGTCACATCTTAAGAGTAGATGGCAGAAGAGTAGGCATCACAAAGAGCTGGAGTTTTGGCTTCCCTTTCAGGCCATCCAGATTGTGACTCCTCCTGACTTCAAACATCCCAGAGTGGAGGCAGCAGGCAAAGCAACAGATCTCCTGCCAAGGTACTTCCTGGGGGTTGGAATGTTTCAAAGCCATGTCCAGGAGGATTGGAATGTCTCTGCAAATCTCAGGCAATCCAGAAACACAAGGGCCTACTGGATGAGCAACCCATAAAGGAATCTTCACATCCAGACTGTGACACTCATGAAGACAAAATAAAAAGTCCTCCTTTATTGACCCCTCTTTGTAAGGCTCAGGTTTCAGACAGGAGTTTTCTTCATTTGGAGACACACTGATTCTTATCATTAGTAGTAAGACTGTTTGTTGAATGTTTACTGCCAAGCCAGACTGAATCACAAGCACCTTTTTTTTTTTTTTTTTTTTTTTTTTTTTTTGTCTGAATAAACAGAAGCTATCATGAGTGAAATCATGCTGCCCAAATGTTGTATCAAATACCTACAGCATTGCAAATCTGGTTCCCAGGCATGTTGGTCTGGTGCTACGTGCAGGAGTAGTGACAATGGGGGAAAACAGCTAGAAGAGGAACAGGGCACTAGAACTAGAAAGGCACATGGGAAAAACACACACACACGACAGGAGGAGAAGGAAGTTGATGTGCAATGAATTCGGCAGAAAAAGCTGTGGTGCTCTAAACTGAAAAATGGTACACATAGAATCATAGAATCATAGAATCATAGAATCAGTCAGGGTTGGAAGGGACCACAAGGATCATCTAGTTCCAACCCCCCTGCCATGGGCAGGGACACCTCACACTACATCAGGCTGGCCAGAGCCTCATCCAGCCTGGCCTTAAACACCTCCAGGGATGGGGCCTCAACCACCTCCCTGGACAACCCATTCCAGGCTCTCACCACTCTCATGGGGAAGAACTTCTTCCCCACGTCTAGTCTGAATCTCCCCACTTCCAGCTTTATTCCATTCCCCCTAGTCCTATCACTACCTGATAGCCTCAAAAGTTCCTCATAGCTAATCAACTCCTTAGGCTTGCTAGCTGAGGTCCTCTGAGAGGGGAAGGCACTGATCTTACAGGTGAAATTTCAGAAAACTTGTATCAGGCAGAGTTTTCTCTGCCCTCAAAATTTCCTTTCCTTGGATACCTGGATATTGCCTATAGGTCTCTACTCAAATACCTTATCTCTCTGATGACCCTCTCTGTAGTTTGTGTGATTATAACTCCACATGCTTCTTGTTATTCATCTGAACCTGTCTGATGTCCTTTTCCTTCATGCTAAGCTCTTGATCTCAATAACTTCTTGTAGCCAGAAGATCCTTATCTAGCAGCATGCATGAGCTTAAAGCTACTAATCCTGGTCCAGCCTTTCCAATGTGTAGCTTTTTAGGCAATCTTATCCAATTTACCTTAGCCAAGGTATCCTTGTATCTGAACTTAATATATAATAAAGATTCAGCAAAACAAACCTGCTAGTACTTGTTTTGAAAAAAAATCCTACAATGAGATTCATGACTTACATATAATTATTGACCCTGCAGTGTAAATACTGATGATAGGAAGCTTTTAAAATGTGTGTTATTAAACTGGTAAAGTGTTTATAGCTATAGAGACATCAGTGGTTTAGCAATTAAATGCATACTTATGAACTCTTCTAAATAACTATGATTAATAAAAAAAAAAATCAGTTTTAAGATAGTTTTAAAAAAACTCCAAACAACATTTTTCAGATTCAGGACACTGATTTGCCTATGAGCTGTTATAATCTTTAATTTAAAACTATGTAAATACCCCACATATAGCAGCTTCTTTTAGAGCATGCTTCAAGGACCTTAAGTGAATGTGCAATCTTTCCACTGACTTCAAACAGCTTTGAAAATACACTTAAACTCTTGCCAGCATTACCTGCTCACCATTAACTGCTCTGGCATGTCCATGCTACTCTTTTTGCCCTTGTAGAGTAGGAAAGGGGTGAGGAGTGTAATGCCAAGAAGGATTGTGTACTTCATTTAACAGTATTATCTTGATGGCACTCAGATCCTTTCTCATCCAAATTTTGTGGTTGGTCACTGATGATATGTTGTGTGAGTGAGGGAGAAAAGCCAATTGTTTTCACCTATTCACTGAGGGTTGGCTCTAAGAAGAAATGTGACGTGGTCTGGCAGCCCAGGCTCTAGGTCTCAGGATAGGAGGCATTGTGGTCCTGTGCTGCAACAGAAGCAAGTCTGGGCAAGGCCTGCAGAGCACAGGGCTTTATGAGATATTGGCCCAAAGAGTGGACTGGACCATAGGGAAACAAAGACTAAGGGGAAATAGGCTAGGTTGTGTTGGTAGGTAGGAAGAATATATAGGACTAAGGTGAAAGGAAAGACATTTGTCCCTTTCTGGTACTGCACCATGCTAATATCTCACTCACATGTTGGTCTTAAACCAAGACTAAGGGGAAACAGGCTAAGTTGTGTTGGTAGGTAGGAAGAATATATAGGACTAAGGTGAAAGGAAAGATATTTGTCCCTTTCTGGTATTGGACGATGCTAATATCTCACTCACCTCTTTGTCTTAAACAAAGACTAAGGAGAAATAGGCTAGGTTGTGTTGGTTAGTAGGAAGAATATATAGGACTAAGGTGAAAGGAAAGACATTTGTCCCTTTCTGGTATTGCATGATGCTAATATCTCACTCACATGTTTGTCTTAAACCTGATGATCCATCAACAGTATGAAACCAAATACGCTGATGGTGTCCTGAATGGGCATTTAATCTGCAGCCATAGGGAGCAACAAGTTTCCCAAATCACCCATGGAGAAGGGGCATATTGTTCAGTCCACTATAGTAACTGGTCACCAAGGGCAGAATTATGAGACTGGATTTTAGAGATGGATTTAGACTGAGACAGGAAGTGACAGGCTGAAAATCAGGTTAATTGACAATATGTCACCCTTTACAAGTCTCCCTCCACATTCCCCAGCTCTCATGTTTCTACTACATATCAGGTAGGTCATGAGAAGATGGAGATGAACATACATGCAGAGAAATCAGGGGCTGCTGATCACTCAAATCACAAAAGCAACTGGCTTGGAATAAAATAAGAGCTGCTCTTCAGTTTGGGTTCAAGGTTTGAGTAACCTTTTCTGAACTGTAGTGTTTAAGTAACTCTAATCCCAATACTTTCCCTTTCCTTCTCACTCTCTCTCTCTCAACTTCTGCCTTTGAGTTTCCACATGGTAGTGCAGCCTGATGAAGACTGTTAAGTCTGATTTTCAGGCAGATACATTCAGCTGAAAACTGGAAAGTTACCACTTTCCCCAGCCACTAGGCCTTTGTAGGGCTTGCTTGACCACCTGCTGTCATTGGCTGATAGGCAAGAAGACAGCCTGAACAGAAATTCCAACTATTGATTTAACTCCAAATGGATGGTAGCATCTGGCTTTTGTTGAGCTCCTGTCACCTCCAAAAGAGGCTGAGGGATTCTGGGTACTGAGCCTCATCTCAGCTGCCTCCAATGATGGAGGAGGATGCTTATTGTCCAGGATGGAGGAAAGGAGAGAGAAAAGCTCTGAAATAGTTGTGATCTTTGGTTTCAAGCCAAGGAGGTTTGGCTACCTCAGGAAGAGGGGAAGTCTGAATAAATTATCTGAGCTGTTGTAGACATTATTACTCCCTCTGGGTCTTCTCTGGGGAAGGTGATGATGGGAGAGCACAGGAAAGGAAGCTGATTAAATCTGATAGAGTGGGGGCTTGCTCTCAACGTTGGGCCAACCTGACAAAACTGTCCCATGAGAAGCATGTGAAGTGGAGGCACCCAGTGGTGTTTGTTTTTGTTGGATCTGGATCTATAGTCTTCAAATACGGCAGGAGATATTGCCAGGGTACAGAAAAAAGGAGCTGAAATTTTCTGGGGCTTTCTGCCAGATTTCCATCTGGTGACAGGGTCAGAGTGGCTTTGGAGAGTCAGAGCAAGGGGCAGAGCTCAAGATCTAGCTCGAACCCTAGCACCTTGTGCAAGATGCTCTCAACCATATTAAACTGGAAAAGGTCTCTATCCCTGTGTGTTGTGGAAAACTCCTGCACAGGACTTGGAAATCAGTCCCCTGACACGCGAGTTGCCCCCATCATCTCACTAACGACCAAAATGTAAACACTTAGCGCAGCTGATATTTTAAATGCCTCAAATGCCAATGGTTTTTCTGCTCATGTGGGAAAAAGAGCAGCAGGGCTGCTGAGTGGTCTCTGAATTTCCCCTCCGTTCCGGGAGGGGGAGGCATGCGAGAGGGGATGCCAGGCGCTTGCTCTCTATCCCTGGAGACGGGACTGGCTGGGGAAGCCGTGGGGCTGGCGAACAGGCTGCCCTCCGCTAGACGTGTGCGCAGACCTCTGTGTGCAGCTTCTCATCTGGGTGAGTCACAGGAGCGAGGCTTGCTGTGTGGGCATAGCTTCAGCGGTGTATCATTGCTTCCTCCACTGTGTCCCTGGGTGGGTTCTATGTGGAGAGCCCAGATGAAGGAATTTCTTTCTTTACACAGTGGGTGTTAATCAACATTTTGGGAAATGCAATTACAGGTTCACAAGCTGTGGAAACCTCTGGGTTTCCCACACTTGGTCGCTATGGTCATCGTCCATGGCTCAGCTCTTTCTTTAGCTGCCAGGGACACTTAACCTCTCACTGTGTCTGCAGGAGACTGGGAATGTTTTCTGAATGACTAAGGTGTCAGCCCTGGAGGCATACGTGCAAAAGCCAGAGCTAGGATTTTCCTAAGAGAATTAGGAATGTAGTCCTTCTGGGAGCCAAACTATATAAAGTTTGGGTTTTGGTGTTTTTTATAATCCCTGCTTTTTTGTAACTAGCTTTCCAGCTGAGCATGTTAGACTCCTGGCACTGCTGCTGTACTCTGCTGCATTACTCAGCTTTTGTGCTGCCAGGCTGAAACGTCAATGCAAATGACTGTCAGTCTCCCAGGAGGTGAAATGTAGAGTACCATTCCCCCCTTCCCTAGGTAAGCAGTTTCAGGATATAATTCAGTTAGTTATGAGAAAGGTTATAGGATATGTTGCCTGAGAGGCTGGACTTGCCAATACACAATGCCCTTCCCAGCCCTGAATTCCCAAGAACACCCTAAGTGATATGGAAAAAAGAAAGTTTTCCCATTAGGTGTACTTTCTGAGTCGTTCTGCTGAATTACCCTTTCCATTACCCTTTTTCAGCATCCCTACATAGCTATGTCCTGACTGTCCTGTCCAGTGAAAACCTGTCTTAACAAAAGTTGTAAATGACCTCTCAGAGGTCTCCACTTGTTGCATATCTATACCCTGACCTTAAGCCCTTGCCTTCACAGAAAGGCTGTACTGCTCTAGCCCTACTGTTATAATTAAACCAATCTCTACCTTTCCCCCCTCCTCCCTGGCACAGATGCAATCACACAGCTGTAAAGATGTTTATACACATTTGGGTTATTCCTACAGAGAAAGCAGAATGTGTTTTACCACAACAAGGCTTTTTTATTTCAGTATAATGACATCCCTAGCAAGCCTTATGGGGATCTAATTAGGGATAATCTTGTACAGAAGTGGATGCCAGAAGGAACATGCTGAAATGCTGATATGTGGGGAGATGTATACACAGGGCTACTGCCTATGTCTTACACATGTTCTGATGTGGCATTCCTACCTGTGGCAGCACAGACCTAGCACTGTGTGAGGAGGAGGTTGTGTTGTTGACTGAAATAATTGCATGTGTACAGAAACTGTGTTTAGATAAGGTGTACAGAGAAATACAACTTATTTTCTATCATTTCCCACCCCTCAGAGACTGGACTGCCCTGTTGTAAAGTAATGCTGACAACAGCCAGAAGCATAAGGTCCAAGAGATAACATGTAAGGTTTGGCTTAAGAGATTCAACACTGAAATTATTTACCGTTTAAGTAGACAGTTTAAGAGAACAAATTCCTATGAATTTATGTTTTATGATCTGAAGTGCTTTTAGTGTCTCAACTCATTTTGAAGGATATGGGAAATCTAGAAATCTAGATGCTTTCTTCCTCTTTTGAAGGAGCAAATAAAGATTAATCTAAATGAAGTGGCCAGCTTCAAACTTCAAGCCAAGTCACAACATATCTGCAGCCACAAGCCATTTAGGCCTTCCCTGATGTTTTAATACAGTGTGCTAGACAATGTTAGTGTCTGAAGGTCTGTAGTACTCTCTAGTCCATACAAAAAACCCACCACAATTAATTGAAACCAAGGTAAATAATAAACTCATTACACAATATATTTGTCAGGTAGTATTCATGACATTTCTTCAGGGCACCTCAGTTCCAAGATGAGATGAGACTTTATTCAAACACTAACCTCAGTAAAGCACTTTTTAAAGGAGCAAGAGCTTCGGGAGGTAGAAACTCCTTGGCCATGTGCATCTGTACCCTGCTGTACTCAGGTGCTGATGTTGAGGTCTGAACCAGTTTTCCCTACAAGTTTGAGGAGCCATAGACCTGCTCTGCCAGTTTATTTATCAGCTGGCAAAATCCCATATCGCTCTTCCCATATAAGCTGGCAAGGTTAGCATCATCAAGGTACACTTCGGCTTCACTTTCTCAGTCATGATGTGCTTCTACCTGGGGAAGATGGGTTGAGTAAATTTAGCTTTAGACAAGCATTAGAGTTGGTTGCTACTAGAAGTAACTTTCAGAAATTTTTTAGGTTTTCCAATAGCAGCATCAAATCTCAGGTTGTGGCAATAGCCATCATTCCTTTCTCATTGTCCCTAAAAGTGTTATGAATGTGCAGCCAGGAAATACAGCTAGTGTTGTGTCATGCATCCTCAATTCCTCATGCTCTGCAGTGAAGTTAGTCAATGCAATTTTCAGACAAGATAAACTGAAGTTGCCATCCATTTTTTTTCTACAGTCCCCTGATGTTTTGCTTTATCTTCCACACACCTTCCCAGCCTGTAGGCAAGACCCTGCTTTCAGTAAAGTCAATGAAGTTCTGCCATTGCCTTCAGTAGAACCCAGAATTCACCAATGTTTGGAAGCTCTCATATTTTACAGGAAATGTATTGGCCCTGAGTCAAATCAAATGGTTGACATGGGAAATGCTATAGTTTCAGACACAATTTATCTCCATATCAGTCAACTTTCACTACTGTAAAAATACTCTGCAAAAATAAGTCCACAGATAGCCTGCTGTGGGCTAGATGTGGGATACCAATGGCATCAGGTAGCAGTACCAAGCATGAGTGGAAGGAGAGCAGGCCAGGGGGAATCTGGTGTTGGAGGGCCTCCAGGGGAAGAGGGAGAGCAGTACCATACACATTAATTTGTGATACCTGCAGAAGCATACAACTTGGGTTTTTTTCTGCATTGTGGGATTTTGCTTTTCAGAGCTAACCTGATTATATAAGTGATTCCTTACACGGTGCACTGAGCAACACCTAATCGTTTTCCCTCACACAGGGAAGTTAATCATTGTTTAATATGTCTGGAGTAATCATGTCCTGTGTTTGGCTTATCCGTCTCTAAGGTTATTCAGAATCCTTAACTGTGCAGGATCAGCAACCGAGCTTTTCATTTAATTAATTTTGGAATTCTTTTCTGTGTCCCCATCCCTTCTAATTTCCAAGAGTTCTTTGGAAAATAAACAGCATATGATTTTGCAGATTAAAGCAAAACCCCACATTCATTATTTTGTATCAAGCATTTTCTCATGGATGAATGAAGAGCGGAAACATCCTTGGGCCTCCGATCAAGAGAAGAGAGGTCCCATGACTTCCACCCTATGGAGAGGGATCTTGCCTTACAGAATTGCAGGTGTCCACACCAAAAAACACCAAGTAGTAGCTCACTCCTTCCTGGATGACAGGATAGCCTCATCAGATTTCTGTTGTATTCTGTCAAAGGCAAAAAAAAAAGATAAACTGTTGTTGAAGTGCTAGTGGTAATGCTCCTGTGGTTTCCCATACAGAGCACCTCAGCTGGAGCCCAGAGCTGTTGGTAGCTGTCAGTCTCAAGTTGTTGATCACTCATAGCCATCAGATATGCCGTTTGATTGAGGACACTTCTACTGGCTTAATCTAACTGCAGTTTGTCTGTCATGTTCTCTTTTGCTGTTGGTTGTATTTCAATCTAGACTAGTGAAAAAGGGGACCTGATTTCTGAGGAACCAGAAGCTCTGAGGTACCCAGAATCTCAGGTAGTCATTTTGAGGGATAAACTCAAGCTCCTGTTTTCTATGTGACTTTTTTCTCTGGAGCTTGGAGCCTTGTGGCTACCTTGTGGTTCCAGCTGACCCACTTCCATCCAGAGGCAGCTGTGGACCCAGGCAAAGTAGGACTGCTTTGGGGTGCTTTGAGTTCTCTGTAAACAAATCCATTAGTCAAAAGTGTTATTGGTGGTGCTTGTTATTCTCCATTTGAATTTCACGTTGCTTTTCAAAGACAGCATAAAGCAGAATAATACTTTTAATGATCAGCCTAGAAAGGAGGAGGAACTGCTGTTCAGGAGATCAGAGTGCATAGTGCAAATGCTCTCAGTGCCTGGGGATGCAGACAAATTAAGGAAAGGCCAGAGGACAATTAGAAGAACAACAAGAAATTAAAAAAAGAAAAAACAAAACAATGTTAGGAAAGATTAAAGGAAGTTGGGGGCTTAGTCAAGGGCAAAGGTTGGTGACGGCTATATAAAGTCTTTGAATATTTAAAGGCTGTTATAGGATTGTAATCAATTTTCATCAAGTCCTTCTAGGGAAGCAAGAAAAAAACCCTACTCAATCTGAGGCAAAGTTAATATACCTTGCTTATTAGCAGAAACTCTTGGTGTTGTTTGTTCCTCCTATTGCATTTATTTATTTATTAAAAAAAAAAAAAAGGAAAGAAAAAAAGAAGTTAGGGAAATGGTAGAGCAGAGTATCTAGGAACATTGTGGAATGCCTGACAACACTTAAACTTGCCTTAGTACAGGAATTTGTACTAGGTGAACTTAAGCTGCAGAAATATTGATCAGAAACAATTGATCAACTCTCCCTTATGTTTTAATAACCTGCTCTGTGCAGTGTGACTCAGGAACCCAACATGGCTGAAAAAAAAGCCCTTGTCTATGGACAACTGGACTAAAAAATTTGTCTGATGGAGGTTTTTGTGAACTGGAAGTTTGCTGATGTCAGGTACATTAACACCTTTCCGTGACTCAGTTGGCCACATGACCCTTGCTTATGGAGTTACTGAGCAGGGTACAATGTGCAGACAGGTCTAAGGACTGCCAGGTGTGCTGTCTTCAGGTTTTTCCCCGTTTGGGGGAAAACAGGTGATTTTTTTCCTCCTCACTGACATCCAAGTGAGCCTCTTTTTCTCCAAATTTGTGTTCTTGTTTCAAGCTTTTTGCATCATCAAAGCAATTCTCTTTCACATTCTCCTTGTTGAATCAAGGGAGCTGGAGAGAATATAAGGAAAAGGATGACATACATAAGTAGTGATACAGCAAACATTAGGCAAGACAGAAAGACCTGGGCCTTTCAGTGGAGTGCAGAAATATAAAGCTGTCCCTAGTCAACATGTCATGAATCATTCTCTATGTCCCCTGAAATAAAGGCCAGGTGAGAAGCAGTGTGTCTTTTCTCACATTGGCAGACTCTCTGTGGATGATGCTCCTTCCCTCCTCCCAGCTGGTCCTCCAGGCCTGGCTGCAGACAGGTGACTCTTGTTCTGAGCCTGCAAAAGCCCATGTTGTCACATGCATCTCCAGAGCTGGTCATGCCTGGCCCAGCATGGGGGCTGAGGAAGCCCCCCTCCATGAGCACCAGGCCATGCTAACAAGAGCCTGTGAGAGCTGCCTGAGGACACGATACAAGGGAAGATCACTCCACTTTGTTAGCAATAAAGCATCTTTTCTCTAAAAAAAAAAAAAAAATGCCCTTGAGAAAGAAAGTAATTTATAGTTAATAGCTGGAAGGTTTTGTGAGAACTTAGCAAAGAAAGCAAGCTCTGGAGTCTTATGGTCTGGGATATAATAGAGGAAGATGGTTTCCATGAATACTCAGGGGTATTATTTTGTGCTGCACATGGTTTGGTGTTTTGTTTTTTTTTTTTTTTTTTTTGTCTGAGCCTGGTTTCTTTCTACAACACAGAGCATGTGCTGTACAGAAGCAAGACAAGACAAAGCTAACCACGTAGGTCGTGACTCTGAGTATGTGGGAAGCCGCTCTCCAAATATTAAAGTTAAGGTAAATATCTTGTGTTGATAAACACATTGTGCATACTTAAGTCCACCACTGTTCCTTGGGTGCCCTGTGTTAGTGTAAATAAGCTTCATCTTGGTTTGTGGCAAACCTCAAATATTTGACTTTGGTCTCAGCATGGTTGAGCAGACAGAGTTATTCGTCTGTTCCTGTGGGCATTTTTTTAACACTGTAACTTATCATATTAAATCATTCTTGACAATGAAACCCCCAACTTTTCCAAAGAAAACAATAATAGAGGGTTAGAGGACCCTCATCTTGCCCATTCTAAAGTTGCTCTGCTAAACATCCAGGTGCCGACCATTCTGCCACTCCAAGAAAAAAGTTAACACTTTTGTTGCATCAGTTTTAATTGTTTCAGTGAAAATGGGAGGGGAGGGACTGACATCATGTGTGCACCTTTGCCCAGGCTAAGGCAGGGAGAAAGAGCTACGTGTGGGTGAGGGTGCCTGGGGCACCCTGTTGCGGGCTGGTGAAAGTAGATTGAGTTCACATCTGTGCAAAACTCTGCACAGCATCCTAAAGCAAACGTGCATGTTTTGGCCACCATCATCTAACTTTTGGGAGCACAGGGAACAGTTGGAGTATGTGGGGAACTACACCTTTGGAAAACTTTGACCAGAGCCAGATGGATCCCAGATTCCTTGGCTATGAACATCCTGGATTTTGCAAAGTGGGTGGCTATATTGCTGGAAAAGTACTAAATAGCTCAGCACAGGGGTTTCTTTGTCTCCTTGTACCTATTAGCAGGAAGCAAGTAGAGGTTGCAGCAATTTCAATCTGGTCACTCCAGCTCTGGAGCACTGTTTGGGAATCTCTGGCTCAATGTGTCTGCTTCACAGCAATGTGAGTGACTGACAGGACAGTTGTACAGAGCCAACTAAGTTCAAATGGAATATATAAAAATGTTTATTGTGTGTGGCAACCATATCTGTACTCCAAGGGACATGAATGTTTCATTCCCAAAAAGGCTTTGGAGCTTAGCTGACATTGTACCCCAGACTTAGATCATCCAGCTTTTTTCTTGTCTACCATCTAAATTCACAAGTAAATAAGGTTTTCCAGTAGCTTCTTGAGGTGTTGAAGGTCTAGCAGAAAGCTGAAGGATGTGCATGCAGTCACTCTGCTCGCAGATTTGAGCCATCAAAACTAGGGTGACTGCACGCCCATCCTTATAAACAAAGCATGTGCTTATCTGCCACACTTCTTCCCATCAGGACTCATGCAAAACCCAGGCACATGGTAAGTACTTTCTACAGAACAGCCTGGTGAGTGGTGTCTTGTATGGAGACTTGGATTTTGATCCTTCTTCTGCCTGCTTGAGGCCAGGCTTTGTCTCTTGGTGATGCACCAGCCTTGGCTGTAGGATACTCCAGGGTGAAAGTTTCTGCTCTGGAAACTCTTCCATTTGGCAGAAAACGCTGAAACATGTATTGTGTTTCAGAAAAAGTGAGAATGACTGTGTATCCTGGTGATTAGCATTTCCAGCAGAATGCTTCAAATTAAATCTTCATTCCAGTGAAAATGGTGACTCAGAGGACGCTGCTGTAAAAGGGGAAGCCGTTCTCCCAGTAATATAAAAACTACGCCCTTCAGCTGGGCAGGGATTTGCCAGTTTTACTTGGTCCCCCTAAAAGTTAACATTTTTGGCTGCTAACATGCTCATAACAAAGCTGAATTCTCATATTCTCTGAGCAAAATTCTGCTTGCTTCTTGTCGAAAGCCACGTAGGCATATGTATCAGTGTGAGCTGAAATCCCCCCACACCAACAATAACCAGGCTAGCTCAGACTGGAAAGCAAAGGCAAGCTGTATTTACAAGCAAATCTACAGTCTGTGATGAAATGCAATGAATATGTACAAATATACACAATTCACAACATTTACAAATATATACAATCAACAGAAAAAGCACAACCAAGCTCCCTTTGCTTCCCCTCAAAGGGTATTTTCCCAAGGGGCCTCCCCCCCAGACTCCCCTGGCAGAAGGCAGAAAGATAGAAGCAGAGAAGCTGTTAACTTAACTCACCAAGATCAGTGTGCTATCTCCAGCCAGAGGAGAAGAAGAAGCAGCAGCCAGACAGCCCAGCAAGTTGCCCCAACTGCCCCTACTTTGTTTTGAGTAGTGGTTCTTAAACATTTCTATCTATCCAATGGAAGTGTTTAGAACAATCATTATTTTACTCTCTTACACCCAATAGTGCCTTATTTACATTCTTCAGCTTTCTCTGCTTGAACCTTGAGAAGAAAAATTAAAAAGACAGTTTCAAACCATCATAGCATACCTTTCTGCCAATCCAGTCTATGTTTCCTTTTTGATTCCCTATTTTTCTCATTTCCAGCCTCCTTTGGCTGTCTGTCCCCACAATCAGTGACCCCAGTGGAATTTGTAAGTCCTGGAGGTTTGCCCTGGCTGTGGGCTGTGGGGCAGTGAGGTGTGGGTGGCGGGGGCTGTTCCTGTTAGCATTTGGCTGGAATGGGTTTGTTTCCGAGCTTCAGTTTCTTCCCACCCACACAAATGGGACATGCAGCACCAGCTGGATTTCCCAGAATGAGCCTGGCCAGGAAAGTGCAGAAGCCTTGGCTCCAACTCAGGGTTTTGGCAAAGTCCTCTCCCAGAAGCAGGGCCTGTAATGGCAGCATGGTGTGTCAGGGAGGCTGGCTACAAAGCAAAGGGAGCAGCTGGTACCAGGAAAGTATCTAATTTCTTTTTTTAAGAGAAAAACCCAAACAATCTCCTCTTTCAGCTGGCTGAGGTTAAAATGCCAGGTCTGGCTTTTATTCAGCTTTTCAGGCTGTTTATTGGGAAATACATCCTCATCCATGCCTTGGACACCTCCAGATCTCCATTTCCCCATAGGAGGGACAAACAGCTGCAGCACCTTGGGAAATGCATCTCCTCCCTTCCTTCCTGGCAGGTAGATGCAGTTCTTGAGTTTTGTGAGGCATCAGCTGCATCAACAATGACACCAAAGATGACAAATTTTGGCCATGTTGAATGGTTTGTTGAGGCAATCATGAAGGTCACAAACTGCTCAGCATATGATCTGCTCACTGGTTATTCATGAAGGTTACCCCAAGCTTTGCTTTGTTGATGAAGCAGAAAAGCCTCGTCTCGCTGTCACCATTAAACTTGATGATGGACCTGCGGTGACTCACAGAAGCTTGGAGGATGATCTAGAGCACAAAGCAGTCCTTAATTTTAAGAAAAGAAAAAAGTTTAGAGCGCCACAGGAGGCACAGAAATTGTACAGGAGTTCCTGGGTGTGCTGTGACTCTGCTGGCCCTGCCCATCCTGAGATGTGAAGTTTACTCCTCTGGGACATGCTGAACTGAGTAACTAAATAACAAACAGCGCAGGTCCTCAGCACAGTCATGACTTATCAGAGAAGATAAAATCCTAAAAGTGGCAAGGCAAAAAGAAAGCTACAGCTTGGTCCTGGAACAGATGTTTTGCTAGAGTGGTGTTATCCATGGAGTTCTGGGCACATCCATATCTATGTCCTCATGGAGATCATAAACCCATTCTTGTAGGAGAAAGTAATATTAAAAAACAGGGGAAAGCAACCAAACTGTTCCTAAAATTTAGAAAATTGTAGTTAATTTGAAGAAAATGTAAAAATTCTGGCAATAGAGTCTGAGCCACTATGAGTAAGACTAAAAGTCAGACCCTTGGCAGTGACTGAGTGGACACTAAAGAAAACAACAAGCATTCAGTGTTGCCATCACCAAGTGCACATCCTTCCATCCCTCAGCAGTGTGTGACTCCTGAAATTCTGAGCAACAACTTGTATCTACATCTTGGTGTGAAATCTTGTTTGATGAAGTTTTTCACCCTCTGATTTTTCTGATTAGTATTTCAGGTATCACTTCCACTCTCTGGCAGTGAGTTCTAAACTGGAGTGGGGTAAAGGTTTAGGTTGTGTGTTTTTTTAAGTTAACCTGATGCATGTAGAGGTGAACACAAGCATGAATTGCAAAGATTATGAGTGAGTCATTCAAATTAATAATCCATTCCAAAAGGTGCCCTTTAGTTTCCCTTGCTGTCCTCTTTTGAGACCTGGTATTAGTGCATGGAAAACTTGGAGAACTGGAAGAGACTTAGACTGTCCCTGTATTCTTTTCTGTCGTTGAAGGTGGGCCTTTTTTTTGTTATTTATGTATTTTCCTCCCAAACAATTGTTGATTTACTCAGCATTAACTTTGGAACCTTTACAGAAAAGCTGCTTTGAAAGTCAGTTTGAAGGATATTATTGTAATGCTGTAATTAACTTGGCCTTAACCTGGGAGTGGAGCAAATAAGCAAGCATTCATAACATTTTAGCCCAGAGAAACTGACATCATGAAGACCTGTTTTCCTTACTACTTCTTCCTGTATCTCCTCTATCCTATCAGATACAAAGTATCATGATAGGCCTTTTCTTTATTTGATTGTCTCATCCTGGACAAAGGCAACACAATATTTTTGATGTTGCAAATAGTGTTTTGCTGCCTAATTAGCTGCATAGGCATTTATCATTATGTTTTGCACAGTGAATGGAGAAAATCAGGTGGCCTATACAACACTAGACTTTTTTATGGACTACATGGTACTAAAAGATGATTTATCAAGTGGAAGGAAGCTGGATATTAGGCATGTCGTTCTGCCAGGCACACATGATATATGTTTTGGCAGTGTGCGAGTACAGTGCTTGGGTTAAAACATCTTTGGAGATGTCATTGCCTTATAGAAAAAAGCTACAGCAGAACTGATGTATGGCCATATGGACAGAGGTGGCAGGAGTTCTGTTTCCAGCAGTGGCTGATAGCATGTGCTTAGAGAGGAGATGTGAGAAATAGGATCTGTGCAGTACCACTGCCTGTGAGTACCCTCTCGATGCAGCCATGAAGTTATAATTTTCAGAGGTGGAAAACATCCTGCACATTTTATTTCAGTTGTCACTGATGTATCTAGATAATACTTCTCATCAGACTCCAATTTAAAGTGAGAACTGTGTATTTTAATGCTTTGAGGATAGCTGCATTTCCCCTTGATTATAGAATCATAGAATCATAGAATCAGTCAGGGTTGGAAAGGACCACAAGGATCATCTAATTCCAACCCCCCTGCCATGGCCAGGGACACCTCACACTAGATCAGGCTGGCCAGAGCCTCATCCAGCCTGGCCTTAAACACCTCCAGGGATGGGGCCTCAACCACCTCCCTGGACAACCCATTCCAGGCTCTCACCACTCTCATGCTGAAGAACTTCTTCCTCACATCCAGCCTGAATCTCCCCACTTCCAGCTTTATTCCATTCCCCTAGTCCTGTCACTACCTGATAGCCTCAAAAGTCCCTCCCCAGCTTTCTTGTAGGCCCCCTTCAGATACTGGAAAGCCACAATAAAGTCACCTCGGAGCCTTCTCTTCTCCAGACTGAACAGCCCCAACTCTTTCAGTCTGTCCTCATAGCAGAGGTGCTCCAGCCCTCTGATCATCCTGCTGGCCCTTATCTGGACACCTTCCAGCATGTCCATATCCCTCTTGTAATAGGGGCTCCAGAACTGGACACAGTACTCCAGGTGGGGTCTCACCAGAGCTGAGTAGAGGGGAGAATCACCTCCCTTGACCTGCTGGCCACACTTCTCTTGATGCAGCCCAGGATCTGGTTGGCTTTCTGGGCTGCAAGTGCACATTGACAGCTCATGTTGAGCTTCTCGTCCACCAGCACCCCCAAGTCCCTCTCCTCAGGGCTGCTTTCTAGCCAGTCCCTGCCCAGCCTGGATTTGTTCTTGGGATTGCCTCGAGCCAGATGCAGGACCCTGCACTTTGTCTTGCTGAACCTCATGAGGTTGGCTTGTGCCCACCTCTCCAGGTTATAAACCTCTCTGAGTCACCTGTCCTATTTGGCCAGAAGTTGCCATGGATCTAACACTCCAGTTGTATGCACCTCACATCACAGCTGTGTTTGTGAGCCTCCACAGGAGACGGTTTGATGGCAGCAGTGGGACTGGCATGCAGTACTCCCCTTGAGGAACTGGGCAAAAAGAATTTGAAAATGCAACCACTAAGATGTATCAAATCTCTGTGGTTAGACCTCAGGTACCCTCCACTTCACCCACTATAGTGAGGCACCTCCATGCCTGTCATCCTGCACATGTAACCACTTCACAGGGTGAGCCCAGCAAGGGAAACCACAGTCTGAATGAAGACAAACTGTCATTTGAGGATTCACACGGGAATACAGCTTATCCTCTGCGTTATACCCACTCAGTAATTAGGTCTGTCAGTGGGTAGATACTTTACATAGATAATGTGCTCATTGCTGGCTGACTCAAGCAACTCTAGAGAGTTTCAGTGTGAAATCTGTTTATAAACTAAAATTTCTCTTAAGTTGGAAAAATTATTACTGTGGCAGCAACAGGATACTTTTTCTGATGAAGAGGACCATAATTAGGACATCAGTTAAGGTGGTGCTATAAATTCTTCTGTGGCAGTCCTAGGGGTGGCATCATACTGCTGCTGCTGGGTTGGTTATATGGGTGTCCTTTTGGAAAAGAGTGGCACAAGCAAACGTTTCACAGAATCACTAAATCATAGAATGGTAGGTGTTGGAGGTGACATTTGGGAATCATCTAATCCAACACACTTACTCAAGCAGGCTTGCTTAGGTCAGGTTGCACAGGAATACGTCCCAGTGGGTTTTAAAAGTCTAAGAAGGAGACTCCACAACCTCTCCGGGCAGCCTGTTTCAGTGCTCTATCACCCTCATAGTAAAGAAGTTTTTCCTTATGTGCAGGTGGAACTTCCTGTGTTCCGGTCTGTGTCCCCTTATCCTATCAGTGGGTCTAAGTGAACTCAAGGCAGTTTTTAGACTAGTCTTGGATTCATCTTTTGGGGAGCAAGATTTCCTGAGTGATAAATTGAAGAATGAGCATTCTTTGTTTCAGGCATGGGGTTCAGGTTCTCCAGACTTCAGGACTGAGACGGGATTTCACTTGCATGCATCTCCCATGCAGTGTTTGGCAGGTCAGGGAAGGGAGAAGAGGAGTAGGAGTAGGACCTACTTGTTGCCTGTTCTGCGAAGGCAGTGTGAATTGGGATAAATGGATACAGACTGCTGCACTTCACCACACACTGAGCATATATTTTTATTGCTTCCCAAACTGTTCAACATTCCTGGGTGGCTTTCACAGCAGGATTGTGTAATACTGTGGACATTTCATGAAGGTTAATGACATGCAGCAAGGAGATGGATAGACCACTAAAAATGCCACTCTGTGATCAAGACACTGCTTTCACAGAAGTGGTAATTCTTTTTATTAAGTGAATATGAAACAACTATGCACAGTTAAGTGCTAATGAGCCAATTTACTTCTGAGGAAGCTGCCACCCTTTGTGCCTGAGGTAACAACTAGACAGATTCCCAAGGCCTTTGGGAGAGAAATTGCAGTGATATGCATGCTTTGGCAATGGCATGGCTTGGCCTAGTCTGGTCTTAGCAATGTCTCTAGATATCCTAACTAGATAAGCACATCTCATCTGACCTCAGATGTTGGGCAACCTATGTCTGAGTTTGTTGTCTGGACCATCTTTGCAGTGAGTGGAGAGAAAGAGGCCCTGTAGAAAAGAAACCACCTCGCTCAAAAATCTGTTGTGAAGAGGAGGCAGGTTATGTCCTAGAAGAGTCTGTTTCTCTCAGGGTTCTAATAGGAGCCTCTGCAACCAGTGCTGAAATGGACACTAGCACTGTAGATGCTTCCATTGAAACCAGTTTTTGAGTTAATGATCCCTAGTGAACACAGATAAGAAAAAAATTCCAGTTCATGAACTCTTGTGCAACTTATTCTGTGTCTAAAAGCTCTTACATTCAGGCTACCTCTGTGGAGATTTGTTGGCACTGGTGATTTTTATACTTTAGCAAACATAATTTTACATGTTGTTAGACATGCATGTTACCTCCCAGTTGTGTTTCATTGAAGTGTTTGTGTCAGATGACACTGGAATTTATCACCTGTTAAGTTCTTGTTAACTTGGTGGACACCACATCACTACAGTACCCTTTAGGTCCTGCCAGATTACTTAAACCTCATTCCAAAATTGTATTTTCTAAAAAAAAAAAAAAATTAAAAATAAAGGAATGAAGTTAAAGAATTCTCTGCCCTTAGGATTGTGATGCCATTCTAATTTACAAAATCAAAAGCACCAAGGTCAGTAACTTCCACAATTAATTACCTTCAACAACATGAAGTTGCTGCACCAGGTACAGTATGAACTACCTTTTCCTTTTTTTTTCTTGCTAACAGATGGATTGTGTCATCTAAGACCTGCCCTAAGTTAACAACACACTGAGTTACATCACCTCTGGGAAGCATTGCACTACTGGGCTTAGCCCTTTCCAGAAAACTAGAGGAAGCTCAGCAGCTATTCCACATCTTTATGGAAAACACACTGTCACTTTTCCTGGATTCTGCAGAAAGTAACTGGACTGTGAGCATCCAGATCTACAAGAATTTACTTACAAATATAGACTGAAAAACACTGATGTCATTCTTTTTATTATGTTAAATCTGCTGTTCTACCTACCCACATCTTCTCAGCCCACATTGTGTTGTTAAAGGCTACCCTGTGCTGAGAGCAAAGAGACATCTTTCCTGAGGGTCACCTTTCTCTTAGGAGCCAAAAGTGTCTGCCAGCCCTGAAGTGCCTTACCTGTGAATAAGAGAAACCCATTACTCAAGAGGCCTTCCATTTTATGCATTCACACCTCTGATAAAGAATAACTTTACTTGACTATCCATCCTCCATAGAAGTCTGTCTGGACTCAGAACCTAAGCAAATAGGTAGTTCACTTCTATTGATGGATTCCAGATCAGTAATAAGTGGAAGAAATTGAAGAACACAATTTCTTAAGGGCCAATGTGAACCACTCTAGTTAGACTATGTTGGCATTGATGCTGTCTTTCCACCTAAAGCTGTTCTCCAAACATGCCTCTGATTCATCTGCCATGAGTTATAACGAATCACATCAGTATCCTCCCATGACAGGAACATGATTAATCTATATACAGAGAAATCTCAGGGTCTGAATCCTAGTTATTACTGGGTTTATTTGGCAAACTAGCACAAAGAGTTTTCCAAATATGACAGAAATTTCCTCTTTGTTGAGCATGTTGATGTCCAAAATTCAAGCTGTTCTAGGCCTAGTGGCAGCTGCCTAGAAAGAAATTAACTTTCACTAAAATAAAATAAAAGAAAATAAAATAGAAAATAAAACAAAACAAAACAAAACAAAACAAAACAAAACAAAATAAAATAAAATAAAACAAAACAAAACAAAACAAAACAAAACAAAACAAAACAAATTTTTAGAAGAAAATAAAGAAGAATCCAAAGGTGAAGTCTATTGCATCAAAATACTCTACCTGAAATTGGAAAATTAATCCACTTTTTATTCAGTCAGAACTAGCTGGAATATGTCCAGGTGGGTTGAACACCTGGGTTTGGCACAAGCCACGTCTGCTGAAGTACAGTATTTGTGATTTCCCACTGACAGAACTACTTCATGCTAGACATGTAGGTGACAGGTACATGCATCATTCTGTAGCAGAACTGGAGAGTGGCTAGTTGCATACTGGTTTTGTATTTCCCCAGCTGCACCATCAACACATCACTCTTTTCTGAAAAAAATGTCGAAGTAGTAGCTTTGTCCTAGATATAAGGGGGTCTGCAGAACACTTCCCACTCTGAAATGTGCCCTCTGGATCTGGTGGCTGTTGTGTGAGGAGAATGGTGTAAAAATTTCTCTTTAAAATGTGCAACTCCTGACCCAACAGTGATGATCAATCTTTTATGTCTCAATATGCAAACTAATTACACCAATTGTTTATGTGCTGCTTTATCCCTTCATTTCTCAGCCTTTCTTGCAGCAAGTTGCAAAATGGGGCCCCAGGGGTGTGAGGTTCTAGAACAAGAAGAGCAAACTTTCATCTGTCCAGTCCTGCATGGGCTGCTTTTACTCATGTAACACATGTGGTTTCTGCAGGGCCTGCTGTCTTTGGATTTTGTAGATTACTATAGAAGAAGGTGATCTTATAGATAGATATTATAGAAGCAGATGATCTGTTCTCATATTTTTAACTCATATTTGACTGCATTCAAGTGGCAGCAATTGAAAAGAAGTACATGGGGTCAGAAATGACAAATACAGTTATAACCTGGTATGAGTGTGAGACCAAAGGGAAGCATCCATGGAGTGCCTTAGAGGGAGACTGCTCTTCTAGTGGTGGCAGTCCTCACAGGGAAAGTGCTCTGCATTTGTTTTCTCTTCAGTCTTTTTCTCTATGTATTTTTTCAAGTAGTGAATTTCCTTTTTCTGAATAGAGATGCTGTAACCAGAGAGCCTCTCAGTCAAGGAAAAGAGCTGTCAGTTTTCTTCCCAACTTTATTAAAGCTGAAAAACTATTAAACTAAAAAAAAACTGTTAAAGCTAAAAACTTATTAATATTCCCTACTCTAATGATTGCCTGGGATTTATGAGACACACAATATTTATGGTGTATGACTTGTTCTGCTGTCAATTTAAAGTTATAGTAGAAAAAAATAAAATAAAAAGTGGACAGAAGTATTGTACAGGTGGCAACATAAAATCAAAAGCAGGTTTTTGCCACTGGAATGTGAGCACTTGTTGAGGACCATCCAAGCATCAGTTTCAGGTTGCATATTTCTGTTCTTGTTAAGAAAGTGTGGTGTGCATTGCAGCAGCCAAGTTGCAACTTGTTGTATGCAAAGGAAGCCATAAAATCCAGCCTGTGACAAACATATGAAATTTAAGATTAACATGGCTTAGAATTTTAATTTTTTTTAAACATTCTGATTCAATGTGGTTTCTTTTTCACTCAACATAGTACAGTATTATGCTTGTGAGATGCTCAAGAAAGCATAGGCAAATTACAAACAAGGGAAAGAAGGCAATCGATGTTGGTGATCTATATCTCATTCACATTGTTGAATAAATAATAGCAGAGAATGCCTAAAATTAGATTTGAGAAGAAGTCTGAACTAGTCTGAATATGGGCTGATGCACATCTTCAGTCTAACCAGCATACTGGAGAGTCAGATTCTTGGCTGGAGCGGGTTGACTGAAATCAATGTTATTCTCCTGCTGCTCGCCTGGCTCCTCCTGGCTGAGCCAGAGATGCTTATGCTGTGTGGGGAGAGGGAATATTGATCTTGCAAATCACTCACTTCTGGAGAAACTGACCAGTTTTAGGTCACATCCACTTGCAAGAGCTGCTCTGCATGTTGCCTGACTGAGCCTTGCCAGCACAATACTGAACCTCAAGGAGGGAAGCCAGCTGCTCAGATTTACCATGCAGAGCCCGCCCTCCACATACTGTCTCCTGATACAAAATGAGATGGAGCTGACAGCTGACCATAGATATTCCCCATTCCCAGTCTCAGGAAAAGGAGGAGGATAAGGAAGACACCAGTTAAGGTGGATCTTGCAAATTTAAAACAAAGATCTGTGGTCTTCTGTAGGAAGAAATGAGAACCAGCCTGGCCTCTCTCTCTGCATTTAATAAGCAACAAATGATAGTGTAAGCTATGTAAGCAATGTTAGTTTGAGGTTTACTTCACTGAATTTGGAGATTAAACAGCATTAGAGACATGCCACCAAAAATGAAGCCTTACTGACTGATTACATCTGCTTCAGCACCTGCTTGGGAAGTGCTAGACATAGCTCCCTCATTAATTGCAAACTGCTGATTTGTTATGGAAGTCCAAACCACACCACGTACATCATGCCTCCAAAATCATTTAACAGCTATCCCCTAAAGAGTTTTTTTACCTGTCTGTTTGGTGAGAGGTTTATGCTCCACATCTCTCTGAGAGGGGGGTGGATCTCTGGATTACAGTCCTACCACTACCTCATTTATCAATATATCTCAAACTGTGCAGCTTAACTGTGCAGGGCACCTGCACAAAGACTCCAGGCTGCTGTGACCAGTGATTGATGTGACTCAAACCAGCTTTCCAAAAACAGTGCACTTTTCATTCCCCCAGTGACAGAGGTATGCAGAGGAAACAATTTAAACCAACAGAAGTTCATATATCTGTGATCTTGCCCAAACTTGCAAAATCCAGAGACCATCCTTGACAGATACAAGTTGCCCTCCTGATCCTCTTGCTTACAGCTCAGTCTCACCCGAGGCAGCTGACTCTTCTCTCCTTCCCTTGATCATCAGAGGCTGGAGGTTTTAGCACTTGCTTGTTTTCTTTTGCAGTCTTTAGGAAAAAAAATGAGTCTGTTAACCTGCCTTGGGGTCTCACAGACTGGGGTGACAGATCATTTCCCATTGTTCACTTGAGGACTCAGTGCTTTCCCTTGATATGTCTTATCACTAGTCATTGTTTCGTTTCCTGCTTTTGAGCTTCTTAAAATCAACTTTGATGGATTTCATACATGAATGAGACATTTCCAGAATTACGATCATGCAAATAATTGCTGATTTTTTTTTTTTAATGTAGATCCCAAGCTCACTGAAGTGAGCTGCAGTAAACTGGAGCTGATATCCCTTCTCCTAATTCATAGGAGGGCATAAAATTTTGTTGCCCTCACCATGTACCCACAAAGGGGACACTGATGTCTAAAATGTTGGTAAATTTTATCTTCCAAATCTACTAAAGTTCACATTTGCAACACTTTTTCTTTAATTTTCATTTGTTTGTTGTGATTTGCTGAGTTTGACCTCAACTTGCAAATAAATTCAGGTCAAGTAAGAATGTGGAATTTTTTTTTCTGAAAATGCCAACAAGTCTACATGTGATATTGAAACATGAAGGTATACATGTCCCACAAAGAGAGCTTTTCAACAGATGGTAGCTGGGCACATAACTTGCATTTGTGCTTTTACAAGTCCTCTTATTGATGGTTCAATCAATAATGACAAAACTTTCTGAGAAAGAGCAGTAAATAAACCCATTAATCCCTCTTCAGTATAATTGCACAGAAGGTCAGATCACTTTATCTATGTCTGAGTGAAGAGGAAGAAAGAAGTAAATCACATGGGGAAGAGAGCCCTGGAAATGATGGACAGAAGGATGTACTGTCCCAGGTGCCTGAGAGATTTCTACCTTCTGGCAGCTTTAAACGTCTCTGCTCCTTTTGCCAAATGATTGCTGTTTACAAGAACAAGTTTCCCATGATTGCTGTTTACAAGAACAATTTGCTTCAATCTCCTTTTCTTTTTGAGTGAGAAAACCCTCTCCCTTCTGGCAGTGGACTCAGCAGCTGGACAGAGCTCTGGACAGCTCTGAGGAAACATATTGGAAAAAACACATTTAGGGCTAGTGACCTAAGAGGAGGATTAGGAGAGGTCAAGGAAAAAGGCTATAGTTGAGAAAGGCTTGGGGGGGGGGGTGGGGAAACAAAAGGAAATGAAAACCAAAGGAGATCTCCATGTTTTTATCAGTTTGTATACAAAACCTAAAGTTTAGGAGCCAGACTTAATTTCTTCATTGAAAAAGATGGAAATTATTCATACGACTGAAACACACCCTCCACCCTTTTAAAAGAAAAAGCACATAAAAATAATGTGTGTCTGATTAGACTGGATGTCTGAACAAAAATAGGAATTATGCAAAGAATCAGCAGAGCAGTGACAGAGAGACAGAGAGAGTCAATTTCTAACCAGGTATTTGCTCCCTCTGGCTGAAGGACTTTGGATTGATTATAATGGATAACTAAAATGTGTGGCAAGTTCATTACTGTCAAAGTGAGTGAACAACTGTTGAACAGTGCAGATATTTTATTTATGAGTGAATAAAAGAATTTTACAGCTGCCTATCACTAATCTCCAGTGCTGGAATGGGATAAAATCAATTCAAAGGTAAAACAAAGAGAAAGATTTGAAGGAGAGGGAAGGGTTTTCATAACCTCATTTTGCTTCATTTGTTATTATTGTCATCCTTTGGTTTGTTTCTGCTGGCTTAAATGTCTCTGTTTTTATTTGAAGCATAAAGGCAACAGACAGACAAGTTTTAATAAAGAGATGTGCAGTGTCTCTGATGTATTTGAGGGAACCTTTGCTGCTTGTGGTTTTGTATATGGTTATGATAAATAACTATCATGCTGATTTTTGTGGTCTGGCCTTTGCTATGGGTACTTCACCACTGGAGACTCATTTAACCTAAATAACCCAAACCTGCGCCCAGCCTCAAACTAACACCACCACAGAAGCTGGAAAACTCTAACCAGACCCCAACTAAGGCAAAACAGAGCACCCAAGGAGTGATCCTCAGTGAGGGGGTGTCTGGTCTCAGGGTTGGAGTGCTTGCTTTCAACGCATGTCAAGGAAGGCAGGGCTGACACGCCTGGCCGCTGAGAGCCTCGTTATGCCTCGGCTTTGTCACCGTGAGATCCCCCTTTCCCCATGGCTGCTTCCTGCTGGCTCTCTTAATAAATGAGCCCAAATGGGAGACAAGATGACAGGGCTGAGGCCCTGAGCACAGCCTCCTGTATTTCACAGGGGGATAGCCCTGACAGGGGGCACTCAACCTGAACTGACGTGGCGGGTGAGACTGAGTGTCCCTGTCTCAGTATGTGCCTCAAAAGCACCATCCTCTGGACCTGAGATGCCTTCAATGAGCATGATTTCACTCTTCTTGGAGAAATTAGTGTTGATCTTTCCACCCTGGCAAAACCACATTAACAGGACACACAGCAGACAAGGACTTCCACTTAGAGTATTCCATTTGCAAAATGTTTGTGCATTGTCCTGATTACTACCAGAAAAAAAAAAAAAATCCTACCTGATGTTTTTTCCCCTGCTGGCCTTTAAAAAGGTTCCATGATGCATATATAAATACGTGGAGAGATGCATATATGCATATACATGTATATACCTTTCTATGTATGTGTGCACATAGACAGGTACACGGACATATACACTCATTTTTCAGTCCAGAACAATAACTAGGGCAATGCGTTTATCTTTGTAAAAGGCGAAAAACCCATCTGGAAGTGCAGTAAAACACAAATTACATGCACAGGCTGGGGGAGAATTTCTCTGAAATTTCACTGAACTTTCTAGGAGAACGTCAGTCAGGGACATATGTAAGCATTGAACCACAAAGTCAGACGCACATTAGCAGGAAAAGGAACTCTCTGGGCTGAGTTCCTCCAGAGCGTGACATTTATGATTCATCTGACTATAAATTTGTGTCCATCTGAAGAGAAGGTGTTTTTTTTTCTTCTTCTTCTTCTTTTCCTGTGGAAATTTCTCACATAATATAAGCCTTTTTGGCTTTCAGCAAACAAAGAGTAAGGTTTTGACTTATATTTTTGGGGAAACTGGTTTCCTGATAAACACAGATGTTCTCCAGGAGAGCAGTTGTCTTCTAAAATAAATCCAATCCAGTTAAGTTACTTGTTGAAAAGCAGCAATCAACAATTTTCTGAATTATATTTAAAGCAAAGGAGTGCTATAAAAACAACAGGTAATGAAAAATGCCATCTTCTGACACTGTTCTCCTCTTTTGTTTTCATTCTTCCTCTTAACCAAATGTCATCAGACCAGCTTCTTTCTAGAAGGTTTGACTGAAAGCCAGAGAAGATGTGCAGAGAAGAGAGGTTAACACTGTACTGATTGTAGAGTGGTAAATCAAGGTGTGCAGTCATACCAAGTCTGATTTCATCCACTTGTTCTGCAACCTTATATGTAGCTTGACTCAAGGTTTTTGTTTTTGGTTTTTTTTTTTTTTTCATTTCTGTAGTGGTGTTTTTCCTCTCTTACTCTATCCTACTATCTTTCCTTTTCCTTCTGTTGGGTCAAGTGGAAAGAGAAGATAGGGTTCCTCAAGACAAGAGGTGGCAGGTAAAAGAAATAGTCACTGGAAAGTGCTCAAAGTAAAAGAGACTAACTGGCTGTTGAGAGAGGCTAGGAGAAAACTCCTAGTGATGCCTCAAAAAGGATCAAAGGAAGATTTCCTAGGGACTAGAAACAGCTGTACAACAGTGGCTGAAAATTTGCGAAATTATTGAGTTGATGGAAAGACTCAATACAATACACACACAATACAGTGGGCAGGGGCAGATATGGGCAGAAACAATTTCCTACTTGGTTGCTTCATTTTATGTTTATAAATAGGCATATCCTTGCTTGTACCCTCTCTTTTCAGTAGTTTTGTAGCTTCATCTTTCTTTGAGGAGCTCTATCTAAGAAGCAGATAGCTATCTCAGAACTCTGGCTGAGACTCAGATCCTGTCATACCACTTTTTTTTTTTCTCAGCTTACAGAGAGAAATTACAGAACACGGTTTACGCAGTCTCATCTGCAGATCATGGGTCCATTCCTGAGCACAGCTGCTCCCTCATGTTCACCTGTTTTCCTCATCCCATTCTCTGTGAACAGCCCCTTCCATTCTTTCTGTTCCAGCTGTTAATAAGTGAGACTGGGAGTGAATATGAGCAATTGGTCCACAGAGAAACCTGTTGAACTGAGGCTAAAATTTCCCTTCAGTGAGCCAGGGGATTTCTTTTTTTTTCTTTTCTTCTTCTTCTTTTTTTTTTTTTTTCTTCACTTACAAGAAAAGAGAGAGAAGTCAGTAAAGGAAGCCAGAGCAGCTGGTAATGGAGGAATTAGTCTTCTGGAAAATATACTTTCTTCCCCACCTCACTTTTCTAAAATTGACCAAAAGACCAAGCCAGGATATGAAAACTGAGAAACCTGGACTGTATTACATTTACTTTTTCTCAGTTGTTCTTCAGAGTGGAGCCAAGTTGTGGAGCCAAGTTATGGAGCCAGGGGCAGCTGTACTGAAACAGAGGTGAAGTCAACAACTTAGCACAAGCAAACCACATTCTTCCTCTGTCATTGCTAAGGAGCATGCAGAGCAATGATAGCTGCAGAGTGATGATTATTTCTTCCTGTTGGGAAAGAAATCATGAACAGAGAGCTTACTATTTGCTTTATGCCATTTGTTTATCTTGCATTGCATACATCTGTGCCTTTGAGCAGAAGTAACTACAAACAGATCTGGATATCAATGCGTGGTTCTAAGAAAACAGCAGCATGAGGAACTGACTTCTGTAGAACAGAGAAAGGGTGGAAACTCCCTTGCTGTCTGCTGTAGTGTTGCTCCTGTGGTTGCAAACCAAACAGCAGCAGAATCGTCCTCCTCAGTGCTACGTGCTTGCTGTGGCTGAGAGCAAAACACACCAGCAGTGCCACTGGTGATTTGTGTTTTTCATCAGAGGCTGTGACTAGATGGAAGGCCCAGCTGGATGGTGAAAGGCTTTTAGAGAATTGAGAAAGACAGTTTTTTCTAAATACCCAACTCTTAACCTGAAATATCACGACAGAGTCTTGATCCTTATACCCCATGCCAGCATTACCTGATTCATCCATTTATACATCTAATATTCAGCAGCTTGCTTCCTGACAGTTGTGGTGCAAAAATGTCTTCAAAGTCAATGGGCCATGGTCTGCAAAGAGTTGTACAGGAGAGCATTAGGAGTAAGCTGACAGTGTTACTGGTGGAGTTCACTGGAAGTGTGATTACAGTGCTTATTATAGGAAAGTTTGGTAAACATGGCTTGTTCTGAATAGATTTCTCTCTTGGCATAGCTGGAATCTCTATTTTCATACAGAACAAGAAGCTTAGATGTATCAGACAAAAATCTAGGAAGTAATTTTTCAAACCGAAATGTTTTACCTTTTGAGTAATAAGACTTTAAAATAGTTTCTTGCTCCAGCTTTCCTATTCTGTTATTGTATTACATTTTTGCTCTTTTGTAAGTGTATTACAGTTTTGCTCTTCAGTACTCCAAATTGATAAGCCCTAGCAAAATGCAAAGAAACAAACTAAACGTGGCTGAGGATGTCTTTGATTTTGCATTTAAATTTAAGTATGCTATAGAGCACTAAAGTGTGACATGCTTCTAGGACTGTTTTAAGTCCTTCCAAGAAATGATATCGTGCTTCTAGATGAGCTTTTACAGTAGAAAATAGTTTTCCGCTGCTGGTTCATAGTTTCCACTGATCTGATCTTTGCATTTGCAAGAGTGTGAGGAGATTAGTGGCAAATTTACTTCATCTTACCTCTGTGAAATATTTCTGGGGGAACAAGGTCACACCTTCCTGTTTTCCTAGTAATTCCAGCTTTAAGCTAAGGAATAGTCAGTATCACAACACTTTATATGATACCTTGCTTAAATTCTTGCATGTGCCAAAGTGCTCTGCTGGTCTGAGGTGAGCCCCTCTAGACATCCTCAACAGATAAGGATTTGTCTGACTTGTACAGCTATGTTTTAATCTCATCTCATCACTCATCCCATTTCTCCAATTTCACTTTCATTGCTGTTTTCCCTTAGACCCCAGATGCAAAACACCCCCAGGCAGTGCTAGTGGGAGAGGTGTCTGTTGTTTAGAGAGCAGACTGTGTTTTCTATGCAAAGTCCAGCCGAGCTGTAACCAAAATCTTTATCTTCTGAACTGGGAAAATCCCTGAGGCAAAGCTCTGTGGAGCTGACATGGATGACTGCTGGGCTGAATTGCTACCTTTCAGCAGCTTGCTCAATGCTCTCCCTCCCTTGTCTGGAGAACATGCTTTAAGTCCCCCATAAAGGATGGGTTGCAAAATCTTCTGACACACTAGTAAATAATGGAATAACTGGAATGAATCAGAGCCTTAGCTTACACTCTCTTCACAGGGACTCTGCAAAATCAAAGGGGTGCATTGATCTGACAACACCAAACTGCTCAGTGTACAATGTATTAAAATGAATTTCTTGTTAGCTGTTGAGAGCAGCATCTTGATTAGTATCTCTGTACTGAATGTTTTCCTGGGGCTGTGCCAACGGTGCCTCGTTGTCTGATTTCGAAGAACTGTAATTGAGTGCTAATTGCAAGTTCCTATTTTGAACCAACACTATCTGCAAGCCCTGATAAACTTCATAACCATTTAGCTGGAAATCTGAGAACTCTAAACAATTTATTTAGAAAGAAAGACACAGATGTCTTTTAACATACTACACCAATTGCCTCCCCTACACTGCAAGGACAACATGTACATTGGCATTTGGATGGCGCCAATTAACAGAATGCTGCAGTTTGGGTTGGGTTTTAAAAAGAAAATGAAACCATTTTTTTTCTCCCTCTGACATGGTCTACATTAGACATTTTCACAAGCCTCTTCCTGCCTGCACAGACACCACAGCTTTGTGGTGTTTTTAGACTCGTGAAGCCCAGTCAAGGTAATAGCTGACTTTAGCCACTTGGGATGTCTTGCATTTCCAGTGAAGAGCAAATGAATTCTGAAATGAAAGACAAAGATGAGGAGAACAAAGCACAATGCAGAAATGTTATTCAACTTATGGATGGGAGATGCAGTCTGTTTTCCTGCCGATTTTCCCATTTGGCTGTTAATCATAGAATCATAGAACGTTAGAGTTTGGAAGGGACCTCCAAAGATCATCAAATCCAACCCCCCTGCCAAAGCAGGATCACTTAGGGTAGTCCACACAGGAATGCATCCAGGTGGCTTTTGAACGTCTCCAGAGAAGGAGACTCCACAACCTCTCTGGGCAGCCTGTTCCTGTGTTCGGTCCCCCTCACTGTAAAGAAGTTTTTCCTCATGTTGAGGTGAAACCTTCTATGTTTAAGTATCCATTGTCCTTGTCTTATTACTGTGCACTGCCAAAAAGAGATTGGCCCCCTCCACTTGACACCCACCCATCAGATATTTATAGACATTGATGAGATGTAGTAGAATCATAGAATGGTCCAGGCAGGAAGGGACCTCCAGAGGTCATCCAGTCCAACCTCCCCATAATCAACAGGGACACCCCCAACTAGATCAGTCTGCCCAGGGCCTTCTCGAGCCTCACTTTGAATGTTTCCAGGGAAGGGGCCTCAACCACCTCCCTGGGCAACTTGTTCCTGTGTTCCACTACCCTCATAGTAAAGAACTTGTTCTTAACATCCAATCTAAATCTGCTCTTCTCCAGCTTAAAGACATTGCCCCTCATCCTATCACTGCAGACCTTTGTAAACAGTCTCTCCCCATTCTTCCTGTAGGTCCCCTTCAGGTACTGGAAGGTCTCCCCAGAGCTTCCTCTTCTCCAGGCTGAACAACCCCAGCTCCCTCAGCTTGTCTTTGTAGCAGAGGTGCACAAACCCCTTGATCATTCCCGTGGCCCTTCTCTGGACCTGCTCCATCAGGTCCACGTCCTTCCTCTGTTGAGGGCTCCAGACCTGTACACAGTACTCCAGTTGAGGTCTCACAGAGCAGAAGAAAGTGGCAGAATCACCACTTTGGATCTGCTGGCAATGCATCACTGAAAGTGACATACACAATTACATACTGGCTGGTCCCTTGACTTCAAAGTCTTGTGGTGAGTGGTTTGCAGTGATGGAGAGGTGGATAGTAGCGCACCTACTGCTGTACAGGCTTACAAAGGCAGCATGCATACTGTGCATGTTGGATATTGCCTTCCTGCCCTACTGGAGATGTAACCTCAGGGTCAAGTTTTCAACAATCTTGCAGCAAAGTCCTACAATTTTAGAGAAATGGTGATGGAGGGGACTAGGAGCATCACCTGCCTTGAAAACCTGTGTTATTCTTGAGAGTTACTTCTCCAGCCTGTTCTTAAACCCCTTCAGAGGCAATGGGTCCACACTGCTGAGACCAGCCATCATTGCCTTTAGTGTTTGGGAAAGCCTATCTATGCCAAACCTGACTCTTGTGTTCTGCAGCTACCACCCACCCAATTCAATTTCTGCTATCAAAGACTGAAGAGAATGGTTTTATAACTTTCCAGCAGCCTATTTTGTCCTAGATGGCAGTAATCCCTCCCTCCAGTCATCGTTAGTCAAACAACCCCAGACTTTTTGCACTTTCCTCACAGTCAAAAGGGGCTGACACATGGGTTCACACCACTCACTCTGCTCTAACTACCCAAAGACAGGGTGGGAATGTTTGTGGGGGCCAGGATAGACATCTGTGGGCAATAAACCCTTCTATATACCCTAGCAAAATCTGTAGGAGCCTGTTTGTCAGAGCTCAGAGGTGATGCCTATGCTGGTCTCTGCTCTGAGTTCCCTTGCTTTCATCATGAGTGGTGTGTCAGGACAGCACAGGAAACCCTCAACCCTCCTTACCATGGTCTCCAGATTTCAGTCAGAGATAATTTAAAGGGATTATCAGCCTTTAGCCATAAAGGAAGCAGTAGGCTGACCTGCCTTTACTAATGCCCAGCCTGTCTGGGGTCAACAGTGCAAAAGAGTCATTTCCAATTGTCTAACAATACCAAAATTGATTTGCAGGTCCAACTGGTTACATTTATCTGTTTCTCCAGCAGCAGTATACTGTGTGTGCATGTAGGGAAAAGCACCTCTAAAGCTTTTAAATGGATTTCTGCTCTGAGTAATGCTCCTTCCATGGCTACTAAAACATGATGGCTATTGGTCATGATTTTTTGTTTACTTAGTTTAAACAGCACAATTGTTATGAATGTCAGAGTACACTTGCAATACAGGCTGTTCTGCAGAATGGCAAACTTTATGAAGTCCTTTAGAAGAAAACACAGCTCTTCAAAAGGCCACACTTTCAAATAATTAGAGCAGCATAACTCTATGATCATCTAGTCAGAAGCCAAATCTGAATCAGAAAGCACATCTTTTTTGTGTGATAGCAGAGGGGGTCTTTCTGTGTTTCAGCCTTCATGCTTTTACAATGGCAGTTCAAAATTAAAAATAAAAAATTTTAAATAAAATAAAATTAAAATAATTTTTTTATTTTATTTTTGTATGATTTGCTCTCTTGCTTGAGAAGAACTGACTTGCTAGTCTCAAAATTTCATGGAAGATGAGACATGCCCAATTTTGTTGCAGATTCACCCTGATAGAGCACTTTGTGAAGAGCTCTAGTATATCTTTTAGATTCAGTTGTGATTTTCTTGAATTTTGTGCCCAGCCATACATAGGTTGACAAAAGCAGATGAAGTAATCAGTTCAGACATGTTTCTTTGGAAACTGAAGGGGCTTTTGCAACTAATATTTATGACTTACTTCAGGAAATCAGTACCCATTTCAAATCAGAAAATACACTTTTCCTTACAAAACATAAGAGCTTTGGTCAAATCAAATCCATTCTCCAATAGTAACTAATATAAAAATTTGCTTTTGGAAGAATCATCACTGCATCATCTTTTTCTCTCTCTCCTTCTGCTTGAAATGACCACAATCTCCTAAATTAATACTGAACTCACTCAAACCACACATTTAACTATTGTCATTTTTTCTTCAGTTCTGGTCCCTCATATCCATCATGCTGCTGCTTCTGCACACGTGCTTGGAAACTATTGAAGTCTCAGATGACTCTGAAGCAGCACTTCATAAAGAAAATTTTCTGACACACATTTTATGGTGATGCTTTCTGGTAGATTTTCCTTCATGGGAGATGGGTAAGGTCTTGTTGGACCTGAGCCAGTGAAACAGGTGTTTGTTCTTATTTACCCCATGTAGATTTTTATAAGCTTTGGAATGTAGCACAGTAAATGAAATGGGAATTCAGATGCCAGTGTGAAAACATGGAAGACTTGGACAAGACCTTCTCTGGTGCTCTCTTCCTGTGCAAAAAGCAGGACCATACTACTTCAGGTGCCTTTATCCTGGAAACATTCCAAGTCAAGTGGGACAAGGCTCTGAGCAACCTGATCTAGTTAAACATGTCCATGCTCATTGCAGAAGGGGTGGAGAAGATGACCTTGAAGGTCCCTACCAACACAAACCCATATGGTTCTATTATCCCTGCAGCTTCTCCCTGACATTTGTCAGTGGATGCAAATCAAGTATTATGGTTCTTTCCTTTTTAAATTTTCAAACTAATTCACAAGGTATGAAGTAGCCACTGTCAATCCAGAGCCATATATCTTGATGGAACATCAGGAATTAAATATTAAATGGATTAGAAACATAATTGAACACATTTTCTAAAATTACAGTGATAATGGTAGTGAGATAAATGGCAAACTTCACCAACTAGTTCATAATAGGAAGAAATATGTATTTGTCCTGAGAGTATCAAGGAAAGCGAAGCCATTGGTGGAACATTTGAAGATAGAACTTGCTAAAACTTCTGACAGAAGGCAGTTTTGCTTTGAGTCACTGTGTGCTTCAATATGCTCAGCTACATTGGGAAGAAACAATAAGCTGGAGATTCAAAGGTTTCATTTTCTTCTTCCAAGCTACATAAAACACATAAAAACTGTGTGATGGGATGAGACCAGTTAGACCTAAAAACATAGAAATAACTGCAGATATGAAATCATTCTTAAAAAGTAAAATGCAAACCATTTAAGTGCACAATTTGTGACCAGCCTATTTATAATAGGCTATTTATAATATAATTATATCATATACTATATGATACTATATATATTATATAATATATTATAATATATATATGAGAAAACATATCACATGCAGCTTATTTGAATCCCAATTTCTGTCCAAACAGAAACTTGACTGAAGTGTAAATCTTGATGTAAAGCACCTCTTCATTAACTTTTTAACAACTTCTAATAAAATTTCATAGAATCTGAGAATCAGTCAGGGTTGGAAGGGACCTCAAGGATCACCTAGTTCCAACCCCCCTGCCATGGGCAGGGACCCCTCACACTAGATTTACAAACCATTGAGAAAGTAAACAGGCATAAAGATTCAAAATAAAATTGAATCTTCAACCAAGTGCTTGAATTACTCAAATTCAAACTCCCAAGCACAAGATGGTGTAATTACTAGTTCAAAAGAGTCACAGCACTTCCAAGTCATCATTTTATACCTGGGGGATGAGTGTCTTTACACTGTCACTGCAGCTGACAGAAGTGTCTTGACTGCTTCCCATGTTGGGAAACAAAGTCCACACAAGTTTTAATCAAGGATGAGGAATAGCAGCAACTTGCCAGACTTGAGTCAGCTCTGGTGTGCATCCCCACCAGCACCTAAAAGAAAGGAAGAAAAGGAAGAAAATTCATATTAACAGCAATTGTACTAAACATGGTCTCTTGACATGGTTTAGTAGTCATGAGGTCTTGGGTGACAGGTTGGACTTTGATGATCCTTGAGGTCTTTTCCAACCTTGTTGATTCTGTGAAAAATTCTGTGAAAAAGTACCATGCTGGTCACAAACTTCACCTCCCTGTGGCATCATCCCCTCCTGTAGCACCCCCTGTCTTTACCCTGAAACCTTCCACCCTTCCCCTGTTCACACACAGTGCCTGCTGCTGCACAGGAGATATCTAGTCCTACCCCTTTAAAACAGCTGCTCACTCTTGCCCCAGGAAGCTCAGAAACGTGACCTGCTTTGCTTTTCTAAGAAAAATATAGCTATGCATATAATGTGTGACATAACATTTGTCTTCAAAACAGGGGTCTCAGAATTACAAATTAAGCTGGCTGTTTACTGTCTCTGCCCAAGAGAAAAATACCAGCTGGTTCAGGTTTGGGTTTTTTTTTGGGGGGGGGGAGGGGTGAGGTTGTGTGTTTTTTCTTTGTTAGCCATTTAACAGCATTTATCTGAAACAGGAAACGAGGGTTGCAGTTAGGTCAGGCTATAGAGTCTCCTAGACCACTGAGGAAAACAATAAACACACAGACAGAAAACCCTTGAAAAGTGAGAAGGGAAATGTTGCCTCCATAAAGATTAAATAAATTGTTTTTCCAAAAAATAGCAAAGTGAATGAATGCAGACTTCAGACATGACAGTGAGCAAGGATCTGGGCTCGTGTGCAGTTGTGTGTGAGCGATGTTGTGAATGCCAGTGTGGGCTTGTGTGTGGGGGGGACAAAGGGAGAGGAAAGCTGGGAGGCAGACAGTTGTTGGCAAAGCCCAAGGTGCTCCCTAGTACCCTTTGAAATCAAGAAAGTGTTACTTGCTTCTTAAAAGCTGGGGTGAATCCAGCATCCTCAGGAGGGAGCATGCTGCCAAGTCTCTGTTGGTTTGGAGTTCAGGCATTTAATCAATTACATTTCTATTGCCAAGGCTGTAAAAAAAAAAAAAAAAAAAAAAAAAGCTGTTTACTTCTGTGCCCTGTATTTTGTCTACATAAAATCAGTAGTGATGTTTGATTTCTGTGGTGAAAACAATTTAAGAAACACCATTTACACCAAACAGTCTGTAAAGAAGCACGATCTATCCTGAAGATATTTCCAGGGCTGGACATAGTCAGTCTAAGTGCAAGTAAGAAACACAAGCAATCCCTCTATTTTTTCCCCCTAGAAAGTTAACTTGGCTGCTTTTCATGGGGAGCACACAGCCTTCCCCTGCTTCCCCTTACTAGACCTGTCCAACAGACCAACCAATGTTGCTTTAGCTCAACCAAGAACCCAGTTCCTTGACTAGCTTCTCTCCTTTGCCAAAGCAGCCCTGTATTGAAGACCTAGCATGGTATAGGGGCTCCCATAGGGTTGAGAAGTCAAAAACAGTGGCCTGCAGGTACAGCAGGGCATTACCAGTACCAAATAGCTGCATCTCATGTGCTTCATGCCACTATCTTATCTTATGGCATGATCAAAATGTGGGTAAGTTGTCTCAATATGTGTTGTAGGGACACACCTGCCCATGGGTGTTTAGACCATCTCATAGAATCACAGAATCATAGAATTGTTTAGGTAGGAAAAGACCTTTAAGATCACTGAGTCTACCTGTTCATCTAGCACAGCCAAGTCCGCTACCAAACTATGTCCCTAAGCACCACACCTCATCTACATAGCTTTTAAATACCTCCAGGTGTGGTGACTCAAGCATTTCCCTAGGCAGCATGTTCTAATGCCTGACAACCCTTTTGGAGAAGAAATTTTACAAAATACCCAATCTAAACCTCCCTTGGCACAACTTAACACCCTTCCTCTTGCCCTATCATTTCTTACTTGGGAGAAGAGACCAATGACCACTTCACTACAACCTCCTTTCAGGTTGTTGTAGAGAGCAGTAAGATCTCCCACGAGCCTCCTTTTCTCCAGCCTAAAGAATCCCAGCTCTTTCAGCTTCTCATCAGGTATTTTGAAACAGCAGGACTATGGAGACCTCTAAGCCTGGGCTGCAAGAGTAGGAAATAAGATAGTAATTATTAATTTTTTTAAATTATTACCTTTATGGGTTTTTGCTTTGCCTATGTTCTTTGTTCTTATCACCCAAATCAAGAGTTTCTCTATTTCTGGTCTCCCTCTTTATTCTGATGCAGCTCAAAAGTCTGTAAAAAAGCAAAGTATTTAGTAGAGTGTTCATAAGCAACTGCATTACACTTTGTTGCCATGGTATAACTGCAGATGCTCAGTAGACTTAATACTGTGTGCAGAATATATGCCCAAGAGAACAAAATACTTTGGCTGATACGCTAAGGAACTTCAGTGATACATGGCAAATTTTATTGAATCAATGTGACTTAAACCCCATTAATTTCTTTTTACACATTTTTAACCAGAATATGAATATGAAGGGTTTGTACACCTTGGTGGATAATATGCCAGTTCACTCTCTAAAAAAATCCAGTAAAATTTTACACTACCAGCTGTGACACAGTTTGTAGATTAACGAACCCAACAGGACATTACCCAAACCTTCTCAGATCCTGTCTTTCTGGCAACTTGTGCCAAAATTGCTGCTTGACACATCAGCATTGCTTTTATTTTCCACTGACTGAGACTAAATAAAAACATAAATTAATCACTTTTTTTTTTTTTGGTAACAGAGTCCAGAACACCCCTGATGACTGCAATGCCTCCATCCTGGCTCATGACACATGAGAGACAAAGGAAAACAGAGCTGAAGTAAGGAAAGGCAAAATAGTGTTGCAACTTCCCTGACTAAAGAGTGCAAGGAGGGCTCTTGTTGCATGCATTTCCTGGGGTGGAAAGGGCAGCCTGACAGCAGAGGTTCTTTATGTTTCATTGCACAAAGGTAAAGGTGGGCTTCACTTTCTCACCGTGAAGCACACATTTTAGGGAGCATCTGACACATAACCTTTTACTTATTTGTTGCTTGTGTCAAACACCTAGAAAATAATTTTGAAGGATTCCTTCTAAAACTATTTTTTTCCTTTTTTTTCTTTTTCAGAGTTCCCATATTCATTCCAGTTGGAAAAAAATCAGGAATTTGCTATCATGTTCTCAAGGAACATTTATGTTGCTATGTGTGGGATGGGTCCTTGCCCAGTAAGATACATGCCAGGCTTGTAAGGTGGGAGACAATGAGAGAGAGATACACTGCCCGTGTATTGGTGTCTGGTGGTGTTCAAGTGCCCCAGGATGTCTTTCCCCACCCAAGCTGCTGCATCCAGGAGTGCAGGACTTCTCTAGCTCATATCTAACATCCTGGCAGGGATGGTTTGACTGCTCCAGGCCACCTCAAATGGCCAGTGGCAGACTAGGTGGACAGAGCACCATGCACCAGGTGCCTATGTGTGGCAGTACATCCAAAACCCCTCCACGCCTCCATTCCCCCTCTTCTGTTCCCTTGCCGAAGATGGGATGGGCTGGAAACAGGGAACTGGGGATGAAGGGAGCCAAGAGAGATAACTCCCCCTCCCAGGCCTGTGGGTTGGTGGATTCACCTGGACCCTTCCCACAAACCACCTATCAGGCACAAACCCCATGCTGGGGCAAGTCTGGGCATGTTTCAGGCAGAGAACTGATGGTTATTTTTCTCATCTTTGGATATGCTTGATGGTAATGTGTGACACAAAAATTAGCCTGGCTTTGATAAAACATGTCTGCTGCAGAGCACAGCTCTTCTCTCTTGGTATTTTGCCCCTCCCTGTCCCCCTGTCTCCCCCCCTGGATTATAAGCAGCAGCGTCAGTTCAGGAGGATTTTCCAATAGAAAGAGACAAACAAGAAATTCCCACAATCAGCAAGCAGCATTGTGAGTAATTGAAGTATTCCTAAAGTCTCCAGGAACTTCTTTCCTTTTACTAGTGGGGTAACATACTGCTTTTGGATTGAACTTTTTCCAAATACTCTTCTCAAACCAGTTGTAACCATCTCTATTGTGAAGATCATTTCTCAATCAAATACTGAACCTTTATAACCTTTATAACTTCTGTATATAGTTACATGGGAAGCAGAGTCAAATTAATAATTTACGTTTTTGTTAATTTCTCTCCCTATTACCCTTTATTTGTTTAAGCAACAGACTCCTGACATAAAGGGAAATCTTAACATCTATTAAAATAAAATGACCTGACCTCAAGCCTGATTAGATTTACAGAACCTTAATTTCCTAGGGATTTTTTTCAGGGTGGTAGAGCAAAGGTTCACGTTATAGTGTGATGGGTCAGCTTGGGGATGGCTTATGCCCCATGCTTTCAAAGAAATTGTCTTGTTAAAGCATTAAGGAAGGTAGGGATGTCTTCTCAGTGATGCAAAAGTTTCTGAAGCTGAGAAAGTGCCTACAACAGCAGTGTTTGCAGCCAAGGTAGTTGTGTATAAATGTGTTAAGTTCAATCACACAGAGCCTGCTTAGGAGCATGAGGCAGCTGCTGGCCCCACTGAGAAACCCATGGTGCCACATCCTCAGGATGCCTTATGCTGGCCAGGCTCTAGTTTTGAAAGGGGCTTATGGGATATCTACCTGTCCTGGCACTGCAACCATGACTGTGATTTAAGGATGCAAAAATGTCTGGAAGGAGGTGTAGGCATCATTCACAATTTGCATTGCCTGAGCTGTTGAAAAGGCCTTCAGGTAACCAGCAGCAAAATACAATACAGCACATGAAGTGATATAGTCTTAAAAAGCATGTTGCAAAATACAATACAGCACATGAAGTGATATAGTCTTAAAAAGCATGTTGCAAAATACAATACAGCACATGAAGTGATATAGTCTTAAAAAGCATGTTGCAAAATACAATACAGCACATGAAGTGATATAGTCTTAAAAAGCATGTTGCAAAATACAACAGCGCATGAAGTGATATAGTCTTAAAAAACATAGGCTGGAGTACAGCTTAGCTCAACAGAGACCACTTAATGTCACATACCCTCAGTTACCTTACTTCTAATCCCCTGTTGGCATTTCTGTGCTCCTTGTGGCTCTGGCTTTAAATCCCTAAGGACCTTTTCTCACTTAGTGTTTATTGCAGACAGACATTGGACCCAAATAAGTCATGAAGTGCTAATGTGATTCTGAGTAGGTATAAGGGCAGGTCATCTCTAGTTTTGAGATGGTGTAATTGCAAGTTTGCAGACATCTGTGACATCTCACTCACTTAAGAGAGTGGAATTTGGCTCATCACTCATGAAGAGTTCTGTAATGGGGATTAGCCATGCACATGAGTTAGCCTGGGAAGATGTTTAAGTTGCCATAAAATTTCCTCCATACCTGAGAAGCCACAGGTTTTGTTTATGAGGTCCCAACAAAGCTGAAAATGTTTTCTGTTTGTCTTTAACTAGGAGAAAAGTAACATTACCTATACTGAGACAGAAGGCAGAATGAAAGGACATGCTCTTTCTGTCATTGTTTGTAAATGTCACTTTTAAAGGTCTGTATAGGACTTTAACCCGGAGTTTGTGGGTGCCATTCTCTGTTCTCAGAAGTCACAGGTTCACAGGTCTACTGAGAACTTCCCTATCTGTGGACATTGCATGAGATCAAAGATCACCTCATAAATGACACCTGTGCTCAAAAGTGATAAAAGACACCACTCTAGGCATCAAATGCAATTTTTTTTTCCAAGATGGAAGTGCTGGACAGCATTAGCAGGAGACTTTCCAGCCTGGAATTGACTTTGCTCTTCCTGAGCACTGTCATCCCTACTAAACACTAGCAAAACTCATCTGTCACCCTCCAGAACTCAAGACTCATTGATACAAACATCTGATAACAATACCAATGCTGTCCTAAGTGAATGGCTGCTGTTGCCTTAACTTCACTGCAGCAAAGTTGAAAAAGCCTAAATCTTGCTCTTCACTGCAGAAGATGTTGTAATTTCCTGCTATTTTCTTAACCATCAGAGCTACCTTACAAGGAGCACCCAGATAAAATTGCCTCCCAAGCTACAGCCTACAGGCAAATAGCTACTTTATCCTAGGTGGTACCTAGCTCTGGGCAGTGTGTTGACTGACCCAGGAGCAGAGGGGTAAGAATTCACAACACCTGAGGGTCTGACATCTACATTGCTGTTTAGTGGTTTCCCTATCAGAGAACATGGTTAGGAATGCACCTCTTTGCACCCCTTTGAACTTTGTTCATTCCTTGAGACTGGATAATTAGGCAAATGTGTTTGTTCCAACATGGTAGATAAATCTCAGCTATCTCTATTCATGACAGAGCAGGCAATAATCACGGTTTTTATTTATATGCCACATTCCAATTCCTTTACTTGCCTGCATCTCCATGCAGTTTGTGACCTGTGAGTGATATATACACTGATAACTATTAAATGTGTGTACCTCCCAGGTCAGGGGGGCTAAAGCTGCTCATTCCTACAAGCTTGGTGATGTATGTGAGGTTTAAGTATCCCTCACTAAATGTTGCCACCATTGGTACTGGGCCAAGTGGCCTTTTGGTATGACTCAGTGTCTTGTTCTTCTTTCATAAAACTTGATGACATAGAAAGTGGATCAGCTCCAGTGGGCTGTGGCTTTTCTAATCCTGGTTAGAAAAGCTGCTTCTAGTTCTGGTTAACCAAAGGGTTTCCACCTGAGCTGTGTGGCACTTGGCTTTGACCCTGTGAACATATATCAGGCTCAATATATGCATAGAAAAGCAGAAATCAGAGTTTGTGAGAAGAATGTGAGAAACATATCACATTAGATCCAAATTTGCATCACCTATAAAATTTCAGTTTTGTCTGGACAAATTAATAGTGAAACATTTAAAAATCTTTAGTCTTTATTACCTCCTAACTGTTCATGTGATGTTTCGAACCAATTCACTTCATCAAACTTGCCTGTTTGCTATAAAATTTTGATGTTTGTTTCATCAAAGCATCAACGGAATAAACTGTATATTCAATCACAAGCAAGGAATTTGTGTTTCAAAAGTTGGTATTTAACCTCTTATCATTGGGTACAGAAAAATAAACTGAATTCTATATTACAAAATCATTTGCCATAGGATTTTAAAAGAATTATTGGGAAAAAGAATACTGCCAGCTATGTAATTTATTGCTTGCTACAGCACTGCAGTTACAGAGATCTGTTAGTGGGATACTACTGTAGCCAAACAAAGGCAGAGGTGTTGTATGGTCTGGGTATCTATCACACTTCATCTTATTTCCTTTGATGGGTGTTAAGAAGAATGGACTTGGTTTCCCTGCCCCCAGCAGGGTGTTTGAAACTAGGTGATCTTTAAGGACCTCTCCAACCCAAACCATTCTATTTTATGGGTATTAGGAGGGAGGTCAGTTAGTGCACATGAGGGCAGACCAGTACAGTTCCCCATGCTGCCTGTTTTCCTGCCTGTCTTTTGCCTGTTGCTGTGGGCAGTGGAACAAGGGAAAAAGACTCAGTCTAGAGCTACCAACAGCCTGGATGTGCAGGTCAGAAGTGGCTGGTGGTGAGCCTGCAGGTGCCTGGTAGTTTGTGGGATGTGTTTCCAAGACATTTATTGCAAGGATGTCTTTTGATGGCAGCAGTGAAAACCTATGGCTCCAGCTCTCTGATAATCCATTCTGGTCCTTCATTTCACTGTGGAAAAATGATGCTGATAAAGAGTCATGAAGCTTCAAAAGCCAAGATGACTCTCCTTTTGGTTTTCTACTTCATTTAACTGCAAATGGTATTTATTAGGGCTGCATTTTCTCTTTCTGTCCCACTTCTCTCAAAACAGCTTCCTCAGCAAGAGAAACATTTTGCTTACTCCTCTCAAAATGCTGTGCATTACTTGCAGAAATGTTCAGTCTTGTGATTCAGAATTTTAATGAATAATGAAATAGCAACTGATCCAGTGCTTGTATTGGAACACTCATGTGGGAAGGGGATCATGGAACAGCAGCTTTACACAGCCATGCTGCTAATTAGGTTCTGGGCAAAGCAATACCATTGTTGGAACAACAGAATATATTGTCCTTTCTCCATCAAGTCTGTTGATAAACCCAGGCTGAGATGACATACAACAGATGGTACCACCTGGGCAGTGCAGACATCATGGCACTGACAGCCTGCCCTCCAGTCAGAGAAGTCATACTCTTGGCTCCCTTTTATATGTGTGGGAGGTGCATGGAAATCAATGGCACAGGCCAGCAGGCACTTGGGGATGGGGTTGGATCCTGTTGCCAGTGAGTCTAGCCTCACCAGTGGTGATGGCACCACTGCAGTTTGTGCCAGTTAAGAAGCTGGCTTACAGGCAGCAGCCTGTATTGTTCTCCCATTAAAAACCATCCATAAAGCTATAGAGCACACAAAATGAGAAACTCAGTCCTCTGCAACTCCAAGCTGGCTGCAATCCTCTTTTCAGCCTTTGTGGAGTCACCATGGAGGTCATGGTTTTGGAAGTGCCTGAGCCCAAACCCTTGGGCCCTATTTACTCTCCTACCTCATAATCCTTACCCAAGGCAGCAGCATGTGTAGCCCCTAGCTGTGGTACTCCAGAGGCGCACCTGCCAGCAGGCACCTCCCAATGTGTGGGATCAGGCAGCTTAAGTGAGCTGGAGGGGAAGGAAAATGGTATTTAGGGTTATTGCATGCTCCCATCACAGTCCAAGTGTTCCCACTGTTTGGTTGGGGTTTTTTGTTTGTTTGTTTTTATACTACCACTCATCCCCAAGCTTTCTGTAGGTCAGCTGGAATAGGGAAGGGGACATTTCATATCAACACTTTACCTGTCATCTTTAAAACCCCTTTAGTTTTCTCAGAAATTTTACTCCTTTTGCAGAATGCAGTTTGTACATATGGGGTTCACTGAGCTGCTCTGCACTGGAAACTTTTGTGTTGGAATTATCCTGGAACTTCTAATAGGTTCCGCTCCTGGAACACACAATTGTTATGCTAGAAGATTCTTTTTTAACATTATATATATATATATATATATATATATATGTATGTATGTATATACATATGTATATATGTGTGTGTGTGTGTGTTTGATGTAGTTTATTCCAAAGAGGCATAAAACACGTTAAAAAAAATGGTGGCTGTGTGAGGGTGACACATGTCATTGTAATGGCAGCAGGGCAGCAGGAGAAGCCCAAACTTCAGCTCCTACAGTATGAGGTACCACAGGACAGCATCTCTGTGCTTAGCATGTGCCAGATATGGAGGAGCCTGAGGTTCATGTCCTCAGCTCGGACCCACCTTTGACCAGAGCAGATTTGCTATTAGGTTGGGTGAGCATGAGCTGCATACCTAAAGCAGAGAGATCAGGTCATCTGAGTTGGTTTACCAACCCGAAGAAGAAATATTCCTTCCTTCCTCCCCTCACCAAATCCATGATCAGCAAGGGCTGCTAGCTCAGACATGGCACAGGGCTCTAGCATGACTTTTGTTGTTATGGGGCTGTGTCCTGACAGCTCAGAGGATGGGCAGAGCCCCCTAACATCTACATGGTTGCACACCCACACAGACATGCTGGTTGTACTGCCTTTGCTACTTATCTGATACTCTGCCTCAGGTGTGGGACACTCAAGCTGATTTTTATTTGAAAGTTTTTGGGTGATATGAAGATATTTTTTAAGTTACCAAAATTTTGTGCAGGATATAAGATCTATTTCCTGCTTAGCTCTACAGGCATCTCTTCTGAGTTGTGAAGCAGATGTGAAGCAGTTGTGAAGCTTGGGTACAGTACTAATTCTGCCTGCTATTATGGAGCAGTAATTATTGTGCCTGACTCTGTTAGTGAACCATGATGCCTCTTTCTGTCTTTGCCACCCCCCCAAACAATATTGCTAAGAAGATGATGCAGAATAAAACACCTGTATGCTGCATGTAATACACATAGTTGGAAGACTTTCCCTGGAGGCCCATCTACACTACTTGCCAGTGTCTTTAGTGAGGGTGAATTGGAAGGGGAATCCATTAAAAAGAACAGGGGGGAAAAATCAATAATATAATTAGAAAACATTATATGAGGTAATGATGCCAATTAAAAAACAATGCACACACTTACACAGGGCTTGGACTGACTGGCAAGGGTGAAGGGGTGCGAGTCCCTGTAGTGCACACATCCTGCTCCCCTGGCATGGGGCTGGCACTGCTCCCAGCACTGTGCTGCTGAGCATGTTCCAGGAATTGATGGGCACCCAAGAGGGAGAATAACAGGGGCAAAAATTCTCCTCCTGGTCTTGACAGTTACAAGGCAGGCTTGAGGCTTGAGGCAGGCATGCCTAGGAGGTTGATGTGTGGATGTACAGGGTGAGGGCTACAGCTCATCCATACAAGTAAGAGAAGCATCACCCATAAACACCACAGAAGCAAACAGAAATCAGCAAAGCAGATGGAAAAACACTTGTTCCCTTGCCTAGGGAGAAAGTGAGGACAGGTTTAGGGGCAGAGTTCCTGTCTGGGGAAGGGTCTTGAATAGTGCTTTATGGAAGTGCATGGTGGTGTCTGAACCATTCGGTATTTAGAGAACCTAGGCCATTTACCTGCACTCTTTGTATCAGCACAACTGCACTGAAGAAATGTCTTTTCTTCTAATGGAAGCAATTCACACAGTTCCAAAGATTTTGGATTCAAAGGAGCAGTAGCATGCTAGGGAGAATGTCAGTTTTAGCAAATGTCAACCACAGAAGGAAACCCTTTCTTCAGATTTCTAAATATATTTTTTGAAGGGGATGAAACAGCTACTAAATAATATCAAAATCTGGGGAATGGTATTGAGTAGGCTGTGCTGTGCTCTGCATAGCATCAAGGCTTGCATGTTATTTGTGGGTGAAGAAGCAGTAAATACACAGTAAAATGTATGAAACATCTGATAGCGCAAAAGAAAATAAGCAAACTTCTATTTTGTCTTCTTTTACTTCAAAGAGAAAGTCCCCCTCCAAGCTTCCAACAAATTCCTTCACATTCTCTACCTGCAGCCAGGTGCTATTGCACACAACTAGAATTGTCCAAAATTTGCTATTGATTATTTGTCATCAGAGTAGGAGCTTTTTTCAACAGCAAAATATTTTGAGGATTTTTCATTTTCTTGATACTGCTTTTCATTGTGATTTTCTTCTAAGCTCTTTCCGTCTCTCCTTCAATGAAGGAGGGATTGAATAAATGATGAGAATTTCTGCTGTGATACTACGGCAACTATTCCCTTTCCACATACTGTGCAAGGAAAGCTACTGTATTTTTGTGTGAATGTTTCATGTATTTGCACCCATCACTACAAACATGGAATGTGTGCTAACCTGACATCCTTGGTTCCACTCTTGAAGGTGAAGCTGGTAGAAGAATGTGTACTTGTGGGTTAGAAATCTTCAGTTTGGTCTGAGTAAAAATTCAGCTTTTCTCCTCTCTCTTTTTGAAATATTGTCAAGAGTTGGAAGGGATGAGAGGGAGAATACCTTATATGCTATATTGCTCTGTTTGTGCCTTCTGTTGCGACTTCTCCTTTGCTTTTGTGTCTGTCTTGATCATATTTGAAGTTAAAAGCAATTTCCACCATTTCTCTGCCAAATCTCAGTTTTCCTCTCCCTGTGCCTATAAATTGGGTCTTTTTAACTGAAGTCTTCCCCTGGGTATTCAGCTTGAATACACAGGTGAATATTCACGGGACCAGGACTTGGCAGTACACACATTTGGGTCAAGGAAAGGGTTATCTTGCACCTGTCATTCAAGAAACCAGATATAGGAAAGTGGTACTTCTCCATTCTTCAAGAGCTCAGATGATTCTTTTCTCTTCTTCCTTCATTGCAGCCCATCAGCTGCATGAAAGACACCAGCAATTTATGCATCATTCCTCTGAGGCTATTGCTACTCTCCCCTTTTCCTCTCTCAATCTTGACTGATGCTCAAGAGGGAGGAAAGCACTTAAGTATCTCTTTTGGGGCTTAGTCTACATTCCTCTCAAGTCTCCAGGATGCTAAAGGGGACCTGTGGGGGCTTACCATAAATAAAGTACGGTTTTAATGTTCATTAGACATCCTTCTGTCCCCTCCTCTCTCTCTTCATCTCTTTGACTTGTGCTCTCATCAATAAACAAAACAACTTTGCAGCCAGTGCAGCGGATGAGGATGCAGTGATGTTGTTTGGAGCACGTCCTTTCTGCACAGGAAAATTATGTTATCTCCTTTTCTGTCTGAGTATATGTTCTCCGTATGAACTCAATGACTGCATGGAACAAACTGAAGTATGACAAGGAGATGCCTTCATCCTACAGGGAAGCAGCAGAGCCCCACATTGTTGCTTGGCCCTTCTTGTGGCCTCTAGAGGACATGTGCTTTAGCTCTGCTTCTCATCTAATTTTATTATAATAACCAGAGCTGTTCCAGCTCAGCTACAGGCAGGAGGTAAAATGAAGGCATGATTAGAATAATTGCTAGGTGTGGCCTCTCTTGTGGTGCTCAGGCAGCCAAGGGAGCACCATGTTGTGTTCACTTGAGCCAAGATGATGTCATTTCTCTGTGCAGAAGTTGCACAGCCACAAAGGTGGCAACAATCTTCTGCAGGGTACAGAAGATAAGATTTCTGTCACCATCAAGTTTGGGGAAAAATGACAGGAAAGGAATATCAAGTGAGAACTGAAATAAGTGTTTTTCTATACATAAGTATTTGAGAACTTGTTAGCTAACCACAAATATCCTTTCTGAATAAAGCTCCTATTTATCACGTATTTATTTCTATTTCTATTTCTATTTCTATTTCTATTTCTATTTCTATTTCTATTTCTATTTCTATTTCTATTTCTATTTCTATTTCTATTTCTATTTCTATTTCTATTTCTATGTCTATTTCTATTTCTATTTCTATTATTTTTATTATTTCTATTTCTATTATTTCTATTATTTTTATTATTTCTATTTCTATTTCTATTTCTATCTATATTTATATTATTTATAGTTATATAATATATACAAGCAACATGATCTGGTAGGGGGTGTCCCTGCCCATGTCAGGCAGGTTAGAAATAGATGATCCTTAAGGTCCCTTCCAACTCAAACCATTCTATGACCCCACATATATATATGACTATTAGCATGTCTTTAAAAATACTGCAAAAAACAAGGCACATACCACTTTCTTTGTGGCTGTGTGTTCAATGAACCATAATCCTGTTTGTGCTTTCATTTATACTGACTCAAAATGAATACTCATTTGTAGTGTGTTGATTTAAAATTGCCTTTCTTTCCCTGGAATATTAAGAACTGGAAGTAACCTTTTCTGACAAAACAGTGATTCAGGCTTATGGTTTCTTTCAAATGATTAGACACTGAAGTACAGTTAATAAAAGGCTGTTATATGTGCTGCTTATGGATTTACTATTATAGTCCCAAGATCCCATTCTTATCTCTTTCCAACTCTAATAAACTTGTTGGAGGACCTAGGAGGGAAAACTCCAGCTATTAGGCCAGAATTCACACCCTCTAGTTGGTCGTGGTATGTTCCTTGGCCAGTGCTGCTTCTCCTTTCAGTCCTCCTTTTCAGCTGCACCTCAGCTTAAAGATGCCCTGGTTTTATGATATTTATGCTAGCCAGCTACAATCTAAACCTAGCTTCACTGAACTTACTTACTGTGCCAGGGTTTACCTGAAAAATAGCAGTACTGTATATTGTTCATTGTTCATATATGTAACATTAGCATATTGCCCTCCCAAATAAGATTGTTTTGACAGACAAACACAGTCATCCCTGGACACCAGTGAGCACCAAAAGCTTCTGCACTCCCCTTCTGCAATTCATTTCAAAAGGCTGAGCAATAATTCAGATTTCATTCACAGGTCTCTATGGCTTCTCTTTGGCACTCTGGCAATGGGAAGCTGGCACACATCAGGTTGCAGTAACTGGAAAAATGAAGTGTAAAGCTGATTTTAAGTCTAGAGAAATGCATAATGTGTCAGTGAATACAGCTGTTTGAGTCACAGACATTCTTACAAGAACAGGTTTAATCTCATCATTAAAGTCACTGCTTGCTAATAACAAGTACAGGTCTTAAAATATGATTTAAAAGTCATTCAAACTTAATAAAGTGCTTTAGTCATTAGAAATGTTTGGCTTAGTCAGCCTGTCACATTGAATTGCTGCAGTATGCCACATTATAATTTCCTAATTTATTTCACACCCAATCTTCCTTACCCTAATGATTTTGTCAGAAAGCAGGATAGGATAAAATGAAGTGCTTGAAGACACAAGGGAAAAAGTTCATGTCTGATGTAATGGTGTTGAAATGGGTGACAATACCAAATATAATATTGGATCAGTGGCACTACAGGACACTGAAGGTATAGTACACTTTCTAAGTTATAAGTATCAAGAAAGTCCTCAGTTTTTTGAAGACTCAGAGTACAGATTATGTGTTCTTCTCAAAATATTTGGTAAACACAAAATAATCCTTCTCTAAAACTCCTTTGTGAGGTAGACATTATAATTTTCATCACTGTTTAGCAGACAGCTTATCCACTGTAATTTCTTTGCCTGCTCTCCCTCTCAAAACTACACAAGAGATTCAGCGGCAAAGTTTGGACTAGAGCTCCTGGGTGCTTATGATCAGAATATTTCCATCAGATATTCTTTACATGCTTATGCAGTAGGACCATCTTCCCACCTAAGTAAAATTAGAAGATGCCTCTGCTCAAAGCTGAAAGTGTCTGGGTGATCTTTTCTAAGCACATTTCAGTCACTAAGACATACTTGATTTTTTTTGCTTAGCTGATGTAACAAACCTCAGAGTACTCATTTGTTGCAGGAGAGAGGAGTTGTACTGCACAGCACTATTCTCACTTATAATGCAGACTGTAATACTTAGCCCAGAATTACCTGGGGTTTTTTACTGTATGACTTTCCTTAAGAGAATACTGATTTGGAACAGGAAATCAAAATTTAAGGCAAAGAGCAGAGAGTGGAAATACTTGGAAAGCACCAGGAAAGCAGATAAAGGCTGAAGGGCAAGGTAAGACCACTGTCTGAACTGCAGGCACCTGGGCAGCAAGACGCTGTCTGATTCTGCACAAGAAGTGAGTATTCCTTACCTGATAGGAGTGCCACTGGCTTTGACACAGATGAGTGGGATCAGCCTTTCTTTCTTTCACTCTATTCTTTCCCTCTGTTTTTTTTCCCTTCTCTAATAAAAAAGAAAGAAAGAAGGAAAGAAAGAGAGAAGGAAAGAAAGAGAGAAAGAAGGGAGAAAGAAAGAGAGAAAGAAGGGAGAAAGAAAGAGAGAAGGAAAGAGAGAAAGAAAAAGAAAGAAAGAAAGAAAGAAAGAGAGAAAAAAGGGAGAAAGAAAGAGAGAGAAAGAAAGAAAAAGGAGAAAGAAAGAAAAAAAAAAGAAACAAAGAAAGAAAAAAGAAAGAAAGAAAGAAAAAGAAAGAAAAAGAAAAAGTAAAAGAAAGAAAAAGAAAGAAAGAAAAAGAAAGAAAGAAAGAAAGAAAAAGAAAAAAGAGAAAAAGAAAAAAGAAAGAAAGAAAGAAAGAAAGAAAGAAAGAAAGAAAAGAAAAGAAAAGAAAGAAAGAAAGAAAGAAAGAAAGAAAGAAAGAAAGAAAGAAAGAAAGAAAGAAAGAAAGAAAGAAAGAAAGAAAGAGAAAGAAAGAAAGAAAAAGAAAGAAAAAGAGGAAAAAAGAAAGAGAAAAAAGAGAAAGAAAGAAAAGAAAGCAATCAAGCAAGTTACAAAGTCTAGTTTTGCAAGATGGGAAAAACATTTCTCAGACAGGTTTAGCAATGTCTTCCAGGACTTTCACACAGCTGTGAAGCAAGACTGCCTCTCAGACTAATGCATTTTGGCTATCTCCAGTTAAATGAGTCTTTTCAAAGTATTATATCATAACTTCATTAAATCCCACAAAACTGTTTCCCCAGGAAATAACTTTGAGCCAACTGGATTCTAACTACCTGCTGTATCTCATGACCCCTTAATAATAAAAAACACGGTTGAAATAAGTCAGTGCATTGTGTTGCACTCCTTCCCTTGCTCTGTAGCCTAACCTGTCATGGGGGCAATTGGAAAAAATCTGTTAAGGCTTCACTAATTTCTTTCCTCATTTCCTTTGGCAATCCTGGTAGCTGCCCAGGACACTTAGTCTTCCTTAAGAGCATTCAGTTTTTGGCACAAGACTTCTCATTTGTCTCTGCTCATAATCTGTCTCCTCCTGTCATATCCGGAAATACGATCCCTTTGTTAAACTGTTAATTTGCTTCTCTTTGCAGAGGAGAGAAAGGGAGAGCAAGGCTGGAGGACTGCCTAACAAACCTGCAAGATCTTCCTTCCTTTTATTCCACTCTCAATTATTATTTCTTACTTTTATCTTTTTTTCTATTCTGAAAGCATTTCATCCTTTCCACACACATCTAAAATACACAGAAGATCAAACCACCCTTATGAATGTACTCGTGGGCTAGATCCTTGGATGGGGAAAGCTAATACATCCCTGCCACGGGCAACAGAGTCACCTGGATTTATAGAAGCTGAGACTCTGATCTAGACTAACAGTTTGCCCTTGCCTATTGGATTTTGATTAAACCTCCAATGTGTATGGTCTTCACAGTTTGCTTCCTCCTTGCATGCCTTTAAATGTGAGAAAACTCCAGTTACCTCATTTGTGCACAATATAACTGAAGTGTGAGTGTTGTAGAATTGAAATAAAGAGCTAAATTTGACTCCTTTCTCTGTGTGCTGCATCACTCTAGAGCTCCTCATTTCTGATGTGATGCTTGCTGGTGAGATGGCTGCAGTCCAACAAGACACAGGGATTAACCAATGACAGCCATATGGAAGAAGCAGCAGCAGCAAAGGGTAATGTGTCAGATTTCCAAATGAAGGTCTGAAGTATCAAAGCTTTGCACAAATAGCTAAACCCATATTGGCAAGAGACTTCTTTCCAAATAGTTTTAATGGTGAGTGGAGACAAAATGCTCTCTCGTTAAAAACGTGCAAAGAAAGCTGCTGTGGTAATAAAGCCACATTCACCATAGTGGAGTCTGCTTCTGATGCTTATTTGTAACATCATAGCAATAATTAAGAATGTGACCTTCCTTCCGAATCAGGTGCTGTCCATCAGTAGACAGCAGGGCTGCCTTAAAAGGCTTGGGAAATGCCCTAGAAATAAAAAAATAAGAGAAAACCACACTCTCGGCAAACAAAAAGGAAACAAATATCTCACTCTTCCCTTAAGTGTTTTTGTTTGGTTGGTTGGGTTTTTTTTTGTTTGTTTGGTTTGGTTTGGTTTGGTTTGGTTTTGGTTTTGGTTTTTCCCAGCAGGGTTTTTCAGTTCTTTGGTCAGGTTTTCTTTAAAGTATGAAGGTGCCTATGATAAAGTGGCTTTTGAGCCTGAGAATGACAGGAATGAGAGCATGAGAGGGCACAAAAGTCAGAGCTTTCTGGATCTGGCTGCATTTTGATTCATGTTTGCATCATTGCGACAATGCTCTATTTCTTGTGATATTAGAAGAATTGGCTTTCCAGGGAAGGAGCTTGGAGTTTGTTTATTTATTTTCTGGACAAAGAATTTTTTTTAGATGTTTGGAAATATGTCCATCTCTAGCTATAGGAGCTAGGGGACTGAAAGGAGGTTGTAGACAGATGAGGGTTGGTCTCTTCTTCCAGGCAACCAGTGATAGAACAAGAGGACACAGTCTCAAGCTGTGCCAGGGGAAGTTTAGACTCGAGGAGAGGAGAAAGTTCTTCACAGAAAGAGTAATTGGCCATTGGAATGTGCTGCCCAGGGAGGTGGTGGAGTCACCGTCCCTGGAGGTGTTCAAAAAGAGATTGGATGTGGCACTTGGAGCCATGGTTTAGTTGTCAGGTGGTGTTAGGTAATAAGTTGGACTTGATGCTCTCTGAGGTCTTTTCCAACCTGGTTGATTCTGTGTGTGATTCTGTGTGTGTGAAATAAAAAGAGTTAAATGTTAAATGTAATCTGAATGCTTTTAAATATTTTCTTTCACATAAAAAAAAGAAAAAGAAAGAAAAAAAAAAGAAAATAAAAAGAGAGAAACTGACTTTTAATATGTGAGACCTTGAGCCTGAAAAAAAATGCCCATTTAGCCAAGTACTTGGTCTGAAATACAGAAATAATATTCTTAGAGGAAATGCTTTCCACAATACCTGATATTGAAGAGGAAGGGTATGTTATGTGACACATTTTTTCCAGAGCTGCAGATGGGCTACCATGCAGCTGTGTTCTTCAGCCACATTTCCACACTGGTTTCAAGTGGAGCTCTCCAGGCACTTAAAAGTGGAATTTCAGCATCCATGTCAACCAGGTGCTTCTGAGAATCACAGCCAAATGCTATTTTTGAACATAATTAGATTTCAGTGAAATAACAGGGTAAAGTTCAAGAACATGCCTAACTATTTAGGATCAAAAGTAAGAGACTTAAAACATTTCCAAACAAAACAGAAATATTTTCTATTTAGTCTTGTCCTCTCATCCTGCATTAAGAGTGGCTTTTTTCATTTCCAGTCTTGGATTGACACAGGGAAGACTTGTCTGACCCCATCTTACTTGAGCATAATCAGTCACACTTTATCAAAAGAAGATGTACTCATTTTCAGAGGTAGGGACGTAATTTTGTAGTAGTTAAGGGTCTTCTAAATCTTTCCTGACCAGAAATGGAGCATTGTAGATCTCCATGCACAGCAGCTGACTAAGGTGGTTCTTCATTAGGATTGGGCCAGCCTCTTCTCCTTGATGTCAAGTAACAGGACTAGAGGAAATGGTTCCAAGGTGCACCAAAGGAGGTTTGGGCTGGATGGTAGGAAATATTTCTTCACTGAAAGGTTTCTCAAACATTGGAATGGTCCGCCCAGGGCAGTGGTGGAGTCACCATCCCTGGTCATGTTCAAGCAGCATGTGGACCTTGTGCTCAGGGACATGGTTTAGTTTTGACCCTTCAGTGTTGGGTCGAGGGTTGGACTGGATGATATTTGAGATCTCTTCAAACCTGATGTATTAACTTAACTCACAGTATGTGTGTGGGGCACTTGTGGCAAAGCCTAACTTGCTGGTGAAAAATTGTCTCAGGATGCTGCTTATGAGGCAAGACTTTTTAGTGGGATGACCGTTTTCCTTTTTTACATAAATAATACTGGGGAAAAAAAAAGATGTCCACATGTCTTTATGACAGAAAAGCAAGACAAAGAAACTATTTGCATTCTTAAAAGAAGGTTTGGATAGTTTATCTTTGTGCAATGCAAATGAGTGGCAAGATGAATCAGGGTCTGCTATTCTTATCTAAGAGAATGCGAATTTGCCAAGGAACAAAGTCCAGTGTAGGTTTAAAAGTACCTGTTGTTAAGGAATTAAAAGTTATTGCAATACAAAACTTGGAGCATTTATTTTAGAAGCATCGTGCACATTTGTAAAGAGTTTCCTACTTTGGCTATCAGATCAACTCAACATCTATTGGCAATATTCTCGGAATTCTAAACAATACAAAACTTATAAAACTCCCTCCTTATATATTAAGTAAAACAAATTTTCACCCTCACTATGTTTTGCATCTCCCAAGTGCAGTCTAATAAGTGTACATTTCTAATTCAATCTAGTGCAAGCAAATTCATTTAAGGGAGAAATGTGATTTATAAAAGGGAAAATGAGACTAAATATCTTACACCCTCTGAATTCCATAGGATTCTGTTCCCACTGAACTCAGTGGGACAGTTGTTAATAAGGGGTATAAACAAATTCTTTAAAAGTGATGCAAGAGTTCCCTGCCCATGGAAATGCTAAATTAACAATGCTGTTTCAAGTCAGGCACAGGTCTGAGCTTGTTTCCATTGAAATAATTAGTGATTGGTCTGTACATTTCATGGTCAGTCTTTTCAGCAGCATTAAACAGCCTGAGGGTGTCTCTCACTCTAGCTCCCAGTAGCTCAGTCCAATAATTACCACCAAAACAAACTTAAGGCTTGTATTGGAGTCCTTCAAAATTGTGATCTCAACTAAAAAAAAGTAACCATTGCTCTTGGGCTTCAGATAGGTCTCTGAGGGAATATGATGGCCCAGAGCTGAGGCTTTTGGCTCTCTCCCTCATTGGTGGTACCTACATATGAGTAGATTTAGGAATTGAACTCTCAGTAACCCAGTTTGGTCACCTAGCATGGCTCTCTGCATTGGCTCACATGAGATGACACAAGAGCACATTAAATCCGTGGCTAATTATTTGTGGCAAAAGCTAGAAATAATGAGGCTCCCTCAATGCTGAGATGCAAAACTCACACCTCTCTTTATTGCAGTGTGGCTACCTGAAACCAGGGATCCTCCTTGAGATGTTGCACCTCATTAGGATAAATGCGCAGCTGTGGGAGCTGGGTGTGTATGAAGAATATCTGTGTAAAGAAAATAATAGCACAAAAGATGGAGTACGCTGATATCTCACACATCAAAGAGCTAGGAGAGTAAGTAGTGCAACAAAACCAACTCTTATGTTTTCCCACTCTCTTCCAGTTTCCTTACATGTAGAATGAATCACTGTAGATTCCTGCAGACTATGCTTTTGGTAAATAGGCATGGTAGCTTGGGGTGGTACATCAGATGCAGATTAGAAGCAATCTTGCTGGTGACAGCTTGATTGTGTTACAGAAAAAAATGAATAAGTTCTGAATGGAATGAAGGCCCATGTCTGCAAAAATGTTTGTGCCTCTGGATTTGATCCATGGTAGTTTGTGAACTGTCAAAGCCACATGGAGATTCGAACATTTGGTTCCTCTTATCCATATTTCTAGATTGTTTTAGTTGCAGTTGTGTTTTCAGGCACAGTCTCACAGTATATCAGAGGTTGGAAGGGACCTCAAGAAATCATCAGGTCCAACCCCCCTGCCAAAGCAGGATCACTTAGGATAGTCCACACAGGAATGCATCCAGGTGGGTTTTAAAAGTCTCTAGAGAAAGAGACTCCACAACCCCCCTGGGCAGCTTGTTCCAGGGCTCTGTCACCCTCACTGTAAAGAAGTTTATCCTCATGTTGAGATAAAACCTTCTATGTTCTAGTTTGAACCCATTGTTCCTTGTCCTATCACTGTGTACCACTGAAAAGAGCCTGGCCCCCTCCTCCTGACACTCACCCCTCAGATATTTATAGACATTGATCAGATCCCCTCTCAGTCTTCTCTTCTCCAGACTAAACAGCCCCAGGGATCTCAGTCTCTCTTCACTGGGGAGATGCTCAAGTCCCTCATCATCCTCGTGGCTCTCCCTTGGATTCTCTCCAGCAGGTCTCTGTCTCTCTTGAACTGGGGAGCCCAAAACTGGACACAGTATTGCAGGTGTGGTCTCACCAGGGCAGAGTAGAGAGGTAGAAGAACTTCCCTAGCCCTGCCGGACACCTTTCCTGATACACCCCAGGATCCCATTGGCTCTCTTGGCCACAGGAGCACATTGTTGTTCCATGGAGAACTTGCTGTCCACCAGCACTCCAAGGTCTTTCTCTGTGGAGCTGCTTTCAGCAGGGCAGCCCCTAACCTGTCCTGGTGCCTGGTGTTATTTCTCCCCACATTTACGTGCTGCTAACACAAAGCAAGCATCCCAACTAAAAGGAGCGGTTTTGCATTGCGTAAAGTTGAATACTCCTAAATTACTCTAAGCAATAATGTATGTTGTGGTTGGGGGATACCAAAAAGAAATTTTAATGTGAAGTCATCCATTAAAAAGTTGAATTCTTGATCCTAGTTGTTGCTTATCAACGATTGTGTCATTGATGAACACTCCTGAGATTCGTATCAAATGGGTCTACCTTAAGTCCAAAAAGGGCAAAAAGAACAGTGCAGAGGCCAAAGACTGATTTCATTATACAAATGAAACGGAAAAATTCAGTGAAATTCCATCCATCCCTGAGGACTGGCTCCACTTAGAGGTTAGAGGAATTGCTGAGAGTGATCTCACATTTATGGGCTTTGTAACTGTCATTTGTTAGCAATTGTAACACGATTATGACTTAGGTTAAAGCAACCAGAAGACAAAAATGCCAGTTGAAAACTTGGCTACTTGGAAGACCATAACAAAATCCCCTTGTTTCTCTTCAGGACCAGGTTTTCACTCTTGACACTTACTTGTTTCTGTAGAGTGCACACAAAAAAGAAGGGTGGCCCCTCCAGAAGCCTCATGCCCTTTAATGTTCAAGGGAGTAGAGCACTTGCACATGTGAACTCTGGGAACATGGGGTGCTGCACAATCTCTCCATCCAGCAAGGACAGGGACCACGCTTTGACCACTGCCCTACAGTGAATTTACAACCATAAGAGATTGGCAGGACTCTTCTGTGTTGACCTGAGAATGGCACAGCTTGGTCTTTCCCCACTCTGCAGGAGATGACTTGTGTGTCTGAGCTGGTGCAGAGCTCCATTTGCAGGGAACCAAGCCTCCTCCTCCTTCCCCTCTGTGGTGGCCTTATCTGCATCAAGCAGGTTTAGAAAGGCAGCATGTCTCTGAACACATTCTCCAGGCATGGTTAACCCAAAGCTTAACCACAGCCAGCTGATGTGTTTTTGTCTGTATTGTCTCAGGAGGCTGATGGGATGTGCAGAGGTGCAGCTGTGCCAGCTGTAGTGACAGCCTGGCAGGGTTTTGCCTGGGGTGTTCCCTCTCATATGCAGGAGTCAAAACCACCAGGGGTGATTGAGTCATCCTGGCACACAGGTCTTATTGCCCCCATTTTGGCAGCAACAACTCTGACAAATGCACCTTGGAGAAAAGTAAGATAGGGTTTTAGTTTCTGCTGGCAATTGCCAGCCCCATATTGCCAGCCCCTGGAACCAGGTAATTTAACCCTAATCTCATGTGTGTGCATATTTTGTTGAGAGCAAGATGGGACCTCTGCTTCTCGTAAAGAATGAAATCTTGCTAAAAATCAGGTATTTGACAAGGGGTGAGGAGCACATGAACATGCTTGGATGAAACTCAGGAGAGGAATTATGAGTTCTCTGGAGGACATGGTGCTCTGATGATGGCACTAGTGCTCCCTTTCCACCTTCCACTTGGCTGTACTTTATCATATAAACTTGCTGGGAGAAGCTGCTTCATTCTCTTTAGCTGCAGCAATCCAAATATTTGCCATTCTGCAGGGAGAAGTGAGGACACTTGATCTGATGGTGAAGGTGAACAGGCAAGGCACTTGATGATACTGAGATGGTTTTGCTCATCTTCTCCTTGTTTTGGGATAGCAAAAAACCTGCTAGAGGTGTCCTCAAATTTGTGTACTTCCAGTCCTAATTTTCAAGATAAAGTGATGGGCCAAAATGTTGATTGAACTTAGCAGCCACTTTGCTGTACTAGTCCTTGTGCCACTGTGGTGACAAAGCCTATGGGAAGCCAATGAGAACTGGGGTGAACACTGAGGAGAACCCACAGGAGATCAAGGCAGTCCATAGGCTGCCTAATGCTGAGAAATGATATGCTGCTTATTTATTTCTTTAATGCTATTAAATTATGGCTTTCCCACTATATCATTGTCACATTCATAATCCCATCAGTGTTTTCATCCCAAAGACCTTACCAAACTCTCCACCAAACACACAGCCTACTAGTAGGCAAGCACCCTCCATGGAGGTAGAAGGGACAGAGATGCCATCAATTCCATTAGAAGAATCATCAAAATCATTCAGTCTGTGGAAAAAAAGCGCATGAAGGCAGGAACAGTGGATATCAGTATAAAATTTTTGGGCTGACAAATCCTGAGGAGGAGAAGACTTGTAGGCAGCCTTGAAATGTCTGTGCACAGCCTTGATGCCATTGTGCCAAATATTCCTTGTGTGCTCCTATGCTCTTACAAAAGATTGACTCAGAATTTGGCTGTTGTATTGTGCTTTCAAAAGGTGGGACACAGGGTGAACTGTAACCCCATGTTGCAGTAAATGACTGACTTACCACTGGCATCGATGGGATCAGGTTTTTCATCCCATGCCTTTTTCCTCCCTTCTCAGCACACATTTACCTAGCTAAACGCCAAAAATCTTCTTCGTACTTTGTAAGAAGCTGGCTGGGGCTGCAACTGAGTGCAGCACACAAAGGGCTGTGGTTAGATGTCAGAACTGCAAGGGCTGTTTTGGTTTTATGTCAGGTGGTGTGTACCTTTTCAGTCGCCCTGCGGCTGCATAAAACACTCGCTCGAATAACTGCAACAATCCAGATTTACTGATAATTAAATAAAATATATACATGTGAGGGGCAGAAGAGAGAGAAATGCTCCTTCCAACAACACTTTGCTTATTAGAGAACAGGAGACGTTGATTTAAGAAGAGCTAATGGCAGCAAAGACTTGACTCACTTTGCTTCATGCAATGGGCATGCTGGCTCTGGTGGCACCCACATTAGCAATGAGGAGTTCAGGCCTGCTGCTCTGTGGAGGTACCCAGCTATGATTTCCTGCCTGATCAGTGGGAGTGAAGTAGTTGCAATGCTTAGCACAGGCATAGTTGGGGATACATTCCCCTTTGGCATTTGGGGGATGTGTGAAAATAAAGAGCTTGAAGCTAAGTCTGAATAGCATTGTCTACAAAGAAAAAAAATTAAATCCCTACTTCTTAATTGCTCAGAACTTGTGTTTCACATTGGCAGCCAGCACAGCCCTTCTCCTGGCATCTCTTCTTCCTTCCTGTTCCCTTAGCGATTGTATTGCAAACCTAACACACTTGGTTCAATTCCATTTTTAAATTCACCATTGCAGATTCTGCCCCAGAGCGACCGAGTCTGTCACAAAAGAAAGCTGGAATGAGAATTTGGACGTGTTTTATGGTGAACATTCAAGTGCCTCTTGGAGCCAAGAGACAAGCTGAGGTGAACCTGTCCAAGAATGCATATGCAGCATGAGAGGGGCAAAGCTGACATACACAACTGTGTTAAGGACAGTAAAAAGTGGCTAGCATGTAGGCATGAAAACAAGCTGCTGTTTAATTCCCAGCTCAGCAACTTGGGTTGAAAACTGTAACAACTGTAATTATCAGCAAGTTTCCAAGCCAGACAATTGAATCACTCGTCTGAGCAGATGCCTTTGGGGAATAGCAATAGAGCTGCACTCTTCAGCTTGTTGTATTACACATACATGCTGTACAGGAGCACAAAGCCCTTTGAGGGATCACTCTGCCACTGCTGGCACACTCCTCAGCTTTCTGTCACTCACCTGAGTTTGGATGCACCAGGGGAGCAGCTGTTCCCAGCAGCTCTCACTCAGTCACTCCATACTACCAGAGCCGAGGCGATCCTGACCCCGTGGAGCGCTGAACAGAGGTTCAGTGTGAGTACTGTGTGGTGTCCTACGATCCCTGAGTCCCATTAGGTATTCACTCGAGGCACAAGAAGGTGTAGAGGGAATCTCCAGCTTCATCATCCTGCCCTTAAACCCCAGCAGGAGCAGCAGGCGTATATGCTTTATGGCCAGTAAATGTTGTAAAGCTGCAATGGTAGGTTCAGAAGCATGTCTTGGATGAAAAAGCAAGTAAAGGAGCTACTCTCTGCTGTAACACAAGATCTGGTAGGCTGAATTAAGGTATTTAACTCAGTGCTTATTTGTGCTTCTTTTTGGTGAGCCTGGACAGATTTGTTGTAGGAATTGCAGTTTACTGAATTTTCTGGGCTAGGTTACCTTCCTTCATACTGTATTTTTTTCTGCCCTGCAGTCAGAGAGGATTAGCTTCGGACACTGGCTGCACATGTACCCATGGGAAAAACTACCCTGGTTTTGCTCACAGTTTACTACAAGTCTGCCTGTTTTCCACAAGAACTGCTCAAACTCCAGCCATAAATGCAGAGGAACTGAAATGCCAGAAGCCTCCCTCCAATCATTTTTCTTTTTGAAAAGTGGATATTTATTGCAAACCTTGGTAATTCCCTCCATGTGCCTTGAGCTACATTTCTAGACCTGGAAGAAAGGGATCTTGCCATGTTAAAGATCTCTTTGCTGCGTGACTAAGATTATGTCCCACTGTGGATATTTCAGTTTTAAAAGTGAGATGAGACCTGATAGTGATACCACATTAAACACATCTCCTATTGATCCTTTCTAACCTTGCAAAGGAGCTGCTCTGCATTAAGTACCTTTTACTTCAGCACTGCTGATGGGACCACAGATGTTAACTGCCAGGCTAAATATCCTCAGAGGTCAACAGACAGGGCATTTGAGAGGTCATAAAGTAATAATTTTCTGGCTAAGAAACAATAGGAGTGTTTACCCCTCTGCCCTCTAACTCAGCCTGAGGACATGCTAGAGGCTCACTCTGAAATGGATTTACAATATTTATAAATGAAAAGGAATTAATAAAAGCTCTCCTTCCCAGTCTTCCCTCCCCATCATGTAGGGCTTTGAATGTATTGCAAACCAGCTTGATGTGTCAAATTATTTCACTTGACTGAACTGATGACAAAAAAGCTTTGCACTGAACAAAAGGTTGAGCTTAGAAAGGTGTATTTCCAGACCATCCTCTCCACTTTTAAAGGCTTCCTGCACTGTACCAAAATGTGAAAGCAAATCACCTACTCCGTATTCAGGCACAAAATACCACCTACATTTTCTGATGAAAGAAAAAAAGCAATTCTGCTTCACAGAATGAACATTTTGGCACTCTGATGTGTCTCTGCTGTATGGAGACAGATGGGGCTGGCTGCCCTGTCTTTAGAATTTAATAGAATCATAGAATTGTTAGGGTCACTGTGAGGGCCTCAGAGTGCTGGAACAGGCTGCCCAGAGAGGTTGTGGAATCTCCTTCTCTGGAGACTTTCAAGGCCCATCTGAATGCATTCCTGTGCGACCTGTGCTAGATTCTATAATCCTGCTCTGACAGGGAGATTGGGCTCGATGATGTTCAAAGGTGCCTTCCAACCCCTAACATCCTATGATCCCATGATCCCTTCCAACCCTGAGCTCAAGGATCATCTCATTCCAACCCCCCTGCCATGGGCAAGGACACTTCACAGGTTGCTCAGAGCCATTTCCTTGGTATCCACTCCATGGGATTTGATTTCCAGTTCCACTGAAGAAATGTCAGTTGGGCCTTGCTGCAGAGAGGACAGCAATACATTTGCTGAGTTATGTGGGCTAGATTCCCTGCAGCCATTGAAGTAGAGATCTGTTTTCTTCAGCTGAAATATGACAAATTTTGCCAGGTGATAGTCTGCAGGCTCAGCCATGATTTTGGAAGAGTTTTATTGGTTTGGAGCTTTTCTGGCTTGCTCACCAAGAAAACAGAAAAAAAAATATGTCTACTACTTTTTTCTTGCAAATCATGCTAGTTTTCTTAAAGAATCAATGGGCAACCTAAGCCATCTCTGGAGACCTGCTGCTGGAACACAAGCTGATGCTATAAGCACATAAAGAGAGACTTCTGCTTGTATGCTAATCCGTTTATTTTCAATTCGATTCATTTTAGATGTTCCATGACTCCTTATGATCTGCTTTTTGCTGAATCAGATCCATCTTCTTGCACTGGGCACCTTGCTCTGTTTAATCTTTTGGGAACAGATGTTGCATATTTTCTTAACTTTTGGTAGTTGCTTTTGACTGAGTAATTAGGGGTTTAGCTCTGTTTTTATTTTTCTTTCCTCTTCTTTCTCTTGACTGATATTTTGTAAACAAACAAACGAAACCCAACACAAAACTCAACTTGAAAAAAAAAACAACCAGGGAGGGAAACAATAAGACTGTCTTTGATGCATGCAGCAGCTTGAAAATTAGGTGAGAGTGTAATGGATAGTGCATGTGTTATGTGAGAAATGTGATGCCTGCCAAAACTTTATAGTTGTTACCGTGTGTGAGAGAGGAGGATTAAGCCAATAGACTCATGCCAGCCATCTCCGAGGTACGTTGTGGGAACCAAGGGGGTGGACGTTCTCTGGATGAAATAATATGTGTGTGAGTAATTCCCTCCTTGAATTTTGAGTAAGACCTTAGGAAGCTGGATTGTTTCGTGGCTGGGATCGGTCAGTCCCATGTAGTGGGACGTGCTCCTAGTTTTTAACTCTTTAAGACAACACTCCTAACGCTCCCTAACAGGAGATTGGTGTTAAAAACCTCCCCAGGCACAGTAAGGCTGCCTGTCTTGTAAGCGTTAGGAGGATAGAAAAATCTTCCTTCCTGAAATGAAAAGTAATAGCTCAAATATGCTCAGGGCAATTCCAGTATCTGAAGGGGTCCTACAAGAAAGCTGGGGAGGGACTTTTTAGGATATCAGGTAGTGATAGGACTAGAGGGAATGGAATAAAGCTGGAAGTGGGGAGATTCAGACTGGACGTGAGGAAGAAGTTCTTCCCCGTGAGAGTGGTGAGAGCCTGGAATGGGTTGTCCAGGGAGGTGGTGAGAGCCTGGAATGTGTTGTCCAGGGAGGTGGTTGAGGCCCCATCCCTGGAGGTGTTTAAGGCCAGGCTGGATGAGGCTCTGGCCAGCCTGATCTGGTGTGAGGTGTCCCTGCTAATGGCAGGGGCGTTGGAACTAGATGATCCTTGTGGTCCCTTCCAACCCTGACTGATTCTGTGATTCTATGAATTCTACTAATTCCAATTTAAAAATTAAATGTATCCATCAAAGTATTTTATGTAGAACATACACATTTTCAAATGTGTTTTTAATCATCTGCTGTACATCACTGATAAGCAGACCTTTTTTTTTTCAGACCTGGTTAAGTGTGCTGTTTTATTGTACAGATATAGAAACAACACAGAAAGTTATAGATATGTTTATTTTTCAAGCAAACAGGCCTGTTGTCAGGATTTGTTTTCATCCCCTTTTGCTTCAATGAGTCAGTATTTTTCAGTGAAAACCAACTTGTCTAGCTTTGCCACTGACTTTCCTGTAGCTATAGGGGTCTTGGAGATGGAGTAATTTTTTCCTTTTAGTCTAATTAGATTTTACCCCAGAATGTAGCCTTGCTCTTTACCCTCTACCTGTTTATTTTTCCTTCATGATCTATTTTGCTGGAACTTATAAAAATCCTTTTGAAAATACAAGCAGATAATGCCCATCAGATCACCTCTCCTTTTTATTATATTAACTGTTTTCCTAATAGACAGTGGAGCACTGGCTCTCTTTACAGAAACTGCGTGGGCTCTGACCCTTGGGGATTTTTCTTGTCCAAGTGCTGGACTGTGCTGTCCTTAATTAGACTCTCACTCTCCTGTCCAAGGACTGAGGTGAGGTTGGCTAGTCTGTAATTCCTCTCATCACTTTTGGTTTCTTTCATTAAAGCATAGATGCTAACAGTCACTTCACAGTCTCGAAGAACTCATGCTCTTTCAAGGCTTCAGTGTATCTCCTTATCAGGACTTCTGCTCTTCACACTTAATTTCAGCACACTGCAAGTCCAGGGCTCTTTGAGTCCCATTCAAAGTCATTGAAGTCAAAAGAAAGATTCCTTTAACCTTTTCCCACGTACACTTATCAACTCTACCCTTTCCTGCACTTGTATCTGAACTTCGAAAACTGGTTTTATCTGCCCAAAAGAGGGTCTGCAAGTTCTGTAGGGAGGGGTCCTGATAACAGGGAGGTTTTCAGTGTGGCAGGAACATACATTCCAGCATCACAAAAGGTAGATATAATAATAATGTATAACTACACTACCTTGTATTTTGTTTCTCATTTTTTTTCTGGCAGGAATAAGAGCAAACACTTTGGCAGGAGGTAGGAGCAGTGCATGCAGGAGAGGGCAGAGATACTGAGTTACCCCTGGGAAGATCCTTCTTCCCACCCACAACCACCACCCCACTGCCCCTGGTGTCCTTGTGCAGCAAGCAACAGAGCATGCTGAAAAGAATACCACTGGTTGGCTCCATGCAGCCCCTCTGCTAGCCTGGGCAAGCACTGCTTCCCCAGCAGAGACAGGCAAGCCCTTCACCTTCACCCACCAGCTTGTCCCTCTCTCCTCTGATCCCTCTGCCTTACCCAGGGGGCTTGGCACAGACACAAATAAGCTGTGCCCAGGACCTTGTCTTAAAGTGTGCCTCCTCCTGCTTTCATGTAGATATATTTCAGCAAAAGGCATAGGAGTAGGTTTTCTGATGACTCGTTTGAGATTTTCATGGGCTTTGGTATGCAGCAAGTTTGGAGTGGAGTCTCAGGAGCTGCACACACCCCAGTCTCAGCTTGCTGGTGGTTCTGTCTGGATCGTGAACCTCCCTGGGGAAAGGGTAGTGGAGTAGATGGGGAAAGATGCCTAAATGCCCAATGCAACTTCCTTCCCACATCATCGCTCCTTTCATGTGTAAGTAGAATAATTGTCAGTTGTCCAGATCCAATGCAGAAATTCAAGTGACTCTATGTCTGATCCCCTCATATGACTTTCTGTCCCCTACACTAAGTAGATGCTCTCATGAGACCAGCATGCCCCAGCTTTCCCTCTTCATCAGAATAAGGACCCAAGGAAGCAGTGGAACAGGAACACTTCAGAGAGCAACACAGGCCTCTACAAGCTTTCCAAAAGTGCTAGGGGTGTTGTAGAAAGCCTTACTCCAAGGAATGAGGAATTCAGGTCAGATACATTTTTTTTTTTTTAACTTCCAGAAGGCTTTATTGGGCAGTGCCTGTTCTCCCAAGCACATCTTTTTCTAGCCCAACCAGTGATGTGGAGGTGATGGAAGAGTGGTTGATGAAATCATGCAGAGAGGTGAGACTCAGAGAACTGTCTCTGGGTGGGCCTGTGCTGTCAGATATATGTGAGAAGACTGCTTTTCTTGACCATGTTTCCTGTATTAATGCTGAGAGACTGTGATGATGTGTGCAGATGACTTGCATTTAACACATAATTATTGCAGGAGGTAGTCTGACTTTGCCATTCTCTTCATATTTACATGAATGAGATTTTTTTAATCATGATTTTTATGTGAGAGATGCTGCTTTATGAGGTGAAATTAAATTTGTGGCAATACTTCTTTTCAGTGTTTAGATTTTGCTGATTTTAGTCTTTTGTTTTAAAAGTAATCCTGATTTCACAGCCAGCACCTTCTCTTCAAGTATCCTATACTAACAGTCCAGTTCCCATCCTGAAAGATGCAGAAAGTTAGCGGACGGACTGGATATTCACCTCATCCCATCTTTCCCTTAGGAGCCTGATCTCATGGGAGAACCACCTCCTTTCCAGTGTCACTGCCTAGGCAAGCAGCTTTACTGGTCCTTCCTGGCTGGCATTGCTAGCAGGCACTGAATACAGAGCCCACTGTAACATTTGTAGTGTGCTCCAATGCTCTCTGTGTGCCTTTCTGTGTGTCCCAAAGTCCTCAATTTGACTTTGGGTCTCTCCTAGTTTGCTTCAGTGCCTTTCAGGGCCCATTACATGTCCTTCTGTGCAAATAACAGTACTTGTGGCCACCTGATTCTGCCCTTTTGGTTACAAAAGCAGAAGCAGAGCCAGGTGACTCAGGAGGAACACAGAGACGCTGAGCTTGCAGAAATGCATTTAGGAAAACCAGAGCCCACCTGGAGCTGGGTCTAGTGAGAAATGTGAAGGGCAATAAGAAAGTCATCTACAGGGCTACCAATTGCAAAATGAAGATAGGGAAAAATGCGGTTTGATGTTTAATGGGGCAGGGAATCTGTTGACAAGAGACTTCAAAAAGGCTGAAGCACTTAATGCCTTCTTTTCTTTGCTACTTACTGCCAAGATCTGCCTTCAGGAAGCCCGGGCTCTTGTGACTACAAGGAAAGGCTGGAGTACCAAATACTCACTATTTGTGGAGAAGGATGAGGTTAAGGAAGATGCAGACTGGACATACACAAGTCCATGGGACTTGGTAGGACATACCCACAAGTGTTGTTTTCTCTCAACTCCTGATACAAAGCACAAAATATTTCATCTACATCCTGCCCTACAGTAGTTACACAATTACCAATGGGAACTCATGTACTTAGAAAGATCTTATGTCCTCTAACAGAAAGTTTTCATTTGCTGGAAGTGAAATCTTCCCACTTGCTTACCTTGTGGGACTGAATTCATTCTGTATTTTCTATGTCAGCAGTACCTTGTGTCTCTCCACTGAAGAGGAGAACACTGAAGGATCAAACAGAAAGCTCAAGAGGAGTGATCTCAGAGAGAAATCAAAGACTTTTGATTAAAGCCACTCAATGCCAAATGATCAAGGCTTTAGGGTTTTGCACAAAGCTAGAGAAAAGAATAGGCTGCTACAGAGCCCTTATTTTGCCACCTCCCTTTACTAACTCTTGCTGGGTGCTGAATAGTTACAGGGATCGTTTGTTCATTCACCCCAGTCAACATGGTTTGAACTTTACCCACTCTGCTGTAACTGTTGACAGTGTCAGTGGCTCACGTGTGGCACAGCTGTGAGTACTCTGGCAGAACAGCTGAATGCCTGCTTATCTTTCTCTGTATCTAGCCTGGGTTTTGCTCAGAGGGAAAGCAGGCAGGGGAAGAAGGAAGCAATTGTCATGAAGAGAATGCAGCAGGGAAGAACAGCAAGAGAAATTTGCTGACCAAGCACCAACAGTTGAAATTCTGGGCTGAAGAGAGCATTTGAGGAAATTAAGCAGCAAAATAATGCATTTTCCTCAGAGATGACCACATTCCTGTGCATGAACCATTTCTGTTGTGTTCAACCCAAAGAGTTCAAAAGTTATTAGTCGGACTGAAAAAAATCCTGAGATCTTTTTTCCCCTAAAAATTAATAAAGGGTAGATTTAAAAATTATTTTTCTCTAGTTATGTTTACTGTTCATGTACTAAGATACTTGACCCATGGTTGTTTGGATTTTTTTGTATTGTTTCTAGAAAAGTGGTGCTGCAACTCGACAGCAAACATCAATTACAGTGAAATTCCCAATTGTAGTACGGGAGGTGGTGACACTACAGTTCCTTTGCAGTCATTTTGAGCCTTGTCTTATAGTCCAGTAAAAGCCAATACTGCTGCCTTGCCAAGAAGTGTGATTTCCCAGTGTTATTCCCTCACACCAGAGTACTGGCACATCACTGGAGCTGTGTGAAAGTCAGCAGATGGATGCTGAGCTCTAAGACCTGAGACCCATTGATATATTGCCCCCTGGCTCCCTGTCATGCTCACATGTCCTAGGAGCACATAAGCCTTCTTGGGCAGCTTTTAAACCTTCAGTGGGCTTGATGCGCTTACTTGCCAACAACTGCTTTTGTGCAGATAGAATCATAGAATCATAGAATCATAGAATCATAGAATGGTTGGGCTGGAAGGGACCTCCAAAGGTCATCTAGTCTGACCTCCCCACAGTCAGCAGGGACATCCCCAACTAGAACAGGTTGCCCAGGGCTTGTCAAGCCTCACCTTGGATATCTCCAGGGAAGGGGCTTCAACCATCTCCCTCGGCAACCTGTTCCATAGTTCCACCACCCTCATAGGAAAGAACTTGTTCCTAATATCCAATCTAAATCTGTCCTTCTCTAGTTTGAAGCCATTGTCCCTTGTCCTGTCACTGCAGGCCTTTGTAAACAGTCTCTCCCTATCCTTCCTGCAGGCCCCTTCAGGTACTGGAAGGCTGCTATCAGGTCTCCCCAGAGCCTCTTCTCCAGGCTGAACAACCCCAGCGCCCTCATCCTTCCCTCGTAGCAGAGGTATTCCAACCCTCTGATCATTTTTGTGGTCCTCCTCTAGACCCTCGTTGTCAGGTCCATGTCCTTCCTATATTGAAGGCTCCAGACCTGTACACAATCCTCCAGGTGAGGTCTCACCAGAGCAGAGCAAAGTGGCAGAATCACCTCTCTGGATCTTCTGGCAACGCACCTTTTGATGCAGCCCAGGATGTGATTGGCTTTCTGGGCTGCAAGCTCACACTGTCTGCTCATGTCCAGATTCTCATCCATCAGCACCCCCAAGTCCTTTTCCCACAGATGTCAAAGCTGTTTAGCATGCATACCTTTGAGTGATAATACCTAGAAAGTGCATGCAAAAATGAAGCTGCTTTCTGAAAAAAGGCCCCTGGCAGAACACCATCTACCCTGGCATGGTGTCTTTAGAAAGCTTCTCTCAAAATATCTCATGTGTTTGCTCAATGGTTGTGTTTTAACTTTTGATTCTGTAGAATCAGGGCTCAGTCATGCCCTGGGGAAGTAGGTAGCAAAATGCTCACTCTTTCACTAGGGGTACGATTAAATATTTACTGCTGAGGGAGGGCTGGGCACTGAAGGCACAGAACACTGGAGGTTCCCAGTCAGTTCTAGAGGAGCCAAAAATGCTTTGGTTTTGGCTGTGGGTGTTCACCACATCCCAGCCAAAGGGGCCCTTCCAAAACCACTCCTGGCAAGGACAGTACAGATTTGTCTCCTAGTTTTAATGAACAGCGTGTCTTTCTCTGTTCCTGGGGCAAAATGATTTATTTCCTAGCTGACTTTAACAGCTCATAGAAGAGGTGCAAGTGAGGACAAATAGTAGTTCAAATAATTTTTATGATTTATATAACCAAGAACAAAGGGATAGGCCTTATTCACACAGGATAACTCAGGTTTTCTGCCCTGAGCATGTTAGCAGTCAAAGTAGAGAAAAGGAGAGGAGCCTTCCCCAGCATGGTCAGTGTACACACTGGGATCTCATCTCCTGAGTCACTCATTGCACCCTTAGCTTCACTAAGTGAGAAGGTTTACCTTTATGACCAATCCCTTTGGCTTGTGAGTTGCAAATCTACTCAATTTAAGTTTTCCTCCAAGCATGTTCACCACTCTTTGTTTGCACCGTGGTAGAAAAAAAGAAGCTGTGTTTCCTCAATACCAGTGTGTCACCTGTAGAGGATCTTGGCACAAAAGAAAGCCTGAAGTAAAATGTGGTTACCTGTATTTGAACACACACTAGTCCACAGGCAATTTTCAGAGATGCACATCCAAATCTGCCCTTTTCTGTTTTCTTTTCTTTTTTTGGTGTTTCCCAAAAGTGTAATTTTCAAGTTGACATCAGATAGTATCTATATTAAGTAGCTGCTGAATTCATAGCCAGGAACATCTCTGCTGAATCAATCTGGCCGTCTGAAATACAGGAAGTGGCTGCTAGATAACCCAGGTTTACCATCAAATTGCTTGCATTCTGAGGTAAGATATTCCTACAGATAGACTCATCATCATACTCCTTCCAAAAATGACTATTAGTAACTGGATCAACATTAGTATCTAGAAAGCAGGGGCCTACAATTACCACCCTTTTTCAGATGGGAAATCTGAGATACGGAGTAAAGCTGCCACTGAACATCCACAGAGACACACTGTGCGGTTTGAGGCCAGACAGATCTTCTCTTGCCCCAAGAGGGACAAAAGAATCACCAAACGGATTGAAGAGTGATGGAAAGTTTAAATGGAAAAGCAATTGGTGAAACTACAGAAAACTACAAGCATAGTGGTGAAGATATCCCAAAGCATACAGAATCCCTTTTACAACACCCAAAGACCTCCTGCTATTTCCTTCTCCCCACCTGAGGGTCTACCCTAAACCCCCAGGGCTCTTTCTTCCTTCCCCCCCACTGCTAGGCTAGTCTCAGGCTGGCCAGGTCTGAGACTGCCCCCTCCTTCTCCTCCTGGCATTAGGCCTAGACAAGCCTAAGAGGCCTTGAGATACTCCCCCACCATTACCCAATAGTAAGCATCTCCCATGGGAGCAGAGAAGGAAGAAAGAGGAGGAAAATGACTTTGCCGATGGATTTATAGGACGCAGGATTTATGGGTAGAAATACGCCGTTTCCTGTGTCCACCTTATTGGGTTGGACACTCGGGACACTGGAGGTGTAACTTATGTGGCAGTAACAGGAGGCACCCAGCCTAAACTGCCACACACATTCTTGCCTTCCTCTACACATTTCCTAAAACAGTCTCTTTAGATACCATATATGACTTGGTGAGAGGCACAACTGCTTAGCCTGACGACCACCCTGGGCTTCCTTCTGCATCATACTCATCTGTTGTCTTGTGTCCTTTCCTTTTCCAAGGAACTCATTCTCCTTGATTTTTAGTGTAAGGGACCTTCATGACTGAATGGAGTTCCTAAAGCAAATTTTAAATAATAAGGACAACAGTAACTAGAATAAAATCAACAAAATATAATAACTGAAGCACTAAGCGACATTTATGGGACTCAGCTTCAGTTTCTCTACTTGGCTTTGCAAACCTTAACTTAATTTCCTTGAAGTCACACAGAGTCTGTGTTGTCAGGAATAATATCTTGCTGACCTAACACTGGGTTAGAAGCAGCCCTTCTTCTCCAAATAGTTAACTGGGGAGGAAAAAAAAAAGGTATATAGCTCAAACATATGGCTGTAGACTCCTTTATTTTTGGTAGATCTAGAGTAACTGTAGTGAGACCACCATTAAAACTGGTCTGAGATCAGCCTCAATGGATAAGTTCTCTTGCAAAACCATTTCAAATAGCAAATGTAATAATATATGCAATCATAGTGACAATTTCACAAGCCATCCTGCAGCCGAAAGTCAGGGAGGAAGTGGTAAATAATTTAAAATTGTCTACCTGTTTCTCTGTTATTGCATTTTAGTTTGTATTTCTGGAAAAGTGTTAAGTGCGGAATGCTGATGCTGGTGACTGCAGTGAATTTCTGAGTCTCTGGACCGAATGAGGTGGCTTTCATAAAGGGAAGAGCTAGACACTCTTGAGCGAGATGGGGGAATAAGGGAGGAGGGAAGTGAGAGGATCTTGCTGCATTAAACACCACTTTCTGTGGAAACAATTAGTGCTGTAAGTGTATTCTTGAAGATGGGAGGCTTTACAATGAGATTACTTACAAGCACCATCTCTGCTAAAACGCCCATAAAGAGTTCCGCAGTTCTGAGAAGTCATCTTCAGAGACACTGCTTATTGGAAGTCACAGGCGATATTTCATGCTGTACTCTTTCGAAATTAGCTAATGTTTGGGTCATACTCAGCCTTCCAAATTGCCAAAATCTCCAGGGCTTTGCTGGAGGGAAACCTGATGGAGTGTAGACACCGCAAATCATCTGCAGTGCACAAGGCAGTGTCTTGAGGGGGTGTTAGCAACATGTACGGATGGGCTGAGGTTTGCAGACCAGTGTGGGTTCAGAGCTGGCCTCCGCTTTACCTGAACCGCCAAAGTTTTCAGAGCTGCGGGTTAGATGAAAGACTGTCTCCCTCCCTGCCCCACTTCTGGAATGTGCAGCTTGGGATAGCTGGGGTTTTTAAAACCTCAGGAGCTTGCTTTTTGACCCTGTAAAGCAAAACAAATCCATGTGTGGCTTGAACTAGGAGCTTTGTTTTAAAATTTTATATTTTCCTTTTTTACTCCATACGGCTTACAATTCAGACAAGTAAACAAGCATCTTCTAACTCATTTAAGTTAAGAAGACATTTTTCCTGCTGTAGGTTATAGAATCATAGAATTGTTAGGGTTGGAAGGGACCTCAAGGATCATCTAGTTCCAACCCCCCCTGCCACAGGGGATTTATCTAGTAGAAACCATCTTTAGAAGTATGTGGCTCTAAGTGATGGCTGAATTGAATGATCGTATTTCAGGCATCCAGTCCCTACACTTCTCTGTTGGAGCCATCAGCAATTGAGAAGGATGTTAGGTAAAACTGAGCACTTGCAGCAAGGAAAATAAAGAGTTAGAGAAACATTCTCACACTTAGGATGCTGAAGAATTTACACAAGTTTCTCAGGTGAGATATAGTCTTCATCACTGAATATCTTTAAAAATAGGTTGGATAAACACATGGCAATCATGCTACTGATTCAGCTTTTTCCCCTTTATAGAATTTGTAAGTGAAATTTAACTTTTGTTTTATGGCCACAATCATGTCTTTTTGCTTTAGTGAGCAATTCTACTTCAGCAATTACTACCACACTTGTTGAAGGCTCTACTCCAAAGCTAACACTAATTTCTAGGGCAATGTGGGAGAGATTTTCAAATTATTTCCTTCACAGTTCTTGGATTTTTACTGTCATCTTGATCAAATAATGCAATTTATTCCAGGTGGTCCTGCTAAGTCTGTACCTTTTACTCAGTACCACAGGGCTATAGCCCTCAGTCAATTACACACTTACAAACATGAGCTATGCAAAACGAGGCAATGTCTCTTTTGGCTAACATTGGAAGGATTTTTTTTCTGCTCTCAGATTGGATTTACATCTGTGTGATAATCAAAGACATAAAAGAAATAACTTTCTAGAGTGGCAGTCTGATGGGGTTGCAAAATAGCCACCACTTGCTGCCCTACTGTATCTAAGTCAGAGCCTTAGAAAAGAGGTGGCAAAGCATCTTCTATCATATTAGTTGTAGCCTTGCTTTTCCTGCTCCCCCACTGGCAGCTGGAGCAAAAACATGGTCTCCCCAGCATCTTCATCCCCTTAATTCTTGTTCCCATGCCCTTGACCTTTTCCTTCACCAAACCTGAGTCATAATCTCTGAAGTGGTAAAACTGAACTTTGACCCCGCAGCTGAGAAGACTTGCACCAGAGAATTTTATGTAGTCTCACTCCTGAGCCCTGGCACTGTCATGCAGCCAAGAAAGGCACCAGAATGGAGCAGATTGCAGGATAAATCCCATCTCTGTCTTCTCTTAGCCTCAGTTTAGTCAATGCCAATAAGCAGCCCAGGCAAGTACTCAAATTAGGTTCAAACCAGGTCAATCTGAACTATATTTTGCAATTAGCTTGAAAGAATTTTGCTGCACATTTTGCCTAAAAATAATTTGTAAATTGACCAGAGTCTCTAACACGGAATCATTACAGATATTTCAGGAACTGATTTAGCATGAATAATTGAAGTGTAGTGTAGAGACAACAGTCTCTTTTAAATATGTGGGATTTTTAAGATACGTTTCAGACCCAACAGTAGTAGGCCTTTACTCTTACCATAGTTTTTGGATCAGTTCTTCTCAGGACTCAGTAGGTGTCCTTGGACATGGAAGGAGTAGCATCAAATCCCACTTATGATTTCATATTCTAGAGTTATGAAACCAAACTCACTAACCTTTATAGAATTATATCCTCCCTGCTCTTCTATTAAAAAAAAAAAAAAAAAAGATGACCGAATGGCAAAACTAAAATAGCATTAGGTACAATGTCTTAGTAAACATCCCCTGACTATGTGAGGTAAATTTTGAGGACAGTATGGTTAGTAAAGAACAAACATAACACTAGCATCGTTTAAGCAGTATGTCTGCTCTTTCTGAGTTTATGCAAAAATTCATTTGACCTGCAGGACTGTGTGTTTTCTTAAAAGTGTAGATACTGATTTAACTCTATTGCCATTGATTATTTCACTGACCTGGAGGGCATTACCATACAGAAGCTGGTACAAGCCCTAACTAGTATCATCATTCAGAGTCTCATAAGACAGAGAAAAGCTCTGCAAAGACAGTTACTCTGCTATTCCATGGCAACAGAAGACTGAATTTCACACTGATGCTGAAAAATGTAAGCAATGTGACAAGAATGAAGTCCTAGTCATGAGTATCCACTCGATGCCAGGTAGAGCAGAGTGCCTCAATTCCTTCCCATCCTCTATGGAAGACAATGTAAACAGGGCTACATTTCAGTGGCACATTAGAGCTAGAAGACCATGCAAGCACCATGCCTTGCATGAGACACTACCTTTTCAGGCTGACATCTTGACAGACTGGAAACAATAGTGCATCTTCAGGTACCTCCCCACAAAAGTTATTCACAGTTCTTGGTAGTTCATAAGTTTCCAGCTTAAGCCTTGGACAGGAAGAGACACTAGTCATAGCATCAAGCTTTCAGTTTGAAGTCATGTCTGGCTTTTTTCAAAAACCAGGGCCTTTATTTCATCATTTCATCCGCTCTTTAGAGCATAAAAGCTAAAATTCCTGAGAATGGCATTTGCTAAGATTTTTCTGTAATCTTTTAATGCTTTCCAATGCCCAGAGTACAATTAACATTATGCCTAATGGATATTGGATATCTGTAGCATCATTCCCCCTCCCCTGCCCTCACCTACACTATAGATGCAGTACTTCCACGTAAGCTCCTCTGGGATGCTCATTTGAATGGCATTTTTAATTGCAGTGCCTGGTACTGGGAGCAGGGTAGTATGTCATTACACAGATGAGCACCACTGCTCATCCTTGCACTCTCCACTGGGTTAGCAACTGGATGGATGGCTAGGCCCAGAGAGCGGTGGTGAACGGTGCCACATCCAGTTGGAGGCCAGTCACTAGTGGCGGCCCCCAAGGATCAGTGTTGGGCCCAATTCTGTTAATATCTTTATTGATGATCTGGATGAGGAGATAAAGTCCACCATTAGTAAGTTTGCAGACGACACCAAGTTGGGAGCACGTGTTGATCTATTGGAGGGCTCTTCAGAGGGACCTTGCCAGGCTGGACAGATCGACAGAGTCCAACAGGATGGCATTTAACAAGTCCAAGTGCCAGGTGCTGCACTTTGGCCACAGCAACCCCATGCAGCGCTATAGGCTGGGGTCAGAGTGGCTGGAGAGCAGCCAGGTGGAAAGGGACCTGGGGGTACTGATTGACAGCAGCTGAACATGAGCCAGCAGTGTGCCCAGGGGGCCAAGAGAGCCAATGGCATCCTGGCCTGCATCAGGCATAGTGTGGCCAGCAGGAACAGGGAAGTAATTCTTCCCCTATATTCAGCACTGATTAGGACACACCTTGAGTACTGTGTCCAGTTCTGGGCTCCTCAGTTTAAGAAGGATATTGAGATACTTGAACATGTCCAGAGAAAGGCAACGAGGCTGGTGAGAGGTCTTGAGCACAAGCCCTAGGAGGAGAGGCTGAAGGAGCTGGGGTTGTTTACCCTGGAGAAGAGGAGGCTCAGGGGAGACCTCATTGCTCTCTACAACTACCTGAAAGGAGGTTGTAGACAGGTGGAGGTTGGTCTCTTCTCCCAGACAACCAGCGGCAGAACAAGAGGACACAGTCTCAAGCTGCACCAAGGAAAATTTAGACTCGAGGTGAGGAGAAAGTTCTTCACAGAAAGAGTAATTGGCCATTGGAATGTGCTGCCCAGGGAGGTGGTGGAGCCACTGTCACTGGAGGTGTTCAAAAAAAGATTGGACGTGGCACTTGGAGCCATGGTTTAGTTGTCAGGAGGTGTTAGATATTAGGTAATAGGTTGGACTTGATGATCTCTGAGGTCTTTTCCAACGTGGTTGATTCTGTGATTCTTATGTCAAGAGCATAATGACTGACAAACTGACTTTTAGCTTCAGGGGTTGTGTTTTGTTGATTTTTTTTTTCTTTTTTCTTTGAGCATGGTCCATAACTCATCTCTGACTCTTCTTGTTGCTTCTACAGTAATTAATGATTTTGCATGAAGCAGTATTTGGGATGTGAAAGATAAGAGAAACTACACTTAATACATATATCCCTCATATAAAAAGAAACTTACAGGAAATAAAGATTTTAAGATACAATGTATCTCTTGATTTACTCAGAGTGTATTTTAGTCTGCTTTCCTGTGTCTCCCAAATTTCTTTTCAAAGAATCATAGAAGCACTGAATGTTGATTCCAAGGGACCGTTGGAGATCACCTACTTCAAGCTCTGCTTTTGGGGTTTGAATTACTTCCAAGGATTGAGACCCCACAGCCTCTCTAGGCATCCTCATATTAACAGTTTTGGCTTACTGTGCTTTGCTTTGTTAAAATAGAATCTTCTGTATTTCAGCTTGTGCTCATTGGCTCTTGTCCTTCACGGGGACCTTTTTACTCCCTCATATAAAGTATCTGATCTGATTCTCCAAAACCTTAACAATCTTAGTGGCCCTTTGTTGGACTTGCTCCAGTATGTCTATGTCTTTCTTGCTTTCCTTAACAAGTTGCCAAAAGACTTTCATTCTCTACAGCTCAGGATGGTGAATGTTGATGTTAGTAAGCAGACTTAAACCTATGGTTTGTGAAGTCATGCTCCTTCACAAAATCCTTGTCACATAAACATCTAGGAAAAGGTAAATGATTCCTCAAAGCTGAGTCTTTGGAGTATTTGTACGTCTTGGTCATCCTCTGATACCATTTTGTGTCCTTATTTTGCACAGAGTTCCCATAATTTTTGTATCTTTCAGTATATTCCTCAAGTCTCTATCCTTCCCAGTGCATCCACTCACTGCACTAGAAAACTGTGAATGCATCTGCATGGTGGAGATGAAATGTCTTGCTCCTTTCATGGGTAAGGCATGCAAAACCTGACTCTAAAATTGGAATATCAAAAGGATCAGGTCTAAAATCACTAGTGTTAATACTAGATAGGAAGTGGAAATAGGGAGAAATTTAATAGGATAACAATAGCCACATGATATAGGAGAATTTGTCACAGCTGGCAGATGGATGGGGATTTTACAATACTAGATGAAGATAAAACAGCAATTAAAAAGCAGTATGGAAAGTCTGGTAGTTATGTATTTTACATAGGGTACTAATATACCTGAGCTTTTTGATAAAATTCTATGCTTTTGAGATACTAATTGGATTCAAAAACAAACAAACAACAACAAGAAAGGATATCTAGCTATTTGGAATAACACAATATGATTCTTCTGGAAGACTGTGGAGGAAATGGATGGTACAAAATTCTGGTATTCTTCCTTCATGATATATCTTTATTCCAAGTGCACCCCTGAGCTTTGTGCTGTTCAAGCACACATTGCCATCTACACTGGAAATGCAACATGGATAGAACAGAAAGGAGTTTGCAACACAGATAATTTTGAACTTTGTTTTACACCTACTGCAATGTACTCCACCAAAGCACAATGCTGTGAAACAGGTGTCCACACTTGTCTGCTTAAAGCTCACCTGGTCTTAAGAGCCAAGCATGCCTGGAAACATATGTAGTTCCAGTTGACATCTTTCTGGTTGTCTGCTGGTTTTATGTCCTCTTGTGTTACTATTTTTTTTTTCCAAAATCCCTACTCTTTCTGTATTGCTGAAGAAGATCATCTCACATTCCATCTACCAGATTGTCTATCATGTTCTTTTCACTGAATGAATTGTCTGGACCTGACATAAAAAAGTGAAAACCCTAGTGACAAAAATTGGATGGAAACAACGGCTTCTTAACAACCAGAGCCAGTGTCCTGCCTGTCAGAAAACATCACAAAAAAGTACATCACAAAAACTTATGTTTTCATCTTCTTGGTTAGAGTATTTATATTTCAATCCCAAGCCCACCATTTCGGCATTATTTTTTCATTATTTTTTGGGTTGGCTTTGTTTCTTTGCTAGAGAATGCAACAAGATATGCAGTTGATGACAAATGGGCCTGGGGACAAGTAACAAAAATTGGCTAGAAAAAAAGGAGAGAGACCTGTCTGATTTAACCTTAGCATAAACAGATCAACAGTGATTTTTCTTTCATTTCATCACTTGCATTTTTCCTACACATCTATATGCCCAGCCCCATAGAGACTGATTGGATCATACTGAGAAATTATATTGGGGTCAAAAGAAAAAAAAGGAATCTTTCAGTGGACCCACTAATAAGAAAGGGTCTAGGGCATACAGGTAGACACTAGAGAGCAAATTCATAACCCTTAAAGTTTGCCCTGCCAGCACAGGAAGGGTTGCAATGGGTGTTTATCACTAGCTACAGGGATTTGGAAGTGCTGGTGTAAGTATTGTGCCACCAGAGGCAGCGCAGGATTCTTCTGCATTTTTCTCCACTCAGATACAACTTTTAGTGATTTTAGTGGCTGCTATAAAAATCACATTAAAATTGTCTTTTTGTTGCATGTTTGACTCCCTTCCACTAGGTTGTATAAAGTTTCTAACATTTTCCATTTCCTTCATTTCTCATTAGTCTTGATTAGTGCTAAGCTCTCATTCTAACAAACTGACTCAGTCACCTAATGCTGGAAGCTTGATTTCCAGAAACTGACTTCCCAAATTAGCAATTTAATACTGACTGTGGTCTGTTAAATTTAGGAAAACCTTATCCACAAAACTGATAGAAAATCTGAGTATTTTCTCTGAGTAAAATCTTTGTCCAGCTGTAATATGCACTGCAGTCCAAACTTAGCCTGACCTCAGGCTATAACTTTGTTTTGTGGCGGTTTTCAAGATTTCAACATGCATTTTGAGTTCATACTGGAATGAAAAGAAAATCTTTGGAACATATTTATAAAAAGAGAATGTGTCAAAATATCCCTTCTGGGCCAAGGCTTTAGACTTTCTGGTGTGCACACCTACTTACTAGGCCATGTGATTCTGCAAAATGGAAGTTTCTGCATTTGAGTCAGAGCTATTTTTCATCACAGGTAAGGCTGAAAAAGATGAGGCCAGGTCTTAAATACCTTCACCCCAATACAGCAACAAATCTGTAGGCTAAAAGAGAGCACTACTCTTCCTGCCTCTCTTTCCACCTTTCCTATGAGAACACCACCAGAGCCAGCAGTACCTCTCTGCAGAGGTTTCTGCATCTTGTGAAATTTCTTATTCATCTCTGGCTGAACTTTGGTGAAATTTGATCTGCTTCTGTGGTGGTTTGGCCCTGGCTGGGGGCCAGATGCCCACCAAACCCTCTCTATTGCTCCCCTTCTTAGATGGACAGTGAAGAGGGGAAAATATAACAAAAGCCAGTAATAAGATAGAAGCAATTTAATAATAATGATGAGCACTAGCAATAGACCATGTGTGGAAGTGAAAGCAAAGAGAGATGTTATTCTCTACTTCCCCTCAGCCCACAGTGGTCAGTGACTCCTGGGAAGCAGGGTTCTGCGCATAGCGGTTTCTCTGGAGGATAGATGCCATGGACAAATATCCCCTCACTTCCTTCTTTTACTTTGTTCTTATATCTGAGCTGATGTCATATGGCATGGAATACCCCTTTGGGCAGTTTGGGTCAGCTGGCTTGTCTGTGTCCCCTCCGAAGATCTTGCCCACCCCTCAGTGCACTCTTGGGGCGGGGAAATGTTGGAAAAGCACAGCCTGGATGATTGTTCAGCTGTAGCCAAAACACTGGTGAGTTATCAGCTACAGCACTGCAGAACACAGCATTAGAAAGACGCTTTGAGGAGAATTAAGTCCAGCTCAGCCAACTCAATACAGCTTCTAACTACTTTTTTTTTTTTTTTTTTTATTCCCTGTATTATAGAATCATAGAAGTGTTAGGGTTGGAAGGGACCTTAAGGATCATCTAGTTCCAACCCCCCTGCCATGGGCAGGGACACCTCACAGTAGATCAGGTTGCTCAGAGACACATCCAGCCTGGCCTTAAAAACCTCCAGGGATGGGGCTTCTACCACCTCCCTGGGCAACCTGTTCCAGTGTGTCACCACCCTCATGGGGAAGAACTTCTTCCTAACATCCAATTTGAATCTACCCATCTCTATTTTTGTTCCATTCCCACTAGTCCTATCACCACCTGACACCCTAAAAAGTCCCTCACTAGATTTCTTGTAAGCCCCCTTCAGATACTGGAAGGCCACGATAAGGTCTCCTTGGAGCCTTCTCTTCTCCAGACTGAACAGCCCCAGCTCTCTCAGTCTGTCCTCACAGGAGAGGTGCTCCAACCCTCTGATCATCCTCATGGCCCTTCTCTGGACATGTTTCAGTACCTCCGGATTCTTCTTGTAATAGGGGCTCCAGAACCAGACACAGTACTCCAGGTGGAGTCTCATCAGAGTGGAGTAGAGGGGGAGAATCACCTCCCTTGACCTGCTGGCCACACTTCTCTTGATGCAGCCCAGGATGTGATTGGCTTTCTGGGCTGCAAGTGCACACTGGTGGCTCATGTTGAGCTTCTCATCCACCAGCACCCCCAAGTCCTTTTCTTCAGGGCTGTTCTCAAGCCAGTCACTGCCCAGCCTATATCTGTGCTTGGGATTGCCCCAACCCAGACAATGGAGATAAATTTGTCATAAGTGGTGCATGAGGACAGGTCAAGAGTTTCTGCCATTCTCACCACTCAACCGAAAGCGGTGTCATCCCTTGAGCCTTGGTAAGAAGACTGTACCTAGGTAGTATTAAAACCTATGTTACCTTTAGGCCTGTTCACACCCTCCCCCCCATTTTTCTAGAATGTGACTTCCTACCTGGTTAACTTATTAAAGGTCTCTGCATGAATTTAACTCAACTGGTTTAAAATCACACCTTGAGTTAAATGGATGCAACTGTCTTGTGTAGCCAAGTCCTTGGAGGCACTTTGTCAGGCACCTTGCCACTAATCCACCTACAGAGCTAATGAATCTTGCCCCAGGGGGAGTAACAGATTCCTCCATGTTAATAATCAGATCTGTCAGACTAGAAATACCATAAGACTGTGCTCACTTAAATCATTATTCAGTCTTCAGGTACGTTATGTAGACTAAGTGATTGTGAAGTAGCTTTCTGGCTCATTATATCCTAAACTGGGCCCTGCAGAAAGCAGACATCCATTTGCTGGGTTCAGGGCACCTTTACAGTTAGAGATCTCACAGAAGAACCTTTCCTCTGTGTTTGCAATTTTATCTTTGAAAGTGGGTGCAAGTGTTTGCTAATATCCTTTACAAATGATTTCTGGCCTTTGGACAAGACCTTCCACTTCTACTTTTTACAAGTGTATGTATATTAGGCTGCAAAGAGCTCTAGTGCCTGTGTGGAGCTGAGGGACCTCATCAGCCTTGCTGCTCAGGGGAACACCTGGAAGTGGTGTGGCTCCCTACTCTTATTTAGCTCCTCGCCAGTGTAGTCAATTCCAGTGTATATATGTGCCTTGCCTTCAGAGTACTTAACATTTCAGCTTGTAGCAATTAGTGCTTGTTGTGTGATGGAGACTGCTGTGTTGACTGAGCCAATTAAGAGATCAATTAGTGCTGTACAGAGTGCTTAGCGAAGTAGTCTTGGGTGACTTTGTATTTAAAGGAATACCAAAACACTTTTCCCTGCTGTCTGGTTTTGAAGGTAAAATTAGTTTTGCTCTATTTTAGCCCATAAATTATTTTTTTACAGCACTATGCTACTAAGCAGGGATTTCCATGAATTGGAAACAGTACAAGAAAACTCCAAAGCCTGTGTTTCTTCTTTTGTTGTGTCTGAAAATGTGTATAAACCCAAAGATTATATGCTCCAAAGGTCCAGTCTGCAACAGGCCAAATGTATCACTATTTTCTTCATAGCAAACCAAACTGAGTCCAAGTCTTTGTCTTTTCAAGTTGGAGTGAGGCATAAGGTCTTTGTTAGGTAGTTATTGTTTGCCTCACTTAGCACTGTTCAGAAATTTATGGAGGAAAATACCAACTGGACATAGTTCTACCAGGCTTGCTTGGTTTCCTAGCAGGCTGCTGGGGAACCTGGGCTCCTGAGCTCTGTGATCCCTGGACTGACTCACCGTAGCATGGTTTCAGACATGTCAGATGACACTGCTAGGAACTTAGAGTTTCTGGAAGTGGAGGCCAGCAGAGGTGAAACTAATAAGAAAGTCTCAGGAAATGATATATTTCAGAAACACCATGTATGCTTCCTTTCAGAAACAGTGTTTGGAGATTTCTGGGTCATGAGAAGGTCTTGAAAAAATTTATGTAGGTCCTGACCAAACAAAACCACATCAAAAAAAGAATAAAAGGCATTATTAACTCTAAATCCTTCATTTCAGCCAGCTCTAGTCTTGCACTTTGAAATCTATTTATGACCCTACAGAAACTTTCAGAAATCAAGGAAATATGCAGTCTGTAGTCTAGCACTGTCTTCATTTCACAGATCACAATACTACATAGTCAAATCAACTGGTTTTCTTTTCTTAAAATGAATTTTGTTCTCTGAACGTTGAGAGAATAACATGGAATATTCTTATACCACTCGGGTTTTAAAACTGTTCAGGAACTGCAAACAATATCTTACCCATCTCAGAAACAGCAGAAAATCAGATTGTTTTACATATACTAATACCACATAATCTCAGAAAAACTTAAGATGTTAATGGTTTAGTTGTTTTTTTAACCTATCATTTACTTGGTGCTGTGTTAATTATAGCAGTTTTACTGTTTTATATACATTTTTATTGTTTTATATGCAGTTTATTGTTTTATATATACAGTTTTATTATTTTATATATAGTTTTACTGTATTCACAGAAAAGTATCTTCCTTTTGTTTTCCTTGAACTGCCTTTCTGTGCCATCTGCTGAGGAAGAAGGACAAAAAGAGAACATGGAAGCACAAATCACCTTTTTTGAAAATATGCTTTTTAAAAGCCTCATGAGACCAGAAAAAGCAACATAGAAGCAAGGTTTAAACAAATAAAATAATAGTCATAATAAACTACACCCCGCAATATATTTAGATACTACTGATAATGAATATAAGTGATTAATAAGAATGGAGGAATAACCCATAATTTTCTCTCTCTCCCCTCAACTAAGACAGTTTCTGGAGGTGCTACATTTAGCACAGGGTTTAGTTCCAAGGCTTTTGTGGACTTCAGTAACAGATCTATTCCGAATGAAGAAAACCAAGGATAACTTTAAACTTTCATATTGATGTCTCAGTTATCCATAATGACATACAATAAGATGTTAACATTTTCCCAGGCACTCCTGACAGTAATTATGGGATGGGAGTATCAGTCCAGGCCATGTGGACTAGGCTCCCAATCTGCTACTCCTTTAGCGTGTGATTTTGAAAGATTCTTTGACTGGGATTAACATCACCAAACTTAAACACCTAGGTTGAATCTCTCACCCTTGACTTCCATTATACCCACCAGAGGGTTTGCCCATGCTTCTAGAAGTAAGCAGTACAGGTCCAGAGTGCTGGATGGCTGACCATTTCACATCTCTTAAATTCAAATAAATATCTTAAGTTCCTTACAGTTTACTTCCTTGTCCCATTTTGGATAACTCAGTCTAGCTGCTTCAAAGGCAAACTGATTACTGAGGGAGCTAAACCTGAGCAGCATGGACAGCAAGCAGCCTGATCCTCCAGGCTGTGGGGCAAGGACTGAGTCTTGACTCTTATTTAGCAGTGCAGGCAGAACTAGAATTAGAATTAGAAAGAGATGCATTTCTGGGGTGTGTTTCCATTTACCCTACAGTATCTGTTTACACAATTTGGGTGAATCACAGTCCTTGCATCTCAGTTTCTAGAAAAATGGGGAATAACATCAAACAGTACAGCACCATGCTGGTGAAGAACAGTGAGTGCTGTGGGTAAGATAGGCATCACCTGAGGAGAGGGAAACCAGCAAAACATGAAAGAGTAAGGCACAGGGAAAAAAAATAAACACAAGATTAACCCATGGAGCAAGTACAGGGCAGTGGTTTTGGTCAGTATATTAGAGGTAACTCTGCATAACTGTTTAGTGGATCACCAAACTTCTGGAGCAGGTTCTGAGCAGGCAGACTGGAGGGGTTGTGCCCTAGGGCTGAGCTGGCAAGAGAAGGCTAAGGTGAGGATAAGTGAGAAGTGAGGCTAGACCTCATGGTGTGGAAACAGGGTCCAGAAGCTATGGTATCAAACCATCTCACTCTGTGCTAGGAATTTCTCTGCAGTGTTATAGAGAGCATTTCATGGTATATCACAGAATGGTTCAGTAAAGAAAATAATGTCCATAGCCTTTCATGTCACATGAGTTTTAAGATCACAGATCCTGGCTTTGAAAACACATTTGGCTTACCATGAAAGTGGACTGTAGAAAAACAAAACAACCATTCCATGACATGTAGTCATTGACTTCTCTTTTTTTTTTTTTTTCTTTCCTCTCAAGAATCAAAGAACAGTCAGGAGTGGTTACAGAAGGCATTTCTTACTGAATCTGGCCAAAAGCTGTTGTAATATTTACACTGGTACACAGTTGTTGGCATAAAAAATACTGTCTGAGGAGTCAAAATGGGCAAAAGCTATTGTGTTAAGGAGTCAGAATGGGAATACAGTTGCAAATGTAACAGCAAGTAACTAAGTTTCATTAATGCATGGCTCAGTGAGGAAACGATTGGCTGGACACTCAAACAGCCAATATTTCTGTGATCCTTTCAGTGGACAGCAAAGCATACTCATGGGTCCCAAGCCACCCGCTGCCTGCAGCCACGTTTCCATCCCAGCACCCGGAGAGCCCTGGACTGAGCTGCAAGGAAGCATGGCCCAGGACGGCCCAGCACCCGTCCCGCTGAGTGCAGGCAGCCCTGGGCTCGTCCTGTCCCTGCAGGGCCCACCCTGTCAGCCTGGGTGACAAGGGCCGTGCAAAGGGGCTGTGGGGTGACACGGCAGATGTTGCCCCATGGAGGAGGTCACGATCTCCCGGCGCCCCGCCAGCCCTCGCCCCGCCGCCAGCCCTCGCCCCGCCAGCCGCTCTTCGTGGCCCGGGCCGATAGATGGCAGGCACATCTCAAGCCTGCCGCCAGGAGCTTGCCTCTCCGCGGCGGCCGGGTGCGCAGCAGGGCCTGGGTTCCGCGGGGCGTCTGGGTGATATCCCGACCCCCCGAAAATACGGCTTTCTGGAGAGCTCCTACGTGTTTTCAGTGGCTCAGACTGGAAGTCAACACAGGCTTAAAGCTTTTGAGCAGCGGGTTTAGCTGGCCCATGAGAGGAGGAGAGCGTGTTTGTTTCTTTGAAGGAGTAAGCCTGTAATATATGAAGAAACAAAACGAAACTGGGTAAAATAAGTCCTGGTGGTGTTGCTGTTACCAAGTTATATCAGCCAAACTTCAGCAGTTACGGAATGCCACTCTCAAGCTTTAGCATTTTATGGGGGGTTAATAACTGCCCTCGACTTTCCATTTCCCTCTTCTCAACCTTTTCAGCCTTGCTGATTTTCTAACTTATTCCCAAGTAATGGGGATATAAATGGGGTAGCTCAGAAAGGGGATTTTCATGATTCCAATGCTATTTTTCATCCTGACTCTCTCAAAAATGGCGTTTTTCTTACCACTCAACATGATTTTTTTTTTTTTTCTGTAGGTTTTGGTGGTGGTGGTTTTGATTTTTTTTTTTCCCCTGTGGCTTTTTTTCTGCATGCCAGCTTTCATGGCAGATAATTTAAAGACCTGGAAGCCCACCTTGAAATAAATAAACAAAAAGCCATTGAAAAGCACTGTAAACCTATTATTTTGACCTAAAATCTCCCCACTTAAATAAAATAAAATAAAATCACGGTTCTTAAGGTGTACAAAATTTGTTGACTATTCCCTCAGTCCTTTCACAGATCTTGCCTGTGAATACCATATAAAGACAGGAGTGAGCAAGTATTTGGACCATAACATTAGCACACCTTTAGGCAGGACAAAACAAAGGATGAAGTGGAAATTGAGAGGGAAAAAACACATGGTTTTCAGCCAATCAAAGCACCAGGGAAAGTTTGTTTTCTAAGGAAAGGTTTCCCATACACTGAAAAAAACATAAGAACAAGGGACAATTTTAGATATTAAAACATCATTTAAGAATGCTCTGCTGTGGTACTCAATAAAGAAACTGAATTAAATGTTTTCCAGAGCATGTGATATGCAAAATCCTTATTTACATTTCAATCTTTTCAGTGTTTCTGCTGAAATTTGTTTCAGTTCAGCATCTCTTTTTCTCAGTACTCTATAAATATCTAAATAGCACTTCCCCCTGTGCACCTTGCATGCATTGGGGAAGACATGAGTATGCGTACATGCAACATACATAGGGGGGGTTGTGTTTTATATATAATCACTGCCATGGTAAGTGGTTCCTGATAATAGTATCTAACTCTAGTACTTGGTTTCACAGAAAAGGTGGGAATTGTTAGCATCCTGCTACTGCAGAGGTGAAAGCATGGAAAAGTAAGCTAACCGCTGAAGGTCACCCAGCAAGCCTGAAAACATAGACAGGTAGAGAATAGAGCTTTCCCGATTCCCTGAGTGACAAGAGAGTCTGAAGATACTAAGCATCTCAACAGAGCCTAGATATATCAAGCCTATAGCTTTTACAGTGCATAAAAAACAACCCCAAAATAGGTCAAAACCCACATGTTGTGCAATTATCAACACTACTCTCTGCAGATGAAAGAATGCAGAAGCACGTGAGAAGACCAATATGACTGAGAGCCACTTGGGTGTTCAGCATGAGAACTGGGACTTATGGGCAGTCAGCAAGAAGTACATGAGGTCAAAAAGAGGAACTCGTGAGTGATTTGAGCTGGGGGTTTGCATGACTTCACTGCTTGTTTATTGTTTGCATTGAAAGCACATTCAACCTAAGCAACTATTACTCAGTGTGGAAAAAGCCCCCATCGTTTGGGTTTACATGGATGTATGTGAATTTAATATAGAAGTGGATGTGTCTGAAATCAAAATGCATGCAATTCGCATGCCCAAATCAGTCACATCCATTCCCAACATTAGAAAAATTCCAGCTTTGAAAGAATATGATTTACCATACAATCTTTTTCTGCATTATGAAATATTACACATGATCTTGAATTGTAATAGAAATTTGTATTTATAGAATCACAGAGTCATAGAATTGTTTCTGCTGGAAAAGTCCTCTAAGATCGTGGAGTCCAACCATCAATCTGACAGCACCGTGGCCCCAACTTGAGACAGAGCTGTACTCAAGTTTTGCAAATGACTTAAGGTTTTGTAAAAAGATAATCAAAATGCTAGTTCCCACCTCTGAATACAAATGCTTGCATTTGAGGCATTCTTCTAACTACAAGTGTGGCTCAGGAATAATCTGTTAGGTGCAAACCTCTCACCACCACTGCTTGAGAAACTAAGTATCACTTAGTCTTATGTAATTCAAAACGTGTTTCATCAAGCAGGTGATCACAGTGCTGAGAGTTCAGCAACAGTTTACCTTTTTCGGGGGGAGGAACGATTCATTATATCTTGCAGTCCTGGAGATAGGCCCTGCTGAAAGATATTTCCAATTATGTTTTAAGTATTACTCCAAGACAAGCCAAAAAGGTTTGAAGGTATAAACTAATGCTATGACAAGCCAAACATTTGTCTTAGCCCTGCGAGGCAAAAACGTCATCAGATCTTTGGCTCTGAGCATGCAGCATGAAAACCTGAACAGCGCCTACCCTGGTACACACACACATGCACACACACATGCACAGACACATGCACACACACACATGCAGACATACATGCGTGCACCTCGGGTCACAGTGACCGCCAGGAAGCGGTGCCAGGCAGTTTTCAGTGCTTTGGCTCTGTCCCGACTCTCTCTCATTCATGGGCACAGAGCCGAGACACAGCCAGATTTTCAGTTGCAGCCAGACTTAATGCTTCATTACTTTGCCCACCTCTACACAGGATATAGCATTTTTAACATCAGTAGTTAGCATTATAAGCTCTCATAAATTATCCCAGGCCTGTACTGCTGAAAATATGTTCCAGTACGTGGTTGGTCTATGCCCTGCCCTGTGAGGTGGGTGGGATGCTAGCTTTGTGAACCATAGCTGTTTTCCTGCTGCAGCCTCCGCTCGGTCACCATTCAGAGCCTTTGATCTGAGTCCAATAAATGTTTACCTGCTGCTAATGCAGATTTCCCATGTGATCTACTAGGATAGTGTCAGACAGGCTAGACATGAGCTGCTCATGTTGGGCTCCAAACAAAAATCTTGAGGATGGAAATGAGCGCTTCTCTAGCCAAAGAAGGCACAAGCTCAGTTGAAGCAAAGCCATTGCTGGGCATGCCAAGGGGTAATAAACACATTCTGTTGTAGCAGGAGAAAGGGAAGGGCAAGGAGCAGGTCTAGGGTATACAAGTAGTTTAAAGCGACTGCCAAGATAACACCCACACAGATGAGGGAGAGCTACAGTGTGCCAAAGGCCACCCTTCATTTCAAAGCCAATTAGTGAGTTGCAAGCTGCTATGCATCCTTGCAGGACCAGATTCCCTACTTCAGCTGCAGCCACCAGTGAAGCATGACACATGAAATACTCTACCTTAGAAGCATCCTCAAGAGTTTTTATGAGTCACCACGGACCTTTGAATTACAGCTCCTTTCTTCCTCTTGTCTTTTCAGGATGAGAAGCTTGCCTCTTGTCCAGAGTGCATTAGCTTGTTGTTCTCTACTGTACAAGAAGAGGGAGGCATCATTTCCTTCTGTTGCCTAATTGATATTCCAATTTCACACAGTTGCTCCACTACCCTAAGATTTTGCCATGAACAGGGAGACCAACAGAGTCAAATACTAAGTTGGTGAGCACTGGCAAAAATGTCTTCTTCAGCTGTAGGCAGCCAGGGGCTTTTGGCTAGTCATGAGCTTTTAACTAGGTCTTGAAAAGTTCACAGCAGCAGGAGGAAACTAAGAGAAAAATATTTTCCCCCCAGAAGTCTATAAAAGAAGTAAGAGACATGTTAGGCAATATTGTTGTGGGCTTCAGGGTACAGAGCTGAGTCCACCCTGCTGAAGAAATTTCCTGCTTAATAACATGGAAGGACACTTAAGGGCTGCAGAGCTAGTGTGAAGGCATGATTGCTTACTGAGAGCTTTTGAGTTACTTGTGGGATGAGTCAAATACAGCCTGCCATTTGGAGGAATAGGCAAAAGTATGAGTAGACTGTGAGGATAAGGAGAAATTACAGATTAAGCTGCCCCACAGCACAGGGCATACCTGAATGCTCAAGTTGCTGTTAAGAAAAGGTGCAGTGGATAACCAATCTAAAAAGGTGTGTGGGATGATCAGAAGCTACTCACACGTAGGCCCTGCCTGCCCTTTGGGAAAAAGAAAAACTGTCAAGGAACTGATGGACTCTTTCCTACTCAAGGTGCAGTGAGAAGGACTTCATGGTTCACTGAAAGAAAAAGAAAAACAGCACCCTAAATTTCTGCCTCTCAAAATCCTACTTCTACCAGGGTGTTTCTGTTTTTATCCTCCAGTCTGGAATGGCCCTTTGTACTCAAAATTTTAATTAAAAGCTAGAGACCAACAACCTCCACATCAGTTACAGACATTTTGCATTTACAACAGACTGTGTTTTTCATCATATGACCTGCTTTTATAACCAGCTTAGTTAACATTTTAATTTTAAAACGTAGTTAACACTTGGGAGAAGTACTGCTCATTTTCAAATGCTGGAATGCATACATAACCTCAGGGCTTTGTGTTCCTGTTTATTATGACCAGCACAGTTTAAAAAAAAACAAAACAAAAAACCTTCAGAACACAAATTCTATCTTTTACCCTGGGGAATAGTAAAAAAAAAAACCAAACCAAACAAACAAAACAACCCAGTGTCAGCAAGTCATATACCTGAGTGTCAAGGAAATGATTGGGAAGCCAGATGAAGGAGCAAGGAATCAGCAGGTGTTGGTGGTAAAGGCTAACAGGTCAGAAGTGCTGGGATTTTAGAGCCTTTGGAAAGGACAATCAGCCTGCATGTGCTCACTAGGCATGAATGCATAGGACAGATCCTGTATCTTTTTACCCCTTGGGGGATGCTACTCCTGTTTTTGGCACTGACAGTTTACTCAGGAGAGATCCCAACTTTGCACGCTTGACGCTTTGTTTGGCAGCTACCACTTCAAGCGCACGCGAAGGTAACGTGCAGGAGCAGGATTTCTTGTTCCTTTGGAAAAGAACAATATACAGCAGCTATTACAAGTGCCCTGGCTATCTCTGTGATAGTTAGCTATATCAGAAATGGGGAGAACATAACCTTCTCCACATGAAATATGCTGCCTTGGAGAGACAAAAGACTTCATTAAAACCAGACTCTCCAGTTTCTTTTAAAATTTTATAGCTGTTCAAATGTAAAACATATTTAACAATGGCTCTTTTGCAATGTTATAAGCATATTTATTAGCCTATGTGTGTTCATAAATCATCCTTTTGCCTTGTTATTTTCCCAAATTAACACATTTTGGATAAAAGAGATTATGAGAGAGATGATGAAGTGCTAGATTTTTATCTCCCCTATCTTTTGTGGTCTTGAAGAAAAATTATTAAAAAAAAAACAAAACAAACACAAAGTGTTGTTGATGATGTTGGTCAGAAAGAGCAATAAGACTGCCTCATCTATACTCATACTCCTCTCCTCATCCTTTTTTTGGGTCAATATTCCAGAAAATGAGCCACTGTAGTATGAATACGTACAGTGTGGTGCAAATTAGTTTTCCTTGTCAAGCCTCTCTCTCTGCATGGTTGCTTGTGAAAGTATAGATACTGTAGGCAATCAGATAGTAGGACTGACAGATATTTTCCAGGACAAAATGCAAGATTTCTGTTCTTTTATGACTTAGTCATGTGCTTGAAAAATAGTGCTCTAGATTTCATGCCTTTTCAGCAGTAAACGTAGGGAACAACAGCTTCTTTTAATCTCTCTGGCAGCTGTGCAGTCTAATGCCACGTTGCTACCAATGAAGAAATCCAGTCCTGAGAGAAATGCTTCACACATTTTTTTGCAACTATCAGCACAGCATGAAGATAAATGCAACCTAATCTGTGGGAAGGAGCTTGTGACTGATCACATCTGACAGCATGTTAAAGGATTTGGCGGCCTCCATGGGTGCATATCGCCCTTCTGGTTTAAAGCGATGAAAGGAATTATCTTCGTATGCCCCTACCTAGGCATATTTTTCCACCATGGTGCAAGGCAAATAGTGTCCTGTGTGATGTGACTGAGGTCTCCCTCTGGGTGGTAATTTCTGGGAGGTCTTTCTCTCCCCAGAACTATACAAGGAGGACTGGCTTCCTAACTTTGTACCCCACATAGGTGCCAAAATTAGGTGGGATGAATCTGTCCCCTCAGGACTCTAAATGAAGGAGGCTGGAACAAGTGAGGCTTTTCACTCTTCTCACCCCTCCAAGTCCTGCTGATGGTGTTTGGGGAGGGATAACTTCTCGCATGAATGAACACAGACTTACCTACTGCCATATCCCTGAGGGAGATTCCTGAAACTGCATTTGCTGGTTATTTCTTTTATACCAGGCAGAGGCAGGAGGTGGGATACAGTGGGATGGTAAACACTGACTTACTGTCCTTCACAGGCCAGGAAATCCCTGTATGACAGCTAAGGCCAGCTCTGTGTCTCATTGTGCAAGTCTGATGGGATGCAAAACCTTGGCAGGGATGGGGAGCCCACCTTGGAAAAAGGGAGAAGCAAATGACACTTTTAAAACATCAGCTTTGCATTAACCATCCTTGTCCTAGTTGGAAAGATTGACAGGGAAAAAAAAAAAAGGTAAAATCAGGGTGATTGACCTTCCTGTTAACTTTTTCATCCCATGCATCCTCCTTCCACAACACTAACACCCAGAGCTGCCAGTGATTCCACAGGAACTACTTGAGGCCATGATTGCCACAGGCAGCTGTCTTGATGTCAAGCCAAAATGGACAAGGAGTGTGGTGATTATACCTCCCACAGCAGTACAGCGGTGCTGGGAGCTGGGAAAGCAGCAGGCACAAAAGCAGGTTTTGTCTCTTCCCTTTCCTAGCTGCTCAGGAGAAGGGCTAGACCAGTATCAGTGGCTAGGACAGTGTTTTCTGAGGTAGATCTTTCAGATGGGGTTGTGACTCCCTCGGGCCTGAAAACCTCACTGGAAGTTGCTCCAGCATGAGCCAAGTCCACCACCCCTGCAAGCCAGGTCCACAGACTCACATGTGTTTTCATCATAAAAATTTACGTTTTAAAGCTTCCTCTACAGGTGATCTTTCTGGTTATTTGTGTGGTGTCTGAAAGTGAGTTTTGGAAAGATGCATTCATTTAGTACAAGCAAGTGAAGTATTAAGAAACATAGGTGGTCCCTTGCTAAGAGTGCAAATTCCCTCATGAACCAACATGTTAGTGAGACAACTTTGATACAGACTAACTCTCAGGTAAAATCCTGACAGCAAGCAACTATTTTTAATGCAGTCATACAGGCAATTTGACAGTTGATATATCTGGCTGCTGATTTGCATTGCTTTCTTTCTTAAATAATCAAGACTGAAAAAAAAAAACAAAACCAAAACAAAACACCAACCCCCTCAGCCCAATTAGAGCCACATTCATGCAATTTACAGATTAGCATTTTTGAAATACTCATCCTTAGTGCAGAGTGGGGCTGCAGCATCTTCCAATTATACAGAGCAATTAGAGAAGATCATCAAGACATTCTGAGGTCTCATTAGGGAGAGCGTTGGTTGTTACAGACATCTTCACAGATTACAGTAGTGTCTAGGGCACATCACCCCCCCTCCCATACACACACACACTCTTTTGGAAGAGTTAGACCATGACTTCTATTGAAGCAATGATCAATGCTCTTACAAAACAATCTTATATTGGCTTCTTTTTAAAAAAAATCATAGTTTGTTTGCACCATCAAATACACTTAAAATAATTAATAATAATACTAACAACAATAATAATAATAATACCTCCACCGAATTTCTCTTTTTTGTCAGCTTTCATAATTGAACATTCTGTGGTGGATAAATACAATTTCCAAGGGAAAAAAATATGGTATAATTCCTTATAGAAAAATGTGAACAGCTTGTGCCTCACTTACAGTTGGAAATATGAATTTCAGTGATGAAAGAGATGAAAGAAATAAAAATCATATTTTCTTAAAACTTTCATGGTTGATTGGGCATGGAAAATGCAGCAGCTTTTGAACTCAAGGTGGAGAATACTTCTGCCATGGTGCTCATGTTTTTCTATGTGGAGCGTGGTGCTGGGGATCAGAGATTAAATAACACACATGTAAACAATAAAATCTTCAAATCAATCTAGAGGCTTGAAAAGGACTTATAGAATCATAGAATCAGTCAGGGTTGGAAGGGACCACAAGGATCATCTAGTTCCAACCCCCCTGCCATGGCCAGGGACACCTCACACTAGATCAGGCTGGCCAGAGCCTCATCCAGCCTGGCCTTAAAACACCTCCAGGGATGGGGCTCCAACCACCTCCCTGGACAACCCATTCCAGGCTCTCACCACTCTCATGGGGAAGAACTTCTTCTTCACGTCCAGTCTGAATCTCCCCACTTCCAGCTTTATTCCATTCCCCCTAGTCCTGTCACTACCTGATAGCCTAAAAAGTCCCTCCCCAGCTTTCTTGCAGACCCTCTTCAGATCCTGGAAGGCCACAATAAAGTCACCTTGGAGCTTTCTCTTCTCCAGACTGAACAGCCCCAACTCTCTCAGTCTGTGACTTAAATCACATGTGAGGCTCATCAAAGCCTTTCTTCACAAACATAAATTTTCTCCTAAAGATACAAATTTCTTGCCGTGTGAGCTGCTCAGGGCCTTGATGTAAACAAATCTAAGAGGCCATTGTGCCAGCTGCCAGCTGTGCAAAAATCATTTTTTTTCCTCGCTAATTGGCCAGTTCCATGCTCCAGAGCTGATGAGGCAGGCAGTGTGTGGCAGCTGAAACAGCCATCAGAGGAAGATCCTGTTGGAAGTGGCAACCCGCCCTGAGGAGTCAAGCCCTGGGGTCAGGAGGAGCATGTAGTGGAATTTGCCATGACATGACACAGCAGCATCACACGATATACAGCCAGCTCGCCTGTCTGCAGCGATTCCTGTCGTGCAGTCAGGCAAGAGACAACAGCCTCTGACTAATTGTGCCATTTCCCTCAGCTGATCCTTAAGACTCTCCTGCTGTCTGCCCTCTGCATGTGTGGTGTCATCTGCAGAAGGCTGTATGGCTGCTCAGTCCTATCACTAGACATGCAGGTAGTAGCACTCTGCCTGTAAGGTTAGATAGGATGATAACTGAAAAGCTACTTTTGCTACTGATATCACACTGCAAAACAGTCTGTTTGTGACAGAAGAAGCCGCTTGTGTTTTCCACAGTTGTCTTGAATATCACGTTCTCAGGCTGCCCAGGGAGGTGGTGGAACCCTCAATATAGGAAGGACATGGACCTGATGGCGAGGGTCCAGAGGAGGGCCACAAAAATGATCAGGGGGTTGGACTACCTCTTCTACAAGGACAGACTGAGGGGGCTGGGGTTGTTCAGCCTGGAGGAGGAGGCTCTGGGGAGACCTGATAGCAGCCTTCCAGTACCTGAAGGGGCCTGCAGGAAGGATGGGGAGAGACTGTTTACAAGGACCTGTGGTGACAGGATGAGAGGCAGTGGCTTCAAACTAGAAAAGGGCAGATTTAGACTGGATATCAGGAAGAAGTTCTTCACTATGAGGGCAGTGGAACACTGGAACTGGCTCAGGTCCCTTCCCTGGAGGTATCCAAGGTGAGGCTCAACGAGGCCATGGGCAACCTGATCTAGTTGGGGATGTCCCTGCTGACTGTGGGGAGGTCAGACTAGATGACTTTTGGAGGTCCCTTCCAGGCTGGACAATTCTATTATTCTATGAATTCCCATCCCTGCAGGTGTTTAAAAGATGCTGAGATGTGGTGTTGAGGAACAGGGTTTAGCACCAGGCTTGGTAGATTTAGGTAGCGGTTGGACTTGATGATCTTAGAGGTCTTTTCCTACCAAAGCCATTGTATGATTTTGTATGTATGATTCTCACAACCCAAACTCAACCCAAAACTGCTACTTTGAGAAAGTGTTTTTGAGACTGAAGCCTTCTGTTCTAACAGAACATGACAAGAAAGATCACTGCTACAGCTGTGTGTGAGAAGCTACACATTGCACATAGCAGCTTAACACAAACTATTACATATAAAGCTTCAGAAAAAGTTAAGTATTCCCAGTTCTAGTAGAAGTAATTCTTTGTTAGCACTCTATATTGATAGATAGATAGATAGATAGATAGATAGATAGATAGATAGATAGATAGATAGATAGATAGGCAGACAGACAGGTAGCTGGCCATAATTTGTGGGATATTTCCATAACGTGTACTCAGTAGGCAGTTCATGAAGTCTGGAAGAATGTTTAAAGTGGCATCTTTGCTTAGGAAGTTATTTTTCATAGATAAAATAAATTTGTATCTTTCCTTATTTATGTTGGTGCTTATATGTCTTGGTGTTGTCTTAGGCTTTGGTTGTGTTGTTGCTGCTTCTGCTACTGGTTGTCATGGAGAATGCTGCACGAAGCCAGACATTGAAGAGATTAAAGCAGAGGTTTTCAGTGATATTTTGATTCATTTTGGAATGCTGTATTTAAGTTTAGGAAGCAAACTTATGAGAAAAGCAAAACAAATTATTACAGGCCACACTCTTTTTTAACTTCAGAAGGTGTCGGAATAGGGGAATGATTCCAGGCAGTAAACAAGCCATCCCATCTGCAGCAATGACTGGCATGAGTGGCATTTGTTAGGAGCTCAGACTTGAATGGTCCCCAGAGATCAGGTTTCTTGCATATTGTGGTCTTGATGGTACAAGAAAACCCAGTTCAGAAATGTTGCATTAACAGCATATCTTGGTGTTGATATCTTCCCTTTAATCCGCTGTCTTGGGAGTCACACTGTGCTCTCTAACAGGTTATTGCCAAACAAGTATCTCTAACACATCTGTTGCATGAATGTGTTGATACTTTTTGAAATCAGAGGGTTGAATTTCACCTTTACTCCTGACCTGCTCTGCTCCTCCTTAAGGTCTTGTGTTGCCTTGTGGGTAGAAGAGTTATTTCCACACATGACGCTTTGCCAGTCAGAAGAAGTGTCAAATACAGAGTACCCTCTGTCCTCCACTTGATTCATCTGCTTGTCTAACCATGTACAGAGACATGCCAGGTACCTTTGCAGAGAGTGCTGGATGCATAAATGTAGAGAAAGAGGAAGAAAATGAGAGGGGAAGCTTATGGGCAGAGGCACAGTTGGATGCTAATACTGAAAGGTGCCACTTTATTTGTGCCCTCATCCTTGTTAGTTTATGTCACAATAGTAGGAGCCATCTAATGAGAACAGAGGGTGAAAGCTGAAGCACCAGAAGACCAAAGATCACGGTAACAATTCACAGCAGTTTAAAGGCAGCCTTGGTTAGCAAGGCAGCAAACCTTTTGGAAATTTAGAGGAAGATAATTCTGTAATGAAAAGTGTGTGCAGTTCATATGAATCATCTCTGACTTGTCTGAGACAAAACAGAGGTATTTATTTTCCAAACCAGTATCTTCAACACTACCTACAGTTTGGGGCATTGATTCTGGTCTCAGGAAGTGTTTTCAGTTCCTTCTGTCATCATGAGACAGGATTAAATTACAATTGATTTTACTGCGGATTAAATATGTTTGTACTGCATTAATTGCTAATGAAAATGTAACTGCTGTGAAAATTTACCCTACCACCAAGCTCAAAGTCTACAAATACAAAGTAAATGTTTTCTTAGGTCTAATCCACCATTTTTTTTCATTGCTTTGTACCAGGCATTCCCACTTCTGGCTTTGCAGTTTTCAAAAATAGCTGTAGACTTTTTGAATGCCTGAGAGTTTTGGAAACCCATTACTTACTAATTTTAAGGGGAATTAGACAGCTATCTCTTTGAAAACCTCAGCTAGGATGTTTTCACCCTTTCATGCTTGCCCTTTCCTCCTCTCCCAACTGTCCTATTTTTAATGCAGGGAGGTCAGCTATCATTCTGACAGATATTAAAGAGCAACAGACTTCTGGCCTGGCTTGCCTTTTGAGCAAGTGTAGCTGCCAATTCACATCCGCTTTTCAGTCAGCAGCCATGAGATCAGCTGTTCCAGACTCCGGGAAACTCTGTGCCTGGCCAGCATCCTCCCTCTCCCCACCGTCCCCTCTGGCTGGCCGCACAGCTGCGGCACTGCAGGCAGAGACTGACCAGCCCCAGGTGCCAAACCTCAAACACGAGACGCTGTGCCGGCAGAGCAGATGTCATCTGAAGTATTTGGGTAGCACAAGTGAGATTTCTCAGGCTGGCAGTGAGCTGCCTCCCTGCCCCTTGGGAGGCATTGCTGTTCTAGGAGGTGCTTTCTCCCAGCCCCGCATGCCAGTCTCATGCCAACATGTCGAGCCTGAGCAGGGCTGGAGACTGAGTGGCACCTAACCCCAAGGTAGTAGGACTCCCACCCTTCTCCAGGTCAAAGCTATGCCGTTAAAGCCCTTAATGTTTAACCACCACAGGTATCAAACAGGCATCTTCATATAAGAAAAATCTCAAAAGTTGCAAACTTTTGCTTCCTTCTCCAGAAGTTTTTTACTTAATTATCCTCAAGTAGAATCATAGACTCACGGAATGGTTTGGGTTGGAATGGACCTTGAAGATCATCTAGATCCAACCCTCCTGCTAGACAAGGTTGCTCAAGGCCCCATTCAGCCTGGCCTTGAACACTTCCAGAGCTGGGAAGTAGCTGGAAGAGAAGGTTTGTTTTGCAAGATGGATTGCTGGCACCTGCTGCTGACAAAGGACTGAAAGCCCAGGGTGGGAAACAGGGAGGTTTAAAGGGTTTTGAGGAAGAGTTGTACAGTCACCCTGTGGCTCCCAGGAGGCAGGATTTTATCGTGGCCAGTGAAAAACACATCTAATCATCAATTAGGTCACTGTGGTAGGAATGAAAAATGTAAGATGCATTTTATTTTCTGGCCAGCATTGCAAGACTTAATGTGCTCAGCAAGATGAGGGGATCTTCAGTTAGTGTCAGTCAGAAAAGTATGTGAAGCAGTAGAGCTATGTTGGTTGGTGGCAGCTGAGAGTCATGGGGCTCCCCTCTATCTTGACTTTTTAGATCTCCTTCTTCCAGGAGGGTTATGTTTATGGAAAGCAATAATAATCAATCTTGGTATTACTGAACTACCTTGGCTGAATTGATACATGGTGACCAGGTTAATCTGTAGGTCCTGTGTCTTGTTGGGTAATAGGAAGCACTGAGTGCTCTATTAGCTTGTCCAGCTGTAGTGATTTCCTTCTCTTCCTTTTACAATCTTTTTTTTCTTTTTAAACTAAGGGTTTTTTTGGTTTTTTTTTTTTTTTTGCAGTTGAAAAGAACTGTGCCACATATGCACGCATAAATCTTTGCAGACTTTTTCAGGCTATGCTCAGCTTTAATGATAGTCTTCCCTCAACTATGTAAAGATCTATTAATCTTGAGTCAAACTATTAGACAGTCACACTAGAATGGGTTTTGAATTAAACAAAAATGAAAACAGTTCATGCACCGTAATTCCAAATGCCTTTGCTGTAATGTCTGTGTGTCTAGGACACATGTTTCATCTTAGGGTGAGATTTTAAGTTCATCTCAAGTTGACTGGCTAGGACTGGAAGCAAGTTTGTAATATCACAGTGATTCTTCATTGATGAAGCAAAGTCGCTGGCTGCTGAGGGCTGCAGAGCAAGCACCATGCACATGGAAGGCAGCACACAGCAGTGCTGCTGTTACTGTGGTGGCTGAGGTCAGGGCTCCTCAGTACCAGGGAAGAGGAAGCAGGGGAAGCATCCTAGCCAGTGAAGCACTGTGGCTGTCAAAAAAACAGAGAAGGAGGTGTGGCACAGGTCTCCTTGCCACTGGAGCTGAGGCAGAGTGGGACAGTGGCACTTCATTTAGAGTCACAAAGGGCTGTTTGCCAAAGCCCTGTTCCCATGGTTTAAGCCACAAGACCATCTTTCTTCTGCATGCATGGAAGTCATCTACCTGACGTTTGCCTGTAGCATGTGGTATGCTATAACTTATAACCTTATCTGGCCACTCACCATATTCCTGGAGAAGTAGTTTTTCCATTTTGGTGATATAAACACCTTGCTGAGAGAGATGCTCTGTAATCCAATGGCTGTGAATACTGTAGTACCTTTAGTCCTGCAAACTGAAGTGGCATGTGGTGAATGTACTCCATCAAAATGTGCAACTTGCAACCACTAGGTAGCTAAAGTTTCAGTTGGGAAGCCACAAACCAATAGAATATAATGGCACTGGTGACTGGGGGAGAAACACAGCCATGTACTGTAATTACAGTCCAAGAGGCCATCACTGACAGATAAAATGCCACAGTCCATGGTGGCAGCAGGAAGCCACATGCTGGGAAGAAAACTGCTGTTTGCAACATAAAGATCTTTGTTACAGGGGCCAGGTAGATATTTGCATCTCTTTTGCCTGCTAAACAAAATCAAGCAGCTGCCTTCACATGAAACTGCTCCAGGTCTTACTCACCTATTTTTATTTCCAACAGGAGGGAAAATTTTGAGGAGTGTACACTGTTGTAGCCTTACTTGTGTGTTTTCTCCAAAGAGCCCTGCATCTGAGGGATAACAGCAGTGAAAAATGATGGGGTATCTGCAGTGGTGGGTTATCACCAGTAGGAAATATCAAGCATTAAAAGTTTGATATATGTTAACACTAAATATTTTGACAGGGACCAGTAGGAAAAGCAGAGAGGTGTGAATTTCACTTTTTTCAAGCAGGCCTCTTAGGTTTGGGCAGCAGTGAAAATGTTTACATTACTCTTGTATTTCATATGTGATGTATAACTCTTTGAAAACTTTCTGCAGTGTGAATCTGCCAGACATACTCCCTGGGATGTAAGAGAGAGAAGCAGCTCTTGCTTCTGTTAGTCATTTGTATGAGGCAATTTAACTGAAGAAGTTAACTGATCATGATATCTTGAGAGCAAAACTCCTTAAAAATGTCATAAACACTACTGAGACTTTCTATGAAGGTGATTTTGAATTACACTAGCTAACTGGCTCATCACAATCAGCTGTGAAGAGAAGCCACTGAATAACAGAATGAGTGAAAAATAAGACAGGAAAAAAATGGAGTCTGTTTATGTGAATATCTCAGTTTATGCTAAAAAAAATCTTTTAAATGCAGAATTCTCTATTAATTCATTAACATTTTTAAAAATTGTGAAAATGTCACTGAAAACTATTTTTTGCTAAGGAACTATTTGAGTGAATTTTTTTTCAATGATATTTTTCACCAGGTTCTGTTAATAGCAGCAGTAAGGGTATACACTCAACCAGAAACACTTCTGGCATTGTAGCCACTAGTTTAGTTTAAAAGTAAAATAAGTTCCATTATAATTGTCTGTTTTCACACACCAAGCATCTCTGCTTTTTCAGCTGAAATTTTATATACTTTGTTTGTGGGCTTTTTTTGTCTGAAGATTAGAATTTCTGAAGATCTTGGGAAACATTCTTTGGATTTTGCAGTAAAGGAGCTTTAAAATAATCACAAGCTTTGAGTCACTACAACTTAAATTATAGTTTTTTTTTTTTTTACATTCAGTAAACTGCATACAGGGAAACACCAGTGTCCTCATACAAACACAGCTTCAGTGGTCTGAAATCAAACAATTTAAACTCAGGAAATTCACCCTCTTAAGTCCTATCTCTAATGGCAAAGTTATTATCAACATTTCATTTGTGAAATAATTATTTTTTTCTTCTTCACTGTTAAATGGAAATACTTGCATATTGCTGTCTGGTCTGTGTTAATCAGTATCATACTATATCTCATTGATGATATACACTGCAAGTTAACCTACTGTTTCCAGAGCAAGTCCTGGTATTTCTTAATTTTGGAAGCCTTATGTTGAGAACTCACCATTATATTCATTTTAGTATCATTTACATTTAGTCTGAAATATCCATATCCATATTTTGCTGATTTTGTTCAATCTTGCATCCTGCTCCTTTTCACCCAGTATTTTAATGGGGAAAAAAAAAAAGAGAGAAAAGAAAAAGGGCCAAAGAAGGGTCAACCTTAGAAAAAGTCTGTTCTGCTCTTTGAAACTGAGTAAGCTCAACCACAAAATAAACCACTGTAAAAAATGAATGATGAGATGAGAATACCTTTGCATACATGGCACATGGGAGGAAAAAAATTGTCACAAAGCTTCCAGTTGCTTCTAACCACAAGATTTTTAACACTAGCCAGCAGCGCTGTTCATACAACTGTTCTTAACACATTAGGAAAATATTCTTAATATTCAAACGCTCTCTTTCCTAACCTAAAATCTCTAATACAAAACAAAACAAAGAGCCACCAATAAAAGAGTCAATCCTAGCCTGACTGAATTTAGAAACAAAATTCTCGTAGGCTTCAAGCTTTTGTGGCTTCCAAACTAACAAAACCATCACAAATTCTTTGTTAGTAATAGGTCTGTAACACAAAATATTCCTAATGTATTGAATTAGTATTACAAAGGAATATTTGATTTTTTTGTGTGTGCTTTGTGACACAAGAAATGCTTGTGTATTTTCCTTGAGGCTACCACATTGAAACTGAGAAATATAGTAATAGGTTTAATTATTGTATTTATAAAATTTTACAAATTAAAAGTACTTCTGGATATTTTTAGGCAAATTTCATACTTTATTAGAAAATAGGATTCTTAAAAAATTATTTTTCCTATTTTCTTTCTCTAATATTCTGATATTTTCATCCTGCTCTGGAGGTAGTTACAGAAGATTTAAGACTACAGCATGTTCAATTGGTGAGCTATAAAAATGTAAATATGAAATACAATATAGGAATATGACTTTGCAATTCCAGTTCTGTGTTTTCTGACTGTCCCACTATAATTTGCTGAATTGTGCTGTGGAGACTATTGGGACAGGTGGTGGCATTTGCCTCTAATCCAGATGGCCAGATGGGGTGATGATGAAGCCATCTTTCATGAGGTTGACTCCTTTTCTGTCGCTCTGGTGTCATAGAATCATAGATTGGTTTGGGTTGGAAGGGACCTCTGAAGGTCATCTAGTCCAGGCCCCCTGCAGTGAGTAGGGACATCCTCCATTATATTAAGTTGCCCAGAGCCCCAGCAAGCATGACCTTGAATATCTCCAAAGATGGAGCCTCAACCACATCCCTGGACTACCCTCATGGTAAAGAACTTTCTCCTAATGTCCAACCTAAATCTACTCTTCTCTGATTTAAAACCATTGCCCCTCATCCTATCACTACAGGCCTTTGTAAACTGTTCCTTTCCAGCCTTCTTGTAGGCCCCCTTCAGGTGCTGAAAGGCTGCTGTAAGGTCTCCTCAGTCTTTTCTTCTCCAGGCTGAACAGCCCTGGCTCCCTCAGGCTGCTATCATAGGGCTCACTTCTGCATCAGGCTATAGTAAATGGAAAGAGACAAGGGGACTGTCAGTGAGGTAATAAGATGCTGCAACATTTAATGTTTTGGTGCCTTGAGTGTTAAAGCTATTTCTTCAATTTCTATGTTTTGTGGTTCCTATGAAGCAGGAAATGCTTGGGTCAGACTCTTCCCACAATGAAGGGGTAAGTGGGCTAAGCAGCCTCCATCTCACTCTAACTCCTCTTGCTGGGCTTTACTCACCAGGGAGCCCTCTACCCTTTTGCTCAGTAATGCATACCAAACACAGGAAATACAGACCCCACATGAAAAAAATATGCTGTGTTTACTTATTTTAGGTAAAAAGAGAGTCAGATAATTGTTAGAATGGATACCTGGGTCACTCAAAGTGTATATAGAGATGCAGGTGTAGGAAGATGCAAAGGTTCTTTTTGGAGGTCTGGCACCCTTTACCCCAGGCAGATGAGGTAGCACTCATGGCTCACTGACATAGAGAGAAACCTGAGCTCATAGAGTACTAAAACCCATTGGCTCAGGTGAGTCCACACCTGAGAGGTCCCTCCCTCAGTTGGCAAGGTGGCTGCTCTGCCCAAGGATGAGGGCCAGGGATTTGCAAGATTAGGTCTCAGGCAGGGAAAGGGTACAAGGGGGAGCTGAGCAGCAAAGTGCTTCCTCCAGCATCAACAGCCCATCCAGAAACAAGATTCCAGGCCCCAAGCCACCAGGCCACACAGAGTCTAGTCTAAATTTCATGCACTTTCCTCAAAGTGATGATGTAATTCATAACTTATCCAAAGTGGACGAAAATGAATGACTAAGTGACTTATTTAAACTCCTGCCAGTCATGCTATCTATCAGCTTTGTTCAGCCTCAGACGTGGCTTTCATCAGGGCTGGGAAGGGAGGATGAGGGTGCCACAATCTTGCTCTCATCGAATATGTGTCACACACTCGTCTGCTGAGCGCAGTTTTAGAAATAGCAGGGGAGCGTGGTTGTGCTCCCTCAGTATCGAGTAACAAACTTTGCATGCTTGGGATAGGGAAGGAAACAGCAAGGGAAAAGGGGAAATGAAAATAACTAGAGAAAAAAATCCCACATAAAAATAGGGAGAATGTTAGTAAAGTGGAGCTTATGATTCAGTTTTCTAACCGCAGCTTCAAGGTCCTGATTTCTGAACAGGATGTGACTTAATGCTCCTGTGGGGACCATCTACCCCCCAAAAAGAAAAAAAAAAAAGAATAAAGTCATCTCTTTACTACTTATGGAGAAAAGTATCAATTTCTGCTTTTTATGAAAAAGAGACAGATGGTCTTTTTTTGTGTATTTAGATCAGCAAACAGAGCAATCATGAAAGCCAAACTTCTGTTATCTCCCTGCGTGAGTGCATCCTTCTGAACCCTTCAAGTCTAATTTGATTTTGAAAAGTAAAAATCCCCATGCATGCTCAGCACATCCTTTTTATGGGTGTATTTAGAGTTACAACTAATTCCAAGCACAAAAATATGTCTCATCTCCTGTATTGTTATCCTGTTTCTGTCAGCCTGCAGACCCAGCAGGAGAGCTGGCCTCCTTCACTTTACCGATGCCACTGTTAATGACTGCAAATACAAAAGATCAAATGATGGCAACTGAAAGCATTATTGCCTGCCAGTTGAAGTGCCATCATGTGTGCATGCTATCACTGCAGTACCAGGTGATTGCTCTTCTGTAGGTTACTGCAACCTCAGCCTGCAAGCAGTTGCTTACCAAGCCTCTGTAGTGTGACCGTTAGCTGCTGTCTAGCAAGAACTGAAGCCCTGCACAGCCCCACCTCTGCAGCTCATGCAGTTGGAGTCCTGGTGGACAGCAAGTTCTCCACGGGACAGAATGTGCCCTTGTGGCCAAGAGAGCCAATGGGATCCTGGGGTGCATCAAGAAAGGTGTGTCCAGCAGGTCTAGGGAGGTTCTCCTCCCCCTCTACTCTGCCCTGCTGAGACCACACCTGGAATACTGCATCCAGTTTTGGGCTCCCCAGTTCAAGAGAGACAGAGACCTGCTGGAGAGAATCCAAGGGAGAGCCACAAGGCTGATTAGGGGACTTGAGCATCTCCCCTAAGAAGAGAGACTGGGATCCCTGGGGCTGTTTAGTCTTGAGAAGATTGAGAGGGGATCTCATCAATGTGTATAAATATCTGAGGGGTAGGTGTCAAGTGGAGGGGGCCAATCTCTTTTCAGTGGTGCACAGAAATAAGACAGGGAGCAATGGATGCAAACTTGAACACAGAAGGTTTTACCTCAACAAGAGGAGGAACTTATTTACAGTGAGGGTGACAGAGCACTGGAGCAGGCTGCCCAGAGAGGTTGTGGAGTCTTCTCTAGACACATTCAAAACTCACCCAGGTGCATTCCTGTGCAGACTACCCTAGGTGATCCTGCTTTGGCAGGGGTTTGGACTGGATTGTCTTTGGAGGTCTCTTCCAACCTCTAATGTTCTATGATTCTATGCAGGTGCTGCTTTGAGTATCAGGTTTGTTGCTACCTCCTGCCCTCTCTGCAGCATCTGGATAATGAGTGCCCAGGGAACAAAGTGGTTGAGAGTTGGACCACTACTGTATACTCAAGAGTTGACTTTCTGCTGTAAAACCTTCCTCAGACTGAAGGTGCTCCAGAATGATTTGTCTAGACAATAGCAAGTGCAACAAGAAATGAACCTCATGGATTTTGTCAATGGGAAGTGCCACATCCTGCACTTGACAAAGGTAACTTCAAGCATCAATACAGAAGGTCATCCAGCTGGAAAGCAGCTTTGCAGAGAAGGACCTGCAGAAGCTGGTGGGCAGGAATTTGAACATGAGCAAGTAATTATATTCACCCTTATGCCAACAAGACACCTGGCTGCATAAGGCAGATTATTGCCAGCAGGTTGAGGAAAGTGACCTTTCCTCTTAATTCACTGCTGGAAGTGACATCTCGAGCACTTTTTCCAATCTGAGTTCCACAGTACATAAGAAACATAGACATACTGGAGCAAGTCTAGCAAAGGGCCACAAAGACAGTTAAGGGATTGAACCATCCTCTGTACCAGGAATGGCTGAGAAAGCTGGGTCTGTTCAGCCTAGAAAAGAGCAAGGCTTAGGGGGATATTATCTATATGTATACATAATCTGAAGGGAGGCTGTAAAGAAAATGGAACTAGCCTCATCCCCGTGGTGCCCAGTGACAGGACAAGAGAGAATGGACACAAATTGAAACACAGGAAATTCTGTTTAAGCATAATGGGGCTTTTTGTTTGCTTGTTTTTTCTGTAAAGTTGATCAAGCACTGGAACAGAGTACTCAGAGAGGTTTTGGGGTCTGTCCCCACAGCTGTTTAAAACTGTTTTCCTGACCAATCTGCTGTAACTGACCCTATTTTACTATGGGGACTGGACTAGACAGTCTCTTGTCCAATCTCAGTGATTCTGTGACTCAGTGAAACCACACTTACACCATAATATTGCCATAGACATTAAAGCAAAGTGTAAAATACTGTGGTGTCCAGTGTACATGAAAGAACTAGAATTCTGAGTTTGAGCCTTACAGTACCAATGTGAGGCCTGGGAAAGCAGGGTGCTGCAAGTGGGATCCACTGCAGTAAACATATTGACATTCCCACACTCCCAACTACCACTTAGGTCCTGCCTGTCTGGCTGAAGAGAATTCTTCTGCAAACTGATTCGCTGCAAAGTAAAAGAAAAAACAGCAAGATTCACTGAATTAGGAAGAGCTAGCTAGAAGGATCATGGTGGTTAGGATGTTCCTTTGGTGCATCCGAGTTCTTGCAAAAAGGATGCACAATGCAGAAATGGTCTGGGAACAGTGGCTAGAACTGAAGCATGCCTTTCTCAGGTGTCTGTATTGCTGGGTTATTGGCTGTTGTTTGCACTCCTTTGGTTCCAGCTCTGTATAACCAAGTGGCTCAGCTCCAGTGAGAAGAGTACAGGCAAATCCTTTTCCTCAAAAGCCTGTGACTTTGGTTGGCAATCTTTCTGTGAAGCAGAGATGTACATTTGAACGCTGCCAGGATGAGGTGGGTATTAGGCCCAGATACAGCCCTCTCTGGGCAAGCGTTTTAGCTGCACAGGAGAGCAAGTCCTGTCCTCTAAAAGGAAAGCTGCAGCATCTGCTAGGGGAGTTGTTCCTTTTGTTGGGTGTCATCTATGCTGAGGATGCCAAAGGATGTCGTAGTAAAGCTAGGCCTGATAGCTGATTTGAGCTGAGGCATCTCAGAGGCAACAAGCCCTGCAGAGATAGCAGCAGCCTAAGTCATGTACTCCAGGTGCTTTGAAATGTGATGGACAAGCATGTCATGAGAGGTGGCACTGAGGATTGTAAACTTGGCCTGAAGACACTTGACTATTTCTTAGTCCTGTGTGAGGTGCATTGGTTCCTTGTTGACTTCATCCTGGTCAGCCTATCCAGGGTCACATTTCTGCATGCTGGTATGATTCCAGTAAATCACCATTTCTACCTTTCAAAACCACCCTAGGTGACTGCTTGAGTACCATATGTCTAAAGTCCTTCTTAGAGGCTCAGAAGGTGTCTTGTTATCTCTTTTCTTTCTTCCCTAGATGTGTACAGGCTCTGGTGATATAAGCCATCATGACAAGTAGTGTTTCATGTTACATTTGGAACTGGTAGGAGCAGATACCATTGTCCTATACATCTGGCAGACGTTCAGATGTCCCCATTCTGTTCCCAGGTATTTTGGTCTGTATCAGGAGCAAGTCCATCAAATTCTACCTACAGTGCCTTTTATCCTCTTTATTATTCCTCAGTTCTAACCCACAAGACATTTCAAACATTAGAAATGGTTCAGTGCATAATGGCTTTCAAAAACACGCTGTATCTCTGTCTAAATGAGAAAAATAAATATCTAGGGAGCTTTTGCACATGTCAACAGTACTCAGTGAAGCAATATGTGTAGGCAGCACTGGAAACAGTGACAAAGTGAGTATCTGTGCATAACTTGGTAATAATATCATCACCGTCTAGACAACTCAACAATTAGCATCCAGACATACCGAAGCCTTCTTTAAGGAGTCTCCAACAATAAAAAAATATGCCTCCATGGGGAAGAAAGCCACAGCTCTCTCTGCTACCTTGCACATGCACATTTAAGCTTAATTTTGTTTAAAAGGTTGCTTTCTAAGATGAACTGCTTTTCTCAAGGCCACTGCTGAGTGCATGCTTGCAAAAACTACAATTCATGGAGATCTTCCTCTTTAAACATCTGTTCTAATGTTCTCCACGTAGAGCAGTTGCTACACAAAACTCTGTTTGATATGTTCCATGCACTTCTTGGGTGCCTGTCCTTTTTTATTTACTTTGGAAAATGTTATCTTCAAAATTGTACTAGTATTGTGGAAAACTCAGGAAAATTCAAGACTTTCTGCCCAAGGTTATAACTTCCAGTGAGATACCTGTAAAAGCTTTAGCCCAAGACTTCTCTTCTGGAACGCACAGGCTCAAGTCTGGTCTCACTTCCTGATATTTATCTGTCCATCAAAGACAGCTGTTTTAGGCTGGGATAAGCCAAAGGCAAAGGCAAACTGATGCCCTCAGATATTGTTGACATGGGAGTTTGTCACTCTGTCCCAGAAAGGTGCAGGCAGAAATGACACAAGGTGCTTCTCATTCAGAGGATCAACATATAGAGGGAGGCAGAACACTCTGTAAACCCTCTGGTTATTCTAACTGAATGCAAGGCTTATCTCTTCCTACCTGTCATGACTTGGCCTCACTAAGGGCGATGAGGGTTGCAGCCTTTGGGAGCCTTTGTCAATAAGCTCCTGTCCTGATTGTGAACACCATGAAATCTCCTGGAGGGGTTGGGGCTAGATACCATAGCTGTTGTGTGAAAACACTTATGCTGCCTAGGAATGCAGTGAGGACTCCCTGTTTCACATTTAAAGTGGTGAATATCTGTGTGTGTGTGTGTGATTGTTAATGACATCAGCAGCACCTTCATTGCAGCAACTGGTAATGATGATGGCTAAGGCATGTATTTTTCAGTGGTCAAATGCCAAGACAAACAGGAATGATTTAAGTCATCACTATCCATCCCATGTAAGCTGAACTATGTTGGGAAACAGAGCCCTGGGGGGCCATTAGCCCCTTGGTGGATTGCAGGCCAGTTGTGGAGTTGACTTTTAATTCTTTCTTGCTTTGAGGACCATCTCCAAAGCCACGAGTGCTTAAATCATGAATCATACTCTGCTGCTGCTGCTCTGAGTGCGTCTGATGGCTTCACAGCTCCATTTCCCAGTGAGCCATATGAGCAACACCCCAGAGATGTAGAAAGGTCATCAGAACATGACAGGCGAATAACCAAAAAAATTTCTGTTCAGTATTTCCCACAATGACATAAAATAGGAGCAGACTGAAATGTTTCAAACCAAAGTGGTAGCTTGCTCTGCAGTTTTTGGAAGTTAGAGAAACCAAGTGCCACATTTTTCAAATCTATTTGTTCTTAGCACTGTCAATGTCTCCAAGATAGACAAGGCTTAAAAAAAATATCTGTATCTTTTCCTTGCACAGTTCAGCCTGACTGCAACATCCAGGAAAATGCTATACTCATTAAATCAGGAGGGTCAATAGTTGAGCTAAGTATGTCTAAGGTTTGCTTATGACTAGGAGAAAAACCATGCAAGTGAAACTCCCACCCTGAGTTCTGTAGCTGACATGGACATTTTGTTGAAATGTCTGTCCACACCCAGTGGTGAGGAAAAAACCATGGTCAGTATTTCAAAGGTTCAGACTCGGGAGGGGATGGGACTCACCAGCACTTGCTGTGCTCCAGCCTGAAGCCAAGTTTAGACATGAGCAGCTGAATATAGTCCAGTAAAAGACTTCTTATTCCCCTTGCCTCCATATCTCAACCCTCTTAGGATCAGCTAATCAATGACAGGCTTGGATAGTCAGTAAGGTAACTGCACGTTTATATGTGTGTGTGCATGTCTATAGGGAAAATGTTCTCCTGACCACATATGGTCAGCTGATTATTTTCAATTAAGAAAACACAGAAGAGAGTCTTCTTCAGTTCCCCTAAATAGTCAGGATTTTGTTGTTGCTGCCCAGGAAGCCACAGGCCATACATTTCTGCAGGTACCTCAATTACAATGCAGGCTGAACACAAGCCATACTAACAAGCACCCATGGATCCCTGGAGAAAGCTAGCAAGTGCAGGACATCTAGGGTATTTACACTGAGTATCAGCAATCCTTTTCCCTGCCCTTGCCTCATGGCTCATCACCTGGTGACTTTGACCTTTTTTTATCTGTACTCATTTCCCTTAAGGGAGCAGGTCAAGCCATGGAAGCAGAGTCTGAAACCATCATGACAGTACAGATGTCCACTTATCTTGCTGAATCTCAGCATGAGGCTGCTACAAAGAGTGGTGTTCCCCCCTGCTAACATTCACCCAACCCTTTCTGCTTTCACATTCAGTGAGCCGTTCTGTGGGGGGAGAGGAAGAGTGGATTGTGACTGTCATGACAGGTGGCTGCTCCGCATATACCTCCAAGTTGCCTTTTCCAGACCAAGTGCCTTGTTTGCTTAGCCACTGCGGGTTTTTTTTTTCAGAAGATGTCCTCTGGTATTCTGTAAGATATTTCTGTCATGACACTTGCCTCGAGAGATGCAGTTTTCTTTGTGGGAATGCACACAGAATGGGAAACATTTTGCCTGAGTTGTTTTCACTGTGGTTTGCTGAGGCTTTAACATGTACGTCAATTCTGACAACACGTTGTTCTCTCTCTTCCTCATTTGATGTCAGAAATGTCATCCTGCAACATCTAACGCAGCAATTGTCTTACAAAAGCTCCTTTCCCCTCTTGATTTGGATGGTGGTGTCCTGTACCTCATTTTGCTCCCCAGACTGGTATTTCTTTCCTAGCTACCTTCAAAAGCCTCCTTGAGTGGCATGGCTGGATGTTCTCCTACAAATCAGCTCAGAACTCACTCCTGAAATGAAGTCTGTGTGACACTTGACCGTCACTGTGTTCAGTGTTCCTCTGGAAATGAAGGCTTTACTGATCAAGTATTAACAATGCAACCTGTGCTCCTGATTAACCTGATGAACTTCATCTACCTGAAGCTGAATTTCTCAGGTGGCAAGATAATCCTTCCCCTCAAGCAAGTGCATAAGACTTAGGACTCCAGTTCATCCAGTGGCTCTGGGGTTTTCTGTGATATATGGGGAAAAGAAGGGAGATTTCCAAATGCAGTTTGTCCTATTCTAGGTTTTAGAGAGTGTGAAAGTGGAAGCAAAAAGCAGGGAAATGACCTGTCTAATTGGGGCAGCAGGTAAGAAAAGCCCTCTGTGTTAGTACTGCCCTTTGGATGTCAGAGCAGTACCAAAATGCTTTCCTTGGTGTCAAGAGAAGCACATATGTCTTGACCACTGATCTGAAGTCTTTTTAAGAGAAATATTCTAGTCTGGAAAATTATTATACTGCTTCACAGACTTATTTATGAAATCAGCACATCACCACATAGGACATTATGTCATCTCTGCACTCCTTCACACTTTCCCCCTGGACCATTTTGGGTACACATTGGACAGTGCAGAATCGTCTGAGGAGACCAAAGGAGGGCAAGGAGACAGGGAAGAGAACTATTTCCCAAATCAGAATTAAAATGGTGACCCTGTCTCAGGCAAGCTACTGGTGTGAATAAGGATGGAGACCCTTGGATTTAGTCTCTTTCTGACTCCTGGGTGACGTGCAACCAACTGTTGCATTCACAGTCTTTGGGGAATGCAGTACACACTTTAATTCATGATCGGCTGCTTCTCTGGGACATCCGGTGGAAAGAAGGGAGAGGATCAGTGAAGCAACTCCCAGACCAAGCTTTCAAACAATCAAAGCATGAAGACTTCCTTGAGAAGCTCCTCATTAGAGAACTACTTGAAATGCAGATTCTGCATGTAATGCAGCTTGCAAAAAACAAAACAAACCAAACAAAAAACAACAAAAAAAGCAAAACCCAAGCAACCCACATAACTGACTCATATTCCTTTAAGAGGGGTTTCCTACCAAATCCCTTGTGAGCCCAGTTGCTGAAGGCAGCAGATTCCAGCAAAACTTCTTTCACCAATGGATACAATTCATTTCATTAAAAAAAAAAAAAGAAAAAGAGAAAAAATAACACTGGCTGTCCTAACTGTGTAGGTGGGTGAGAAAATGTTAACAGCTGCACTCATGAATCTCCACTGGAGGAGCAAGCTGCCAAAAATACTTGTACTGTGAACAACTGTTCTAAATTTGGTTACCTGCTTTATATTACTCAGTAGCAAGGATCTCTTCTTGCTCTTATCCTATTAGATATGTAAAGCAGAAACACTACCCCCTTTCTGTCAAAGACAGACGATTCCACAAGCTGTCATCAGGAACCCAGGGAATGGCAGTGCTTGCTACGTAGTCAAGAGTTTGCAGCTTTTTTGACAAATGTGGAGGAAGTAACTCATTTGGCATGGGAGTAAGCTCTGATGAGAGCCTTGTGGGAGAGCTGAGCTGGCCCTGCTGCCCAGAAAAGAGAGGTGCCAGGCTGAGGCACTCTGTCCTGCCTGAGACTGGAGCCCCAGAAGAGATATTGGGCTGCCATCTCCCATAGCAGAGCCCATACTGCCAGGTGAATGCAGAGACCTCCATTCTGATACTTGTGCCCTTGTGTGACAAATCTAGCACAGTCAAATGCACCTCTCTGGGCTGAGCTGAAGGTCTAGTGCCAGCATAAGAACGGTTTGTCTTCTTGTTGATGGAGGAGGACACTTGTCCCTTATCTCCCCTGGACGGTGGCAAGCTACCCTCCCATTCATTATACAGAGCACTTCCATTTTGGTGCTGCCCAGTGCCCTGTGGTTGGTAATCAGGACTTCTGTAGCTGGGTGTTAGCTCACTACAGCAGAGACAGTCTAGTGTGGGGGCATTTGCATAGTGCTTGATACACTGTCTCCTCATACTTGACAAAGAATCCTTTCATACCACCCCCATGCCATTATGTAGCACTACCAGTACTAAGGGATTGATGAGTATACTGTGAAACATAACTTTTTCGCTCTTTGGAAAAAAACCCAACAGTAACTGCTTTTGCTTGTGAACCATATCTTTGGCCTATTTTTTCTTCTTCTTCTTTTTCTTTCTTTCTTTTCTTTTTTTTTTTTTTTTAATGTAGCCTGCAATTTTCTGGATGAAATGCTTTACTCTCAATTAACTGTAGGTGCAATTTAATGAGTAGGCCAAATGGTGATAGTTAAGCACATAACTAACATCTGGAATGTGCAGGATCACTGACTTACTTAAGACCCCTTAATTAAAATGAGGTCATTCAGTCCTCCCTTCTCTCTTCATGCAGATGATGTATGTTTAATACTGAGCACTTGCTGATATGTGATTAGGACCACATAAGCTGTCTATTAAGTACCAGGGAAATTGTGGCTTTGATGTGTCAGGTACCTAATGAAGATTAAATTCAAGCTAGGGAGCGATATCATGTCAGAGTGCAGAAGCTTTCTTCAAGCTTTGCTCAGTCTTTCATATAAAGCTCATTGCTTCAACAAAAACTCATGTCAGTAAACTGTCTAGGACAGCTTCAGGAGGTGCCTATTTAAGGAGCACCAACACATTATTCAGATACTGGGGACTGCAGTGACTGTTTGCAGGATGCCTTGAGCATGTCTTACCCCTTGGCAACACTACTGGGGGAATACCCTATCATTGGCACATTTCTCAAATGAAATCTAGTACTGTTTTTCCAAAGTCAGAGAATCACAGAATTAACCAGGTTGGAGAAGACCTCTGAGATCATCAAGTCCAACCTATCACCCAACACCATCTAATCAACTAAACCACGGCACTAAGTGCCTCATCCAGTCTTATTTTAAACACTACCAGGGACGGTGACTCCATCACCTACCTGGACAGTCCATTCCATTGGGCAGTCACTCTTTCTGTGAAGAATTTCTTCCCCACATCCAGCCTAAACCTCCCCTTCTGCAGCTTGAGACTCTGTCCTCTCATTCTGTCACTGGTTGCCTGGGAGAGGAGACCAACCCCCGCCTGGCTACAACCTCCCTTCAGATAGTTGTAGAGAGCAACACTCTTGGCCAGTGATTGTCCTAATTAGAGTTCAGCTTGGAAATCACTGAGTTTTTGCATCTGACTACTATCTCTTTTGCAGAAATAACATTTGTCCTATGTCTGGATTAAAGTTGTGTGAGCAGGAACTGACCTCGCCTACCTAGCTAACTGCCTGGAAGGGAGATGTGTGCCCTGAACTTGTCATCCAGGCTCACTCTGTTGCCAGTCAGGAGAAATAAGCAGGGGCAATATGGTAATATCCAGACATCTGGCTCAGGTTGGGGTAAATTGTCCCCTGGAGAATCTTTCCCTCTCACTCCCCATGAGGGAACCTGGACTGTACACATAGCTTTGAACATTGCGTCAGATATCATCTGAAATGCTAGGAACTGATGTATGCTGCAAATAGCTGCAGCTTGGCAGGATATAGAGACCTTCCTACCAGGGCAGCCTGACCATTCCATCTGGTGAGGGGGCAGGTGGGCTTGTCAAGGCTCCTGCCTCAGGCTGATAGTGCTGACCAGGATGCTATGCCTCTGGTCTTAGAGCAGGAGGCAACGAATCTTGTAGTATCTCCATGAGACCAGTCATATTTTGGTTAGGGCTTCATGTCTATTAATCACTTGTGGCAGTGTATGTATCACATGTCTGTGTGTCTGTGTGCAAGGAGGGACAAGAATGAAATTTGGGTATTGCTTAGTACTATAAAATTACCATGTGGTTATTAGAAAATGCTCATGTTGCAAAACTCTCAGTCTTATGCTGACTTATCAGCCAACACAGTGACAGTATTAGTCTGATAGCCAAGCTGCTTCTGATCTCATCAACACCCATGTGCATCAGGAAATAACTTCTCTGACGTCAGCAGGTTTGTGCCATACCGATGCTGGAGTTGATAAAAGCCATACAACACACACCAAAAAAAAAAAAACCAACCCAGTGAGATTAGTGCAGGACCTACAGCATTGCAAATTAGACCAATGGCTACATCTCTGTGGTATAAACTGTGCCAGAGTGCAGTGGTTTGGCTTTGGGTCTGCAGATGCTTGATCCTCATCTGTGTCTAAACTGCACTTAGTTCACCTTGGGGACTGGAGAAATAATAGTTCTGTTGAATTTACCCCTCCCTGCCTTCTGAACCTCAGCCTTGAGGCTAATCTCTTTACACTCATGTACTTCTGAGCTGAGAGAGGTGTTCTAGCACACAGGTATGCCACTCATCTTTTCTATCCCTGGATACATCTCAGAAAACAGAAAGTGTCCAGATATAAAATGTTCATGTCTTCAGATGGGGTCAGACTCCTATCCACTTCCAGAGACATCTTTTGACTCACTTTGCCCAGCAGTCTTGGTTATAGTCTGGCATGCAGGAGCCAAATGCAACCCTCAGATATGTATGGGGAAACCTTGCATTATGAATGTGTGTGTAAGGAAGCAGACAGATTGTCACGTTTCTAGTCCAGTACCTGTGAGGGAATGACTAGCAAGAGGGTAAGCTCACATATGGACATATATGGTCAAGAATGATCCTGCAAATTACAGGACAGGAGGAGAATCACCCTGTTGAGGGAATGTCTGTACCCTGCACTTGAATTTGGAGATGGCTAGGGAGGTACAGGCAGGGTGTGGGAAGTATTTGTCAACGGGCTGAATTTCTTTCATGCTCACACTGGCTCTTAAACATGAGGAGACTTCTCCTAAGATCATATTGGAGGATTTCAGATAATTTTGTGAGTGCATAAAGTACCCAGTATTCCTACCAGGGGTCAGGCTGCCAAACTTTGTTAATAAAAGCCATGGATGCTGTGACAAGTAGCAAAACAAAACAAAACAAAACAAAACAAAACAGTTTTTCTATGCTGCTTTGTTGCCTGCCCCTCTCTCCTTTTCTCTCCCAGGAGAACATTAGGAACTGCAGGAACTGCTAATTCATCATCCTTAGGAGAACAGCAGATACAAGCCAGAATTGCCTTTGCTAACTTTAGAAATGCTTTTCTTCCAGTCAAGAGAAAGTACTTTGGTCTGCAAATATCCAGCATGCAAAAGCTTTGGTCTTCTTAGCCCATCACTATGTCAAGATTCTTCAAGAAAGTCATGTTCCCATTATCTATACAAACTAGATTAGATGGGGGGATGAAAAGGGCTTGAAAAGGTAAAGACAGATGTACATTTAGTTTCTTAAATGTCAGAATGAGGCAGCTTCTGTCTTCTGTCATGATACTGAAGAAAAATGTGTTGTTACTCCAGTCACTTAACTTGTTATGTCCACAAGGCAGGCATCATCTGCCTTGGTCTTTTAAGTAGTCCTTAACTCCAGAGGAAAGAAGAATTAAATGAATGAAAAAAAAAGTTAAATATTTATTTATTTATTTTCTGGTAAAAGATTTTGTTGGAGGGAGTACTTATCTGGCCAGCTTCATTACTTGTGCAGGTTGAGAAATGCTAATGCTCCTTTGGTAATGAAGGGACTTGGAGAGGGAAGTAAGAAATATAAATGTAAAAAAAAAACCCTAATAATGGGAAAAAATTACAGATTTTATTTTCATTCAAGCACAAAAATCCACAACTGAAAATGTGTTTCCACCTCAGCAACCCTTTTATGGGATCTTGGATGCTTAGGGATGTTTGTGTAATTGCTTCTTGTAAATGATCTTCTACTCTGCAACACTTTACAGTAAGCCACTTTCCTTTGCCATCTGTTATCCAGTTATTTTAACTGGGTTTCCAGTTATTTGTATCAGTCATTTACAAGAATCTTTTTAACCTCCATAAAATGAAATAATTGACGCCTATCTTCTGACTTCTCTAGCATGGGGTTGATATATGCCTTAAAAATGAGGGACTGACTGAGGGTTAAAATTCAGTGCATGATAAAGAGTACTAATTTGCAAATCAGCAGTAAGGAACCTAGCATTGCCAAAGTTCTTCTTTCTGAAAGCTCTGAGCATACACTTTTAATTGAAGAAAGTAGTTTGTGGGACCTGCAGATGAGGTTTTATTGTGATTTGTCAAGCACAGAAATGTTTCATGCCTTTCCAGGAAGCTGGGTACAGTGAAAGAGAAGTTTCTGAAGACTTGGAGGCGAAGAGTTAAGGTATTCTGCACCCGGTGAGCTTACCTGCAGACTCTGTCCTAGTGCAGCAGGATCTGCTGGAGGGTTTCTTTGGGGTCACATGTAGGCAGCAGCATACAACTTCACAGCAGATAGTCCTTTTCAGAGTGGCTGAAAGAAGACAGCATTTTTCTCCACCTCCCTTTCCTGTTATATACCACAACATAAAGCTCTCTGCTCCTCCTGCCTTTCCCCTCATATCAGTGACATTTGTGGCTAAAAAAATGACTAGCACATGAAAGTGCTTGCTATAACACACACATATATTGACCAACTTACTTAAGTGGTGCCAGAAACAGGACTCTGCCAATCTGCAGTATAAGAAGCGTCATAAGAAGCTGCAGACTTTGGTGCAACAGGGGGAACTGCAAATGTTACCACCGTTGGAATAGTTGATCCTCCTCTGAAGAACCATAACCCTGGAGCTGCTGTACTGCAGATTCCCCTGGGAAGAAATCCTCAGCACAGTCATGCTGTGCTGCACAGCACAGGGTCAGGAGAGAGCTGGTCAGAGAGCCTGGCTGCCTTCCCAGTGGGAAATGAAAAACACTAACAAGCCACAGTCAGGTACGCTATAGCTGCTGTGACAGGCTACAGGGAGGACATTTCTCATGGTCTGTGGCATGTCTCCTCTCCCAGGCCATCCCTGGCATCTCAAAGCAGGCATGCAACCAACATGCTTTGTGCCCTGTGAGCTCACTCTCTGCTTTCTCTGTCATCACAGTATCACAGTATATCAGAAGCTGGAAGGGACCTCAAGAAATCATCAGGTCCAACTCCCCTGCCAAACTAGGATCACTTAGGGTAGTCTGCACAGGAATGCATCCAGGTGGGTTTTGAAAGTCTCCAGAGAAGGAGACTCCACAACCCCCCTGGGCAGCTTGTTCCAGTGCTCTGTCACCCTCACTGTAAAGAAGTTTCTCCTCATGTTGAGGTGAAATCTGCTATGTTCAAGTTTGAACCCATTGTTCCTTGTCTTATCACTGCACACCACCAAAAAGAGCCTGGTCCCCTCCACTTGACACCCACCCCTCGAATATTTATACACATTGATGAGATCCCCTCTCAGTCTTCTCTTCTCAAGACTAAACAGCCCCAGGGCTCTCAGTCTCTCTTCACAGGGGAGATGCTCAAGTCCCCTAATCATCCTCGTGGCTCTCCATTGAATTCTCTCCAGCAGGTCTCTGTCTTTCTCGAACTGGGGAGCTCAAAACTGGATGCAGTATTCCAGGCGTGGTCTCACCAGGGCAGAGTAGAATGTCTTCCCCTTTGAGCATGGATGTAGGGGAATCCTCTCCTCTTCTCTGTCATGTATGGGGAGTAGCTCTTGTTGAGGAGGAACAAGGGCTGCACTCATTCATGATTTCAGGGATAGCAAAGGAAGGCAAGCTTGTCTTGCCATGCCTGAAGTGCACTGGCACAGTGTGAGCTTGCTTGTTCATGGGAAAGTGGGAATGTTAATGGATTTGCTTTCTGCTCAGGAGAGACAGTGGGAAGTTAAAAAGGCCAGTAGCTGGGAGAGAAAGAAATTCAGTGCAATTGGGGTGGCAAGTAAAGCAAAGTTAAAAAAAGCAACATGAAGACAGCTAGAAAAGGGAAAGACTACAGAGAAAAAAAGGATCATCTATTAAGATATTAAATACCATGCCTATGCTGTGTCTTGGGTATGGGCTATATGGAGCGGGTGCTTCATCCCACATTCTTACATCAGGGTTCCTTTGAGCTAGGAAAACACATTCCTTTCTTTTTACATTCCTTTCTTTTTACATTGTTTAACACTGTTAAAAGTATGGATTGCAATTACAGGCGGTAAAGGCATTCACAAACTAGGTCTTGCCCGGCAGGCTTTTGGGAGGCCAAGCCCTGCAGCAGGGGCACCCCATGCCTCAGCTGGACCTCTCCATGGCTAGCAGCAACTGTAGCTGTCAGGACCCACTATTCCCCTGGAAATAGCCAAGCAAACATGGCTGTCCCTGGGAAGAGAAGGCATTTGTGCACAGTTGTATTGTACCTCAGCCAGAGAGGGGATGGAGCTGGTATCAAAATCCCATGGACAAAGAAGAAAATCACATTCCAAATGCTCTGAGTTTCCTGAGAATCTGTAAAAGAGTAATCTTCAGTGTAAAAGCAGAGTAGTCAGTACCATTTGTTTTGTTTTGCTTTTACCAAGCTGATATTTATCAGAGTATTTTGAGAGTCTCTGACAGTAATAAAACATTTTAAAAGTGAGTGGCCCAGTGGCAAAATGCAGCATCCTTGAGATGCCCTTACAGGAATGCCTCTTCCCCTAGGGACACCATCTTGTTCATGTACACACTTCAACAGCAAACTGAATATTTGGTGGATGAACTTCCAGATGCCTGAAGTCACTGAGAGGTTTGCTATAGACATCAGTGGAGTTAGAGTTTCACTCAGTAACTGGTGGCAGACATCGTGAAATATTTTCTAACTGCATTTTCTTGTTAAACATTACCGACTTTTCTCCATCTATGCATGGCTCCTCTCTTCTCTCCCCCAGTCCATCACATCTGAGCTCCATCCTGCAGCCTTCACGCCAGAGCAGGGTAACCCTCCCCCTTCCCATGGTGCTGAGTCAGCATTTAACAGGGACATTGTTGGCCTTTCATGTGCGTTATGCAGATTATTTTACTATGAGAATTCATAACTTGGGAAGAGCATATGGTTCTGATTCAAACTGGAGCCTGCATTTGATCCTGATATAAACAGACCAGCTTTGGACTCTCAGACTCCCACCATTTGGCAAATTGCAAAAACTTTAGATCCATTCCAGCTCTCCTGGAATTGTATGGGAGGTTTACTGTTGAGTTCAATAGTAGCAAGATCTAATGAAATGGAATATTAGGGAAACCAATATATCCCTGCAATCCTTCAAATTTAACTGTTCAGTTGCACAAAGTCACAGAGGCAAATAGAAATAGTTGAGTAGAAAAAGCACCAAAAGCTTGGAAGGGGAGAGGCAATGGACCGTAGAGACAAAGCACTGAAAAGTAAGAAAGAAAATTAGCAAGGGAGAAATATGAGTGAAGAGAGGAACATAGGCAGATGATATATTAACAATAAATTAAAAAAAAAAGAGAAAATAAAGAAAAAAATAAGAGAAAAGCAGAAGCCAGAGATAAGAACTACTGAACTTTTTTTGTGTGTGTTTGGGTTTGGGGTTTTTTTTTGGTGGAGGTGGAGAGAGAAAAGGAGTAAGGCAGCAAGACAAATGTTAAACACATATTTATGTACAAGTAGTGCACTGATAGGCCTAGAGTTAAGCATGTACTTAGATGCCTTGCAAAGTTGTGACAAAATATAAATGCACAGAGAAGGGAGAAGGTCAGAAGGGAAAGAATGCAATTCAGCAGTGTCTATAAGAAAGCAGACACAGGAATAAAGACATCTCTTCCATCCCTCTGGGAGGGGGATCAATGGAAGAGGAAAGGTTTTTAACATAACCATCATAAGGAAAGTTCTGCTTTCTTTATAGGTATCCAGACCCCCAAGATTTACTTGAATCTACATCCCAAGAGCAAATAATCTTGGGTAGATGGGTTTTGCTGAAATAAGAATTGTTCTTAGATTGGTTTTGCCTTAAGACCGATAAAGCAAACAAATGCCTTCTGCATATTTCCTTCTTGGTGTGGGGTTGCTGGCTCTTGCTAACCGTATCAATCAGAACTAAGGCCAACCTCTAGCAGAAAAGTCCCTGGTGTTTCTTTCTGTGCCCACAGGCAGGTTCTGGTGATGCCTACCTGCTGGAGTTGCATGGCAGATTGGAAGAGGCAAGATGGTAGCTGGCTCTGGCTCCTTTTCTTATGTGGGTTAATGGGAAGTGGGTAGACTTTGACTGAGACCAAACAGATTTGCAAGCTGCGTGGATTTTCTAATTACAAATGCTCTCATGAATTTCATAACCCATTGTCTCTGTTGAGAACTGCTGCAAACTTGAACATAGAAGATTTCACCTCAACATGAGGAGAAACTTCTTTACAGTGAGGGTGAGAGAGCACTGGAACAGGCTGCCCAGGGGGGTTGTGGAGTCTATTTCTCTGGAGATTTTCAAAACCCACCTGGATGTATTCCTGTGCAGACTACCCTAAGTGATCCTGCTCTGGCAGGGGGGTTGGACCTGATGATCTCTTGAAGTCCCTTCCAACCTCTGATGTACTGTGAGATGTGATACAACTGTGCCTTTTCTGCACCTCTCTCATAAGAAAAGTGTAGAAAACATAAATTAATTCCTTTTTCATTTTAAAGAAAACTCAGACACAGTACATGTTTCCCACCTTTATCAGTATCTGAGTCATATTTGGTACTGTATTCTGGAAAAACCTTACCAAAGTATACCATAAATTAAGCAAAACCAAATTGTAAGAACCTGGGAACTGCAGGGTACAACCTCCACTGTGCTATTCTACCAAAAAAAAAAAAAAAATTACAGCTTCCCAGTAGTAATATGAATGTTGTTCTTAATAGCTGCTTGAAATTTCCACATAGTCATAAAATTCTTTAAAAAAAAGACTCGTTAGAAACACTGCGGAAATGGATTTAAAACAAAACAATTTTTCTCCACACCTCTGGGCTGACATTTCTTGGCAGCTAAAATTTCATGCACTCTCAGAGGAGTTAACAGAAAACTAACTCTTTGTGTGTTCAAAGAGCAAATCTTTATTTCACTGAGACTGTTGCAGTAAAGAATATCTCCGTTGCCTTGGAGATGAGGGTAGAGCCACTGCCTCATCCAACTAATTTGCCTGGCAATTATGAGCCAGGAATCATTAACATTTTAAGTGAGGTCATCTTTCTCTGATAAAACAAACAATCAAGCAAACAAACAAACAACCCCCTTCTCCCAAAGTGAACTCACACTATTCTCTGGAAAACTGACTTCATGTTTTTTCTAATGCTGCCCCTCATGGCTAGAAGAAGGTCTTTGTAAACACTCTGGATGTTTCCTCATTACTTTAACTTCTGTCATCAAAATTCTCCTTGACCATGATACTTCCAGAAAATTTGTCACAGGTTAGACTGATTCTGTGGCTTAAGATCCTGAGCTGCACTCTTTGTTATTGCATTCCCCATCTCACTGTTATCCATGTGCTGTGTCTACTTCACAGGTAGACTGAAGCATCTCAGGTCAGGATTTTTTATTTTACTTTTTTTCCTGTAACTTCTGGTTGCTACATCCATGTGGGTGTCTAATCAGAATGATCCTGCTTGCCTTGAAAAGTTACAGTCAGTTTTCTACACACTGTTGATACAGCATCACACCAGTAACTCAAATCCTAAGGGCAAAACTTAGCAATTGCTCAGGATGTGTGATAGGAGGAAAAAGTCCACCACCACCAAAACGGACTTAGTGTGTTTATAGTGGTGTAGTTTCTATGTTACCAATCCTAGCAGAAATACTGGAGCACAGACTTCCGTGGTGTCATAAAGCATGACCCTGGCATTGCCTGTTGGTTCCTGCCAGCAGGAAAGAGCTCTTACTCCCACTGTTGGTAAAAAGGGAAAAATACTATTCCAGAGAGCTGTGTTGATGCAGTTCTTGTCATTAGCACTGGTGTATTTCAACTCTGGTGGCTGAGGGATCCTGAGGAGGACTCAAAAAGAACAGAACTCTTGCTCTGGTTTCCAAACAGTCTGGTCATGGATTGTCTTTCTCTTCCATGAAGACTTCAGCACAAGAGATGACACAGATTCAAAGAAAAAAATGCAAGACAGAACCCTGCAGAGGAGCAGAGCAAAGATAAGATTGTCTTTTAAAGACAACTGAAGCAGTGGTGCTGGCAAAACAGAGTGATCACGTTCTTTTTTGAGCTTGAGGAAGGTGCTGTTTGGTGGCTGGTGAACCAGAGAAAGCACAGTCATACCATCAAACCTGACCTCATCCTGGAGGTCATCTCTAACCACATGGAAGACAAGAAGGTTACCAGGAGTAGCCAACATGGATTTACCAAGGGGAGATCCTGTCTAACTAATCCAATAGCCTTCTATGAAGTTACGACCAAGTGAGTAGATGAGGGAAGAGCAGTGGATGTCATACATCTTGACATCAGTACAGCTTTTGATACTGTCTCCCATAACATCCTCATAGAAAAGCTGAGGACATGTGGCATAGATGGCTGGTCCATGAGGTGGACTGAAAACTGGATCCACAACAGAGTTCAGAGGGTTGTCTTCAGTGGCACAGAGTCAACTTGGAGGCCTGTGGCCAGTGGTGTCCCCCAGGGATCGGTACTGGGTCCAGTTTTGTTCAATATCTTTATCAACGACCTGGCTGAGGGCATTGAGAGTACACTCAGCAAGTTCACTGATGATACAAACCTGGGGGGTTGGCTGACACCTGTCAGGCTGTGCAGCCATCCAACGTGACCTGGACAGGCTGAGAGCTGGATGCAGGCAAACCTCATGAAGGTTAATAAGGACAAGTGCAGGGTCCTACATCTGGGGAGGAATAACACCAGGAACCAGGACAGGTTAGGGGCTGCCCTGCTGGAAAGCAGCTCCACAGAGAAAGACCTTGAAGTGCTGGTGGACAGCAAGTTCTCCATGGGACAGAATGTGCCCTTGTAGACAAGAGAGCAAATGGGATCCTGGGATGTATCAAGAAAGGTGTGTCCAGCAGGTTGAGGGAAGTTCTTCTACCTCTCTACTCTGCCCTGCTGAGACCACACCTGGAATACTGCATCCAGTTTTGGGCTCCCCAGTTCAAGAGAGACAGAGACCTGCTGGAGAGAATCCAACAGAGAGCCACAAGGATGATTAGGGGACTTGAGTATCTCCCCTGTGAAGAGAGACTGAGATCCCTGGGGCAGTTTAGTCTTGAGAAGAGAAGACTGAGAGATGTGTATAAATATGTATAAACATCTGAGGTGTGGGTGTCAGGAGGAGGGGGCCAGGCTCTTTTTGGTGGTTCGCATTGATAAGACAAGGAACAATGGGTTCAAGCTTGAACATAGATTTCACCTCAACATGAGAAACTTCTTTACAGTGAGGGTGATGGAGTACTAGAACAGGCTGCCCAGGGGGTTTGTGGAGTTTCCTTCTCTGAAGAATTTCAAAACCCACCTGCATACATTCCTGTGTGGACTACCCTAAGTGATCCTGCTTTTGGTAGGGGAGTTGGACCTGATGATTTCTTGAGGTCCCTTCCAACCTCTGATATATTGATGATATGTTGACTTCTGTACATTTCCATCAGGCACCTAGGAGAGGGAGTTAGAGCTGTGATTGCCCATGATCCTGGAAAGAGTCACTGTCTTATCTTGACATGCTTGTACATCGTTGCCAAGGCTGAGACCTGGCTCCCATTCGGGCACCACACAGAGGCATCGTACTGAGTCCCTCTCTAGGTACATATCCCTCCTGTGTGCTGGTCCATCAAATGCATGAATACTCCTGTGGAGATTTCATCATAGAATCATAGAATTGTTTTGGTTGGAAGAGACCTTTATGATCATGGAGTCCAACCATTACCTAAGTCTGCCAGGTTCACCACTAAACCACATCCCTTAGCACCACAGCTATGTGTCTTTTAAATATCTCCAGGCATGGTGATTCAACCACTTTCCTGGGGAGGCTGGAACAATCCAGTTCCAGTCTAAACCCTATCTAGTGCAACTTGAGACTATTTCCACTTGTCCTATCACTTGTTACTAGGGAGAAGAAACAAACACCCACCTTGCTACAACATCCCCTCAGGTAGCTCTGATCGTGATTTTATTGATAATCTAGATCTGGCCAGTTTTCAACCTAGATACCTCAGGTAAGCCCCTAAGCCAGAGGTCTCACAAGTGCAAGTGCTTCGGATGGGAGTGTATGTTTGGGATTCCAGTCTGCTGGGTACACATCTAGACAGCTTATTTATGAGCAAGATGCATACCTATGTGAATGTCCAGCAAAATCATTTTAACACTGAGAAATCTAAAAAGAGAGGGAAATGGTAGTCAGGTTGCATGCATTGAAACAGAGGAGGCTTGACCTTGAGAGACAGGTACAGTGAGCATGAAAATATTTTTTTCACATGACAGAAAAAACTTCTGAAAGAGGAGGCAAGTACAGGGACCTTATTATGGTAGAGTTAAGGCAATATGCTAGGAGGTAGGAGATGGAAGGTAGAGTTCATTACCTTCTGTAAGAAAAGTGATTTAATTCTTCACTTTCCACATTCCTGTATGTGCTCTAGACTAGGTAGTGAGGGGAAAACCCACACTTCTTCCTCTCCATTCATGTTTTGTGTGAGGCCTGCTTTCACAGAGACACTCATAAAATGCTGGTGGGATAGGGCTTAGACTTTGAGACCAATTGAGATCACGCAGTTTGTGGATGCCTGCAGGGCTTTTTTTATTTGTGGAACTGCTCGCTATGGCCAAGAGAAAACCAATAATGTGTGAGTCCATACCATTATGGTATATGGCTTTGGTATGTAGAAAATTACTGGGTGAAAGTGGGGTAGCTAGTTTAGGCAGTCCTTCCTTAGGGTGGCAGCTCAGTGGGAGGTGTAAGGATTTAAATTTTGGCCTTTGGCATATAAAGTTTTTTGTGGAGCCTATGTATCGAATACAAAGGCAGACCCCATGATGTAACCACCTACACATTACCATGACTTTTCCTGCTCTGAGCCAAGTAGAGTGAAGTTTAAATTTGCTACATGTAAGGATCATTGCACTGCATTTGTGTCATTTGTGCACATATTAAAGAAAGTAAAAACAAATATTGATAGCCCCAGTGGTAACTAGATGTAAAAGCAAAAGCCTTGGGCAACTGATGAAAGACAGGGATGTGGATATAACATGGGAAGAAACACACACCAAACTGTAATAAGAAAAATCCTAGTTGATTGGTTCCTAATGTAGTAAAACAATTCACCCTGGGACTTGTAAAATAACTGTGAGAGCTTAAAGTGATTCAAATTGGCAGTTCCAGCACAGTCCCAGCGGACACAATGCAATAGCCATATTTAAAACTTACTGCTGAGTTGCTAGGAAGGCCTTGGAGCCATCACAGAGCCACCACAGGGGTTAGGACGTGGTGGCAGGATGTGTGCTGGGGCTGGGAAGGAGTTGCCTGTCCTCTTAATCTCTCTTCTTAACATCGTTTATGGGAAGAGTTGAGAAACTTTGTCTCCAGGATGCCCAGCACTGCTGTTCCCTCTGGCCTCTCAGGAACCTTGTGTGGCTCTTGTGCTTTAAAATTTCTTCCATGTGAAACTCTACTGGAAACGCCTGCAGCGTTTTAAGTATGGGAACTGTTCTTCAAAACACTAAAAACATTCAAAATTGAAGGCCCTTTCTATTGTCTGTGCCCACTACAGTTAGACATGAGAAAAGAAACTGCTTTAGCACTGCAGGCTTACGCCTGGGATATCCCAGGAATAGCTCACCCCAGCTGTCTTCAGAGATGCTTAGGCCATACACTGGGCTTGCTGCAAGTTTTTCAGTGCAATTCCTCTCACCTATGGCAGACAAATGTGGAGCTGACTCTGAAAGTACACCCCCATTATACAGAGAGACTCAATGGTCTGTCTGCAGGATGCTGGCAATCACAGGATGAGTGCACCTGCACAATCAGATCTCTGGCTGCTGATTGAGCATCTCCCCTGAGAAGAAAGACTTAGAGACCTGGGGCTGCGTAGTCTTGAGAAGACAAGACTGAGAGGAGATCTGATTAATGTCTATCGATATTCGAGGGGTTGGTGTCAAGTGGAGGGGGCCAATCTCTTTTCTGTGGTGCACAGTAATAAGATGAGGAACAATGAATGCAAACTTGAACATAGCAGGTTTCACCTCAACATGAGGAGAAACTTCTTTACAGTAAGGGTGCCGGAGCACTGGAACAGGCTGCCCAGAGAGGCTGTGGAGCCTCCTTCTCTGGAGAATTTCAGAACCCAGCTGGATGTATGGTGTGGACTACCCTAAGTGATCCTGCTTTGGCAGGGGGGTTGGACCTGATGATCTCCGCAGGTCCCTACCAACCTCTAACATTCTGTGATGCTGTGATTTATAGGTAAGGCTGTAATGTGTCATCCCATCAAATTGTGGCTTTGTTGAGTTTCCCCAGTGCTTCTCACAGACCTCACGCAATTTCTGGGCTGTCTCTGGGTTTCATGAGCCTGAAATACTCCCCAGGATGGACAGACACAGCAGTAGCTTTGCTCTGATATTGCTGTCTGGCCTATGGGCCATGTGGACACCATCTAAGTCCCCTATCTCCCTGCACATCATGGTGTGATGCATAAATACTGTACAGCCCTTTTCTTTCACTGAGCTGTATTAAGCAAACTACTAGGCGCCGTGGGACAACTTGTCAGAACTTGACTCTGAAAGCACTCCACAAGTATTCAGGGAATTATAATAGCTTTGTCAGGTCAGGGTCTGAACGCTGTTAAGTCTGACATTTGCTTGATCATCCAAAGTTATGTAATATTGTTATTATTTTTTATTGCATAGCCTGTTTTCCTCTGTTCATTTGGAAGCTGTTTACTCCTTACCTCTGAGAAAGGCATATTTGTGCCGCTGCTGGTCTGCGTGGTCAGAGCTCATGCCTACCTTTTCTCATGTGTGTGGGGGCCCTTGCAGTGAGAATCCCAGGGCAGCTGTGACCTTCATCACAGGAGTGGGGATGAGCAGCCAGCAGTTTAACTATCTTCTAGAAGCTGTGCTACTTGCAAATGAGTGCTTGCCCTTAGACTTGTGCAATTAAGCAGAAAACTGAGCTGAGCGCACTGCACAGCTGTTCCTGTCTCTTCCCCAGTTCTTTGGATATTCATGCATCAAATAAATCAGCTGAGAGTGAAAGGGGTTTTGGTGTCTCATGCCCATACTCACTGGCCAATGCAGTCTGAGAGGTATGTGATGAATAGTGAAATAAGGAACATACTAATGTAGCAGAAGTATGACTGCACTACAGCTCTAACTCAGTGAGGATACTGCAGCATTCAACAAGACCAAATGCCAGGTCTTGCACTTGGGTCACCATAACCCAAAGCAACACTTCAGGCCTGGGGAAGTGTGGCTGGAAAGCTGTGTGGCAGAAAGGGGGTTCTAATCAACGGGCAATTGAATAGGAGTGAGCAGTGTGCCTGGGTGGCCAAGAAAATCAATGGCATCCTGGCCTGTATTAGAAATGCTGTGTCCATCAGGAGTAGGGAGGTGATTGTCCCCTTGTACTCAGCTCTGGTGAGGCCACACCTCGAGTATTGTGTCCAGTTTTGAGCACCTCAGTACAGGAGAGATGTGGAGGTGCTGGAGTGAGTGCAGGGTAGGGGAATGAAGCTGGTGAAGGGCCTGGAGAATAAATCTGATGAAGAGTGACTGAGGGAGCTGGGGCTGTTTAGTTTGGAAGAGAAGAGGCTGAGGGAAGACCTCATTGCTCTCTACAACTAGCTGGAAGGAAATCAGAGAGATGCTGGTGCTGGTCTCTTCTCACAGATAATTAATGATAGAACAAGAGGGAATGGCCACAAGCTACAACTGGGCAGGTTTAGGCTGGACATGAGGAATTTTTTTTTTTTTTCACATAAAGAATGATCAGGCATTGGAATGGGCTGCCCAGGGAGGTGGTTGAGTCACCAACCCTGGATGTGTTTAAAGGTCATTTGGATGTGGTGCTTCGGGATATCGTTTAGGGGGCGAACTTTGTAGAGTGGACTTGGTGATCCTGAGGGTCTTTTCCAACCTGAATGTTCCTGTGATTCTGAGATTACACAGCTTTGTGGAAGAATTTTTATCATCAGGTATTCACTACTCCTGGAGGTTTTTCCTGATACAAACCATAAGGTTATAGCTTCCTTGCTACCTGTGTGTGTGACCTGGCTAGTGTAAAGCTTGCTTGGGTGCATCTGCCTGAGCTGTAGTCATGTTTCCTAACCATATTTCAGACACAGACAGAGGAAGATGATAGCTAAGGAGAACCTAGAGCTCTAAGGATTAGCTCCATGCCAAGAGATTTCCCCTGCTTATTCACCATGTAGTAGTTTCCTCCTGCTCTGCTCAAAGTTGTGCCAAGAAGGCACATGCTAGTCCCGGCTTTGAGATGGCATGGGCCAAAGAGGTGTTTCAAAATACACAGGGCAGTGTATGTGAAGGAGGAGTTAAAAGTGATGCACCAAAATAAATGTTATTTTCTACCCATATAAGGGTATCAGGTGAAGAACCATCAAAGAAAAAGCAATTCCTTGTGTTTGGTGGTGTAGATTTCTACACAGGGTGTCATGTAATATTGTGTAATTAGAGCCTGCATGCTACCACTCTTCCTATTTAGTTCTGTGGAGCAGGGCTTGCAAAAACACCATCAAGACATAAACGATTATCAGGAAAGCGATCAAAGTCTTTCTCACATGGAAGGGCAAGCAAAGAAGACATGTTTCATCAAGGCCAGCTCCAGCCCCTTTGTTTTGCTGTCATTGTAAATGCAGTATTTATGCAGTACTTGCTGCACATGAACAGAACCTGCTGCCACCAGAAGGCATGCCATGCACCTCACAAGTAACTGGGGATGGGTGAGGACTCTCCAGGCCCTTTGGTTTCCATGAAACAACTTTCTCATCTTAAACATAAAAGACCAGGCCACTCTCTTGTCCTGCTGCTAGTGTGATGCTTGGGGCTGAGATGTGTCAGGTTTAACTGGTGGTTTGTGGATGGCAGTCAGTGCTTCAGCCCTTCCATTCCTGAGCACCCTTGGCTCATTCTTACTGATGCCTTATTTTGAGAAAGTCTCTTGACCTTGTTACCCCTCACCCCCCGTAAGAAAGGCTCCAGTCTGGAAGCCCCAGTAGTGGAAAGAGCACCTTATCTGAGCAGTGGTGCACACTGCATTCATTTGTCAGCCTCTGTGGCACTCTGACAGATCCTCTGCTATTGATGGCTCTGAGAAATTTTTCCTGTCAGATTTTATGCCTTGCACAACTTGCTTCTCAGGATCTCACTTGGCTGGCCTTGCTACAACTTTGCCATTAGCTTGCCAAAGCTTGTGATCACTTCTTTCCTTGTTTGGATACATTTTTATGGTATTGGAACAAAGAGGTAACTGAGACATGCCTTCACTTACCCACCCCTCCTTGCAACCTCCTCACAGGTGAGGTTCACATCAGTTGCTACCACTTCTCAAATGCAGACAGTTTTCAGAATTATGCAACAACGAGTGTGGGGGTTCTGCCTCAGAAGAGAAGTGAATGATGTGTTTTTGGAAGTACTGGCTATTCAGTTTCCAGTGCCTACACAGACACTCATGTTGAAGTCTATAGTGTTAGTTTAGTTTGATCTCTGTTTCACCCTAGGCTTCTTGACCCACTGAATCTGGAGGTAAGCATTTAGTGTTCTTGTAAAGGAAAGACAAGTATGGCTGAAGTGATACCACATTGATCCCACAGGCAGCAGAGAGAAAGCCTGTGCAAGACTTGGCTCCCTTCACCCAGTACAGCTTCTGACACAAAGTGTGCCACACAGCCATGTGCATGCTCAAGCTGGTTGTCTGTACACAGATTCTGAGGGGTGCACAACAACAGTGTGCAGGAAAGGCACAGCAAGGTAAGAAGCAGCTTTTGGAGCCATCCCTTCTCACTTGTCTTTGCTATGTACCATTCACAACCCAAGGGGTCACAGTGACTTTTCCAACAAGCACGGCCCTTTTATGCTTCACCACTGAAAATGTGTAAGAGTCCTGCCCCACAGACAGCCAGCATCAGAGGCCCTTGGCCCCAGGCTGCAGGCACTGCTGCTCTGGAGGTGCTCTGCTTGGACTTGCCAACCTGGCAGTCTGACAGGTAGTGGTTTGGATGTGACCAGACCACCTGTGCAGTCTTGCCTCACTCTGTTTTATTTAGCCTAGAGAAGTCTACACGTTATCTTACAACTGAGGAAACTTTTTTCATGCATGCCTTTGTGTTGGGTTTTTGTTTGTTTGTTTGTTTTTTTACAACAGAGAGACCAGGTCAAAAAAGGTTAGGTCCCCTCATGCAGAGAGGAGGGGGTTTCCATGGCCTCCTTCAGGGCACTGGTAGTTTGTTTTTCCATGGTGAATCAAGTGCTAGTATCAGGAGATGATGGTGTGCTCCCTGCATTAGCTACCATCACAGTCTTCAGTGTCATGATGGAAAGCAGTCCCACACTAGCTGCAGAAAACCTGGAAGATTGACTCATGCTGCAGCAGCTCAACAGGCAGTGGTGATCTAGACTCCCTACAGACACAAAGTACAGTAGGCCCCAAGACGCATTTGACAGTGGTGGGCAAAAGCATTCAATTAATACTGCAGGATCCTTCCAAGCAGGGATGTGCTTTATACTTCAGCAGCATTCAAACCACCACTGGAAAAGTGCAAGTGGCTTAAGGACCATAGTTATTATGGTATGACCAGGTGTAGCCTAGTCACATTTGCTCGTGTGATTTTTTTCTGCTTGTTTTTTTGCCCTCAGATATTGCTTGTGGATGATGTGACTGGCATCTGAGGGAAAGCAACGCATCCTGCTGTTGTTAGAAGGCCCCCAGACAGGGTAAGACCTGTACATCATAGGTATTCCCATCATGTTTTCCCAGCAGTACTCCCACTAAAAAAGAAAAATGACAGCCCTCCCAAATTGCATTGCATGGGACACAGGCACAAGAAATTCCATTAGTTGTGTTGGATGAGCACCCGTACTGCCTTCTCTGATACACAACACTCAGTGTGATGAGAGCTTGCAGAATAAGGCTACAGATCTTGACCATCAGCCAGGGTGTGTCCCACAGTTGCAAAAGGAGTGGAGCAAGACCAAATAGATGAACAAGTGTCAAGGGTTTTGTGACAGAGCTGTGATAAGGTGCAATCCCTTCAGCGTGACATCTGGCTGCAGCCAGCCTGCTGCCAAGGAGTGTGGGAAGGTGACCAGCCTGCCCTCCTCATGCCGAGCAAGGAAAGACCACTGGTGCACTACTTCTCCTTCTTGGTGGTCCTGCAGATAAGGATCATTAATTAGCATATTCCCCTGAAAGTTTGCCCATTCTCGAGCAGATGCTCCTAAAGAACTGAAAAATTCCAAAGCAAAGCCTGGAATTTCATTTCTCTTCCAGGGACACTACTTACACCTTGGTTCAAAACTGGTTTCTTGTCCTGAAGTGGAGCACAAAGTGTTAACATCCTGAGACAGTTCTGAGTTTCCTGAAAATTGATCTTCATCAACTTTATCTTGAAGAATGATGATTAATTGTCTTATCTTATTTTCAGTTTAATCTGAATTTCTCATCTTTGTCAGAAACTGTGGTACCAGTTCCCTCAGTGCCAAAGCTGAGTGCACACAGAACAATTGTTCTGTTTTCAGTGGAGTTGCACTGGCAGTCTGCAACCAAGAGGAGGTTTTGACTCTTCAGATCAACTCTACAGTTGCTTCATGTATCCCCCCTCATGGCTATAAATATTAGTACTATTTTAGTCTAATGGTGTTTTGCTTTATAAGCCTAGCCCCATCGGAAGTTTCCTGCCCATATTTGGATAAGTAAGAAAGGACAAATACGATCTTTTTTTTTTTTTTCACCCCGTCCTTTTAAGTTGTTAAACTTCAACAATAATAAAGGTATTATGTGGAGTCATCTCAAAAATATATCCCATATATCATTCTGAGATAAAGATCTTTGTCTGAGACTTTGTCTGAAAAGGATAATGTTTCACTCCTGGCGCCTGTGAGTCTACTCTTTCTAGCATAATACATATTTGTTATACAGTTACTAGACCTGGCTAGGTACAGTGCCCAAAAATCAGTTTGCACTTTTTTTTCTTTTCTTTTTAGTCAATTAACAAAGCTCATCAGCTCATTGCTTCTTCTCTGCCTTCTGAATGCTAACCAAAACACCAGGAATTTTTGGAGGTTGTAGGAAAGTGTTTGTGTCCCTAGGTATTATCCATGAAGTGTGATGGAGCACAGAACAGCTTGCAGGCAAAGAGCAATCTGGGTACACTTGAAAATATTGGCACAGTTGTATTCTTTGTTGAAAATTAAGGGAATAGAAATTAGGATATGCCTGTTGCAGGCAAAGAGTGAGAATTGACTGCCTACTGAAATGCAGCTTTGTTGAAATTCTCAAAATTTTGTTGAGTTCTGTGGATAATTTAAAACCTCAGGCTCCAGTGTTCAGACAGCACTGAAACATTGCCGGGTGAGTTTTGGATCAAAACTATTTGGGCGTTTTCATTTTATATCTAGGCAGTCTCAATTTAGTGTTTAAGAGGTAAATATATCCTTGTGTATATACAAATACAAAGGATGAAAGTAGAGCAAGGAACTGCAGAACTCTTAAATGCCTAACACAAGCCAAGGAACTCAAAGGGAGTCCCCAAGGCTTTGCTCCTGCAAATTCACTTGCTGACATGTCCCCAGCAACTACCGCATTTTTGATGGTGCAACGGGTTCCAGCAGTGTATGATCCTTCAGGGCCAGGAGGTGCTGGTGGGTGCTGCTGATAGCCAGCCCCCACACACTCACCAGATTAGCTCCATCTCACAAGATCTGAGTCTTGCTAGAGAAATTAATTCAGGACGCTTAATTGGCTAACACAAACCAAGGCACTCAAAGGGAGTCCCCAAGGCTTTGCTCCTGCAACTTCACTTGCTGACACGTCCCCAGCAACTACCGCATTTTTGATGGTGCAACAGGTTCCAGCAGTGTATGCTCCTTCAGGGCCAGGAGGTGCTGGTGAGTGCTGCTGATAGCCAGCCCCCACACACTCACCAGATTAGCTCCATCTCACAAGATCTGAGTCTTGCTAGAGAAATTAATTCACTCCTCCTCACCCCACCGCCACCCGCACTGTGCTTGTGGTGTGGTTTGCCTCTAATCTGTAGCCAGATCCACAAAGCATAAATATCTAAAGTAAAAGTATAAAACTCATTGAAGGAGTTAAATTTGGTATACTGAAAGAAATTATGTTAAATATAGCAGCAGATTTCACAAGTTCAAAAAAGTACCAGAGGCTTCTTGGTTACCAATTACAAATTGCTTTCTTTGGTGAATACTTTCCAATGGCTTTGCTAAACTTTCTATAAACCAGTGTTGCTTATTTCTTGTATTCTGAGGCCCAGATGATATCATCATATTTACACTGCAGATTTATGCAATTTGGCTTCATTAATGTGGCAGACAGCAGTTTCCACACCTTACAGAGGTATGTTCTCCTCTTCCAGAAATGGTGGAGCTCAGGAGCTGTATGACTGCCCTGTTTGCATTGGAAAGGTCTTGTGCAGGAGTGTGATATGAGCAGAAGGGGGTGGAACAAGCCCAGGAAAATAAGCTGCATGATAGCACTAGAAAAAGCAGATCTAGAGGAAAAACTTAGCTCAGGTTAGTGCTGACCTTAGCTTGGAAAATCGTGTGCTCTCCAACATCCACATCTATGCAGCCACTAGGGAGCTGCCTGGTTACATGTGATTTTACCCATCTGTTATTTAAATCATAGATCCAGATTCAAATCCTGGAGCTTGCAGAAATGATGTGGAGCAGTGTCATCCTGTGGATACTTTTCCTATAAACCATTGAACAATCTGGATCAGGAGATTTTCCAGGGAGGATTGACTCTTGACTCCCTCAGTCCACTGTCCTTAGAATCAGAGTGATGAACACCTGTCTGTTCCTCTGCCCAAAAAACAGCTGGCTGCTGCCATTGTGCTTCTTCTTCAAGGGAAATTCACTTCTTTGCTGCATCAATGATACCCAGAGATGTTGACTTGAGATATTTAATTTTCCTTAGTATCCTTTGGTAAGAATGTCTAAAAAATCTGGAACTGACATCTGACTTAACTGCAGCAGGGAATCCCCTGTGATGTTTTACTTTTTTGTTTCCCCTTCTGTCTCTTTCTGTAAGTATAGCCTGTGGTTTGAGTAGCCGTGAGACAGGGAAAGAAGAGTGACTTACTAGGTTTTAATACGTGTCCTGCTGATAGGAACTATCCAGTCAAGTGTCTTATCTTTCTCTGGGCTCCTTGTATTTTTTATTGCTTAACTTTCTTATCTTCATTCTTTTCCACAGTTATCAGATAACTGATTCATGCACTTGTTAGCCAAATGCTGTAAAAAGTTGTTGTGCAAAACAAAACATTTTATTCATGTCTCATTTTGTTTTATTTTTAGTGTCAACACGTGCTAATGCTTATTACATTTACTTAAATAGGAGAAGAATTGAAACATTTCTAAACTATATGTTCAGTTTTAAAATATTGTGGAAAGTATCCTTTTTGTTTCATAGTCATTCATCAAAGTGATTTTATTCAGCATGAGTTTACAATTTGGCTATTTGGGATTGCCATTATTCAATGAATAAAAATAGGTTCAGCCCTAAAATGTAGCCTAGCTGCTGTAATAGAAGAAAGTAGCAGGCTCAGAACAGATGCCATGAGTTTGCTTATGGGGAACTTTGCGTAAGGCCTTCACAAATGTAATTTCTTGAAGACTGGGGGAAACCCAGTTTCCGGCAGGGCAGGCTGGGAAGGCATGATTTGGACTGTAGAAATGTCACCAGGCAGACAACGTTTATTACAAGAGGTGTAGATAGAGAATTTCTGAAGAAAAGGGAACTGCAACACGGATGTCAGGATGGCTGGAGGCCTTTTTGTTTATATTTCTGTCCTTGATGTGTGCAGATGTCTAACCATCCCCCAGTGCATCTGGGAACATCTTACAAAGTGCCATCATAGAAAGAATCTGCATTGGGCTTGATAAGGCATTATCCTTTTGAAGAGAAAACTCATTCCATGCTATGCTTAGCCCAGAGGGAAGTTACACTGAGCTGTGATAGTCCAGACAAAGGCACCTGAGGATAGAATCATAGAATCATAGAATCATAGAATCAGTCAGGGTTGGAAAGGACCATAAGGATCATCTAGTTCCAACCCCCCTGCCATGGGCAGGGACACCTCACACTCGATCAGGCTGGCCAGAGCCAGGATCCCCCAGACTCCACATTTCTATGTTGTTTTGCAGCCAAACAAATAGCTGTGTGTGACCAGTGTTTGTCCGATGTGAAAATGTGGTGCCACTTGGGTAGAGACACCACAGACTATGTATGGTCTCCTCATTCCTGGTGTGGTCCTGCAAGGCTTTAGTTAGCAAGAAAACCCTTCAGATGTTTTAGCAATCAGAAAAAAAATCTTACATTTTTTTTCATAAGAAAATAACAGTGTGTTTCCCCTTCACTGTATGAGTACAACACATTATTAGTTATGGTGGCAATGAGGGAAAACATTTCCCTGTGAAAGGTGGTTTGCAAAGGTGCCATTCTAGCAGCACCAAGGGGGTTACAGCTATCCCAGGCCACAGTGGCGTTTGGCACAGTCATCCTTACTGGAATCCAGCCAAGTATGGCCACACAGGTGGCATGGCTTATGTCTTGGATTTCCTATGGAGATGTATAACACAGGCAAGAAATGTGCTGTGGAGCCTTACTGCCCACTGACAGATTGGTTCCTTCTGGAGATGGAGACTCAAACCTGGTTGTGTTTTCCTCTGTATGAAAATGGCACGGGACTACATGCTACCATGGACTCTTACTGCAGCTGAAATTAGAAAGCAGTGAATAAGATAAATCTTGTGGAACATTTAGTGCATGCTAGAAAGTAATATTTCCTATCCTGCTGGAAAAGGAATCCATCCTTCTGCAGTGTTTTTTCTGCCCAATTTCAACAACTGAGATAATACAATATTTACAATAACTCAACAGCCTGCACTTTTGTTTTCCAGGAAGTCAAGCTTGCTGCTTATGACAGCAGGTGCTAGATGCTGAGACATAATCATCTCAGGGCAGGTAGAAGACAAGATACACAAAATCTCGTGTTGTGTCAAGACAGTGATAGAGGAGAGATTATTCCTTGTAATAGCTCAAGAAAAAGGGGACATTCAGCGTCTAACTGATGTGGAATTAGAAAAAACATCAAGAACTGTGTCTTCTTGAAAAATTAGCTGTAATAACCGTTGTTACCCAATGCCATGGAGATGAAAGTGGAGACAGTGGATACAACCTTTAAGAAAATACATAAAATTTAAACATAGGTCCTTCAATTGCTATTGAATGCAGTGAGACAACTATAATCTTTAGAGCAACAAGTCTCTGCATGACAGAAACAGAGAAGGCAATACCAGGCAAATGATTGCTCCAGACTGGAGCTGTTCCTTACATGCATTCCCAAAGCACCTGCTGACAGCCCACTCTGGAGATGGATAACTGAGCAGACTGGCCCCTCTGCTAATCTAGGATGGCTACTGTGGTGTTGCAGACATTCCAATTATTATTAATGTGAGAGGACACCCCAATCACCTTGACTTGTGTGATTTGGTGGAAGGAAGATTCCAGCTATGTGAGAAATGGCATCTCTGGGGGTATTTGTAGTGCTATATGAGAGGGTAGAGGGTACTCAGAGTACATTGAAGAACAGACTTTATTCCCCTTGAGTGTGTAGATAAGTCTATACTTAGTGATACCTCAGGGCTGGATTAACATTATTTACTGAAATCCTGTGTTTATCCTGGAAGGACAACACTGAGAATGCCCACATGAACTTCTACATGGCACTCCACTCATTTTCACTGGCCATTCTCTGGGTGCTGTGCAGGCACTTTGGAGGAGCAGACAGGCAGCCTGCTGGGAAGCAAGCCACACAGTGGCCACTTACAACTTCTGGTGATGCTTGGGTGAACGCTGGCCAATGAGCTTGCTGTGAAAGTTTTGCTTTAGGGCTATTATTCACCACTTCATCTGTGGCAACAGCACTTCTGTACGTGATGTCCTCCATGTCATTGCCAGTCCTCTGAGTCATCAGCTCATGAAGGAAATAACTTTGGTTTCTTTTGGCTCTCAGCTGAGCATCTATCCAGCATAAGCATTTTCTTTTGGTCCACCTGGACTCATCTCAGCTTTATTTAAAGCTTTCCCATGAGTTTGTTAAAATAGTGCTTATGTTTTCCTTGTTTCATGTTTGTATAGGTGATGGAGAGAAGAGATTTCCTGTGTGTGCCTTCTGAAAAAAAAAATTGGAGAATTAGAGGCCTGTTTTCTGACCTTAAACACATTTCTTGAGCTTTCTTGTAGCCAAAAGAGAACCACAGTGAAACTGTATTTAAAAAACGTTCCCCCTCTTCCCAAAACCCACTTTGAAGAGATGGAGAACACTTGTGTATCTGTTCAAAGACTTAGGATTTTGCTGGCACTCACCCTGTCGATCCCACAGCCTCATCCTATATGGCTGCTGCTTTTGATGTTGAATATGTTGCCAGAACAATTTTCAATCAGTCACAGACCAGAGGTACATTTGTAAGTAGTTGTGGGGCAGTGTGACTACCAGGTGCTTCAAGTGTAAATGCTGATCACAAAGAGGGACAGGGAAGGGAAATAAAAGAAGGCACAAGTATGTCTTGCTGAAGTGTGAAGTAGGATCATGAAACAAAGGAAACTTCATCTTGGATTTTTTTTATGGGGACATCTCTCAAATGTTTTGGCTATTTTGTCAATAGTGAAATTATTTGTGGATCATGCAAAAACAGAAGACAAAAATCAGTGGAGGTTCAGGGAAGCATTCAATGTGTGTTTAAATCTCACTTGTGTCCAGCCAGTTGTTTCAGTGTTGTCCTGAATTGGGGTGATTTTAAGTGGATATTTGAATTTTTTTCTGAGTTTTCAGTAAAACACTTTTCTGGACAATTGTATGTAACTCTTAACACTATTTTCAATGCTCTAAAATAAATACAGACAATCTGGCCTCAGAGTTCAGTCTCATATTTCAAAAATAGTTTGTTGGTAAAATAGTTTTTTCTTCGTGTTTTTTTTTTTTTATTGCAATAGTAAATGCCTGAGAACTGGGACAAAAGTTAGTCCTTACACCATCCTGTCTCTCTCTGCTTCTTCCAGAGTTACAGAGACAGAAGATATTAGAGTTTAAAAATATTGGTGCACTGTCAGTCAGATTGTTTTTGTTGGCTTGACAAGCCTCCAGCTGCTGCAGTTTGTTGCCATTTCACAGGCGTCTCCTGAGGTATTTAAACAAGGTTTTCAGTAATTCAGCACCATGGCACTTCTTAAATTATATGGTGTCTTTTAGAAGCAACAGCATCCTGAGATATGGCAGGCAGCATCTGCAGAAATAGCTAAAACCCCACCTTGTCCACTAGCAAACATCCCCTTCACTGTGCCCTGGCTGCTGCAGGACATGTGTCTCCTCAGTCACTGAGTACTGCTTTCTAGTCTTTGTTAATCTTTGTGGTAGTTTCATACAGAAACTATTTTATGGGCAGCAGTGATGGATCACATTTTTTTCTCATTTTCTTCTTCTGGAAGCCTATGTGGTACCAGAGGGTGGGAATCAGGATGGAAGAGGCAACTGAGGACAGAATGAGGACCTGAGCAGAATCAAGAACAAATCATGTCGTGAAGTAAATGGGAGAGAAAGAACATCAATCAGGCAACTGGGAGGTCTATTGTGCAAGGCAGGGGCTGGAAACAGAGCTGGAACATGTTAGGAAGCTGAGCAGGCATCAGGAACCAGAATGGGCTCAGAAAACATCACTGGGGTCATAAGTCCCATAGAGGGAAGGGGCACATTGGGTCGTGGTAGCATCCACCAATGACTGGTTTGTGGTCTCCTGGAGGCTTACTGCAGCTTGGTGGCCAATGGCAGCTCCCTTGCCCAGCTGCTGCTTAGCAGGAACCATTAATAGTCAGGCAGTGTCCTGGCTTAAGATGCCTGCTATACACCATGTTGTGCAATATCTCTGTGAAACTACATGTGATGGTCTGAACAAGAGAAAGCTTATTTAAAAAACCATGATTACCCTGTTTCCTTATTGATAACTACAGTGATTGAGAAGTAAAATGCTTCAGTTTGGAAAGGCATGTCTCTGTTTATCTGGTTAAGAATAATACTGGGGAAAGGTAACACTAGAAAATGCTTGGATATGGAATAACTGTATCTTGGACCTGGTCTTGGACTGTCTTTCTGAATGCAGACTAATCCTCCCAGCCAGGAGCCAGATGAAAAGTGTTCACACAGAGCCCAGACTTGGAGCCTCAACCATCTTCTTTTGCTTTAAAACAAATTTTCCTACTCAAAATGCAAACTGATCTCCTGCTTCCAGGTGCTTCCCTGGGCTGGCTGTGGACAGCTGGTGTGCTGATGGCACTCCTGTTGCAACAGGGCTGCCAACCCAGCCCCAAAAGGGAGCTGTTTAGTTTGGAGAAGAGGAGGCTGAGGGGAGACCTCATTACTCTCTACAGCTACCTGAAAAGACACCATAGAGAGGTTGGATCTGGTCTCTTCTCACAGGTGATTAGCGATAGAAGAAGAGGGAATGGCCACAAGCTATGACTGGGTAGGTTTAGACTGAACATTAGGAGGAAGTTTTTCACAGAAAGAGTGGTCAGGCATTGGGATGGGCTGCCCAAGGGAGGTGGTTGGGTCACCAACCCTGGACATGTTTAAGGGTGTTTTGGATGTGGTGCTTGGGGTATGGTTTAGGGGTGAACTTTGTACAGTAGTGTTATTGGTTGGACTTGGTGATCCTGAAGGTCTTTTCCAACTTGAATGTTTCTGTAATTCTGTAAAAGCAGAGCAGAGCAGCCAGAAACACCCTCCCAGCTGCTGCAGTTAATCCTGCTATCCAATTTACACTTACCTTGGGTGTACCTACCCCACACAATTCTGCTTACAGCCTACGCACAGCCCCCATCTCTCCCTGTGCTATGGTTCCCTACACATAAAAGAAGCAAAGGGCAGAATGGTGCTGTAAATGGTCTGCTCTGCTGTGATTCAAGCCAGCCTGTGTGTGGTGGTGCTTAGGAAAGTGAGGCAACCTGCCCAAACTGAGAATGATCACTCGTGATTTTAAAGTTGAGCAGGCGCATAAATGTTTTGCCAGTCTGGAACCCGATGCCAAGAGCTGGGAAGCCAAAGTTTGGCTGTGAGACAGCAGAAGCCTTAAATGACTTTGGTTGTTTTACCACCACTGCAATTTGGCCTAGGAAAGTTCACTCTTCGCACCTGGCAGTTGAGATAATTATCCTATCTCTTGCAAAAACATAATAGGTGCATTGTTTGACTTGTGAAGAACAGCAACAAAGTGCAATTGCTGAACTGAGGTGTCAGCATAAGAGAATAAAAGTACTGAGGTGAAGGCTTTGATGTGGCAGGGGATGGTGGCCCAGACACCAAGCATTACTCTCCATCCACTTTCTGCTTCTGAAGATACTCCTTACGTTGCAAATCCCTTTCTTAAATGCAAATCTGCAATTAAATGCACTCTGTTCCATTGTTGCCTGGTGAAGCTGAAAATCAAAACAGAAAACCAGCTACCCTTCTGCAAACACACCTTGTCACCAAATGGAGGGATTCAATAGCAGCAACTTCTGAGGCTCCAGAAGATCAAATACTTATCAGGTGTGTTTTATCTAAAACTTGCAGTTCATTTGATAGGCAAACAAAACACAATGTTGAAAACAAAGCTCTTTCTTCTCATCCTTCCCCTTTCCCAATCCTGGGGTGCCACAAAATGAGAAGAAAGGCATTTTGCCACTCCTTACTCTGATGGTTATGATGTTCATATGGCAGCAACTACATCAGAATTGAGTGCTCTTCTGAGCTCTCTGCAAACCTAGCCAGACGCTTCCCCAGAAGATTCGCAGTCTCTCTACTGTAGTAAATAAAGCTACACCTCCTAATGAAAACTTGTTTTTCCTTCTCTTTTTTCTTCAAAATCTGGCTGTAGTTCAGTGGGTACAAACACTGCGTGGGGATTCCTTTCATGATTTAAATGCAGTGGTAAAATCATGAATGCAGTTTTCCTGGTTCTAAGCCAGGCTCTAAAAAGGTCTATCTTCTTACAGTTTTTCTTCAACATCTTTAAATCACCTTTTAAAGTGTCTTTTCAGTTTAATTAATGTTACCTTCTCAGCACATTAAACCTAAAACAGAAATATTATGTCAAATGTATCAAATAAAGAGTACAGACAAGCAATAAGGTAAAGAGACAATGGTTTTTTTGTTTGCCAAAGGTCCTCTGACACTTTTGTCAGCATTGCAGCCTGGCAACAAAGTGATAGAGAACATTAATGAGTATTTCAAGAGTCATGTGTTTTCCAAACTCTTCCACTTCACCCATGGCACCAAGTCTTCAGCCTCTTTTGCACCTGAAATAGTACATGAGCACTTGCTATGCAAGCACCTGTCTGGGTGCTAGCAAAGTATCTGATATTCAGCACTGGAATCAAAGCTTTTCTTGGGTTATGCAGCACTTACAAACCAACTGTGTTTTCAACACCTTAGGAACTGATCTGTGCACCAACAAAGAGCCTGCACTGTAACAATTTCAAGTCAATCACCAAGTTCTGAAATGGGAGACGTTTTAGAAAGACTTAGTTCTGACAAGTATCTTGGTGAGGTAAGGAATTCAAGACAGTTGTGAGCTATAAATAGTCATCTCTGATTTGCTCAGGATAGCTGGATAAACAATGATCTGAGAGTCTACTCTCTGGGAAAAGTCTTAGTGGAGGAAAGTTCCTTCAGAAGCCAAGCAGCTTCAGAAGTTCATGGGTTGCTTTTAATTAATGTTACAGATTCATACTGCACAAAAATTGGAGTTTTCAGGATAATGAGCCTTAAACTACTATATATAAGACAACAATTCACTTCAGAACTGTATTTTCCCAGCTGGTAAGGGAAATAAAACTATTGGGTAGTCCAACAGCAACTATTCTTAAAAAGCATATGAACATACACTCACATCTAACAGCCCATTTGTAAACACCTAGGACTTGACTGTACCAGTTCACAGAATTATGGAGGCTGGAAAAGAGATCATCAAGTCCAGTCTATGACCTAACACCATAACATCATCTAAACCATGCCACCAAGTGCCACATCCAATCTTTTCTTAAAGACCTCCAGTGATGGCAACTCCACCACCTCCCTGAGCAGTCCATTCCAATGCCTAATTAACATGTCTGTGAGGAAGCGATTCCTAATATCTAACCTAAACTTCCCCTAGCACAGCTTCATACCATGCCCTCTTGTCTTGTCACTAGTTGACTGAGAGAAAAGCCTGACCCCCACCTGACTACAACCTCCTTTTAGGTATTTGTAGAGAGTGATAAGTTCCCCTCTTTAAGTTCTCTTCTCCATGCTGAACAACCCCAGCTCCCTCAGCCTTTCCTCCTAAGACTTTCCCTCCAGCCCCCTCACCAGTCTCGTTGCTCTCTTCTGGACCCGCTCTAGCACCTCACTATCCTTCTTGAAGTGAGGGGCCCAGAACTGCACACAGTACTCACCAGGGGTAGGTTAACATCTAAACAATTTGGGTTCAAATTTCACCTATTTCATTTGGTTCATCAGGCATTGCCAAACTCTGTGCAATAAAAATATATCTGGTGTGGAATGGGCTTTTGATGCTCTTCAACAGCTGAGTTCCTCTGATTCATGGAGAGCAGCCAGGGTGATCAAAGCTCTACCCAGCTGCCCCATGGCACTCAATTCTAGCAAGGACACCCCAGCCCTGGAAAGGACGCCCCAGCCCTGGCAATGGCACCTCTACTACATTAGCAGAAAGGGGAAAGGAATTAAAGCCTTTAGCAAAACCCGAGTTGCATCTCTAAAAGAATGGCAGCACCATTTGGGGTAGGTGTGTGGCAGGAAAGGAGCAAGTGTTACAGCAAAAATGACTGCCAGCGTTGATAGTGCAGCTTAACCACAGAATCCACAGTACATAGCTACTGAGCCTACCCCAATTATAACCACAAAATACAGAATCTTTAACCGCAGTAATCAGGTGATATGACCAATATTCAAAACAAAGATCTACAGAGAACAGTCCAAACACTGGAAAACAATTTCAGTAACATTTATTTTCTATGTGTGAAAACACGCATTCAGAGCAGTACATCATCACCACATGTGCTATCTTTTATTCATGCAAGATGTAGCAGAAACATTTCTGGCCCATGATGCTGATGGAAGGGAGCAAACCGTCCTGTGCTGGGCTGCACGTTTGGAGCACTGTAGTGTAAGTACTGTGTGCTTTGTTGTAGGGCTTCCCCCAAGTGCCGAACCCTCAGCTCATGAGGGAGTAGATGTACTTCAGGTAGCCAGCTGGTCAGAAATAAGACTTCAAATGTGCAGATCTGGCCTCAGATAATTCCCTCTATTTTTCTCTAGTTCCTGTTGGAGACTCCAGTGAGAGTGGGTTGTGAATGGTCTCTACTTGTGCTTTGGGTTCAGGATCATGAACTCAGCCCACAGGCTTCCCTCGTCTCACTGTGTACCTTTGCTCTTAGGTCATCCTTGGCCAAACACAGCTCGGTAAAACACAGCTCTGCTCCCAGCTTCAGGGCACACAGCTCCAGGCTCTCCCCATGCTGGTTTTGTGCTGCATTTTCTGGCTACACAGCTATATGCAAATTGATGTTCCCTGGAACACAAGGTCTGTTGTGCTCAGTGACTGTCAGTGTAAATATTTTAAATAGTAATGGGAAGCTTTTCATAGTCTTCAAAGCACTGACCTAAACTTCCAGATGTGGATCTCATGTGGTTTGTATTAGAACATGATGATATTGTGAGTTGGAATATAAGGCTAGCTCTAGCAATAAAAGGACAGTTTCCACCTATTTAAACTCACCTTATCTTCTTACAGATCATCATTGTTTGTAAGAGATTTCTGGAACTCTTGTTAAAGAGATTTCAGCCTCTAATAACCTTTTTTAAAGCAAAGAATATCAGTTTCTGAAGTTAAAAGAAAACATTACCCTCTCTGTTCCTCTGATACCAGAAATGCCAGCTATGGCTTTAGGCTTTCCTTTTTCTTTTCTTTCATTACATGTTTTGTTCTCTGCATCAAAGGGAAGGATGGGATCTCTAAATATCTTGCAAGAAAAAGCTGAGAAATAATTGTTGTCAAATAATCCCATCCAAGAGGCTGGAAACTTGAGATCAAAATCTGAGCAGCTACAACTTCAGGATGAGAGTTACTTATGTGTTTGATGAAGAGTGTACTGATCAGTTGAAGCTAACTGTTTTTACCTGTTCTAAACCGACTGTGTTTAATATAACAAATCAATAATGCATGTTTCCTCTTTCTCCTAGTCCTTTGCCTTAGTTTCTATGACCTGCTGCCAAAAGTGTTTTAGAAGGATGAAAGATGCTTTGTAAGTTAAGAACTATTAATGAGAACTGGAAATGGGATAGAACAAAAATGTCTTCAGCTGCTTTGAAGAAAAGGTCATCATGGTGGGAGATCCAAATTAAAAACAAACCTTCCTCAGGGGCACAGGCAGCACAGATCTCAATGAAATGGGTGGAGAAACTTATATATCTCAAGATGCATCATATAACATTGGAATGTATGTTGTGCTGGTCATTGCAAATGGGAGGAATAGATGGGGTTTTGCAGCACCTTCCTTCTACCTCCTCATACATGCATATAATCCATTTGGTCCCAAATAAATCCATGACTTTTCCTAGGGACGAAAAGCACAGAGGCTGTAAATTTACAAATATAGTTTAAGCTCACAGAGATAGACCCTCAGTGGGTTCAGAAGCTGAGGACCTCTTTCACAAAGGTAGGATCATAGAATGGTAGTGGCTGGAAAGGACCTCTGGAGATCATTTAGTCCAAACACCCTGGAAGTGTGTTTGAAGATGAAGATACACCTAAGCCAAGTTGAACAGGAACATGTCCAGGCAGGTTTTGAAAGTCTCCAGAAAAGGATAGTCAACAACCTCTCTGGGCAACCTGTTCCAGTGCTCCATCACCCTCACAATAAAGAAGTTTCTCCTTAAGTTCAAATTAAAACCACCTGTTTGTACCTATTGCCCTTTGCAATATCACTGGCCACCACTGAGAAGAGCCCAGCCCCATCCTCATGACCTCCATCCTTTAGATATTGATATGCATTTATAGGATCCTCTCTAAGTCTTTTCTTCCCCAGGCTAAAGAGCCCAAGGTCTCTCAGCCTCTCCTCATAAAACAGACGTTCCAGTCCCCTGATCACCCTCATGGCCCTTTGTTGGACTTTCTCTGGCAGTTCTCTGTCATTCTTGAACTGGGCAGCCCAGAACTGGAGACAATACTTAAGGTGCAACCTCACCAGGGCAGAGTAGAGAGGGAGGAAGAGAACCTTCTTTGACCTGCTGGCCACACTGTTTTTAGCACCCGTCCAGAGTGGCATTTGACTCTGTTCGCGTATGGGTGAATCCTGAGGACTCTATCTGAGAAAATGCCATAGCGTGTTCAAGGATAATGCTGTTTTCTGGAAACCAAAACTGTGGGTGTTTGTGTTTGCAGGTGGGGCTGGGAGATATTGAAAGTGAGTGCTAATGCAGTCTTTGGTGTCTGCAGTGGTCAGTAAGCCTCTGGAGTGGGAATTTTTGAAGTAAAACACAGCAAAAATAGTTCTTCTTACCCCATTACAATCACTTGACTCTGACTTTAGTTATGAACAGAGTGAATTGTGCCTATTTTCACACAGAAGGATTTGGCCATATGTGCAGATATGTACATATAAAGAGAGGAAAATTAGTTGATTGCCCTCTCCTTTCCTGTAAAGCACTTGTACTCACAACAATGACCTTTCAATTCAATATAATAGGCACAGCTGCTTATTGCTTATCTCCATCTTTGCACTAAAAATCTGAGACTTGGTGTGAAAAATACAGGACCACTCACTAAAGGATTAAAATTTCATGCACTTCAAAATATGTCTTTCTCCTTTTAACACTGGGTCTGCTTTTGCTGTATTGGCAAGCCACAGTGGTGTCTGGAGACATCTGTTGCTATGTTTATACTAGCAAGTCATTTGGTATGGTAGGAGCATATCAGTAGATAAAGCATTTGGTGCTGAGTCACATATCCACAATGTGCAGTTTGGGGGGTTTACTTTGAACTAAATTTGATTTGGTTCTTAGGACCAAGCATCCTCATTGTGCATGTGGTATAAAGCTGTCTGCAGGACCCACTCAGCCTCTCGTGACCCATCAGGAATTAGGACACATTTGGTGCACACCTGAGGTACAGCTTTGAGGTTGGTTTTCTCTGAAAGGAGTTGAGTTTGGATGTGTTAAAACAGTCCCATGAACTGAAACAATGTGCAATAAGTAAAAGCAACTGAGAAATTTACTTAAAAACACACTGCTACCTTGAACCTAAAAGGTTGATATGTATGCAAGCAGTGGAGATCAGACGTGATTGTGCTACATGTGTGCACAGTATCTGCACAGCAACTTCACAGCCTGAATAGATGTGAAAAAGAGCAGGAGAAAAGTGAGACTCCTACAAAGTGACTGTCATGCAAATGTCCTGCCTGTGGTCATGCATATTATCAATGATTTTATCCATGTGAGCCACTGTTCCTCTGAGTCATCCCAGCCAGGACTTGTGAACAGCCAGCTCCTGGTGCTTGGGAAGGAGTGGTGAATGGCTCCCTTTTTGCACTGAGAGTTCTACACATAGCTTATGCTTTTTTTTTTTAACTGAACAAAGGATAAAAAAATATTCCTATATCCTGTCTTTTGCTAATAATAGTGCCCTAGCCTGCCATTTTGAAGCAGTGTGATACCTTCCAACTGTCTGACACAAACTTAAAGCCATAGCTAACTGAATCACTTTCAGTCAAAGAGACTAGAATCAATATTGGTCATCAATGAGGCTGGCACACAGCAAATGTGACCCTAGGCAAAATTGACAGCCCTATTTCAGCTGTGCTATAGACTTTAGTGTGTGTGCATGAGGGCATATGGGTCACTGTAAATGCCATAAAACCTAATTGTTTTTATTCTGACAGGCAACTCGCTCTGTCTAATTGCAAAATCTTTAGGCTTAGCTACACAATCAAAATAATTCTTTAGTAACATTGTCTTTATTTCAAAGAAATTAATTTCTTTTTCATCAAGTTGCCACTCTCATTTCAGTTCAGTACATTCCTGCTAAAGCTGAGCAGAAAAGTGACACGCCTTTTCCTTCAGTGAAATAAGATAAATAAATAAAAGGCATCTCAGACTTTGTGGGAAGAGATGGTTATAAATGCTGCAGCAAGAAATAGAAAGATGAGAAACAAGTTGGTGTAGCTGACTGAAACTTTTTCCAGGGTTACTAACTGACAATTTGCTTAGTGACTCCAAGCAAAGTCCTGGTACAGCAGTGGGGTGCTGCTGTACTTTTTTTCCCCTTTCAGGTCTTATTTGAATGCATTACTCTGCTTTTCCACCAAGTTTGCCATCTGGACTCCCCACTGACCTGAATGGAAAATGTAGTCAAAAAGCTTAACCCAGTATACTTCTCTGATACTCATGTTATTAAGAGGTGAGTGACTTTTTGTGATGGTCTTTACATTTCCTTCAAGAAATTCTATGTTTCAGATTTATTCCAGTGAAGCAGTTTAGCCTTCACTTTCCTCAACAGAGTTCCTTCACGCTGTGAAAAGTCAGACATTATGCATTCAAAAGCACCACTTGCTTTCTACGCCTTTCAGTGCCATTCTACGTGTGCTTTTGCCCATGCTCTTCAGCTACTGTCAAAGCATTTTTCTTGTCACTGCTCTGTCAATGGTTGGTGCAGATGCTAATTGTGAAGGCAATGCTTATTTCCCACGTGTCTTATCATTACTTAGGAAGAAAGCACAACCTTACTTTAACCATCAGTCTTTCAGGGTTTAGGCTGTTCTTCAATGAGAGGAAAAAGTTGATGAATTCTGCGGATGAAATAATCCACTTGTCTCCTGTGGTGCACAGCCCCAGACTTGGTGCCAGAGCCCAGGAAAAAAAAAATCACTTTTTCCATAGACAGGTGTCCAGCAGGCAGGAAATTTATGCCTCACTTATCCTGTTTGGTTTCTACTAAAACCAGGCTGAGTGCTCTTCAATGCCCATCTCTCATTTCCCACTTTGGCAACGCTCTTCCAAAGTGTTCCCAGCCATTGGTCCAAGATTGGCTTTGTTCCTACATATTAAAAAAAGAAAGGTTTGCACTGCTTCTGTATATCAGTGTTAAGATTTGACCATGTTAAAACCCTGTAGCCTCACTGGTTTTCTTACTTTCTCTCTTTTTTTTTTTTGTTTTTACTTCATTATGATTCTGTTTGGATGTTGTAGCCAGTACTAACATAGGCAATGACCACAAAATACTGAAGAGGCAAGAGTATTGTTGCTATGTTGAACATCTGGTGATAAATCGTTGTATTTTAGTAAAAAGAAAAAGAAGGGAAAAACAGGTGCAGGGTGACATTTTTATCTTTTCCTCCTCCACCTTGCACCTCTCCTCCCCAACCTTCCCTTGCTGGCTTTAAAAGAGCTAATGTTTTTCCCATAATGTATGGGCAAGTTCAGTGCATCTGAGTTTCTGAGAGAGAAGGGGGAAAAGGAGAAAGTGAATGACTAATAGCTGCAGCCAGGGTGGGTTTTCACTGTGGTGCTCACTACTCGTTTTGCCGAGGCTGTGTAAGGCACATGGGGCTGGCCCCTGGTGCTTGATTTCTGCCTCTTTGCTCACTGACAGTATCAACACAGCAGCAGCAACACCTCAGCCCTGAAACTCAGCCTGCCCTGCAGATACAGCTTCAACAGCTCATCATCCTCCCTCAAGCCACTTCCTGCTTTGCCTTTGATTCCTACCCATCTGGGCCAATCACAGGATGTTAAGGGTTGGAAGGGACCTCCGAAGGTCATTGAGTCCAAATCCCCTGCCAGAACAGGACCACAGAATCTAAGCACAGGTTGCACAGGAATGCATCCAGATGTGTCTTGAAAATCTCCAGAGAAGGAGACTCCACAACCACCCTGGGTAGCCTGTTCCAGTGCTCTGTGACCCTCACACTGAAGAAGTTCCTCCTCATGTTGAGGTGGAACCTCCTGTGCTGTAGTTTATATCCATTACCCCTTGTCCTATCACAGGGTGCAATGGAGAAGCCTGTCCCCTCCTTCTTGACACCCAGCCCTCAGATATTTATAAACAATTATCAAATCCCCCCTCAGTCATCTCTTCTCCAGACTAAATAGCCCCAGGGCTCTCAGCCTCTCCTCATAGGGCACATGCTTAATCATCCTTGCAGCTTTCCATTGGACTCTCTCAAGCAGATCCCTGACTCTCTTGAACTGGGAAGCCCAAAACTGGATGCAATATTCCAGGTGAGGTCTCATCAGGGCAGAGTAGGGGGGGAGGAGAACCTCTCTCAATCTGCTGGACACCCTCCTGCCAATGCACCCCAGGATCCCATTGGCCTTCTTGGCCTCAAGGGCAACATTGCTGACCCATGGATAACTTGTTATCCACCAGGACTTCCAGGTCCTTCTCCACAGGGCTAGTCCAGCAGATCACCTCCTAACCTGTACTGGTGCAGTTTATTATTCCTTTCCAGATTCAGGACTGCACTTATCCTTGTTGAACCTCATTATCTTCCTCACTGCCTGGCTCTCCAATCTGTCCAAGTCTCGCAGGTTTAACCACCACTCCCGCAATGCTTGTCACTGCACTGGGGTGGCAGTGATCAAGCCAGCAGTCCTTGCAGAGAAAGTGGGGGCAGACAGGAAAGGAAAACCTGTCTGCACCTCAAATATACACAGACATTTCCAGCAACACCAGTGATGGTTCCCACGTGGCAGCAGGCCGGGTGGGCAGGGCTGCCAGTTGGGTTGCTATGTGTCTGCACTGAAAGGCATGACTGCTGGCACCCCTGGCTGCGTGGTCTCATTTTGCAGTAGGATTTGTAAGAGGAGGGTGTTGGTTTTTTTTTTCCATTGATGAGAAGTGCAAGTGGGAGCAGCTGTTTACTGCTTGAAATAATAGCAGAGGCACTGGGATCTTGAAATGTTCTAGTCAACACAAGTTGGCCTTGAAAGTTTTGAGCTCAGGCTTAAAGTGTAAAATTATCCTTCAGCTGCAGGAAGCTGGTGAGCCATGCCAGTAAGTGAAGTTCAGTGGAGGTGAGTCATGCGATCACTTCAGGGGGTGTCCGGTTCCTGAAAAGGTTGTTTCTTCTCCTCCTCCCCACCCAGGCTGGCCAGGACAGCCACAGTTTTATAACTGCTCTTTCCTCACAGTTGCTGCTCAGTGCTGCCTAAGGTGATGTGGCAGCCCTTGTCTGAGTTGAAACAGTAAGTCTCTCCCTTGGTGAGGAGAAACACAAAACACGCAAACCACTGTGGTGCCCATGGCAGATTTGGGGACACCAGATGCTTTTCCTGCCACATAGAAAGTTTGTAAAGCCTGATTATGAGTCTTCCCTGCTACAGCCATGCACAACTCCACTGCCACACCACCAGCACCTTGTGGATGGTGCTGGTGCTGTGCAGATGCTCCTGCAGCTCAGGCAACATTTGGGCTCCAGCTGTATCAGGCTGGCTCCAGTGATTCATGATGGCTGAGGGCCAGGTGCTAAACAAGAAAAATCTCTTGTGTCTCCCTCATTATTCGGCATTTTTTAATTGGTTATTAGAGGTGATTCCCAGTCATTAAAGAGAGAGCATGAGTAATTTTTACATATTGCTAGTAATGATGGAAGGTGATTACAGATGAAAGAAATGAGAGGAAAAACGTTATGGTCTCTGTAATCACTTTCCCTGTTTCCCAGGAATAATTAGTCATCTTCCTTTAGTTTTCTGTGGGAGATTTTCATGTGTCATAGAAGAAAGAGTAAAATAGTTCTAAAACCAAGAAAATGTCATTGTCAAATCCTATACTGGCAAGAAGAGTTGAAGATGTCTTTAATGCCTAATGAAGCACTTAGGCGAAGAAGTTTCTAAAGCACAGATTCTGACCATGATTTTCTTTTTGCCCTGTATAAAAACCTCTCAAGTTTTGCAGTGAAGGGAATGTCTGAAATGCCTTCTCCAGGTACTAGGACAGGTCAGTCACAAGTGAGGTGAGTGTCTCTGATGTACGAAGGAGCGCCTTGGGCCTAAAGTTTTCCTCCTTATGCTAGCAGCTTTCATCTCCAACACGCAGCACTGTGGCCTTTTCTCTCCACTGAGTGCAAGAAGCAGGACTCCAGCAAACCACAAGGGACTCGAAGCTGTTGCCTGTGCAAAGCAGCTCTTCTTGCTTTCAGTGGATGTGCTCCAGCACAGTGTGTTCCTGGATGGGGAACAAATGGAAACAGTATACTGACAAGAAGCTCTTCAGCTTTGAGGGCAAGCGGTACTTGGTTGTATAAGAGCATCTTGTGTCAGTAATGTACCAGCTTTGATCAAGCTCTACCTGGAAGAAGACCTCCCAGAGCTAGGGCTGACACTTAGATGCAAGGTTGTTGCACAGGGCTGACTCCTGGGCATGTGGTGCATCCCTCCTGTGAGTTGTGGGAAGTACAAGGTGATGCCTGGCTCATCATGGGCCAAACCAGCACCTAGATTATGGATCCTTTGTGACTAAGTATTGTTGGTCCCTGGTTTCTTTTTCGTTTTATTATTTCTCTCTCCTTTCTCCCTGTCATCTTCCAACTGCTCTCTCCATCCTCCTTCCCTCTCAAAAGCATTTAGTCTCTAGTAAAAAGACTCTCCTAAAGCCTAGTCCACGGAGAGGAAGTTGCATGATTAGGCAAGGGGAGCTCTGGATTTGAGTCCTGTCTCTAGTTTGCAGGGAAGAAGCCATGAAGCTAGCTACTCAATAAGCCTATCCTCCCTTCATTGAGATAATCCATCCCCTGAGCTTAGCTGTGTAGGGCTGGCACTGCTGGTGCAGAGGTGGCTGTGATGGAGATGGAAGAGCTTTACTCACTACTGCCTGAGAAGCCAAGAGCCAGCGCTGAGTCCCCCTCACCAAAAAAAGACTTGAAAAGACAGGCAGTACAATGTCAGTGGTCATCCTTTTCCCAGGCTCCAGTATTGTGCAAGGAGAGTCCTCTCAGTTGCAGAACAGAGCAACTGCTTAGATTGGCCTGTCTGTTGCATGTCCCTGCTTGAAGCAGAGCCCATTTGACTCAGCAGGAAGTCTTCTTTACACATTTGATGCTGGAGTGTGCAGGCAGCCAACCTCACTCCCCACAGCTCCCACATTTATATTAAACTCTTCCTTGGGATTTTAAGATTACCAAACACGCTGTTTCAACAGAACAAGGATTTTCAACATATCCTGCCCAGAGGACTCAAGTTTACCTTCCTGTGGGGACTTCTTTTCTTGTACTATAAGAAACAGCAATCCATTATGTTTGAGTTGGGAAACATCATTCAGCCATTGCTGTAGCCCCTCAAATATTTAATGATGTGCAGTCACCCCAAGAGGCATTCTTTTTTTTTTTTTTTGCTAATATCCACGGACTGAACAGCATTTTGTCCACTTCCTGATTTGTCCCCTCTGGTTTCAGTGTTCTGTTTCTTCTCTTGTTTTCAAGATTTTCAGATCTCTGTTTACATCTGTGGAAAATAGGAAGTTAACATTAAACTAAGAATGAAAATTAAAACAATCTGTGTTGTGAATTGCTTGGTCATGTTCCAATTTGTGCAAGGGGTTTTCTATAGATGCCAACACTATCACAGTAAAAGCTACTTGTTCTCTTAAATATGGACAACCTTTCATCAATTTATATATATAAAAATTTGCTTTGTTCCTGCTAGACAGTCTTCCATGGAAAGTGTGCAAGAGTTTCTTAAAATTACTTCAATCCTGGACTTATCTGAACTTTATGGATCATTCCACTTATTTCTCTTTTGTTGTAAATTACTTAACATTAGAGTTGCTCTGAAGGTTTTCCCAGGTTTGAAGCCATAGAAATCCTGTTACATCTACAAACTGGACAGCTTTGCCTGCTTTGTCCACTGTCTGTTTTGCTTAGCATGGCTTGGAACTCAAAAATCCAACTAATCTATTAGTTTTTATCTCTTTGAAGGAAAATGTTATTAATCCTTATGTTAGTCTGCTTATGTGCAGCCCTTGCTTTCTGGAAAATACTTGCAAAAATCTTTTTTTCTGACTTTTGGTTTATGTATCAAGAGACGAGAACATTTTTTGTATTAGTATACAGAATATTTCTAGAGGCCAAAGCAATGGTTTGATTTAATTTTTCGTAGAATGTAGCAGTCATCAAAAATATTATTTTCTATGTAATGTCATGGAGACATCATTACAACCACAACTTGCAGGATGGGAGGGATTATCAGCCTATTGGTCTGTTAATGATGATAAACAGACACTCCCTTTTAAACTCGTTTTTGTCTTCTAATAGATAGATTGATTTAAAGAAGACAAAACCTTCCCTTCTTCATCTTTCCCTTCCCTCATGTTCCCAAATAATTAGTAAAACACATTGTGGTTTGACATGCCTATAAATCATTCCACTATATGCACAGTAACTAACTGATGTTCTTTTCATATGTCTTGATGTTGCTGGCCTTACACTTTCAGAAAGAGCTGATGCTACTTCCTTCACATTGCTCAGTGTGCACTTCAAATGTGAGGCTTGGAAGACCTTGTACCCATGCCAGCCTTAATTTGAAAATACACACATCTGTATCTTCCTCAGTTCTTACATGCCTCCCTGAGGTAAGATGTAATGCTCTTATCTTTTCTTTTGTGCCAGATCTTAAACCACAAAAAGTACTCATTCAGGCTTCAGTGGCTCAGAGAGGGAGGCAAAACACTACAGTGGTTTGGACCCCATTCTCTAGAAGAAGGAGCCTGTGCTCCAGACTAAAACTCTCTGTTACACTAAAGGGGGTGTAATATGTGGGCAGAAGGAGAACATCTTTGTTTTGGCAAAAGTAATGATCCTAGCAGGGGAAAGAAGGTAGACAAAATAAGAATATTTGGTTCCAAGAAGCTGATGTGTTATCCTTTTTTTTTTTTTTTTTTTTTTTTTGCTGTTGTAGTTTTTTTCCCTTACTCTATGTGTATGATTTTGAAACTTTATTTTAGGTTGTTCCTAATCTGTCTCCCACAAAGTGTGCTTGCTCCATTTTCTTCTCCTAGGCACACTGTGACTGCAAGCACAGGGCGGGGTGTACGTACAGCTGCCTGAATGTAGTGTTTCTAAGGAGAAGTGATGGGAGAGTGGGTGGTTGTTGTGCCTCCAAGGAGAGGATTCTTTGTACTAGCCAGATCCTGAGGGGAGCCAGATTCTGACTACCCAGACAGAGCAACTCTTCTCCCCAGTAGTTCAGGAGAGGCAGCATCAGTATCATCATCAGCAGCATCTGTATCATCAACATGGGTTTATCCCAGACAACTCATGCTCTGGGCTGCTCAAAACAACCTCTGTCACCTTGTGACATGTCAACCCCTTGGTACCTGCATGTAGTCCAACGTGCTTGCAGCTTGGTGGAGCTTCCAGGACACCAGTTTTACCACTCCTTCAAACAGATCTTGCAATTTCACTCTGCCACAAGCTGCCAAAAGGCGAAGGGAACAGCTGTAACGCTCACCCTCATCTAATCCCTCACATGCGCCGCCCTCCGTGGGAGCCATGAGTTAACATGTGGCAGAGGAGGCATGGGAGCTTGGCTTTTTGCTCACAAGGCAAAACAATCCCCACTGGCAGCTGAACAGGCAGCCCCTCGAGGGACCAATTACTCAGACGTGCGCTGTACAAACTGCAGCAGGCGGCTGCCTGCTCCCTGGGGAGATGCTCCACAGGGCTTCGTGAGCAGCAGCCAGCCTGATCCTCCAGACACAAGTTGTTCCTCATGTCAAAACTGCTGCTAATGACACAATTAACTAGCTGGGGACTACTGAGGAGCTCTTAATTAGGTAAACACTGCTTGGTTTAAAACAAGTGCCCAGTTCTGAGCCTACTGGTTCGTGTCAGGCTGCTGGGAGGTGAAGCCTCTGCTTGTGGATGAGGAATCTGCTTGAAGGTCTAATTTAGGTGGTAAAACTGTAACTCAGCTGGGAATTCCCTTTCATGCAGATTTTAAAATAAGTGCTAGAAACAGCTCAACAGCTCGCAGAGACTCCCTAGAAGTATTTGAAATACTTCATTTCATATACAGAAAATGATTGCTTCCTTAACAGAGCATCACAGAAACTACTGTCTAATTTTAAGTAGATCAACTGGGAAAATCTCAGAGACAAAACCCAGGGGGAAAGTACAAAAGCATTTTACAATCTTCCTGTGACAATGTGCATTATGCAGTGTGTGGTGCTTAGAGAACAAAACAAGGATCCTGAAGACCAAACAACTGCAGACTTCATGGACATCTCATCACAGAGTCTGGAAAAATGAAGACCACCATGGTCACATACTTCTTTCACCCCTGCAGTCTGTTATTATTTAGTCCTGTCTGTTGAAAGAAACCCTACGGTATTTAGCTGGTATTGTCTTGCTGAAATTTAGGCTGAGAATTTAAAAGAAGCCTCAGGGAGCTGAAGTTCAGGTCAATGGGATTTGGACCTCCAACTCCCAAAGGTTTCTCTTGGATGAAATTTTGAATCCTGTCTTTATCCAGGTATCTTCAGGGCCCATTACCACAGTTACCTCATGTAAACCACTCACTGCAAATTGTCTCGCTGGATGTCTGCCTACTCAACACTGCAAAACAGCAAACAGGGAATGGAATGATGCAGCACAACTGCTGTGAAAGGCAATGCCCATGGCAGATAGGAGAGCTTATGATACACTGCAAAGAGGTCTGCCATGTAGTGCTAATTAAATGAGAATATCAGGAGAGCTCCTATCATACGTTAGGGGTCAGCAGTCAATATGTCTGCAATGAGTAAATATGGGCATGGAGGAATTTTAAATCTCTTCTTTCTAAGCACTTTCTACCAGCAAGTTTTGCCATGTCTTGTCTGGTCAAATTTTATTTTCATTAAGCACACAAAGAGATTACTGGAGAATTCAGCTAATCTATCTGTGGTATACAGAGAAGTAATTTGGACCAGGCAGTTCTAAAAATCTCATCTGTGACCTTCAGCAAGTACAGATACAGTTTTTCAGAGTACACTGTATATGTGTCTCAGTCAGACTGTTCTGCATGCTTGTTCAAAACTCATTTTCTTGGTGAGGAGACAGGCGCAGTGCTATTGCTTAGATACCAAAGTTCTCAATGCAGATCTCAAGTTTTCTCTCAGGAGTGTAAGACCACAGGCATTTGACAAAGCTGCATTAGAGCAGCAGCATTCTTTTTGTGCTATCCTGTATCTAACAACACTAAGAAATCTGTAGGGAGTTCACCAAGTTCTGTAGTGGTTATTTATAACAGTATCTGCATCTACAGGAACTTCCTTTCCACCCGGGCCAATTAGTCATTGGTGCATGTTCTGATGGATATGAAATTCCCCTCCCGATACACACACTCACTTTTAGATAAGCTGTCTTTGTATCAGTGTAAGAGTTCAATGCTTTTCAACATGAGACCTGTTAAGTTTCATGATACCTCATGACCACCATAACTCCAGTGGTACCTCTGTCTAATGGAGGAATAGAAATTATTGGGTTTGATTTTCAGTGTTTGCTCATTATCTCTTGGAGACAAATATAAACTACATAGCAGGACATGGAGAAGTACGTCACCTGCTGTGTCAGTGGTTCTGAAATGAGTATGTTCTCTTGGTCTCACTATTTCCTTTGTGGCCAAACTTTGACAGAGCATCATCTTCAGTATCTGGAAAGAGCAACCCAAGGACATGCATCTAACCACTGAATTCACTGAGTAAGACAGAGTAAAGAAAACATGGTAGAAAAATCATCTTCCCTTTAGTGTCTTCATTAACCTGAGCTCATTCCTTGACTTACCAGGAGACAGTCAGGCCCATTATTTTGCCCTTGGGCTTCACTTTTCAACACATGGAAAGACATTTTTATGTCACACGTATTTTTTAAGACTGTTTGTTTGCTTGTTCTCTTCACCCCCTCATCTCAACTGCCTCATTTCTAACTTTAGAACTTACCTGTGTTTGTTTATGCTGTTTCTTTCAGCTGCACTAGATTCAGATTTCCATTTTCTGGTACATACCAGCACAGTTTGAATAACCTCTTGAACTCTGCCATTTAATCCTATGTGTGTTGTTTTATTTGTCCACTGGTCCCTTTCCAGTTCAGCCACATACTTTCTGCAGCTCTTCTTATGGGTTGTGCAGGACATGCACTCAGTCCCCCTGCTGAATCTAAGGATTTTAATTTCCCCATTTTTGATATAAGGGTCTTTCTCAACTGCTTCTTCCAGTTTTAGAAATCCCCCTGTCTGAAGTTCACTGTATCAAATGTAGTCTTGGGGTATGACTCTGATGAGGTAGAATTGAACTATATTGTGGTTACTGTTGTTTTTGATTTAGCTGGAACTGCTGATTAAGTCAAAACTACTTTTGCCACAGAAACAGTTTTTGTATGTGGCAGCTCTGTCAGATGCAGAGAATTTCCCCTAATATTAGCCCAGCATGTATGTGGACAGCTAAGGTCACTGCATACCACTGCTTTGTTTGATTTGGCAGCCTAGTGTTCCTCAGTACTGCAAGTTCCCTACTCTGCACCATTACTGGGGTAAAAGAACATCAGTTGTCTGCCTTGCTATTTGATGAAAAAATAACGTTCCAGCTTGGTACTCCACCTACAGAAGCCTGCTTTGAAAATTTCCAAAGAGACACTTCCTTAGTGAAAAACAGAAATGAAATGATTCTAGTGACAACACTGAAAAGAATGTAATGATATTTCATAATTGAAGATATATGGTTCAGAGGAACCACAGGTTTATAATCTTTCTTTCTGTTTCTTCATGCTGTCTTCTCCAGATGCAGAAAAGCAAGGAAGGTGAATGTAGGAGTCCATTTCATTTGAAAACGTGGAAATTCTCCAGTGAAACAGAATAGTTCAAATTAAATAAGAGCTGGTTGTTTTTAACTAGGCCTGTCCTTCTCCCACAAAAAGAGCAAAGGTAAGATGCCCTTGCCATGCATGGAAAGCTCCTGGCCACAGGGTGAACTTGTATCCTGTACCGCAAATGGCTTTCAGTGCTGGGGACTCAGTACTGGACTGTGGTATCCACAGCACATCCCAGGATACCTCAACAGAGAATGATAACAGTTCACCCTGCAGAAAACAATTTTGCTCTAAGCTAGTTGTTGACACAGGCAGACTAATCCACAACAACACAATATAGATGCATGCAAACAGGAAGACATAGTACACGACTGCAGACTGCAATGAAATTTGTTTCCAGTGGCTTCTTTGCCCTGGTTTTGCAGAGGAATCTCAGAGCCTCATCAGTGATGGGCTGGCAAGTGCATATAACACAGAATGAGCACTGGCAAGCAAATCACTCCAACTCTGAGCAAAATCCTTCAGAATGCACTCTGTGTTGGTTCTAGCTCACTGCCTGGCTGAGAACAGCAAATCAGTTTGATCCTTACAACACTTCCAGAGCAATTTTTATCTCATCTTCAACTGCAACCTGTGTCTTCTGCCTTGGCTTTGGGTAACTTGCAACAAGTGTTTCAATGGCAACCAGCAAATCTTTCATATTGTGGTTGTGCTTATCTGGGCTTGAATAGCTTAAACCATGACAGTTTGAGGGGAGGTTTCTCTCTTTTTTTTTTTTTTGGAAGAAGAGATCAGTTTGGGTTTTTTCTCCTTTATATGCACCAAAGCTATTAACTGTGTTATGGCTCTGAAACCAAAACCACAATTGCAATGTTTTATTTTTAGGACCCTGTCTTGTGTCACCCAATTTAGAGAAGATGTGGTTAAGCTAACTGTCACTCACTTCCACCACTTGCAATTTGGTGTTTCACATTTGCACAAGTCTTGTTGCCAGAATAACAGGATGTTTCTGTTCGAGGACCATAGATAATTGATCGAGAGCAAGTCAAGGCAGCTTCAACATCTCAGTTTGTCAGGTCTTTCTCACTCAGTTTCTGGACTAAGAAGGCTCTTCCTTAAAAAAAAAAATAGGTAAAAAGGAGCTTTTTAAGACATCACCACAAACACTAGCCCCCCTGTCTTGGCAGACACTAAGAAACAAACAGGCATAGAAAGGGTGACCATGGGAGATGAGGAGGATTATCACTCCTTGGCCTGACAGTTAAAGTTAGCTTAGCTGCTGTGCATGTTTCCCATGGCTCTGAGTATAGAAAATTTTAACTACAAACCAGCAGTAGTATTAGGTCTGGTGTATTTTTTTTTTTTTATATTTTTGCTACCTGAGAAGAGGTTTGACCATTCTGAAAATTCTTCCTCTGGCAGCTCTACCTGGTGCCCTATTATTTAGTCTTGAACAGTGAACACAGAACTGAGCCAGGCAGCACTTTACACTCATTTTGCTGAGGAGTCAAAGACAGCTTGTAAGACTGAAAAGTCTGGTTTGCTGTGAAAAGATGCAATTAAAAAAAAAAATAATCATTGCCACTTATAACTCAAAACACTTTGGACTATGCACAGGTTTTCATGTTGTGCTTCTGCATCATTGGAAAAACCTTCATCAGAACAGCTTTGCCTTTTGTTTGACATGTGGCAAAATGACTATAATGCATTCAATGCATCCCACTGCCTCAGACTGTCCATTAATAAAAAGAGCTAGAAAAGGTGATTCTTTCAAGTCAAAGAGGGAGAAGGAGGAAGTCTCCAAATAGCTCTGGACTTTGGTCTGGATTCTGATGCCTACAGTCAGAGACTGTTGAGATCCAGCCTTGCAGCCACAGGGGAAAGTTCAGTAGAAGACCAGTAGATCAGCCCCTGAAAATGAATGGTGGGACTAAGCCATCAGCCACCTGGCAGGGTGGGAGTGTGTGTGGCTCTGCACTGCAGGAGGAGCAGACAGGAGGAATTGGTGCGGACAGACCCACACCTTTGCTTGCACCCTGCTCCAGGAGCAGGTCAGTTAAGTGCATTTATCTGCAGGGTGCTCCTCACCTTCCCTTGGTCCACCTCTTGCCAGCACAGGAGTTGCAGAGTAGTGGCAACCCACTTCTTGATCCTGCCTTCTGCATTCCTCCTTCCCACACAGTCCTTTTCCATCTCCACTGCACAGTTACATCAGCAAGCTCAGGCATGGCAAAGGCATGTGCTTGGCTTTGTGTTATCCTTATGGATGCTGTGAAGCCAGGGAGAGCTCAACTCACCTGTGGACGCCTAACAGCAATGCTCTGATCCACTATCCAACACTTCATGAATGGCAGCAGCCACTGACAGCAGTTCATAACAGTAAATATGTCCCAAAGGACAGTTGTTCATACACTAAGTGAATGTGAAAAGGTAAAAGGGTGGGTTTGTGGCATTTCAGAAAGGGGAAAACAAGCTACAAGGTAGAGATGAGTGTGCAAGTGTGCAGTGACAAGTGGCTGAAAGCATACTGCTCAGTGACATAGAGGGTTTCTGCTGAGACTCTGAGGAATGAGAACGCAAATGAAGAGGGTTGAGGTGAACCAGCAAAGAGTATGTAGTACCAGACCCCAGAAAATCACTTTAGCAAACAGAAGACAACAATTAAAAAGGTCTTTGCTGGAAGGGAATAAGTCAGGAAGGAAACAGTTCTCATTAGGATTAGATAACAGTCAAGAAAAGTGTAATAGGAATCAAATGAGGGATAAAAAAAAAAAAAAGAATTGAAAATAATTAAGTTTCTGGGACAGACACTGAAAACAGTCCAGAAAAATTCATACACTTTGTTTTGTTTTGTTTTGTTTTGTTTTGTTTTGAAAAAGATCAAGGATTAGGTAATTTATAAATCTAATGAATCATTTGCAGTGAATAATTTATTTTGTGAATATGGCTTCACTTTCTGCTCAGAAAAAGTCTGCAAGCAGGATACGACTTGACATGCCTTTGCCAGCTGTTTACAAATGATGCTTGGTGGCATATGTTCACATGTGTTCTTTGGAAGTAGCAATCTTTAACCTGTTCTGGCTTTGTTTAACGAAGCAGGTAACTTATTTTGAATTTTCTCTTTTCTTGCCTGATGAGCATAATTTTTAATCTTGTGTGAGCTCTTGAATGAATGACTGAGCCTGCCCCTTTGGGCAGTACCTTGAGTTTGCTGCTGGCAGGTTTACTCTCTGTACAGATGATAAATCTCATCGTCAGAAGGCATTTCATGACCTTGCTTAATCAGAGGTTCAGAAGTGCATGCTGGTGTTAAATCCATTTCCCAGTGAAATGCTCCAAGATCTTCTGAAGGCTCCCTGTTGGGATGAGCTGGCTTGCACCAGGGCTGCACCCTTGTTCACCCTGAGCAATGCCTGGCACATCACAGGGTCTGCTGGGACTTTTGTGTGCCAACACGTGCAGCCAAAGGGGAAAAATAGCACAGGAGTAGATCTGTGATCACACAGCTGCCTTCTTACACAGCCTGAGAAGAAAATTACTGGGATCTGGATCACTAAATGCTTTGTGATCCAGGTCCTCAGGGAGGATGATTTTATTTAATTATTAGAGGACTGCTTTATAAATCCAGGGAGAAAATTAACAACTTGATTCTGTTTGTTGGCCAGGAAATTGTTTTCACTTCTGTGTATCATATGGATCTTTTCAATGAGAGGCATTCGTATCACAGGGGATTTGTGTAGAAATCTGCTGACTGCAAGGGTCCAACCTTTTGGTGAGGCTTCTTTTAGCTTTGTCATGCAAGGAGTGATTAAGTACAACACTAAAGCACATCCTGGCTGGAAGAGAAATCTGTGGCTCTCTTTTGGTTAGAGTGATGGCAGGGTCTGCTTCTGAGTCAGGTCCAAAGTTCTAAACACACTCCTTGCTTTTGAGTGTGCCTCTTTCAGATGTCTCAGAATTTAAATCTAAAATCTTGCCCTGAAATATTTAATTTTAACTTCCTGCCACTACTTAGGCTTCACTGCATCCAATTAAATCTAACTTAAAAAAGAAAGGGAAAAAAAAAGAGCTCTGTATACATTACATTAAATTACTTTCTTGACATATTTGAGAATGAAGAAAAAGAGAGAAGCCTATTTAACAACTTGCAAAGTATATGATTTCAACAGCCAAACTTACAATAGCTATTCTTTCATCTATAAATTAAATGTATAACAAAGCCATAATTAAAGACCTTACTAGCAAAACTTTTCAATGGTGTGCACTTTGCAGTGGACTTTGAAGCACCTTCAATTGGAGCAATGGGAATACTTCTGGACAATACTACAAGCTGCAGACACAGCTTAGTTAATTACAAGCAGAGCTTTCAGTATTTATTCCTCCTGCCAAAATCCTTATGCATTGCAGCACAGAACTGTTTTTCCCTTGTGCTTGCTTACTAATGCTGCTAGAATGTGAATATAAAACAATACCTGTCTGTCTTTCTTGATCCTAGACATGATTATTAGGCTTTCATGCTAATTTCCCTGTCCATTGAGTTAAGACTGGATTAAGGAGGCAGAATTTCTACATGCAGTTAGGGTTCTCTAAATATTTCAAGGCAATGCTAGGTGACTGAAGACACAAGGCAGCTTTTTAAATACCATGAGGTTCTCTGCCACTGCGTCTGCTCACCTCAGAGACAGTGCAGTGCTGGTGGCAGCAGTGGTGGAAGTTGCTTTCAGTCTACCTGAGTGGGAGCCCACAGACACTATCTGCTGTGTTAAGGCCAGCAAGTGTTCCTGGCATGTCACACGTCTGGATCTCTGGCCTAGGGATTCAAACCACTGTGAAGCTGGTTCAGTGCATCAGTAGATGGGAATCTCCCAGATTTCCATTCCCTAATAATCAAATAATCCTTTACTTGTTTTTACCTTGTTTTTCAGAAGCCTGCAATTAAATTCAGAGGCCTGTTCAAAGATTCAGGGGCACTCTGGAAAATAATAGATATAGTACTGGAGCAGTGCTCCTGAAGTGAAGAGTCCCCTTTCCAGCCCCCTTTCCAGCATAAAACCTTTCAACACCCTTCACCCTCCACATGAAATTCATCCCTCATGGAAGGCTAATTCACAACCTCAAGCCTCCAAGGGCTGGAAACCTTCTGTGATTTCCAAGCTAAATTTACCTGTGAGCAATATATTTCCATTTCTCCTTATATCAATATCATTTTTTTGCTAAAATTACTTTATTTTCCTCTGTGGCATTTATCTCTTCAGATATTCTCAGAGAGCAATCACATCCCTTTTTTTTTTTTTTTTTTGGTTCTTTGTTTTGCTCAGCTCTGACGTATTTCTCCCAGAGGAACCCCATGGCTCTTCCTCTCTTCTCCTTCTCTTCTCTTCTCTTCTCTTCTCTTCTCTTCTCTTCTCTTCTCTTCTCTTCTCTTCTCTTCTCTTCTCTTCTCTTCTCTTCTCTTCTCTTCTCTTCTCTTCTCTTCTCTTCTCTTCTCTTCTCTTCTCTTCTCTTCTCTTCTCTTCTCTTCTCTTCTCTCTCTTCTCTTCTCTTCTCTTCTCTTCTCTTCTCTTCTCTTCTCTTCTCTTCTCTTCTCTTCTCTTCTCTTCTCTTCTCTTCTCTTCTCTTCTCTTCTCTCCAGTACATTCATACCCTCCGGTATGCTCAAAAGCTGCAGCCTTTCACTCTTTCTCCCTCTCAGCCCTCTTCTCCCCTGAAGATAGATTGTCTCCCTATTCTTTACTTGTTTGCTCCCTTTATGAATTACCATTTTCAGCCAGCCCCAACTAACCAAAAAGAAGCTTCCAGTATACAGTTATCTGGCTAGACCATGGCTCAAGATATATGGGGGAGGGGGAATAAACTGAGCATCAGCTCTTTGGCTATGGTAATAAACAAATTCAGTATCACAGCTTAGCTAGCTTAGCCTTGAGCTCAATCAGCTGCACACTGACAGGAGGTGTTCATAAAGACAACATGTGGTACAAGATGTTGAACAGCTACACTGAAAAGCAAAGAATGGAAATAGATAATTTGCCATTGTCAAACAAGTTAGCAATGAACCCATAAAACTCTGGGTTATTGTATTTCTAGGTGTAAAATCGTGTCTGCATCGGCACAGTCTCCCTTGCCATTTGTGGTAGCAAAAAAATGGTACTTCCTCTAAACTTACCTACAAAAGTTTGCTTCCTCTTACAGAAGGCTGAGCACTTTCCCCTCCCTGGGTTTAAGAAATGTGAGATTTCACCAAATTGCCCTTGTTCTCCTGCTTCAAAAATGCTGGGGAGAAAAAGAGGGCAGCAGCAGCACCAAGTCATTTCTGCTCCTAACCATCCCTTGGCACCCAGCACTCCTGTCGCCGTGGCTCCCACTGCGACTCCCTTTCCATGAGACACCTAAACCTGCCAGACACATACTGGACTGCCTTGGTCCTCAGACCAGGCTCTGCAGCTGACATGTCAGATGAACACAGTGTCATCCAGAGGAACCTGGAAGCTTGAGAAGTGAGCCTGTGTGAACCTCATGAGGTTCAACAAGGCCACATGCAAGGTCCTTTAATTGGCTTGGGGCAATCCTTGGTGTCAGTGCAGGCTGGAGGATGATGTAATCCACTGGAGAAAGACTTGGGTGTTATGGTGGATTCAAAGCTGGGCATGAACCAACAATGTGCGTTCACAGCCCAGGAGGCTGATCACATCCTGGACTGCATCAAAAGAAGCATGGCCAGCAGGTCAAGGGAGGTGTTTCTGCCACTCTGCTCCATTCTGATGAGACCTCACCTGAAGTACTGTCCAACTCTGGAGTCCTCATCACAAGAAGGACATTAACCTGTCAGAGTGGGTCCAGAAAAGTGCCACAAAAATGATCCAAAGGCTGTCCTACAGGCTGAGAGAGCTGGGGTTGTTCATTCAGCCTGGAGAAGAGAAGGCTGCAGAGAGATCTTATCGTAGATTTTCATTATTTAAAGGGGGCCTGTAAGAGAGATGGGGACAATCCTTTTATCAGGGCCTCTTGTGACAGGACAAGAGGTAATTGTTTAAAGCTAAAAGAGGGCAGATTTAGGCCAGATACAAGAAATATTTTTTTTAATGATGAGGGTAGTGAAGCACTGGCCCAGGTTTCCCAGGGAGGTGGTAGAAGCCCCAGTCCTAGAAACAGTCAAGGTCATGTTGGATGGGACTTTGAGCAATCTGATCTAATTAAAGATGTCTCTGTAAACTGCAGAGGGTTGGACTAAATTGCCTTCAAAACTCTCTTCCAACCTTCATCATTTTATGGTTCCAGAGGAATTTACATTATTATTCCATCTCTAACTCAATACTTCTCAGACTGTCTGCAGCTTGTCCACTTATGTCTGATGTCTATAGGACTTAATGGTTTCACACTCCTCCCCATTTAATTTACTTTAACTTAATTCCTCCTCCCCATAAAACACACTGTCAGGTGCTTTCCTTAAATCAAAATACATGAGATATATTGCATTTTTCTAACTTGGAAAATCAGTCATTGTTGTAGGAGAAAAGTAGGAGCCTAAAGTGAAGCAACTTTGGTAAAATCATATTGATTTTTTCACTTCTTTTCCATTTAATCCTATCTTTACCTCACCAGTAACACATAAAGCTTCAGTTCAGATGCTGAGACCAGATTAACAGACCTGTGGTTGCCTGGACTCTTTTTTATCTTTTCATAAATGCAGGAACTACATTTGCTGTTCCCCAATCCCATGGCCTAAGTTGAGCACAAAATAAATTCATTAAAAGTTCAGTGCCACAGACCTGCATTTCCATGTGCAAATAGTTCCAGAGGTGAACATGGAGAGTGTCCTGTTTTCCCAGTTTGAAGGCAGTTGGCTCTTTGAGCTCTGCTTTCACCTCAAGTGTAATCATTTCCAATTCACCTTCCTTCCACTCCCATTAATCATCCTGCTGGTGCCACCAGATTTTGCATCTTCAGTGAAATATAAGGGAAAATTCTGAGTTTTGAGGCAAACTGTTTATTCTAGTTACAGTCTCTAAGTTGCACTCACTGACGAGTACCCTCAGTTCTTCTTCCTTTTTTTCTTGTTGCATTTCTATAACTGAAGAAGGTTAAGTTACTCTGTTTATTTCCTTTTCAAGATCTAAACCAGACTGACTTTTAGTACTTTTCATTCCATGCATACACTTATTCTTTGGGGGGCCATGCTCTTAATATGTCACACCTTTCCTTGCTGATGGGTCCCATTTTTCATTCCATGCCGGGTCTCTGATTATTTCTAATTTTTCTTTTATTTGATATGGTTATTTGCACTGGAATGTTGATTGCCCTTTGCTGCACCATCCCTGCTGTCCTTTTTGCTTGTATTTATGATTTAAGTAAACTTCAGACTTTACATGTAGGAGTACAAGCTGTTCAGTCCAGATGGGTTCAATCACTAGTTCTGTAACTGTCAAGCTTTCTTTTTTTTTAATCAAGGATCTTATTAAGAGAACTGAATTAATTCCTAATTGTTTGACTTTCTGCAATTTTCTAAATCAGATCTTCCAAAATATCATTACAATTGACAAAATCAAACCAACAATCACTGATAAAGAAATCATACCCAAGAATACATGGATGTTACTGTGATTAGTCTACCTTTGAGAAGCCAGACTGTCCCATAAGAGCTGTTTCTGTCATTACTTGCTTGTAAGAACTCTGCAGAGATCTCAATAGATATCAAAAGTGGGTTTTACACCCCTCTCTGTCTTTCTCTCATCAGCTAGTCAATCAGGACTGTAACTCCCTTCCCACATAGCCTTCATCCATCTTTTCTGTTTACATTCAAAACTCTCCAAGAGTGACTCTGCCGCCTTGTACAGAGCACAGTCTTGATTTTGTTTGGTCCCCGGACACCACCATAGTTATTAGTCATGTTTACATAATGATCCTGTATCATCAGGTTGTTATGACACATTTTATTAATGTGTTGGAATCTCTTTGATGCTCAGAAGGGTTGTGAAGCTGAATTATCCATCCCCAGCCATTTTTGCAGCAGTGGGGTAAGACACGCAGGGTTTGTATCCCAATGCTGTCTATGTTCTTTGTGGAACATGAGACAGTTGTTATTCTAACCATTGCATACTTCATTCTTTCATTTAAACCAGTATCAGCACAATGGCTACTGCTAGTCCAAAGTGTTAACAGCTGTGTTAAGTGGCAGCCAACCAATTTCCTGTAGCTTGTGGTAAGGTAGCCAGATGCAGAGAATATCTATATAAAGGCATTTTCTCTCTCTCTCTCTCTTTTTCTTTTTTTGTGGAGAGGAAATAATAATAAAAGAAAAAGTTTCTTTTACATTTGAGTTGAGTTTCCAAGTTTCCATATGTATGCCAAGAATAGTGTGAGGGCTAAGAGCAAATGTCACCAACACTGACATGCCCGAATGGGGTCAAGAGGTTCTATGTGTGGGGAAATGGAAGGAGGTTTACCCTAGATCAGTCTCTGCTGTAATTTTGTGTCCCTCTTGGGTGACCCCAGAAGACTTACTTCAGCTTCTCTTTCTTTACTCAGCATAGTAAGACAAAACTCACATTGTTGCCAAGTAGGAGTTTCTCATCATATGCATGTGCCTCCTGGCTTAAACAACATGGGATCTCACTATGGTCTACAAGTGAATCTTTCCCTCCTTCCCTGCGGGAAGCCACACCAGAGATGGGATCTGAAGGCTTCCTTCAAAAAGCTGCATCTCTAAAGCAGGGGAAAACTGCAGAGTGTGACAGAGGAAACAAGTTTTGCTGCTGTACAGAGCGCAGGGAGTGTTGCCTTTGCCTCACTATTTACCTGCACAGCACAGCAGAACAGAATGAGGCATTTCGTCTGTAGCTGGTGACACTGTGACTCCATGGAGCTATAACCTGAGGATCCCATGACCACATCTGTGGGTGGCATCTCCTCTGCCTGCACCACATCTTTAAAGTTGCTATGGTGGAGCAGCTGGTTTGGGTCTGGTTAGAAGGGATGGCTGCAGGAAAGCCCAGCTCAGAAAGGCCAGCACTCTCCTCTGCAAGGCAGGAGAACTTAGTGGTGGCAGGAAAAGCCTGGCACATGTCAAGGTGACAGTTGTGTGTGTTCTTTTTTCAGTTCAGCCTCTCCTGGAGAAACACGGCCAGGGATGGACCCTGGTAGCTTTCAAGGACTGGCTACTGGGTTAAAGCTCAGCAAGACATTCAGCATGTGCTTGGCTGAAGAGTCAGGGAATTTGCTGGCACACTAGGACACAGAAAATTAAGAGGCTCCCGTGCCTGGTGCTTAGAGATTGCTTAGGGATAGGAGTTCCTCCACTTGACTTCCATCTCTAGTGCCTATGCAATTTAAAAGAGGAGTTGCTTTATCTCTGTGTTTGTTGGATGTGTATACGTACATGCATGCATGTATGAAGGACTGTCTGAAATCTACCAAGCCTGGCAAAGTAAGGTAGTGAAGGATTAGCAACATCTTTAAAAGGCTTTATCCACTACTAAGCAGGTACATCCCAAATTGTTTGAGACAGCTCACCGTGACATTAACGTTAAGGAGTGAAGGAGGATAGAAATGTAGAAAGAAGACAACAGAAAGTTGCTGTGGACTTGTGCCCCTACCTCTGCAAACACCACTATGGAACCTTTAAGGACTAGACATGGTCAGGACCTCTATTTCATGTCTTGTCTGAGCAATTTGCAACAGAGTCCCTAGTAAAACCATTCTGAGGGTATTGGTTTTCTCTTGACTCAGAGGGAAGACTGCTGCTTGAATCACTAAGAATTCAGCAGCACCTGGGTTTTCATTGGCAATGAACCACCCATGTACTGACCAAGTGGGAGGCTGTTAAAGAGCAATTTCCCACCATCTGGGGAAGGAAAAAAACCATTCACTGTGCCACACAACTTTCTAAAATCAGTCACATAGGAGTGAGTTCTTAAAGAAAAATTCCCTCTACTGGGGTGGTAGGGGCAGGGAGTAAGGCAAAGTCAAACACCCTTCCCCAAGAAGTGCCATTTTACTGAGTGAGCTGCTTGGACATTCTTTGTGTGCATATGTATGTGTCTAAATTCAGTCAGACAACATCCCTGAAAATTTCCTTCAAGCAGCTGAAAGCATGAGGCATTCAGCACTCCTCTGCAAACATCACAGACATTTGATCCTTGCTGTATTGGGAAATAGCAGCAGATAATAACTGTATAAACAGCCTCATACTAGGACACTGCCTTGGGGCTCTTGTGGCACCAGAATCCCTTCAGGAGCTCAGAGCCTTGTAATTACATGGCTTTACACATTGCTTGTTGCCTTCATCTTAAGGGCTTGTCACAGCACCTTTAAAATAGTCGTCTTGTAAGTGGAGGGTTGGAAATGCAACTCATGGTAGAAAAGTTATACTCCTCAAACCACCAACAGGGAAATTCCTGATGACTCTGACTGCTCTGTCCTAATTCCCAGTTCATATTTTGTCCCTTTCTGGGCAAGATCCAAAAGCTTGATATGCCTGAGGTAGGCACAACCAGGTCCTTCCAAAGCTGGATGTGGTTAAGTGCTGCTTTATTTATGCAGACCTTAGGATGTGTCTAATGCATGCAGCTTTAATCCTGTTGTGGCACAGTAGCAAATAAAATGGCAAATTCCCATTCAGGCAGGGAAGAAAAGCCAAATGATCAGGTCATGTCTGTTGCTGCAATGGCTGTATAACAAGAAGGCAGCTATAGTGTCAAAGACAGATCTCTATATCAAAAGGTTTCAGTTCCCACTCATAAGTGATTATGGAAAAAGGCCTCACTTGCCCACTTCTAATAAATGAGAAACATGTTTCTTAGAGGCAGTATGCTTCCTATGCTTGTAGGGCAGTGAAGCTGTTGGCTAGTCTACTATTTTTGACATGCAGCTGTTACACAGAAACATCTGATAGTTTCTTTTCTTCAGGCTCAGTTGCTGCAGTGTCAGGAAACAGCCTTTGGTTTCAGTTCTTGTAAGATATGAGCAGGTATGGGAGGCCAGTGTGATACCTCAGCAACACAAAAAAACCCAGCCTGCAGCGCTGTAGAAGAAACTAGAGGTACAGAGGAGAGCAGGCTGATCAGTTCCAAATTCTTCTTACAAATATTTGCTTTGATATACAAACAATTGTGCTAAATGGCTAGTTAAAAAAAAAAACAAACAACCCTACCAACAGGCTACAAATGAGAGTGTTATGTGTGTTTCTTTTCAACTGTGAGACTGGGGAATGACTTCATTGACTTAGGAGGCAACATGCTGATGCTTTGGCTAACAGCAGCTTCTCGTGGATAAACAGAAGCCTAAAAAAACTCATTCAGTGACTTAACACAGAAGACTTAATTGCACAGTGGCACAGAATAAAGGTGCTCCAAATCTGGAATGCTGTGCAATCATAAATGCAGAAGTAGAAAAGTTAAATGAAGGCCCTCAAATACCTAGGATGGCTTAGGCCAATGACCAAAGCTTAGTACAAAATGCAGAACAATATACAATATTTTTCAGGTTCTACTGTCACCTTTGTTGGGACCTCAGAAGAGAAGAGCTAGCTTTTTCTGACACAAGCTCTGCCTAGGGAGGTGATATGCTGAGAAATCCTGGTGTCAGCCCTAAAAATCATGGAGACAGTAACAGGTCTTAGAACCTGTACAGTGTATCTTTCACCTTGAGGTAACTGCCAAAAACTGCAGTGGTATAAACAGTTCCCTCTTCTCCCCACCGTGAGAACAGTTCAGCTCAACCCTTGTTCTATGAGTTTTTTTGGAGGCTTGGGGTTTTGGTTTGGTTTTGGTTTGTTTTGTTGTTTTTTTTCTAAACTTCAACTGACAAGAGTTGTAGCAATCTGGTTGTGTATCAGGTTTGAAGTCTTTGGCTTCCACAAGCTATGGCATACACTGTGGAGAAAGAAAATGTGAGCCTCCTTTTCTGTGAGAGATTTTTATGCTGAAGGTAAGAAAGCTTTAGAGTGAAAAGACAGCAAAACTGCCAGCCTTACACAGTGAGGAACCTAAGTCAGTAAGCCAAGGTTCCCTTGCAGTACCTGGCCTTGGGAGCACCCTAAGACTTCCTGGACAAAGCCAACTGAGTATGGTCATTCCCTGCTGTGTATGGCAACAGCCCATTGTGAGCATTGCATCTTACATTGCACACAATGCACTTCCTTAGTGTAGGGAATTGAACTGAGAGTTCTGGGCAGGATATGGTCAGCAAAACTGATTTTCACCTTTAGGAGCCATTATTCAGGAGTGGCTAAGGCGCTGAACTTGGTATATAGGTATTGCTGAGGGATAATTAATACAAGGCAATTATGTCTGTAGCTTTCAGTATCATAATCATAGCACAAGACTGTATTCAAGAGCATGCTAATTATCACAGAATCACAGAATTAACCAGGTTGGAAAACACCTTTGAGATCATCAAGTCCAACCTATCACCCAACACCATCTAATCAACTAAACCATGGCATTAAGTGCCTCATCTAGTCTTATTTTAAATACTTCCAGGGATGGTGACTCCACCACCTCCCTGGGCAGCACATTCCAATGGGCAATCACTCCTTCTGTGAAGAATTTCTTCCTAACATCCAGCCTAAACCTCCCCTGGTGCAGCTTGAGACTGTGTCCTCTTGTTCTGGTGCTGGTTGCCTGGGAGAAGAGACCAACCCCCACCTGGCTACAACCACCCTTCAGGTAGCTGTAGACAGCAAAAAGGTCTCCCCTGAGCCTCCTCTTCACCAGGATAAACAACCCCAGCTCCCTCAGCCTCTCCTCATAGGGCTTGTGTTTCACCTTTGCTTGCCACTGAAGCTTGTAACACAGCTCTAGGGCAGCCAGCATAGTATTGCTGTGGGACTGTAAAAACTTCACAAAGATAGCATGGGGATGGGGCAAGCTGACACATCCCCTGGGCATACAGGTAGCACTGCAGCTCACCCTGAGCGAAATCTGGGTTGAGCATTGTGTACCTTCATCTTTTGGTCAGCTCCAAACAGCTTTAGTAAGGTGCTACTGCTGTTGTGTCTGTGTATGCTTCAGACCACAGTTTGTCAGCTCTGGCACAGAAGCAGCAGTAACAAAGCAGGTTTGTGACCATTCCCTCTTGTGATCCTGTGTAACAGCTGCTGCTCCTGCATGGAGGAAGCCCATGACACCTTGGTTTACTTCCCAGGAGTGAGGTTGTCCAGAAAAGGTCACTGGTGTATTCTCATGTCTCTAGACTCAGAGACTCAAGGGCACTGCTTCTGTTGTTTCCTTCATTAGGGCAGCTGGGTGGAGATGTTGTCATGTTGGTGCAGAGTTAAATCCAGTTGGCAGCTGGTCACTAGTGGTGTTCCCCAGGGCTCAGTACAGAGGCCAGTTCTCTTTAATATCTTTATCAATGATCTGGATGAGGGAATTGAGTGCATCCTCAGTAACTTTGCAGATGACACTAAACTGGGTGTGAGAGCTGATCTACTTAAGGGTAGAAAGACTCTGCAGAGGGATTTGGACAGACTGGATTGATGGGCAGAGGTCATTTGTATGTGGCTTAACAAGGCCAAGTGCCAGGTGCTGCACTTGGGTCACAATAACCCCATGCAATGCTACAGGCTTGGGGCAGAGTGGCTGGAAAGCTGCCCAGCAGAAAAGGACCTGAGGTTGCTGGTTGACTGACAGCTGAACTTGAGCCAGCAGTGTGCTCAGGTGACCAAGAAAGCCAACAGCATCCTGGCCTGTGTCAGGAATAGTGTGGCCAGCAGGAGCAGGGAAACGATCATGCCCCTCTATTGGCACTGGTGAGGCTGCACCTTGAGAACTGTTTTCAGTTTTGGGCCACTCACTATGAGAAGGACATTGAGATGCTGAAGCATGTCCAAAGAAGCACAGAGAAGCTGCTGAAGGGTCTAGAGAACAAGTCTTATGAGGAGCTGCTGACAGAACTGGGGCTGTTTAGTCTGAAGAGGAGGCTGAGGGGACACCTCATTGCTTTCTACAACTACCTGAAAGGAGGTTGTGAGGTGGGTGTTGGTCTCGTCCCTAATGAAAAGTGATAGGAAAAGAAGAAATGTCCTGAAATTGCACTAAGGGAGGTTTAGATTAGACATTAGTAAAAACTTCTTTATTGAAAGGGTAATTAGACATTGGAATAGGCTCCATCACCATCCATGGAGGTGTTCAATAAATGTGTAGGCATGGCACCATGGTTTAAAGACCATGGTAGTGTTAGGTTGATGGTTGGACTTACTGGTCTTAGAGCTCTTTTCCAACTAGAACAGTTCTATGACTTTATGATTCTATGATCTAGCCACTCAAACACTGGGATCTGGCTAGTAAGCATCTGGAGGAGAGCCATAATTTATGGCTGCTCATGACAGTGTAAAAGAGTAGCAGCTCAGTCTCTGTCTGGGTAGAAGTGAAGACTCGTGCACGCTGATCCACTTGTTAAGCTACTAAAACAACTTTTGTTTTGTCTAGCTCTACATTTCACCATGTCTTTAAGGAAAGGAAATCCAAACCTGGGACATAAACCAGAAAAGCTGTCTGATTTAAAAATGCTTCTGTAATGCACTAACTGAGGTAATGGCTACATCAATTTGAAAGACAGCTGGTTTCCTTTTTCTTTTTCTTTTTTTGTTTCTTCCTATTTTTCTCCAGCCCGACAAGAAACTATTGGCTGAAGGAAGAAAAAAGGATATAGTTTATTCTTTTTGGGCTATCCTGCTTCTGACAGAGGCAAACACTTTCTTCCTGCAAACACAGCTAATCCCCTTTGTCTGGATATTTTATTAGCTGAAGTTTAAATCCTTGAACCCTCATTTTATCATATGTTTCCCTTTACTGATGATGTCACCTGCCCACCTCCATCTAATGAGTCACATACAGCAGCCAAATGCAAGTGCCAATAGGATATAGGGCTCTGCCAAGAACGTCAGCCTGCTAACACTGTATTACTTGATGAAATAGGAATAGAGCTTATATACTAGATAACATCCCCTGAAACATAAAGGAGATCATTGAGAGCCTGTAATTACCTCCTAATTATAGGAACTGAACGCAACAAGAGTTGTTAGCAAAGGGGGAGGCAGGACTGATGCTGGTTCTGCCCCATAACCCATGATAATTGGACCATTTTCAATTTATTTTCTTCCTAAACATTTCCATATGTCATATGGGCATAAGAATATTCCTGTAAAGCACAAGCCCCTTCAATGCCCCCTGTCAAAACTCAGAAGAAATTCACAGGGCATTGTGTGTCTGGTGATGCTGTCATACAAAGCCAACACTTTTATGTTTGAAACCCTGAAAAAAAGAAGGTAGGGAAGGAAATGGAAAAAATGAAGAAGTAAATCAGACAGATGGAGAGACCAAAGGAGCTGGGCAAACCCCTGCAGGACAGATGACTAAGCTTTCCATTCCAAATCAAACAGCTCAATTTTGGGACAGCAACAGGTTTTCATTTAACCTCTCTAAATTTCTTGAACATGCTCTGGGCTCCTTACAAGAATGTGGCTACTGTCTGTGTTTGAGAGTAGACAGGCAGCCTGTTTTTTCCACTTGGCTACCTTTGCACAGTATGTCAAAACCCTTACGTGGCTTTGATAGAAGAACTTGCTCTTGCTCCCACTGGATATCTGGGAATAGGCACTTGAGTGTGAGCATAAGCATGCAGGGAGGTCTGGACCTCTTAATTAAATTGTCATGTTTGGGACCCACCCAAAAAAATTGGATAAAATCTGCTCTTAAATTTGAAGAATGGAATTTTCCAAAGATTTTCAGCTCTGCTCCTGAAGAAACCAGTAAGACCAGCATCGGGCTGTGCTTGAGGGCAGCACTGAAGTCCCAGTGTCCGCAGGGGAGGATCTCCCGTGTAGGATGTGCTTACTTGGCCTCTTTGGCTGAACAAAGGGGATTTCAGTTCCTCGTGTCTGTAAATCTTCACCACACTAGTAGCTGTGTAAAGTGATTATGAAAGATAGGGAAAGGTGAGGGCAGTGAAATTCTCAGTACAGAAATGCTAAAAAAAATATTGAAATTTAAAATAAAAGTGGAGGGTACCTACAGTTTAAGGTGAACCTTCCTGAACCCTTTAAACTCCTACCTCATTCTTCCCTGCAGGCTTTTCCTACGCTTTCCTCCTTGCCAGCCACCCGGCTTCCACCTCGGGAGTGACTGAAGTGTGGCCTTATATTTGCTTCCAAATTTGAAAATGAAAGGGTTGGCTGACAAATTTGTGATGTCAGCAAGACAATTATACAAGGGTGACCACATTCAAGGGCCCGATGAGCTGATAGGGAGGGGTGAGGTGTGGCAAGGGGAAAGACAATGTAGGCCATCAGTAGTCCTTGGGAAAAGTCCCACTGGAAATAGGAGTCAACCACTGAGTCAAATGGAAGGACTCTGACACATTTCCTATAGTATAATGCTGGATTTCTTTCCTCCTTCCTTTCCTTCATCCTTTCTTCTTTCCTTCCTTCCTCCCTCCCTTCCTTCTCTCCCTTCCTTCCTCCCTTTCTTCCTCCCTTTCTTTCCTCCTTTCTTCCTTCCTCCCTCCCTTCCTTCCGTCCCTTCCTTCCTCCCTCTTCCTTCTGCCCTTTCTTTCATCAGCTGCTAGCAGCTCAGGGCTGCTGATTTTGCTGTTGAGAAATAGGAGTCCAGAAGCCAGCTGGAGTTGTATAGGAGTCTTGCAAGCAATGTAAAGTTCCATAATGGCATTGCAGCCTTTTTGCTGTCAGCTGAGCACCATGTGACGTGAAAGAAGCAACCCCAAAGCTGCTTTGTAAATCAGAACCCCTGAGTACAAGGTGGGCAGGGAGCTGTGGGAGCAGATGAGGTGGAGGTGCAGCTGCATGGCAGACTTGAGCAGCTGAAGTGATGCTCTTCTGCTATAACCTTTAGCCACAGCCTCAAGGCAGAGAGCAAGGGCAATGGAAGAAATTATCAACAACAACAAGCTAACAAAAAAAAACCCCACTAGCAAGGAAGTAGGCTAGGCAGAACATGGGTAGAGAACAGATTTGAGAAGAAAGTGAAGGTGCTGCTTGATGACAAGCTCAACATGAGCTGGCAATGTGCACTTGCAGCCCAGATACCCAACCAAATCCTGGGCTGCATCAAAAGAAGCATGGCCAGCAGGATGAGGGAGGAGATTCTCCCCTTCTACTTCACTGTCATGAGACAACACCTGGAATACTGTGTTCAGTTCAAACCCCCCAACACAATAAGGACATAGAACTCTTAGAGCAGGTCCAGAGGAGGGAAACAAATATGATTAGAGGGCTGAAGCACTTTTTGTATAAAGATAGGCAAAGAAAGTTTGGTTTGTTCAACCTGGAGAAGAAGGGCTAATCACTTTAAACTGGAAGAAGCTAGACTTACATTAGATGTTAGGAGAAAATTCTTTACCATGTGAGTGGTGAGGCACTGGAATGAGTTGCCTAGAGAACTTGTGGAAGAGCAAGCTCTGGAAGTGTTCAAAGCCAGGTTGGATGGGATCTTGAGCAACCTGATCTAGTAGAGTTGTCTCTGCCCATGGCAGGAGTGGTGGCCCTGATGATCTTTAAGGTCCCTTCTAACCCAAACCAGTCTATGATTTTATGACTCACAGATGGCTCAGAAAAATTACACACAGAGGGACGTGGAGGAGGTACCCTATCTGATATGTGTCCACACATTTACTTCTGGTCATGTTGAAGATAAGTTACCAAGTAGACAGTCCTTAGTTCTGTCCCAGTACAGCTGTCTTTAGTGCAAGTGCTCACCATACCAGGAATGGAGTCAATGCAGCCAAGATGATATCATTAAAGCCAACACGTTTAATGGCAGGGAGGGAAGAGTTACAAAGGATGAAACAGGGAAAGAGAAGAAAATTGCACCATATTTCTCAGGAAAGATGGGCTCCTGTGCTCCACAGGGGCTGACTCGAACCAACCCTGATTCAGTGGTCACTGTGAGTTTCTCCACTGTCCCTGAGAGGTTTGAGATGAAGCCTATAGGAGAAAATGACTGTGAGGTAACCTCAGTGGATGAGTGGAAGGCATGGGTGTGTGCCACACATCATGAGGATGTCTCATAGATGTTTCTTCAGGCCCCTCTGCAATCATTCTTTCCCTCAGTGATTTGACTCCCACACATAGATGTGCTCTTCTTATGACACTGGTGACTGCACCAGATTTGCCTGAAAACTCTGAGAACCCAGGAGCCCTCCTTAATGATCCCATCTTACAGTCTTCCTGCTTGCAGTTCCTGATCTCCTTCATGAGAAAAGAAAACAGGGATGTCCTCTAGAATACATTTTATTCCTTGTCCTAAGGAGCACATAGCATCTTCCATGCTGGAGAAAGGCATGAGTCCCTCCACACTGGTTAGGGCTGATAGCTGTTCTTGTCCCCATCCACCAGCAGTTAGGAAAGTCATCAGTGGGGAGGAAAAGCAGTTTCCCACACAAAACAAGCACCAAGTGAATAATGGGAGAAGGAGGTGGTGATAACTCCAGACATACTCACATGAAAAGATTTAAAACTGAATGATGACTGAGCAGCACAGTGTCACTGGAAGGGATGCAGGAGGATATCTCCTTTTCTCCTGTTATTTGGCACTGATGAGTAATGGCCAAAGGGTGCTGCATCACTGCAGAGGAAGGGGAGAGCAATGATTAGGCCCTCTCATGGGGAGTGCACAGCCCAAATGACCTCTTCTTCAGTGTTGTCTCCTGCCCATGGCAGGACAGGATCCAGTCTCTTCTTTGTCACCTTGTCTGCCCAGTGCTACCGAGGGGTTAGGGTCCACATTGTGGACACAAGCATCACCTGCTGCTCTCTAGGGGAGCAGCTGGCCTTGAGCAGTGCCATGCATTTCATGTCAGGCAGTGAAACAGGGGAGCCAGAGACACACTGCAGCAACACAGGCACCTCACTCCCACCTCATCAAGAAAGTGGCAAGTGTGCAAGAGCTGCCTTGGGGTGCCAGGAACGGGGGGAACTTGCACTGGGTGCTGCATTTGGAAGCTCTAAAGTGTCTCAGAGTGGAAGACTGTCTCCTAGTTCCAGGGAGATGTTGGGAAACCTGCTCCCAAAAGATCCCACCTATTCCGTCTTAAAACAAAACAAAACAAAACAAAACAAAACAAAACAAAACAAAACAAAACAAAACAAAACACCAATCACCTCACTTTAAGTGGAAAGAAATACTCTAAAAAGGTATGTCTGTGTGTTTAGGAGGGGGAAATAGGCCTTCTGGCTTCTTCAGGTAGGAGAATGCCCTAAAAAAAAAAAAAAAATCAAACCAACAAATTATTAAATTGTTACAGGCTTCCAACTGAAGAAGCCTCTTGCTGCTGCTGTGGGGAACAGCTGCACCCAGTGTTTGGGAACTGCCTGTCTAAAGAGATTATTGTTTATCCTTTGACATCCAGAACCATTACCTACCTAACCAGCCTTGCCTTCATATATACATGCCATTATGCTTAATCCTATTTTTCCAGAAAAAAAAATGAGATTATTCTCTGAGAGTTCATCATTATTAACTTCATTGAATGAATTACTGAGACAAAAGAGATGTAGTGATTTCTGGTCCCTCAACATTAAATTGGGGCAGCTGATTAGAATTTGCTGTTTTCTCCATGAATTCATTTGATGGGGTTGGTCCTTCTCTCAACAAGTGAAATTGTGTCTCATGCCTGTAGACACAGAATTTTTTTTTTCCTTTTGGGACCATAAATTCCTACTGGTGTGTTTGCACCTACTTATTGTTTCTTTTGAGAACCATCATTGCTGATAGAAGATGTCTTAGAAATTTATGTATAAGAGCAAGGTATAATTTAATGACAACCTGTTTACATGTGTGCTTCTCCTCACTTGGCCCTGGCCACCCATGCTTGGAGGAACTTTGCTTCAAGCTTTTCCATTTTGAATTTCCTTCTTTTGAGTTCTGCACTTTTTGTTTCATTTCCAGCCAAGTTATATGTCTAACAAGTTTTAAAAGGTCTTTTTTTTTCCTTTGTGATTTTGATTACGAGTTTCATTTTTCCAGCATCTCAGCCTAAATTTAGAGATTCTGATGCCAAAGATAATGATGGTATTCCCTTTGATATTGAATCATCTGGTGCTGCAGCACCAAATAATTAGAATTTTCTTTAGCTCCCCATCTTCTTCTGTGAAGGAACACTTTTCCCTCCCGAACATAATGCTTAAATCTGGAACACTTGGTATGCTTTGTTTTGGTACTCATATATCAGGGCTTGTTTTGATTTTCCTAGGGCTATGTCATTATAAGAATTAGATTCACCTTCCAGGAGAACTATTAAAGGCTTGGATTTACTAAAGCTCCTAATAAAGTGACATGCTAATTCTGGGGAGGGAATGGGAGTCATGAGGAGTTCCCAGAGAGCTTCTGAGTGGACAGTTCTGCAGGCATGAACTGTCCACACCTGCTCCTTTCCACATGCCACTGAATGGATGGTGGCATCATATTCTATTGCACATGCAGCACAGGGATGTGGAGCAGAATGGGATGATATGGCCATTTCAAAATAAGCGTGATCAATAGATGTGTGACCACCTAGGAGTGCAGCAGGGCACAGGTATCTGCTCTGACCTGACAAGGTGGGGATGCTTTGCCCATACAGTTCTTCCATAAGGCATTAAGGTGACCCCTAAACACGACTTCAAGATTTCTGCGACAAGGAACATGTCTCTGATCTGGGTTTGTACAACCCCTTGGTTAGAGGGGATCCTACCCATTAACTGGAACTGCAAGCTTCAACAGTGATACAAATAACACATCATTAGTAGTCATAATTCTGTTAGGCAGACTGGTGAGTTTGGATTCCTCACATGGTTCTCTCACCCCATGGACATCAGCTTCAGCTGAGCAGCCTCTCCTTTCTGGCTGTATGCTGCTTTGCAAATGGAAAAATATTCGAAGTTCTGTTTTGCTGCCTCAGACTCTGTTTCCTTTCCACTTTAAGAACACTTCATTCCAGCCAAAACTTTCCTTTGTCTCATAGCCTCAGAAAAAAATAGGAAAAGAAAAAAAGAAAAGCTTTCTCCAAATAAGAACATGAGCAACAGAAGTCTTAAGAGAAAGGATACACTTATGATCCAAAAGAAAAGAAAAAAGCCTTTCCCACTCCCTAGTTGTCCCAGTCAAGGCCAAAAGAAAGTAGTCAGACTTGCCAGCAAAATTCTAAGCAAAAGAAGTAAATGACATCCCTCTGGTGCCCCTGGACGTACAAAGTCTCTGGCTTTGCTGCTGTTCTGCTCCCCTTCTGCTTCCAATGCAACAGCTGCCAAATTTGTCCTGCCTTGTAGGCAAAACACATCAAGCTCAGGGAAAAACCAGGTGCTGAGATGAATTCTGGAAGTCTCACAAAATGAGGACAACAGTGTGAAAGAAAACACAGCTACATTAAAAAGCTTCCTTCTAGGATAAAAATAGATGAACATACATGCAGGAACTGAAAATCCTGCACTTCTCTCTGCTTTTTTTCTTTGATTTCTTTTTTATTCTCTCACACCTTGCTGCTGCCCTCTCCTATCCCGAATGAACAGCAGTGTTTCCCATCATCGCCAGCTCTCTTTCAAGGCCAGATATTTTGGACTTTGAAAGAAAAATAAACCAACATTTAGGATATATATCCCAGTGCATAAAACAGTAAACTCCCTTAAGGAAAAAGTGAATGTTTAATTTTGCAGTGGAAGCCTTGCAAAATCAGGTTTTCATTTCCGCTGACTGCTTTGAGTGGCAAACTGCATAAACATGAATACATGTGGTGCACACACACACACACACACATCTACATCTACACTGGCTCCTCAGCTGCTCAATACATGCAGCTTGAAATTGCAGCTCGAGCAGTGAAGTTTTGCCAGTGCAGAATTTATTTCATGAGATAACACAGGAAGATAAATCCTTTCTTGGCATTGTTTCTCTCAGTTCAACCAGTTCTGTGCTCTCTGCTTTGAAGCTCGCAGACTTTAACACTACATTGCTTTTAAAAGCATAGCCCTGAATGTCAGAGGGATGAACCACTGGCTTCCTTAACGGAGACAGTAAAGAGAAGAAAGTGCCATTCATTGCACAGAAATAAACAGGTGTAGAGGGATAAAGGTGGATCAGCCAGGCTGCCACACTTGTGTGTGCAGCAAAGTTTGGCACTGTGTGTTTCCTAGAAGTCAAACAGCACCTCTTTTCTAGGCAAGGGAAGAGGGAAGAGAAGAGAAAAGTAAAGATGAAAGAGGAAAGTGAGAGGGAAAGGGAAAGGGAGAGAGAGTGGGTGAGGAAAAGAGGAAAGGGAGAGGGAGAGGGAGAGGAAAAATGAAAGGGGAAGGGGAAGGGAAGGGAAGGGAAGGGAAGGGAAGGGAAGGGAAGGGAAGGGAAGGGAAGGGAAGGGAAGGGAAGGGAAGGGAAGGGAAGGGAAGGGAAGGGAAGGGAAGGGAAGGGAAGGGAAGGGAAAGGAAAGGGGAAAGGGGAAAGGAGGGGAAAGGAGGGGAAAGGAGGGGAAAGGAGGGGAAAGGAGAGGAAAGGAGAGGGAAAAGAGAAAAGAAAAGAAAAGAAAAAAAGAAAAGAAAAGAAAAGAAAAGAAAAGAAAAGAAAAGAAAAGAAAAGAAAAGAAAAGAAAAGAAAAGAAAAGAAAAGAAAAGAAAAGAAAAGAAAAGAAAAGAAAAGAAAAGAAAAGAAAAGTGAAAAAAAAAAAGGAGGGGGGTGGGGGGGGGGTGGGGGGGGGGGGGTGGGGGGGGGAGGGAAGAGAAAGAAGAGTTCAAACTCAAAGGAATCAGGAAGCTGTTTTTACCAGGACTTGGAGGCTGGGGAGCTGGCTGGGTGCACTCTGCCTACAACACCCACCCAGCCCAGCTGCAGCCTATCTAACACAAATATTGCAGCAGTGGCCGTTTGCCCAGAAACAGCATCAGCAGACAGAACTCTCCAACGGAAGTAAGATGGAGCAAGTCTCAGTCCCCCACACCCTGCTACAGCCCCCCAGAAAACAGCTAAGGGGGCAGGAGGGGTTATTGGCAGCTCACAATGGGGAGAAAAGCAGCGCCCATAAACATCACTTTTATTTTCTTAGGTGAAGAGACTTTCCTTCGCTTCCTGTGATCAAAAAGGGTTGTTAACAGTTCCTGTTAAAAGCCAGCACTTGCAGCCTGTAACTTTACACATGGCCTGCATTAGAAACAGGAAGGATGATCTTTCCTCTCCGTTAAGAGAAGCCAAAAGCTTTATGCTAACCTTCAATGTTGAGATTTTACATTTTCTTTGGTAGGTTTCACAGGGCAGTCAGATTTGGTAGGGAATCAAAAGGACAGATCAATCTTGAAGGGATTATAAGTTATGGCTCCCACTCCTACATTGGAGAAATAACCTTGATGGAGCTGTAGATATTCCTACTAATTCAATTTCTTGTTTGCTTTTTTAGTCACCCAATATTTTCTTCATAACCCACTTTTAAAAAAGGTCTGTATGAGGTCTTCCTGGTATGGAAAAATCTGCAAGAAGTTGTGCCAGCTGTTAGGTAGGTAAAGAACACAGTCATAAGGTCTTCAAAATGCTAAGATCAAAACTCAGGAATGGATACACAAGACTTCAAACAAGAAGTGAGCAAAGTACTACAGATGCTCATCTCAGATTCAGTGTCAAGCCCCCCTCTTCTCTTTGAGAAACAAGTCTGCACTAGATTAATCTTTTTACCTAATGGCTTTGCCAACACTGGCTACATCCCAAAGTGTGTGTTTGTGTGACAAGGTGACACACAGGGTGAGGAATAAAATACGTTTTAATGAAAACAAGCACAAAACCTGCCATGTTTAAGGTGGTTTTGCCCAGGGTGTTCAAAGGTAAGCTGGGAGTGTTTCAGCTTGGGAGCCTCTGAAGAGTGTAATGTGTCATTGTGCTTCAGTGAAAACACGAAGTCATCCTCTCACTTCAACAGTGGGGACTGGTGGTGTCCCACCAGTGTGTCTCAGCAGAAGGCAGACACTGAGTGAGTGCTGAGTTCTGGAAGGGCAGCCAACCTTTCAGTGGAAGTCCTTTCTGATTCACAGATGCTTGGGAGTTCATCCAACTAAGATGGTGGTGTGCAGAGAATGTTTCCCATTTTCTTAGTCAGGCTTGTGTGCTGCAAACAGCCACAGAGGACCTCAATCTGCTATTTGTAAACAGGGATAGAGCAGTCTTAAAGAAGCTTTTGTTCATCTGCAAACAGTTGTCAGCCATGGCAGTGCTTTTTTCTTCCCAGGGTTCATCTGGAGATGCATTCCCTGGAGATGCATCCAACCCCTCACAGATGTGGCTTGTTGCCAGGGGGCATGCACTTGGCTTGTGCCATCTAGGCAGCTTCAGCCACGCTGGGCCATGTTGGTAACAGCTCTGCGGTGGAGACAGCAAGTCTGGGAGCATTTTTCTTTAGAATGGCATAGTTTGGCCATGGTTCCTCATATAGACACAGCTCCTCACTGAGGCCCCATTCTCACAAATATTTATGCCCATGAGTAATTTCCAGTGCATTAGTAAGGAGTTGAGTGGGATGACTCCTGGGTTGAGAGTAGACACTGAGGAAAGCAATTCTTTTGCAAGAGGGGTTTACACACATGCTCAAATGTCTTATGTAGTAAGGGTGGACTTAAGTGTGTGCTTAAGGGCTTTTTGGAAGTGAAGGATGAGAATTTCCCTACTGTCTGGATTCCTTTTCATTTCTGTCTATTGACAAATATTTTGTGAGGGTTGCTCATACTCTTTCTGTAAAATTAATAATTAAATTATTTTATTTCTTATCATATTTGCCATTCTTCCTCCCTCTAAATATAATAAAAGCCATTACAGCCATTAGTCTATTTTTGCATTTGTTGCATATAAAAATACACTCCAACATCAAGACCTAAAAGATCAGCTCTTTCCTAAAGCACATTTTTTTCTGACTTACAAAAGTTTTACAAGTTATAGAACCCCTGAAACAATGCATTTCTGATGGAAATGATGACTAGAGCAAAACTGCAGGTGTTGATATAATACCCCTAAAAGCAGGGGACATGAAAATCTGGCTCAGCTAAAAGCAGGCACAGTTTTATTTCTTCCTATTGCATGTTCAATACATTGTTTCTTCAGCCTGAACAGCAACAGGAGATCATAGGCATCCTGGGTGAGTTTTTGCCTCAGCTTGTGAACTCTTAGCAGGCAATGTGTTTACACTAGGAGTAAGCAGCTTCCTAGAGAGCTAGCACTACATCTTGGGCTGGTGCAAACTGGCATAGATCTAAAGAAGTTGAGGGATGTGATTTAATAATAGTTCAACACAGGAAGACACATCTCTGTTTGGAATTGTGTAACTCAATTCCAACTCAGCCTAAAGTGAATTATTTGATGTGGTGGTCTTCACAAGCATTGTCAGGTTATGGGGAAAATCCTCTTGGTTAACCTGTTTAAGCTGTATTTGCCCTTCCAGCCTTTGATCACAGGATCCATATGTTAGTGAAGCCTGTGTTTACTGAGTAGACATATGGTCAACCAACGATGGTAGCCCCAGGCAACACCTTTGTATGTCGATAGCTGTCACTTTACTAAATCCTGTCCCCGCAAGCCCTGCACACACAGAGGACTTGAAAACTACCCTGAGTGATCCCCACAAAGCTGAGGTGAAGTGCTTGAAGTTGGCCAGCATGAGTACCCTTGACGTGCTCTTCATCTAGGCTGTCAATCCTGGTGGGGGACACTGTGTATCATCATCGCTTCTTTCACATTTATCTCCTTGTTTTCACCTTCCTGGCTTGTGCTCTGCTGGAAACTGCCCCAGATGAGTTAGTTTAAGGCATGAGTTTATGCTATATGCATATGTATATATATGTGTGTGTGTATTGAAACATCCTGTGCTTGGCCTCAGCAGAAATAGTTGAGATTCTTCTTCCATCATGCCAAGCAATCCTGTATTAGCTGTGCAGCTTGACTTCCACAGGAGCTTCTCATCAGCCTTCCTTTCCCAGGCAAATAACGAGGGACCTGTACATTTGTGTTCCATTAGGGGCTCTGATAAGGCCTTTCCCCAAAAGGCCAGACTCTCTGATTGTTGTACACTCTTCACAGGGAAGAACATAAATACAGTAATGAACTACAAATAAATATCATGAGCTGGGAACTGATCATGTCTTTGATTTCTTTCCTAACTGAATGCATCCAGCTGTGACGTCCTCTTTTTCCCTCCAAGTCCAGAGTGTGACTCAGCAGTGCCCCATGAGATTACTGCTGAACCCAAATCCTCCCTTTGCTGCTTTAACTACTTGCTCCCAACTGTTTACTGTGGAAATTATTTTACAGAATTGATGACTGATGATTCAGAGCTATGTAGGTAATCCCCTTGAACCCCCCACGGACTGACTCATCTCACTGCTCATCAGATCCACCTGCTCAGGGCATAACTGTGGCATAAATCCACGCTGCCTTACATGGCTGATGGTCTCAGCTGGGATGGCACATGCTGCCTGCTGTCAGTATGGAAGTGGGCTGTTTGCTGACCTTGGTTCTGTATCTGATGACATTGCCTGGTTCTGAGCATTCTAAATTACTGCTGATAAATATTAAGTACCTGAACTGCTTGAACACTCAGTAAGGTGGCACAGACAGATGATGACCCTACTCAGTGGTTTTTTTCATGTGCCCAGGTTACTGAAGTATCCTCACCACTGAAAACCAAACACAACAGCTCTGATGTGATTCAGTTCAAAATTTCCCTGTATTGCTCTTGAGGAAAAAAAGGCAAATATGTTGTCATAGCTGAAGTCAAACTAAAAGTGAGATGGTAGATGACTGAGAAACTAGAAAGTCAGATATCACTGATGCCAGGAGGCACACTAACAGAGTCTAATCTTCTCAAAGGCTGTACGGTGGGAAACACTGTCTTCCCTTTGATTTCTCAATTATGTTAATTAAATTGTATTCATGTGGTCTTGTAGTGTCTGTCCCTGGAGCTCCTGTACCGGTACAAGGATGATCACAATGTAGTTAGAGGATAACTTGCAATGAACACAAGTTACTTGGGCTCCTGCAAGAAAATAAAGTGATTGAAAGCACAAGGCCAGACTCTTCACAGCTAAAGTTCCTTTTTCTCCTTTCAGAGCCCCTGGAAAAGGCCATAAGAGTATGGCTATTGAATCAGGGAGTAATGCATCTGAATTGCAAAGTGACACAGCAAGCAAAGACCAAAAAGAAGCCAACAGCGGAGACTCAGTTTTTGAGATGGGACAATGAGAGAGCTTTCTACAGGCCTGTCTCACTAATGTGTGCACTGAGTTTGTCTTAAATTTCAAGCAGAGATTGCCTCTCACTCACAACACTGGTAGGTGGTGCCTGGGGACAGTTTGGTTGTGTGGAAGGTGGTGATCCCAAACCAGCAAAATTATGAGTGCTGGAAGAATGATGAAAAGGAGAAAGAAATAAATCCAAATCTCTTGGATAGAAAACAGTTTATGGATTGATCAGAATGACTCTAATGGGTGTAATAAACAAATACATGGTGGCACTGCAAACAATCCAACTTTGAAAAGATCCCAGTCCTAGCACAGCAAATATGGAGCCTACCAGAAGTTTCATCTCTAGTTTACCCCAGAAGCCTCCTTCAGAGACCTGGGAACATGAGGCTGAATCTGCTGTGTGGAAGTGAGTTCAAGTCTTCCCAGGGACCTGCCCAGGATCAGATGTACAGGAGTCATCCAAGTGTCAGGGAACACTGTGGGCTTTTAGGTAAACAATGAGGATTTCTCCTTTTGTATTCCTAGGGATGCTACACTCCTAGCAGAAGTGAAGTGTGTCCCTGGGACTCATCAGAAAGCCAGGTTCCTTATGTGGACCAGTGATGGGTGGCACACTGACAACCCACAACTTGGATTTAATAGCTCCAAACAGTTTGAGAAGTGCCAGGTCCTCATCTGTGCCTGGTGTAGCAATTGCTTTTGTGTCTTTTTGGAACGTTTCTTCTGTTGGTAGATCCATCTCATGCTTGTGACTTCTCAGAAAAGACATCTTCACTGGAGAGTTTTTTTGGGCTCTAAGGAAGATAATAGAAAAACAGAAAATCCATTGAAATAGGCAAACTTTTATTTAATTCTAGAGCAGGATACCAGCAGTTGAAATCCAATTTGTCCTCACCAAGATCTCAAGCTGATTGAATAATTGAAAAAATGAATAGTTTAGAATGTGAGTGAAAATTTTGGCCATTTTGGTCTTGTTCTAACACTGAAAGTAAATTGGGAATAACTGCAGTCAGCTTCAATTTGGCAAAAGTTGGGCAGTTTTGAAAATCTCACATGAAGGTTTGTGGGTCAGGGACTCTGTTATGCTCTGCCTAGATGCCTTCTCAGCCTTGCTGTGAAATTGCTTGAATGCAGCCAGTGTTGTGCAATGTGTTTTTACATATCTTTGGCGATCTCTCTTTCCAGAAAGCCTGGATATTAAAAGGGTAGAGGAGGAAGGCAATCAGATGTTCAAAGCAGAGACTATATCTCCTTTTGTCTTGGTGTTTAACCTCAGTTAAGGGCAGTTCAGTGCTGCCATAACCCAGCTAATGAAATCTTAAGAATTCAGTTTCTTATTCGTAACACATTTAAAAAGACAAACCAGACCTGATAACCCAGGGCAATTTCCACATAAGACAAGTAGTGGACAAGTAGTGGAGTAGTAGATACTGTTGCAGTGTCTGAGTAAGACTTAGACATCCTCTCCAGCCCATACAGCTCCAGGAAGCTCTGGGGTGATCATGAGGATTGTTTAAGTTTTCAAAGATGACTGCAGGATATTAAAGTAAAGATTTCCCAGTCCTACTAAGCTGCAGGAGCTAAATATATCCTTCCTGTTTACTTTCTGTGTGATTTTAGACTAAGCTCCAGTCTATAAAACAAAATGCATCTTTGGTATCTCAGCTTGAGAAGGAGCAGTGCAGCTCTAGTTAGTAATACAGCATCGTCTGACTGTCTGCCTCTGCCAAAGCTGGCAACAAAACATGCTCGAGGGAAGTTCAGGGGACAGCTGGCAATATCTGGATCAAATCAGTTCTGTGGTTTAGTTCAAACTTATGGGATAAGGCATATGCTAATGCTCTTACTCTCTCCTTTTTGCATAAGCATTTCCATTTGTAATGAGCCATTGATTTTGGAGGCTGCAGACTGAATTCAGAGAGAACCTAGTGAATGTCTAGGACATATTCAGCTTTGACAAAGATTTACTTTCCAGTTTCTCAATTCATGACAGACTGATAGCTGATGTCAGATATCTCATATTTAACTTTTCTGTTTGTTTTTTTTTTTTTTTTTTTTATCTATATTCTCCCCCCATCCCCCAGATCTTTCTGTTCATAGAAAAAAAAACTATCCTAGTCTGTTGAGGTCCTCTGCATCCCAGTCACAGTGTGCAGAATTACCCTCAGTAATCATGGATGCTCTGGTTTATTCTCTTCCCAAAACAGGCATCTTCTTGGATGAAAGGGTCACAGGATGATCATTTCTTTTTGTAAGCAGATGTGAAGAACATGAAGAAAACTCTCTTAATAGCAAGTCCAAAAATTACCAGAGGCAGTGTTTTGCAATGCAGGGTGTACAGCCTAGTATAATCCAAACATCTCTAATGTAACATAGCTATGCTTTTCCCTGCCTCTCTTTTTGTCTCAAAGGAAAAGGTCAATTTTGTATTTCAAAAACACTATCAAAGATTTAATGATTATGCCATTGGCCATAGTTCAAACAATACAGGCAGGAAAGAATGTACAGCTGTCAAGTGTAAACAGAAATGGGTACAGCTCAGAAGTGCTTCAGACAAATCATTGTATGTCATCGGCTGGTTTTAATTAAGAACAGACCAAATATTCCATCCCTTTCCTCTCCCCATTTCTTCTCCCTCTTTTTCTTCCACCTCTTCAGTAACTTAAGAAAAAATTATTTGCAGTGCATTGTCTTATTGGTGTCTGTCCTTGTGGAAGTAAGTAAATGAATATGGAAATAGCTTGACTCATAGTTCAAAGCATATTATAACATCTCAAGGAGACCACAAGATTGTAATCTTAAAACTGCAACAGCAATAGGTTAGACGTGCACCTCCCCAATTTCTGCATGGAAAGTCTTGCTTCAGGAACAGAACTCCATCATGTTGCTTCATGTTCTCCTTTAAATAATTGTTTTAGAAGTAGATTTCATGTTGATCACCTCAGTCAACTTAGTTTTTTTTATGTGCCTTGTGCTAGCCTTGGGTCTGGCAGAAGAGAAACCTATTTGTATTATATCCTATTTTCAGAAATGAGACATTAACCTATACCTAGACTCTTCTGAATGGGCCTGAGCCTCTCCTTTGTTCAGGAACTGAGGAAAGATGTGGTACACACATTTGGGGTTTTTTATTTATTTTATGTTAGCTTCTCAGGATTACCCCACTTGTGAATTTTGCTGTTGCAACTGGTATGGATCTCCTCTGACTCTGAGTCTTCCAAAAGTCATACTCACCAATAAACATATCGTAGCTAAAGACCTGACTCTGAAGATTCAAAGACTCATAGGTTTACCTCTCTCTTAAGGATGTGGCACAGAAGTGCTTCTCTGAGAGCATCTCTCAGCAGTTTACCACGTTGTATTTCGGGCAAGCTTCATCCAGGTTGTTTTCAGGTGATGAGTATTTCCAATGCAGCAATGTCTGTACACATATTGTACTCATTTTGAAGAGTAACCAAGAGAAGAAAACAGACTGTTGCAGTCCAAAGTGGAGTAACACTGTGCAATTTGGCTTTGGGGTGGAGAAGTTAAGTCTCCACAAGGAAAGAAAGTGTAATAGGCATTTACTTGGCAGCTCATGGTATTTATTTTGCTGCAAAGAATAGCAATAAGGGCAATAGTAATAATGGTGTTGATGGTACATTTGAAAGGATTTTAAGGAGGGGGGGATGTGAAAAAAGCATTGCATGAATCTCTACTGCAGTGACAGCAGTGTTTCTTATAAGAAGGCACTGCTATATGTCCAAGATAAATAGATGGAGAGTGCTTCCTTTGCTGCTCATTCTTGCTGTCATTGAAAGTCTGCTTCTTCTGGGCAAAAAAGAAACATTTATTTTGCTGATACCCTCAGCCTAGACAGAAAGGGTGCTTTTTCCTTGGAGAACATTTTATGGCTTCCCACATAAAAAGAATTCTTAGCAGACATTATCCCATGTTCTAATGACCACAGAAAAGAGTAGACGTCATTGACAAATGCAGTATTGGTTATTTCCATATTTGCTCATAACAAAGAGGCAGAAGCAGTGAAAAAAACCTCAGTTAATTTATGCCCACCAATAGCTCCATACCAGTGCCAATTAATGAAAACTGCAAACAGACTTACCTTGCATAAGACTTCCAAAACCTCTTTTAATTTGCTACTTAAAGAAAGCTTTTCCATTTAAAATATTAAGGAAATAGTCTCTGAATCACCTGGAAGGCAAAATATTTATTGCAAGATCGTTGCCATCCGTGTTTTAATTTTTTTAATGCTCACTTTTAACTAAAAAGCTGTGATTTAAAGCACAAGAACTTGGGCTTGTTCTCTTAGAGCACTGGGATATGAACTTAGCTCATGACCAAAGCTGAGGTAACATGTTTTCTGGGCATTAGCTGAAGGACAGGTTATAGGTACTTCTGCTATGTACGACATGTATACACTCATAACACTGTGTAGTTACCAAAAGGCCATATGCCTTCTGATCTAGGCCCTTCAGCATTTAGGCTAGAAGACAGATTGTCTGTTGTTTGGTTTAGTTTTTTTGTTGGTTTGGGGCTTTTTGGTTTGTTTGGTTGTTTTTTTTTTTTTTTTACTGACCTCTTAAATACTGAAAATTAATGCTAAATATAGTGTATGAATCTCTGCACAGGGGCAAAACCACCTTCACATTTCATTTTGTTTTTCAGTTTGTCTTTCCCTCCAAAAGAGGGTAACAATTAGAAATCAACAGCTGGGAAGCAAAGAACCTTGGAAATTTTGTTAAGGCTATGTCAAGAGACAGCAGATCAGTTTTGACTCTGGCTCGACAAACAGCCTAACTTGTACCAGTTCTGAGACAAAAAAAAAAAGAGAGAAGAAATGCAAACGATCATAGAAACATGAGATGAATTAAGAAGACATATGGAGATCTCCGTGAAATATGGCCTCTAAATTTACTGGGAAACATGTTTCCTATTTGCTTCACACGTTCAAATGTCTGTTTTGTACGCAGCAGAAACAGATTTTCTCTATATTCTGCGTGGGGTTGGCTTAATATATATACATTACTTTATGAACCACAACTCTGCTGTGCGTGCTTTTATGTATTTTGTACATTAATTACTATGGTTATATAGGATGTGCATATATTATATTGCATATATTTCATAAGGCTTGTATCAGGTTTGGTAAGGAAGCCAATATTTCTACCAAGTAGCATAGACAGAGGCCCCCCAGATGGATCAGAAGGGCTGTCTGAAAAAAAGCCATACTTTTTTACAAGGCTCAGAAGCCCAGTAAAACTTCTCTACATCCTCATGCAGCTTCCCAACAGAAAATAAAGATCCTTTATTAAATAATGTGGCCCTTTGGGGAGATATATATGACATCATCTGAACAAATGTATTTGATGAATAATGCATTATGATGCACCACTCTGCGAGTGTGATTGTGCAGCTTGGTGTGTGGGAGGCCTCCAAAATGGACAAGTTTTCTGCCTTAATTTTGTTCTTGAGAAACAGGGAGGGATGTTTCCTTTTGAAATGAGTAAGCTCCTCGGTGAAAGATTCACTCTTAAAAACCTGCCAAGGTATTATGTTACTTTCAAAAATTCTTTTCACTTATATTTTTAAGAATCTGCTCCAACACAAACCAATTGAGACAGAACAATGCCTGGATCAGGGGAAAATAAAGTAAAATAATGATTTAGTTTCATGATTCATGAAATTCCTTAATTTTTTGTGGGTTTTTTATCTATGCTGCTTATTCACTTAAAGTAAAATGCAGCAGTTATCACGTTTTGTAACTATATAAACTTCAGCACCATTTAAGCAAAAATGCACCTTGTATTACTACACATGAATAAGCAACAGGCAAAGGCTTCTATCTATAGCATGTCTCTTGTGAATATGCAGGGACCCCAGGGATGATCCTATGACAGAGTGGAAAATTTTTAAGAGGTGGCTCCCAGTGAGTTAGTTGATCAGTTTTTTTCCTCCTATAGTTGCTAGGTCATCTGTGAAAACCATTGGATGACGACTTGCAAAGATTAAGATCAGATTTTAACGTAGGTTTTTAAAAATGAGAAGTCCCACAATGTGAAAACCCTCTTCCTCTTTTTTTTTTTTTTTTTTTTTTTGTCTAAAGAAATGAAAGATCAGGGAAATTCCCAAAGGCAATCAACATTTCATGTTTTGTTTGCATTGGCTCAGGTTCATATTTGAAGCTCTATATTTAACAAGCCATCCTGAGAAGGTTAGATAGCCACGGCTAATGACAACGGAAACAATTTCTCTTTGTGGCATCTGCTGTTACAGTAAACCCAGAGCTTTGAAGTCTGCCTGACACCAATCAAAAGCATTACATTAATTGGGAATATAAAACTGAGAACTATTGCCATCGTAATTGAAAGCTCCTACTGAAGCCTAGTGGAAGCTCTCCCCAGTTTTGTCAGGCATCACAGCCTCTTTCAGCAAGATGAGCTTCAACATTTGCAGGAGCTTCAGTTTTATTGCAGGAAAACAGATGTGAGGAGGAGGCTCTTCCCTCCAAACTGTCCCTAAATCTGCCGCATTTGTCATTGCTGTCTCTGTCCCTACTCTACCCCAACTCCCAGTCTTGTCCTAGTGATGCTCCTGCCCCAACACCTACCTAGTGGCAAGCATCCCCACTCATGTTTGCCCTATGTTGTGTCTGCCCTGGGTCTTCAAGAGCCATCAGGGGTTTCCTAAAAGTGTACAGAAGTGAGTGCTGGCCATGCTCTGGATCTCTCTAAAAGCATCTTGCAAGATGTTTGGAGTCCCCCTCAACCTCACTCATAATAAAAATGGGGAAATTCTCCATTCAGTTTTGCAGTAGGCAAGTTCCCAGTTCAGCTCAAACTACAACCAACAGAGAAAGACTGATTGTTTCTGGAGTTTAACTAAAATGCACTGAGTTACTGAATTGTACAGTAGTATGCTACTCAAAATCCAGCTATGATCAGCAGCAACCAGCTGACAGCATTTTCGCAGTGTGTGCAAAATGAGTTGTGATTGCTGATCTGATTTTAACAGACAAGCTATCAGTGTTGAAAGGAAGTAAAAAAGAAAAAAAGGCACCCACGTTTCCTTGGAGAAGATGTCAACAAATAAAACATGCAGGATCACTTTGCAGTCAGGGCTTTTAAAATATCTTGTAGACTCTACAGGTGAAAATGACAGACTTTAGAAAAAGTACTCCATAAGTTGTTTAAGGACTTCTAGAAATGGAGAAAGTGAGAGTAACATGTGGATACTTTCATTGCCACTCTTGTGGCTATTCCAGGTAAGATATGTAGAATATTTTTTGAGTTTTCAGTTGTGGTGGCACACTTTGATTTTCAAGGATGGGGAAAACATGCTAAGGTAAAACTAAAGAAAGAGATGGTGCTTAAAACAACCCAAACAAACAAAAACGTTGACAAAAGGCAAATTTTTAGCCAGAAAAAAATGCTTCATGGTCATTTTGGTTTAGTTTCCCTATGTCTTACTTCTCAGTGTATATGAGTGTCTTGACTGGGCTCTGTGAACCATGATGCATTACAGGGAAATTCCCACTATACACCCTGCCCCCTCACCTTCTTCCCATCACAATGTGAGCTGGGAGATGTGGTATGGCAAAGGCATCTAGAAATTGAGGTACATGTACTACAGCTCTCTGTGAAACACTGCACCAGCATATCCAGCCTAAAATATTATGGGGATTGTGGTTTTTTGCCAAAAAAAAAAAAACCCTTAGATTTGAATTGTTACTAAAAATTTTCACTTTTTCTTTCTCTAGTTTGAATGTGAAAGCCTGTAAAATTTTAGTGAGACTTAATGTGATGGTTTTAAGACTGTCTTTTTAATTTTTCTTCACAAAGTTCAAGCAGAGAAAGTGAAAGAATGTAAATAAATCACTATTTGGTGTAAGAAAGCAAAATAATGATTAGTCTAAACACTTCCATTGGAGAGATAGAAATGTTTAAGAATCTCTACTCAAACCAAGGTTGGAGAGTTTGGGCAGTCTGGGTCTCAGCTTGCTCAGCTTCTGTCTGTTTTCCTCTTTTCTGGCTGAGGATAACACACTGACCTTGACAAGCTAAGCCTAACAACCTCTCTGTTTCTTGACCCTCTACCTTCTGCCAGGGGGGTCTGGGGGGATTCCTTCTGGCTGGGGGGGAGGCCCCTTGAGGAAGGCCCCTTGGAGGAAGCAAAGGGGGCTTGGTTTTGCTTTTCTGTTGATTGTACATATTTGTAAATGTTTTGAATAGTGTATATTTGTACATATTAATTGCATTTCATCATAGATTGTAGTTTTGCTTGTAAATACAGCTTTCATTTGCTTCCAGACTGAGCTAGCCTGGTCATTGTCAGTGTGGGACAGGGATTTCAGCTCTCACACTGTTACACTTAAACATCATTATTACATATAGGATAAAAAAAAACCATAAGGACTGAAACTATTAACAAATTATTTTCCTGGTTATCTGAAATTTGTGTTTTCAGTGGGCAAGAACAGATTCATCATGTTTAAGAGAAAAGTGTGCAAAGGATAGCTTTGGATAATGGAGGATGAATGACCAGAGTTCATGTTGTGTGGCTGTAGTAACAATGGAAAGATTTCAAGTGGGAGCTTGAAAGTAATTTCAAGTGCCTGCTCCAACAAAAAATTAGTGTCCACTGAGGGTAGATACTATATGGTCAGCTGCAGGATTCAGGCCTAAATCCAGAGGAAGGACATGGCACTGCCAATGGGTTGCCTGGTGCATGCCAAGGGTTATGTCACTAAGACAGGATCCTCAGAGGTCATGTCTGGTGTGAATGAGCCACCAAAGATGGCCTACAGGAAATGCTGTGGTGTATGCCACAGCTAATGGCCATGCCCTCTCCCGCTCAGGACCTGAGATTAGGCTGAAGATCCATCTGAAAACTGGAACAGTCCTTTCTCTGAAAGATAAACAGGGATAAATGACAAGGTTGCTCTTCCCTACTAGTATACACTTAGCTTCACATTACACTTCTTCATGACCTGGGGTAGGAATGTGAACCTAATTCTCCATTCTTCTGTGGAAGGATCCCAATTATTTGAGTACATTGTAGAGCATTTCAGGTAGGGACAGTCAATCCCTCATTCCTATGGGGTTGTTGAACTCTGTACCCTCTGCCCTCACCAAGATGAAATTTTTTCCAATCTGGTACATACAGTCTAGTCTAGTCTGTCTATGCTTTGCTTCTTCTCTATTCTGAAGTATAAAATACAATGCTGGAAGTGGGAATTGATCCTGTCCGGATTGCAGCCCACACAACTCAGCTGTGAAGTTAACAATATTAAATGGTTCTTCAAGTCCACCAGGAAGTATTAAAGCATTGTAGGTTAAGGAGCTTTTACAGTTATCCAGCATTTAATGGAACAAGCTATGATGTGTATCACTTAGGCAGCTGCTGTCAGAGAAAGGATTAGCATACACTTTTACATCAAGGGTATGCAGAGTGCCACGTGCTTGTCACATTTAAAGTGGTAATAAATGTACAAGAGTATATTGAATTCTCATACTCATAAAGGTAGTCAGACGTGTACTTTGTTTAATATGTTTTACCAAGTGCTTCTTAAACAATCGATATATAATAGGTTGTAATTGCACTGTGTATTTAAATGGAATGATTCTTTAGAGCAAATTGGAGTGGCAGTAGGACTCTGGCTCTGGGTTAAAGGGGTGCATTAGACACAGCAACAATGAGGAAGACTTCAGGTGAAAAAGGATATGGGGCTCACAGAGCAGCTGTGACAATCTCCCAGCTCTTTCCTGGGTCTTCCTCCAAAACAAGTCACCATCCAGAGGTGACAGGTTAACCCTAATCCTGATGAAGTTGGCAGGTGTCATTTCACTTAACCCACCTGACTTTGTGTAGGACTGAGCATTAGGTTCAGCTCTAGTTAAAACTGAGTGACTTTGATTTTTATTTCTTCTTTCAATTTCACATTGCTGCTTTGCTCACTAGTTCAGTCCCAGGGGAGCCTTTTCAGTGGCTTGCATTGGTTGAGGGTGAGACTAGATTATTTGCACCAAAGTGTCTATTCACTTTTCAGAAACATATTCAGACTTCTCAACAGCCAGTACTGATGGTCATTCAAAACAGGGAGTTGCAGGGGAACATGCAAGCCACAGTGCACAGCACCACATCTGGGATATTACTTAAACTACTCATACAACCACAGGAATAGCTTGAATCAATTTGACTGTAGTACTTGCTGTTTTGGTTTGTTACAGAATGAATCCAGCCAGGAAGCAGAAATAATGCCACATGATTCTGGTAACTAATTGACCACGACAACTGGAAAGATCAGTTCCGCAGCTGAATGTATGAACTGAAATTTCAAAGTGTTACCTCCACCCCCCACTCCCCCCCCCAAAAAAAAAAAAAGAGAGAGAGGGGAAAAAGAAAAAGTCAATAGCTCAGTCAGACTGAAATTAGCTGTTGAATTTAGAAGAAAATCTGCCTTTTTTTTTTTTTTTTGCATTTATTCATTCATCACTAGTCACAAGTTTAGTCAGAATTTCAGTGATAAAAGTGTCACCCTAATCATGATATCTAAACTAGTTGTTGGACACAAATGACTCAGCTGCAGTTCAGACAGACTCTTGTTCCTGTCAGATGAAGGCCAATAGCATCCATACAGTTTTTCTCATGTGAGAAATGTTAAGATACAGCAAACTGAGTCATTATGGGTAGTTCTCTGAATGTCAACTCTGTGCTCAGCAGCACTCGAATGGAAAATACTGCTGTGAGGGCAGTAGTCAGGAATAAAATAGAAAACATTGCTGGGACACATTTTGAGTGCTCCTCTTGGCCCCATCTCAAATGTATGTCAAAGTATGAGTGCAGGAAGAACACATGGAGGGCACTATGGAAGAGTATCCAGAGAAAGACTAAGTAAAGCATAATTTAGGAAGGTGGCAGTAGGAAAGGTATAATTGGAGAGGGATAGACAGTTACAGTTACAGCATGAAGAAGTGGCTAGAGGAGGAACTTGCTATCATGTGCAAGCTGAGGGGGCAGCCTCCAAGATAGTCAGGCACAGGTATTGGTTATGCTAGAGGAGCATATTGGAGTGGCAGTAAGACTGGCTCTGGGTTAAAGGGGTGCATTAGCCACAGTAATAGTGAGGAAGACCTCAGGTGAAAGAAGAGGAAGGCCTCATTGCCACTCCAATTTTTCCACATGGCAGTTTTTGCATGATGTTTAAACTGCGAAAGTTTATGCCATGAAATACTATGGAAACCAAAGTCTAAACTGAATAAAAGGCCCATTTGGGACTACAAAATGCAGCAGAGCAAATACAACCTCGGGTTTAGGACCTTCCTAAAGCGCTGATGGTCAAAGCTGAGAGGAGGGAGGAGATAGAAGAAGGCATATCCTTACATGTCTGCTATTTTTCTTGCTTTTTTTCCCTAGGTGTCCACTACTTACCATTGTTGCAAGCAAGATAGGGAGTTAAAAAGACCTCTGCTCTGACCTATTATTGACCACCCTTTAATTCTTAGGAAATGCTTGCAGAGAAAAACCTTTTTCTTGGAGATATCCTACTATATATCAGGACAGCAGATTAGTTCTAGGTCATGGTCATGAGGACATTTGCATGCAAGTGAGTTCATACATAGAAGTAGGCCCATTAAATTCCTTGGGACTACTCAAGTGCATAAAATTAGGCATGTGCAAAAGCACCTCCAGGTGCAGGGACTTTTAAATGGCCCCAGTTCAGCCAAGTGCTTAAGAATGTGCTTAAGACTCCCTGCTGAAGAACTTGGTGGTTTGCTGAAGAACTTTGGTGGTTTGGGCCAAGCAGGTATGGACTTGTGGCAGAGCTAAACCAATGGTTTACAGACATGTAGAGAACAAATTATAAGATCAATGGATATATGTTTAAACTCTGATTAAATAAATCAGCAACTAAGAGTATGGCGCACAGCTTGCACACTGAAGTTGCAGGTCTATGAACTCCCCAGACATGATGAGAGAAGAGCCAAAATTCTTCTGATCTAGACATTTATTTCTGATCTTTCCTTTCACCACACTCACTAATTGGGAAGAAATTACCTTATTTGCGGGCATCAACTTATCATAGTCATGATTGTGTGCAGCTATGGTTTTACTTCTTAAAATCTCCTCCAGAGCAATAGGATTAGGTGAGACAATCATTATTCTGATAAATAATAAGTAAAACCTTAAAAACTCGCTGACTGTGGAACAGAGACACTTAAAACAGAATGTATTGTTTAGCCCCAGGCCTTGGCAAAGATTGAAACAAAATGTTTTGAAACAAAGCAAATTGGCATTTTGCTGACTTTTAATGTACTGCCTTTCCAAGCAAGACACCTGGTTCAACTACACAAAACATCTATTCAGAATTATAGTCTGAGCTTTTGTTATGCAAAAGGTAAATGAGGGCAACATGAACTCTGTGAGAGAGTCAGGTTTGGGTTTTTTTTTCTTTTTCCCTGGGGTAATCTGTCAAGAAGGTACTGGTTGCTGACAGGAAACCAGGAGTCTTTTGAGGATGTGTTGGTTTCTTTTTGGAGGAGTGGAGGGAGGCAGCGCAGTAGGAAAAGAAGATACCAAGTGAAGTAAAATACACTACCTGCATTAGCCAAAATAAATGTTCCTACTTTTGAATATCAGGTTTTAGAAAAATGGCACATGTGTGGGGGTGTGTGTGGACAGGTGCATGCATGCAGGGTCATAGCAAGATAAAAGAAAGGGAGATTCACCTGCACAAGAGGCTAAAAACATACATATCACAGCACTGTTCGTGTGTTACCTTGACTTTGATACTATAAAAGTGTTTTATGAGATCCCTGTCTGATGGCGAGTTTTTTTGTGGGCTTCCTTGCATCTCTGCTGGCTTGGGGTTTTAATGAATTCAGACCATTCAGATATGATAGACTATTGATTGTATTAACCATAAAGATGGAGCTAAGTGCAGGCTAACAGAGGCTGCAGCGCCAGCTTTGGTATTTACACTTGTGAAAAGGTATAGAGTCAATACAAAATCCTTGCCTGATTACTCAGAACACTTCTTTCATCTTAAATTTGTTTTGAAGGGCAAAATATGCCATATTTCAGTATTAAATTTCAGTCATGCTGATCAGAAGCCCAAAGAGCTTGACCAGTTTGACCACTCACTCCTCAGACTGCTCAAGCTTTCAGGCAACAGCAAAGTATCTCAAAGCCCTCCATCATATAAAGCAGGGTAATACTTCAAAGAAAGTACCAGTGTTACAGCAAAAAAACCCTGTGTTTGCTCATCAAGCCTCCCACCTCTAAACAAAGTGCACATAAAGCCTTCCATATTGATGCAGCCCATGTTCAGGTTTTTTGGAGGTCACAGGAGAGACAATAATTGGATACATATGCTGTCTTTAACTGCAGTAAGGTGATCGCTGCTGTACGTGGAGCTCCCTTTGCTGCTCATGGGCAGAGCTTCTCAGTGACCAACAGCTAGGATCACGTTTCAATATTTTGTCAGAGCTGCTGACTGAAAACTTCTCAAGAAGACTCAACTTTGACTGATTTCTCTTATCAAAAAAGCTGTTGAAAAAAATAATGGTTGACTAAGTGTCTCCCTTTGTACTTTGGAGGGAGGAAGTTCTCTTTAAAATCACTTTCAATTTTATAATACAAATAAGCAATATTTTTAAAAGATTAAATAAAAAATAATAATAAAAAGTATTTGAAAGTAATTACATTAAATCTGCTTTGATTTAATTGGGGGAGTGTTAGTTTTTAAAATATACTTAATACTTTAGCTATTTGTTCTGACAATAATTTTGTTTTTTTTTCTGATTCAAGATAATGAAATATTTAGGATCTTGAAAATTTTCCATGGGGTAGAAAAACACAAATTCTACCCAGCTGAACTAGAAATCAAAGCATGAAAAGACAATCTTGACTTTATGCCTGAACATGCTCTTTTGGGAGGGTAAGCATTACTGTCGGTGGATGCTTCAGGAAATTCAGATCTGTGCTGGTGCATATAGGTGGCAGATAAATGGGGCTCCAAGAGATGGGGTTTGTGGGTTCTGTGAGATGACTCTTTTGGACAGAAAGATTTTACCATAATAGTGTACAATGGACAATTCCCTACACCCTTTGAATACTCATTTCTTAAAGTAGGAAGGTCACTCCCCTTTGCTGGTGGCTGCCTCTAATATTACAATGATTACAATCGTGAAAGTGTTGCAAGGCAGGGCTGCCACATTTCCAACAAGGTAAGAGAGAATGGGATGGGAGTAGGATGGGTAGCCCAGGCATCAAAACAGGGACTCCAGCCTCAACCCAGGTTCCGTAAAGACTGGCACCTCCCACCTGCCCTGGACACTTATTGCCCCAGCCCTCTCTTTCCAAACCTCTGGCATCACACCTGCCACCAGCATCTCCATCCCACCCCAGATTCCTGTCCCATGGCTCCAGCCCCATTCCCTGACTCCCAAAACCCTCTTCCCCCCAGCTCACTTGCTGTATTGGAACCCACCTTCTCAGCTCCAAATGTTCCACACCCCGAGGTCTCTCCTGTGTCCCATCTGGCCTCAAATGCAGCAGATGATTAAAATTAATGTAATGAATTCCATTCTTTCTGTGCTAACGGAGACAAGTGCAGGCACTAATTCATACTCCCGCCCCTTGAAGTAATGCTCACTCTTGGCCCACAGCCCACACCCCTTTCCACTGCAGGATTTTTCTTCTTCTTTTGGTCCCACCAGGGATCCTTGGGAACCCTGGTGCTTGCAAGGTTCAGCCCCATCCCATGGACCATGGGCTGCTGGCTGCCCTGGGGCTGCCTTAACTGGCCAAACCTGCCTCCTTGCTTCCTCGCAGAGCTGCCTGGGCTCCTGGCAGAGATTTCCAAAATCCAGACGGGAGCTGCAGCTCAAACTCCACCTGGATCAAGCCTGGAGGGAAGTAAAAACGGACATGTCTGGGAAAAAGGAGCTTTATGGTAATTCTGCATCAGGCAACTAGACTTTTAGGATGGGAGCCGATTTTGTAGAGGCTTTTAAGGGCACAGGGAGCCCAATAACCACAAGCAACAACAAGTGTGAACACAGCAGGAAGAAGATGAAACTAGTCCTAATCTGTCTGGTCAGATCCACATCTCATACCAAATGGATGCTCTCCAGGACAACAAATTACAACCTATTCTTCACTCTCACAACCTGGATTGAGGGGTTCCTCAGGGGGTGTGTGGAAAGGCAGTGTTTCTGAGCATCCTGGTGGCAGAGGTGGCTGGCTGGGGTAAGAAGCCTGAGGAACTGAAGGTGGCATCCTCAACCCTTCCAGTGGAGTGCTTCCCTCTTGGTTTTGGTAAAGTACCAACTCCAAAGCTACATGGGCATTGGAGACCTTCCAAGAACACCATGAGGGCATGTGTACTAAAGACAGGAGAAAATTAAATAAGACCAGAGGAGACTTGAATGTTTCAAACGCTAACAAGCAGAAATGAGAAACATTGCTGGCCTCGCCCAAAGCAGAGCAAATGGGTGCAAAGCAGTGAAACTGGGCTGCCACGGAGAAAGAATGGGACTGCCAGGCACAATGCTCTAACAAGGGAAGACAAGAAAGCCATGACTGCATTGCTCCCTTCCCAGGTGTCTGACAGGGCCATGTCCCTGTCAGATGGCTGCCTGCATGCCTCAGGCAAACCGCCTCAGACCTTTGGGCTCAGTTTATTGTTTGGTAAAACGAAAGCGATAATATCTGCCTCAGAGGGGAGCTGTGAGGTTTATTAACATTTTGTCTAGTGCTTTGAGATCCACTGAGTGAAAGTCCTTTATGACTATTTTATTGTTATTGTACAGAGATCAAAGTAAGAGCTCTAATCTAATGCCATCCCTTTTATGTTTATACCACCCACTTGTATCCAGAAGTCAGCTAAACTGCAGATTCTCTCCACAGCTTCTTGGTCTTTCAAGGCTGCAAGTGTTTGTTTGTTGGTGAGGTTTTCCAGGGTAACTGGCTGCTAGTCAGTCATAGTCTGAGCCTTCTAAAAGAATGGAGGCAGACACAAAATTACATCATTATTTAGCAGGGCTGGAAGTAAACCACTGAGCTCAGTAATTTTTTTTCTAGTTATGTGTTATGTTAAATAGCTAGGTGTGGCAGGCCAAAAATGTGCAGTACCAAGGCAGTGCTCTATTTGAATTTTTTTAATTTATTGATGTCCAACCTTTGGTGCTTTTATTATGTATGGGTGCTGTTCTTGTAAGTACACACACACACACACACATATATATATATAGGTATACATGTGCATTTTTAATCCACAGGAGTTTGTAAGTCAGAGAACAGAATACAGCAAATGGGTAATTCATGGATTTTCCTTACTCTGTTTGAAGGAGCTAGTGTCAGAGTGTGATCTAATCCTACAGAGTTTTGTTTGGTTTTTTTTTTTCTTTTTTTCCTGTAAGGGAAAGCTACTGCTGGGAATCTCAATTTATTAAGTGTATGTACTTGTTTCTTCTTGGACATCAATTTTACAAAGTGCCTTAATGTGTGAACTGTACACAAAGGGTCCAAGATGTTGAAGGGTGACAGTAAGTGCTCTGTTGACAGGAGGCTGTGTGGTCTACTAGGAGGGGAAAAAAAAAAAAAGGAAAGTAAAAAAAAAAAAAAAAAAAGTGCAACTTCATGTTCAAACCTGAATGAAAAGGAGGAAAAAAAGGCATAAACTCTGTAGAACAAGTCATACTCCCATTCTTGAAAGAAGACCAAGCCCCATGGCAGATGTGTTTATTTTAATACTTTTTTTGTGTTATATATTACTCTAAAGGCTGTTCATTTGACGTTCAGTACCATAGGGTGCAGCTCCCACAAGCAGCCTGATTCTCCACTTGTGCAGCAGTTCACACCTGCCTGGGTATGAAATGTAGTGCTGTCTGGGTAATGGAGTTCTCTGTTTAGTGACTGAACTGAAAAGAGGGAACAACAAGGATTTAAGAAAATGAGCTGTCCCATAATGGAAATGGCTCAATTCTTGGCAAATCAAAAAGTGTTTTATTTTGGATCCCTCTCAAAAGATTCTCTGGAGCCAAAACTAAATGTTTAGGGTGGAGGGCATGTTTCGTTACAGGTTGCTTGCACTTTTTAGTAAGAAACAAAGGAAAATCAAACTTTTAAAACAACAAAAAAATCTTTTTAAATTAAAAAGTAATCAAGATGAAAACTTAGGAGTCTCGCTTCAGAAGTGCTGAACCAATGTGTTTTGATGCTCTAGAAATGTCTGTCTTGATTTTTTTTTTTAACCTCACCTAAAACTGATAGCTGAATTTAGCTAAAACTTGTGAAGTTTTTAACTGCCCAAGCCTGTGTTTTCAAATAATTTTTATTTGGCAGAGCAAGTAAGAGCATGTGTTTAATATTTTTTTACAAATGGAAAATTCAAATAATTCACAACTGTGTCATGGAGCAATTCCACAGTCTCATCTATCTGCAGACCAAGGCTCTACTTCATGAAAAAGTGAAAATGTACGTATATATACCAGTGAAAACAAATGAGAGTCTGAGGCACACAGACATGTCCTGTGAAAATACCCACATTCTACATTTTTCCATTAGAGGAGTAATGGGTAAGATTTTTCTTTTTTTTTTAACTATTTGTACAGTTCAAATAAAAAAGTGCTCAGCAGATGATCTGTGATCACAGAGGCACTTCAAAGAGACATGAACAATAAGGCAGGTGTGAAGTGGGATGTAATTGCAGAGAGAGATTTTGTGATATGGGTTATTTCCAAATTATTACATATCTACTTTTAGTGCCCCTGTCAGCTGCCATATGTGTCTATTTATTCATATAGGAAAGTATATTTACATGTATCATTTATTCCACAGTGCCAATACTTGGGTTTGCCCATTTAAAATCTCCTTGTTCTGCAAGAAACCTCAAACCTACATGACTGCCAGCCCTGACCCCTGAGTCTTTTATCATAGAATCATAGAATCATAGAATCATAGAATTATAGAATCATAGAATCATAGAATGGGCTGGGCTGGAAGGGACCTCCAAAGGCCATCCAGTCTGACCTCCCTGCAGTCAGCAGGGACATCCCCAACTAGATCAGGCTGCCCAGGGCCTCGTCGAGCCTCACCTTGGATACCTCCAGGGAAGGAGCCTCAACCACCTCCCTGGGCAACCTGCTCCAGTGTTCCACCACTCTCACAGTGAAGAACTTCTTCCTGATATCTAATCTAAATCTGCCCTTCTCTAGTTTGAAGCCATTGCCCCTCATTCCGTCACCTCAGGCTTCTGTAAACAGTCTCTCCCCATCCTTCCTGCACACCCCCTTCAGGTACTGGAAGGCTGCTATCAGGTCTCCCTGAAGCCTCATCTTCTCCAGGCTGAACAACCCCAGCTCCTTCATCCTGTCCGTGTAGCAGAGGTGCTCCAACCCCCTGATCATTTTTGTGGCCCTTCTCTGGACCCTCTTCATCAGGTCCATGTCCTTCCTATACTGAGGACTCCAGACCCACACATACTCCAGGTGAGGTCTCACCAGAGCAGAGCAAAGTGGCAGAATCACCTCTCTGGATCTGCTGGCAATGCATCTTTTGATGCAGTCCAGGATGTGATTGGCCTTCTGGGCTGCAAGCACACACTGTCTGCTCATGTCCAGCTTCTCATCCATCAGCACCCCCAAGTCCTTTTCCACAGGGCTGCTTTCTAACACCTCATCCCCCAGTCTGTATTGATAGTGAGGATTGTTCCAGCCCAGGTGCAGAAACCTGTACTTGCACTTGTTGAACTTCATGAGGGTCACCTGGACCCACTCACCCTCCTGTGAGCACATTTTTGAACCAGCATTCAGTATCAGTAAATTTTGCACTAGTACTCTTATTAGTGTCTTTTTAGAGTCAGGTTTTCCTGAGTGTTTGCCTGCTTTTCCCTTCCCAATAAGGTCTTTCCCTGACTTCAAAGACATGAGAGACAAGCCAATACAAATTGCTTTTGAAAATGCCACCCTCATCTACATGGCTGCTCTCCTCACCCCACTGAGCATGTCCTGTTGCCCTGGTCAGCAGCACAGGCCAGCTGCAGGTAGCACTGTCCTGAATTGCACATTCAGTGAGGACAACTATGTACAGCATTGTATGTATGTACATCATTTCAGCAAGTTGTTAGTTAGAATGACAGTAACTTTTATAGATGATTGTGGGATTACATCACAGAAACTTCTCCCCTCAGGGATGGGTGGCACTGCTGCATTATAGGTGAATTTTTTTTTTTCTTGGTTCTTCCCAAAATAAGCAGTTAAATAGATTTGTCAGCAGGCAATGTCCTGGGACTGCATTATCCATCACTGGAATAGAAGCTCATTTTTACTGCAGTTCAGCAGTGGTGTTTGATTTATTTTTTTTTCCATGTACAAAAAAAATGCTTCATCATGGTAAAACACAAAACAAGACTTTCCTTAAAATCACACCCCTTCTCCTGAGGTGTTTGCCTCATCCAGTTCCTTGGAGATCAGTGTGATTCATGTAGATGATATCAACATATTTAATATTTTTTTCCCCCCCCTTAATTTTCAGTGCCTGAAGAAACAGGAAAATGCTTGTGGAATAGTTCAGGGTGACAGCAGGATGAAAGAGAGCTTGTAGAAAGCTGACACTGCCCTGGCATTTCCTACCCCAGAGGTAGAGATGCATGCCCAGCATTAATCCACCTTCCAACCCAGCACCAAAGCATTACTCAGGCTCATAACCGGTATCCACTGAAATCTACCAATCTACCTGCATAAAGGGCAGTTTCTAGCCTAGAAATACATTTGGCCTGAATTTTGCCCATGCCCATGCCCATGAAGTCCCTGCTGTGATGGCCTTCTGCAGTTCGTGCTCCTAGGCTGGCAGTCAGCCCTGTTATGGTAAATGTGAGAAGTCATCAGTGTCTTTCTTGGTAAGGCATTTAGCCTGTTTCTGCTGACTGCCACATTGCCTGAGTAGCTTTTGTGAGAAGAGACTTAGCCTTGACCTTCCAAAAAGCAAGCCACATCCACCAGGGAAACTTGTCTTCATATTTGGCATCAACCTGTCACATTAGTGACTACATTGCAGGGTGGATGTCTGGTGTCCCTTCCATTTGCTTATCAGTTACAGATAAAAGCCTGCTATGCAGCTCGTGCTGTTCTGCTGTTCCCCCCACTCCAAGCTGATAAATTCTGCTCACTTGGAGATCAGGCTGCCCAAGAAAATCTCTGTATGTTTGTACATGTCTGCATGTCTTTTTACCTCTGAAAATCTCTTTTCTACTACAGCAGTATTTTTCTTCATGATGCACAAGTTCCTTTGCAGAAAAACCCTCATGTTGATTGGATTTCCCTCAGTCCACCAGGGCCAAAGTGCTTCCCTCCCTTTTCTGGTAACTGCATAGGAGTGGACTCTGACTCTCCAGGTTTCATTCTGTCCAGCTGCTCTAGCTCAGCAGTGTCAGTGGAGTTATGTTGCCTCTGCAACTGCCTGGCGTGATTTTCCGATGCACAATACACAAGAATTAATTCTGAAAGTCCAGGTCCTCAACAGAGGGAAATCAAATTAAATCTGCAGTTGCTAATCACTACTAAGCTAGTGTTATGAATCAGTTATAGTTTACACCATGTACTTCTTGGGATCATCAGCTGTTCCCACCAAGAAGCAGTCAAAACTGCTCCTCAGCACCTTCCATGGAGATGCTCTGGATTTGGGTTACTAGTGGGGTGCAGGACCCCAGATCTGTCCTGACTTAACCAAAGTGAGAATTTGCACAGTACATATAGGAAAAAGTGAGTGGGTTTTGGCTTTGTGCAGTTAGACACGTTATCACTACAGTTTCCGTTTTACTCTGAAAGTAGATTTTTTCCTGTCCTTTATTAATTTCGTGAGTATGATAAAGATTTACGTTAGTTGAAATACATATCAGAATGGTGTGGAATTATAATTCTACACCAAACTAAGCAAAGACATTAAGGGGTAGATGTAATAATAAATATATATCAGTAATAGAGAAGGAAATAGAATCAAAACTTCAGCTTTAGTCCCTGGCCCACAGTTGTAGATTTGCTTATCCTATTTTTATTCTACTCAGCTTTATGGTAACGGAAAAGATGAAATGCAAAGATCAGAGTTAAATCCTGACTTTGCATTAACTCACAGCATCTGGTCCCCCTGCTCCTTCCTGGATGGCTCTCTGTCATTCCTAAAGCATCATGTTGATGATTTGCAGTGCCACTGTTATTTGACTACATGACCCGTCTATCATCTCCACACTTCAGCATGCTCATTTTTCTTAACCAATGAAAGAAGTAGCCCTAAATGACAAAATGGAAATGAGAGAAAGTGCATAACTTATCTAAGAAGAAAGCTGGCTAGACTCCTCCCTGGAAGAACAAAACAGATTTCTTTATTTTCAGTCTTAAGTTTATCACACACTTTTTCAGACTGAGAAAATTTCCCTTACTGGCTTTACAGTTTCCACATAGTGCAGCTGAGTTTGCTCTGACTCACTTGTACAAACTACTCATTTTTTTGATCAGGATCCTGTATTTGCAGATTAAGTTCCAAGGAAGAAAGCTCTAAGTTCTAGAAATAGTCATCCCAGACTTCCTCTAGTTAATTATTCCCTGCAGATGACCCCATTAGTCCTGCCTGCAGCAGACACGTTAGGTGCATTCATGCTTCTGTGAGTTTCTCCACATAAATTCTCCTCTCAGTTCTCATCAAGCCCTGCAACAGGGTATTCCCCAGTGCTGTGCAGAGACCCACCATTGCCTGTCTTGCTCCTGCCTCCTGTCAAACCCACCTCTTGAATCCTAGCTTCTGTATGCTCAGCATCATTGGTCTCTGCTGTGCTAAGTGGTCCCAAACTAACTAACTGTTCATTCTTGACACAGAAGCTTCTTGCACATGCTTTATGATCCTTGCTACCCTCCTGTGTGTCCTTTCTTGTTTCAGCACAGCATTTCTTGAGAAGGGCAGCAGGACTACACACAGTATTCAAGACAAGGACATGGCAGGGTTTTATACCAGATGGTAGTGACAGCATTTTGCTTTAGTTCTTCCTTATCCCTGGGCACACCGCTGATATTTCTGTAGCAATCTTCCCACAGGACTCCATTCTCAGATGCTCAAAAGTGACTCAGGGTCCAGTGCTTCATATGTAACATTAAACTCTTTTTTTCTCAGGGTGACACCACTCTACAGTGTTGAAATTCATCTACCATTCCTATTGCCAGCTTAATTTCCCTCTGCAAAGTATGCAGGCTGCTCTAACCTCTTAGAGTTGAACAGTGTTCACCATCGCAGTGCTTGCAAATATCTTTAGAAACAGGCTGGTAGTAATGCATTCATCACATTATAATTAATCCCTTCTATTGCCTAACATCAAATGCAAAGTAGTATACTACTTTCAAAGCAGAATTTAAAAGAAACCTCACCAATGACCATTTGAGAACTATGGAAGAAAAGCAAATAATTAAAAGCAATTGGTGCCATCCCAGCTCTTTGCCTGTAAGCAAAGCAAATTATCCACGGCACACCATTTTCTTCAGCTTTGAAAGTGTGCACAGGGGGAAAAAAATAACTCCAGAATTCTCAGGCTCACTAGATTGTGTTGAAAAAAAATGGTACCATCATGTCAATAATTTATGAGTATTTTTCACATGTTTCTCTTTCACATGGATTTTTTAAATTTGTATGTTAAAAGTCATCATATTTCAACTTCAGGATTCTTCCTGTTCCCTCTGTATCTAGCAAGTGGAAAAGAATAATAGATTTCCAATTGCAAGTGAGAGGTTTTTTTCCTCTACAGAAAATAGCTAATAGTTATGTCAAAACTTCACAGTCAAAAAAAAATTCAGCCTTCTCAAAACTGGCATCATGGAATGAAGGTGTAGAAAAATTGAAAACAATTTAAGGCACTCATGAGCAAAAACAGGTTAAAGCCATTGCTCACAAAATGTGTGCATGGTGATGGATGGGGTAAAGATCAAGGCTAGGAGTTTTTCAAAGCAAAATATCAGAGATTCCTCAGCAGAAGGACAAAGTTCAGTGCATGAGGAAATTGGAGCTTCCTTTTACTAAGGGAAATGGAGAAGATGCATCAAAATAATCAACTAGAGCAGTATTTCATATTCTATCCTTGGCTTTGGCAATAAATGTGGGATGTTATCTTTTTCTCCCAGAGATATATGTGTGACCCAGAAACTGGTTTCCACGCTATTGTAACCAAATGAAAGATACGTAGCAACTAACAGAGATGAGCATGCCACTTACAAATCAGGACTTTCAAAGCTGACATGAATATTTTCCTTGTAAAAGGAGAAAAAATGAGCAGAAAATTTCACTTCAGACCAAACAAGTAAAACTGCTTTTGAAATCTTACCTTTCTGGGTTCATCCCTGCTCCTAAAGAAGAGTGAGCAGGATGGGGAGCCATGCCAGGCACACATCGGGCTCAGGTTTTACCCAGCTTGCCCCCAATAAGCTCATGACAGTGTGGCTGCTGGCAGGAAGAGGGAGCATATCATGGCCTGAAACAGGAAAGTGTTAGGAAAAATCAGAAGCCCAAGCTGTCCAAACCAGGATTTGCATCAAGAAATGTCATATGGAAACGCAGAGAAGCACTGTGGACACAACATGAGAGCTGAAACCAGAGGACAAGGGGAGTGCTGGCCAGAGGGCGTGATAAGGGAGGCACGTCAAGAAACCCCAAAGTTCATCTATGCAATGAGTCAGGCTAGGGAGAAAAAGGCTTGAGAGTAAGGGAAATAGATGTGCCTACAAGCGCTCCTGCTCGGGTATTAATGTACAGTACAAATGTATTCTAGGCTAGGCAGCATTTCTGGCAGAAGATATCATGTCTTTCCCCATTTCCTTGTCTCTAAATTCTGTTTTCTCAGTCAGGTTTGGTTGGTTATTTTAATTTTTTTTTTCTTTCTTTCTATTTTTTTTTCCTTTTTTTGGGGGTAGGAAGGAGCACTGAATCTCCGTGGAGTGTAATCTTGCAGTCACTGTGGAAAATACTGAAGGGAGAAGAAAAGCATCTCAACTTTTCCCACAGCAGACAGGCAACGGCCAGAGAAGCATCACTTGGTCACAAGGGGGGAGGGAAAGATGATGGGCCATCTGTGGGCAACCACAGGAGGATGGGAGAAGAGGTTTGAGAGAGCAAGTTACAGCATGTGCAACAAAGTGATGATGAAATGTGGCTGAACTAAATAGTCAGGGCCAGATTCTTGCAGCAAAGTTTAGCAAGCTTTACAGCAAAGCCAAGTGGGGCTGAGAAATCAAGTTCAGTGTCATCCAGTGTTAGCCCCCCTGAGTGCCTGCAAAGTGTATGCAAGGTTAAACAAAATTTACTGTAACACATATTTTAAGTGCCTCTGAACTTGGCCGCCCACACAGGAAACAGCTTGGAGCAGGTGGTCAGTGAAGCCTGTGGATCACGGCTGGCTCCACTCAGGGTACTTGTGGGTTACTGACTCACTGCTGAGTTATGAGCCCAAACAAAAGGCTTTAAGATAAACTTGAAGTCAAGAAATTGAAGAAGACAAGGTGAAGGAAATGATGATTCCAGCCTGTGCCCTATATGCCCGTGGTGGATGAGATGTTGTTAAAAGGCAAAATAAACCAAGTGGTTGTTGTGGTGGGGTTTGCTCTTCCTACTCGCTAGAGCACCCGAAGAAGAAATCATAGGAGTGGGAACAAGAAATGGCAGGTGAGTGAAAAGCTGTTCTTGGTGTGTCATGCTGTTTCTAGCCTGTTAGTAACTGCCCTCCCCACTGCCCAACCTTTATTTGTAAGGATGTTTCAACCCTCTCATTGGCCCAAAAATGTTTGCTTGAACATAATAAAAACAATGAAATTTTTATCAAATCATCACTTCTGGACTAAAGCATTATGAATTCTGCAGAAATAATTCTTAATGCCAGTAGTTTTATTGTGTTGACAGGTTGGGGGGGGCGTGGTTTGGTTTGGTTTGGTTTGGTTTGGTTTGGTTTGGTTTGGTTTGGTTTGGTTTGGTGGGGTTGTTTTGGTCTTCTTATTTTCGCCTGTCACTTTTCAGTCCTGAAATGCTCACAACTGTGGGAGAAAAAAACCTACCAAACCTTTGCTGCTTATTTATTAGCCATGTCTCATTCTGAAATTTTATGGGAGTATTACTTTCAAGGTATTCAATATTATTGATAGATGCTTTTTTTTCAGATACCGTTAAAAATTACACACATGAGGGTAAAGGAGAAGAGGTTGGCTTCAGAAGATACATACTGTCATCTAAAGGTCTTTAACTCCTTCTGTGCTCTGGTTTCACTGTGAATGCCATGCAGTGGGTGATTTTAGGCAGTTCAGTTTTGCACAGTGACTCCTAGACCTGAACTTTCCATGCTCCCCTCCAAGTCTGTAAAACATAGGGAATGATGGCAGAATTTGGTAGGTTGTCTGGCAGCTGAGGGGACTCCACTCAGGCATGTCCTGTTAGGCTGGCCAACAACCCTCTCTGGAGGGGGAGAAAGAGGAAGCTGGAGGCTAGGGTAGAACAGAGGCGGAGGAGAAAGTGAACACAGCCACACTATGCATTTATTTATTTCAATATTTCTCCCAGGCACCCCTGCATGGTGGGGGTTGGTCTTTCATTCAGGGCCCTCCCATTGTCTTACCTGATTGCAAAGTCTGTTGTCATCCCAGAAATCCTGCACCAAGGAGTTCAAGGAAGCATGGCCTGCTCCAGACCCTGAGTAGTAGTGATATTAATTTGCTTTTTGTTTTCTCTGTGGACAGCTCTCCTTCCTCTCACCAACCCTCCTGACACCCTCTCAACAGCAGTCATTTTGTGACCTCCCAGGTGCCTGATTTCTGTTGAAGAAGAGGAAAAAGCAGTCACATTTCCTAAAAAGGGAGTTTTCATTCAGAAAGCACAGATTGCATCATAAGTTTGCATGCTGTAAACTAAGTCTGTCAAGATGATTCACAGTGGTGCCAGCAGACATACCTGTACAAACACACACCCTGAAGTATTATAAATTAGTCTAGTTGTCTAATGCACTCACTGAGTGCCTAACACTGCTGGTAAAGTATGTTCTGGCTTTGCTAGAAGGAGAGGATGTTGTAAGGTCTGATCTGAAGCCAGTTTAACTCAACGAGTTTTAGGTCTGAGTACAGATCATGAGAAATGCTCCAAAATAGCTCTCATTCAGCATAGGAGAGTCAAACTACTGGGGCAACTCTTTTCATGGTTCAGGTAGGGGTTTAAATACCTGGCAATATCAGGGTCTATATGGTTAGCTAACTATGCTAAGAACTGGCCCCCTCCATCCCAGATCCTGGGTGTTACAATCCTGGGCCAGGGAGTGCACTGGAAATGTCTGCCAATGTAGCAACACAGTTTAGACGTGTGAACTCTCACATGCATTTTCATACCAGGATGCTCTGTGAGCTGAGCTATTTCAGGAAACCAATTACATCTATACTAGGAGCTTTTGCTGGTATTAAAGTCTACTGTAAAATTTCTGTGGCAGATCAGGACCACAGAATCATTTATTAAAATGAAAAACGTAGGAAGCCTAGTGCTGATCTGCCCTGGGATGCCCTTTCAGCCCTGTGTTGAGTGGGTGAAAAAAAAACAAAGGTTTTTCCCTTTTGGAAAGAGTGGTATATTTCCAAATATTCATATTCTGTGGTTCAGCTTCCTTCAGCTGGGCAATGTGTTTTAACTCACAAAGATATAACAATGTAGATCTGCAGAAACCTCTTTTATGATTTATCTGTGCATGCTACAGTACAACAGGAAAATTTCATATAGTCTTTGTAAACTCCCCAAACACAAATTGTAAAATACCCATGCATCCAATTCTTTCCAAGAACATTCCATGTGACACATCTTCAGGAAAAAGCCTACTACTTGGTAGTCTGTGTGCATTAGGTAGTCAGTGCTCTATTACACCTTATTGGAAATCAACCTGTTGGGTTTTTTTAGTTTCACTACCTTAAAAAATGGTAGTGTTCTTGCTGTGTTCTTTGCTGTAGGTAGTTGAACAGAGCTAGGAAATAATAAATGGGATTTCAGGAATAGAGTTTTCCACCCACAGTTAAACCATTTTTCAAGGCATCCATTTGATTCCCTTTACGTGCCCATGTTACACTTTGGCTGCAAGCAGCCAGAGCAGCCTACAGAGGTTCAAATGATCTTTCAAGCATTGAGCTTGCACAGTGGAATAATTTTGCCACAACAGCATGAGGCTTGAAGATGAGCTACTTGACACCTCTGAAGTGCATTTATGAGTCCCAAGGAGTTGAGTGTCGCCTGCTAGAGCCAGCCCACCACTGCTACTCAGCTGAATGCTTTAATTGCACAGGAGCTTCTCTTCATTCCACTGTAGCAGCTGTGATAAGGCTCTTCTTGCCTGATTTGGCCCTCTAACACAGAGGCATGTGATTATCTCTGCCAGCTTTGGCAGCACTTCTGCGACCTCCTTCCAGAGGTAGGCATTTTCCTCCCTTTACCGTCCATGGAGTCGAGGTAATTAGCTGGGACCAGAAGCTTCACTTTATACATCTGAAGTTGGGTGAAATTAAACCTTTACTGTGTGAATTCTGAGACTGCAGCACCCTAAGTGGTTCCAGCATTGGGACCCTTCAGCTTTTACTATATCTTTATTTCACTGTAATATCCAGATTGAAAACACATTGCAGGGACTGTTCCGCGCATATGTTAGTGTCAGATTTGTTCTGTGAGTTTCTGAAATTTGGTATTCCCATGTTTGTAAGACAAGACAGCAGTTTCTGCATTAAGTTTTGGCTTTGATAGTTTGATGCTGTCTCTGAAGCAGATGGGTATTCAGTTCCATATGTCATCCAGAACTTTGTTTTGAAAACACCGGGGGGGGGGGAAAAAAAAGAAGAAGAAGCAAATTTTGTCAGATTTTAGCCTGGATCATCAACCATCACTAAAAAGTGGACAGACATTTAATAGGTTTGTGCATGAGTCTGAACAGAGAAACTAGATCAATATAGGTCCAAAGTATATATGTGCAAATGAGTCAAAAAATTAATCTGAAACTTTATTATTTAAAAAATAATTATATTAAAAGAAACCTAAAATCTGAAGTGATGTCAATTTTGCCACATTACTTCTATCAGAGGCATTTAAAGGCTACATGACTTTGAAATGACCTAATTATCACTTTCTTCCTTTATAGTTAAAAACATATAAAACGAGTTTTTTAAAGAGCTTTACCTGCAAAAGAGTTTTTTGTTTCTGGGCCAAGTGACAAAGTTCATTATCCAATATACGTACTTTTACTTGTTCACACCAAAAATCTCTCCAGCAAATTTTCTTGGCATAAAACTATGTCTCTCCCCATTCGGTATGTTGCCACGGAAAGGAAGAATTCTTTTTTCCATTTTTAGCCAAAAAGACACTTATGGAGTCATGTGGTTCATCTCCACAGCTACTGCCTTCTGCTTTTTGGCACCCTTTTCACCCCAGTGCACAGGTGCCACACACAGCTGTACCTCCTGCCCTACCATGGGGACAACTGCACTCCCAGTCAGCACCAGAAGCACCAAAAATTATTGCAAGATGAGTTCGAACGAGTGCTTCCTGAATTTGTCTTTCCTGACAGTGGGAGCTGGCTCCTCAGCCTTCCCAGTATTCATACAGTGGGAGCAATGGAGAGCTGGGAATAGCAAACCTGGCAGACGTTTTGGGCTCAGTCCTCCTTTTTGCCCGACAGTCTAGCATCAGCTAACAGAGCTGTAATGGTTTTGTGTGGCTGTGTGAGGTCCAGCAACAGCATTCAGACCTCAATGCAAGCCCACCAAACATGTTTTTAAAGCAACTGGGGATTAAAGGGAGAAAGGCAACTGGAGCACCTATCCAGATAAGCACACTTTCCCTTAGAGTTCATCGCAGGGGAGAACTAGGGTTAACCTGAGAAGTTAGCTTTCAACCCTGCAATTTAAAAAAGTGCATACATGATGTGCCTGCTCACTGCAGGAAGGTTGGACAAGATGATCTTTAAAGGACTCTTCCAACCCAAACCGTTCTATGGTATCTATGATACAGAGCCACGAGGATGATTAGGGGACTTGAGCATTTTCCCTACAAAGAGAGACTGAGATCCCGGGGCTGTTTAGTCTTGAAAAGAGAAGACTGAGAGGGGATCTCATCAATGTGTATAAATATCTGAGGGGTGGGTGTCAAGTGGAGGGGGCCAGGCTCCTTTCGGTGGTTCACAGTGATAAGACAAGGAACAATGGGTTCAAACTAGAACACAGAAGATTTCACCTCAACATGAAGAGAAACTTCTTTACAGTGAGGGTGACAGATCATCTGGTGATGATTTTCTTGTTCTACATGCTTTGGAAAAACTGGCAACCTGCCAGTTGAAAAAACAAGGGGAAGATTTTCAAACTGAGGTAATTCCCTCAAAAGATGGTTAAGGCATGTAGCAGTGGGTGCTTGTCCTTACCTAAGGTATATCTCATAGAGTCCTTTTCCCAGAAAGTGAGACGCTGATTAAAAATAGGTTCAGGAAGACTATGCCTCCAGAACACTGGAACAGGCTCCCCAGGTGGATTGTGGTGTCTCCTTCTCTAGGGACTTTCAAAACCCACCTGGATGCATTCCTGTGCAGACTATCCTAAGTGATCCTGCTCTGGCAGGGGGGGTTGGACCTGATGATCTCTTGAGGTCCCTTCCAACCTCTGATATACTGTAAGACTGTGATATGTAATTGAAACCAACACCTTTTGTAAGAACATTGAGTGTTTTCATCACATTCGGGCTTTTTAAAGACTAGTGAAGGATTTTGTACACACCCACAGAGACACAGATGGGCACACAAGTGCACGCATTTGTTTTAGTAGTTAATCCAGACAAAATAAAGATCATGTTGTCACATTAAAGGATAACGTGTTGAAAAGATCAAGGCATTTAATGAAGTGCAAAATTCATCCTACTTCTGAGAAGAAATGTTGCTCTCTCCAGGGAAAACTCTATAGAGAAAATGTGGCTTTTTAATGAAAGTTATTTGTGTCTGTTTAATATTCTGGACCATGAGAAAACATTTTTTGTTGTTGTTTTGGCACGTTAAGAGCACAGAGTGCTGCACCACTTCAGTTTTTTCTAACAACTTGAACTCCTTGGCAGACAGCCCCACACAAAGAGTGGATTACCGCTCTGCTTTAATGGGATAGTTCATTAGGAGATTCGGTCGTGTAATTGGGGAGGAGAGTAGAAAAAATTTAAGAACTTCCTAGGTGCTGCTGCACACTCAGCTCACCTCCTATCAAGTGCTGGGAACCCAGACCCACCACAGCCTCTGAGACACTCAGTTAATTACTCTCTGTCCTGGAGTGATTGTTCTTGCTCCAGCTTCCTCCTCGCCAAGGTTAAGCACTGTCTAATGAAGGTGGAGGGAGAATTAAAAAATCACAACCCTGAGTGTGCAAAGATAAACTGTGTTAACAAAGTACACGTAAAAGAGAAACCCCTCTAAAGCAGGCAGCTGCCCAAGCCCAGCACTGAGCAAACAGCATCATAAAAACCTCTGAGGGAGCTCTTGGAGCAGGCTGCTTTGCAGGGATTTCTCTGCCTTATGCACATATGCATCTTGAAATACTCAGATGCAGCGACTGAGGAGGCAGCTTCATGCTACACAGTATTTTACTGGCAGTCAAGTACACCTCTATTCCTACCCTCCAATAAGCTGCAGAGAGCTAAATTTGGAATTCCTTGTCAGAGGGATTTGGAGAAAAGAAATATATTACAGATTAATGCTTTCAATAGTTTCCACAGATTTTAGTCTAAAACCAAAAATCACCTGGACACTTTTCCTAAGGTGGTTTCCCCTTACAGCTGAGATTTGCAGTTGATGATGTCCTTATAGTGAGTGACAGTATGAAATTATTTATTTCCAGCAGAAAGGAAACTTTATATTATATTTTTCACAAGAGGCATGGTCTATTCTGTTCTTGGAAATTTGTATTCATCATAAGTTTTACAGGAACAAGGTTGTCAGAAGCACTAAACACTCCCAGCCCACTCACAAAGCCAGTGCAAACTGGAGATGTACTTGTATTTATCAGAGTATGATGACAGCTTGTTCTCAGGAAACCCTGAATTACACAAGCCATACAGCAGATGCAGAAAGCTTGGACAATATCATCACAATTATCTATAAAGGAAGGAATGCCACAGCAGGTGGACAATTATTTTTAAGTTCTCAAACATTCCAAAACCTGGGATTTGTTGGAGTGAGGGAGGAATCTTTACCAAGCTGTCGTCACACTGTGATGTCTCAGAATAACTGAGTCTTGGAAAACTGTCCTATAAAACTGTGGCATTACTTTTGCAAGCACTGGCTCAGGACACCTCTCATGTGGGACTTCCCTGACTCAGAAGTATTTTTTTACCAAGAAGTATAGTGGATGCTGAAGGAAAGGCAGAGACATCTCTAAAAGTTTCCACCTATAGTTGAACAGCACTCTGGCTGTGCTGAAGAATAGACCAGGTACCTAGGGGTGAACAAAGTCATTCAGGGCTGCAAATCATAGATTCATAAAATGCATCAGGTTGGAACGGACCCTTGAAGGCCATCTTGTCCAACACCCCCTCAGTGAGCAGGGACATCTTTAACTAAATCAGGCTGCTTAGGGGCCCATCAAGTTTGACTTTGTGTGTCTTCATGGATGGGACCTCCACCACATCTCTGGGCAACCAGTTTCAGTATTTCCCTATCCTCATTGCAAAATCCTTCCTCCTAATGTTCAACCTAAATCTACCCTGTTCAAATTTAAAACCATTACCCTTCATTTTGCCACTACAAGCCCTTCTAAATAGCCTCTCCCCAGCCTTCCTGTAGGTCCCCTTCAGATATTTGAAATGCTGCTATAAGGTCTCCCCAGAGCCTTCTCTTCTCTAGGCTGAATAACCCCAACTCTCACAGCCTGTCTTCGTAGGAGAGGTGCTCCAGCCATTTGATCATCTTCGTTGCCCTCCTCCGGACCTGCTCCAGCACATCCACATCCTTCCTGTGTTGAGGACTCCAAACCTGGATTCAGTACTCCAGGTGACATCTCACCAGAGCAGAGTGGCAGAATCACCTCTCTCAATTTGCTGGCCACATTTCTTTTGATGCAGCCCAGAATACAATCTACCTTCTGTGCTACAAGTGCACATTGCTGGGTCATGTCCAGCTTCTCATCCACCAGTACCCCCAAGTCCTCTTCTGCAGGGCTGCTCTCAATTTCATCATTCCCCAGCCTATATTGGTGTAGTGAGGATTGTTCTGACCCAGGTGCAGGTCTTTGCACTTTGCCTTACTGAACTTCCCGAGGTTCCCATGAGCCCACTTCTCTAGCCTGTCTAGGTCTCTTTGTCCCTGCTTTCCTGCATTTCCAGACTTTTCAGTACCATCTTGCTACCCCCCATCACCAGGAAAGGCAAAAAGGGCAATTGTGTTAATTCAGACCCACTGAAAACTTGTGACAATAATCCTGTAAGACTCATACGGCCAGTAGGATGTCAAAAACAACTTACTAAGAAGTTAGAGGTGGCCAGGGGTTTTAAGAGTGCCCTTCACTAATACATTGTAAAAAATGCATAGCTTTCAGTAGGTATTGCCACTTTCCCTAGTAGGAGGAGTGATAGTTCACTGTTTTATTTTAGATCAGAGGCTGCAGTTGTGGTAGCGCTTGCTCTGTACTTTCAAAAAGTCACAGTCTACACGTGAGGCATGCATTGCCTAAGTGCAAAGTCCAGGAGAGAGAATATCAACAGGACAATTATACATGCCCCAGCCTTGATTCATTAGAGCTGAAATGGCAGAAGAATATATCTTTAATATTTATATGTCAACTGATGATGTAAATTCACTGTTCAGGGCTAGCCTATATGGGAAATTTTGCCCTAGCTACTATGGCAGGATAGTTTCCTTTGTGGACTCTATTCTGGAAAACCAAACCAAACCAAACCAAACCAAAAAAACAAACAAACAAAAAAAAACCCAAAAAAAAACCCAACCAACCAACCAAAACCCAACCCAACCCAAACCAAACAAAAGCAACCACCAAAAAAAACCAAAACCCCACAAACAAACAAACAAACAAAAAGCAAAACACAAACATTTACTTCTTAATAACGCTCGAACTCACACCATTGAAGTACTATTCTGGAATAAGGGGATGTTTACTCTGGAGTACCATCCATACAGCTAGTCACACAAAATAGTAAGAGAGTACCAGTTCTTTCCAGAATATTTTATGCTGCTTGACTGTTTTCCATGGAGAGAGCCTTGTGACAAATACATAAGGGTCAAGCATGCTGGATCCAGAGGTGTGTCTAGGATAGGAACAGATTTTGAGTACCTCAGTCATTAAAAAAAAAAAAAAAGGAAAAAAAATCTTTAAAAATGTCTTCAAAGTGTTGTAATTTTAGAATTCTGGGAAAGTTGCAGTCTTTAAAACAAACACAAGACCCTTAAAACAAGTGGAAAACACACACACTCTCCAAAGCAAAGCTGCCTATTTAGACAGTTACTACTGATGTATCCACTACTCATGCTGACTGTTGGAGTAGATTGGTTTTACTCTATCTGTATGAACTGAATGGAAGAGATTGCCATATTTTGGTGTTTTACCATAAGATGGACAACAACCCCATAGCTCAACTGAGAGGATCCAACTCACAAACACTAGCCCAACAAAACATTGGTATTTTGGAGAAGGTGCACCAAAGGAGGACAGCAGTTCATGGCCTGTTCTTGGTATGCAAAAATAAATTGTTGACCAGAATCAAGCTTATATTTTGGTGGGCAACTCAGGTATTTTTAGGCCTGCCTATAAAACACAATCACAGAGATCCTGCAGTTGAAAAGGTTAAGATGGAGACTCCCCTTTACAGCTGTGCTTTGTTTTAATGCTTTCTTACAAAACCTTTTCATATGTCTGGAAAAAAAAAAAAAAAGAAGAAGAAGAAGAAGAAAATGCCTACTTTAAACAATTAGAGAGCTGTCCTCAAGGGAAGTTAAAGACATCCATGGTAACAAAATAAATAATGGAGTAAAAAATGGGTCATGCCTTATTACAGAATTTCATGATACCAGTGATCTCTTTTTTTGAAGTGTTAAACTGTCTTTTATTTAATAAAGCATACCAGCCAACACTGGCATTCAGCAATCTGCACTTTATTAACCATGATCCTCTTTCATCAGAAGTCATTCTAAATAACATTGCGGCTGGTTTTTATTTGCTCTAACTCATTGTGTTCACTAAGAATGATGGCCTGGCAGGTGAAAGTGAACAGTAGAGAAAACTGACAGATTTTTCAAGTGGCACAGTTTCACTGGTGAGAATGTCATGGGGCAATGGCAAGCACATGGAGGGGCAGCAAGGACCCCAATTGTGCTGGAGGTCGCATATGTCCCAGACGTAGGCAGCACTTGACAGACATCTCTTTCCAGCAGTGAGCTTTGCTCTGCAGAGCAAAGCCTCCTTGAGGACCCAGGGAACCTACCAGAGGACAAAAATGAGCCTAGCACTCAGTTTCATAAGAGCAGTTCATGAGGTGGGTACAAGAGGAGGCTTAAGGATAAGGCAAAAATTGATGGCTTCAGGATTTTGCTGAACATTTGAAGTTCTCCTCTTGAGATGTAAATGCTGCTGCTGGAAGCAGGGTAGAGGCATAGTCTTCCTGAACCTATTTCTAATCATCATCTCACTTTCTGGGAAATGGACTCTATGAGATATACCTTAGGTAAGGACAAGAACCCACTGCTACGTGCCTTAACCATCATTTGAGGGGATTACCTCAGTTTGAAAATCTTCCCCTTGTTTTTCCAACTGGCAGGTTGCCAGTTTTTCCAAAGCACGTAGAACAAGAAAATCATCACCAGATTTGAGCTGATCACTCCTCAGAATGATCACAGCCTGAGAGGAAGACTTCTGACACTCAGCAGAATCTGTTACTTGTTGTTTTAAGTTTTTTAATTCCTTGTGAGAAGCTGGGCCTGACAAAGATACAGGTACATCCTGCCTGTTCTATCTCTTTATCTGTGCTATCCCTGGAAGATCATGCATCCAACTTTCCTAGTTTTCAAAAAATCTACCCAGTCAGCCATCCTTTTGTGCTTTATGATGAAAATAAGAGACATTACCTTTTTTTCTTCAAGTCTGAGAGTGGGAAGGTGAGTAACATGCATAAAGATCCCAATCGAGCTGCCACATGAGCAGGACAGTGGTACAGTCATGGACACACCATGTGTTGTTTGTAACATGCTTGGTGGAAACACAGGAAGGTTATGAGCTCCTTCTGGCCCTCTCTGGGTAAATGTCATGTCTAAACACTAACACAACTTGCCATCACTCTGCCAGTCTCCAGCCTCCATTCATTCCCCCTTGGTATGTGGGCAATGCAACCTCTGTTTCAGCAAGCTTTCTGTGTAAGTGATACCTCATTGGTATAATCTGAACATTCAGCCTAGGAGTCGGATGTGCAACGAAGACAAACGGAGTCTTTGATACCATTTAGGACTTTTAATGTATTTTTCCTCTCTTCTTGGGCTATGTCTTTTGCAAACAGACATGGTTTGCCCACGCTCTAAGGTATGCATGCACAAGCCAACACTACACTGGAAATCACACAGCCATGGTTAGCTTAGCACTGTGCCCAAAGTAATAAACTGGACTCCTAGGCAGGGTCTATTAAGATGGGCTCACTCACACCCTACCATGCCCACCTGGCATCTATCTGGTACAACATGCAGGCAAGGCATAGCTTCCTTTTCCTTTAAAAAAGCATTTAACTTGCGCACTTAGTTATCTCCCTTGAGTTTATGAGTTAGCTTTGGAGGAAGGAGCATGTTGGAAGGAAATGAAGTGGAGATGTTCCTCACCTGCCAGGCAAGGATGAAGAGGAAACTCTATGGACTGTAGTCAGCCTGAAAGAAATTATCAGAGTTTAGAAGGAAGACACAGTAAGATCAGCAAAGGAGACATGAAGATTTCATTCATCCAGGTGTGGTAGAATTTATGGTGGTATAGACCCAAAATTCTTCAGGTGACTGAACACTACTAGACTGCATGGATTCATCATTCACTGTCTCAGCCAGGCATGAGTGTTCTGAGCAGAGGATACCTCTTATATTGCTTAGCTAAACATCAAAAACCATTTGTAGGATTTTTTAATTCTCTTCTTTCTTGGGTCCCATCCACAGTGGGACTCCCTCAGTCATGTCCCAGTCCTCTGGTCTGGTTCCTAGGAGGTTCTGTCATTAGAGGTGCCCCAACCATCTTGGGATTGGCACCAGCTAAATCCAGATGAAGAACAGAAATGAGAACCAGTGCAGGGAATTCTCCCATCAGTTTCCTCCAGCAACACTGGGTTTTAAGATTTAGTGTGAAAAAAATTCCAAATAAAAGATCACACTTGTTGTATTGGATAACTCTAGAGGTGTAAGAAAAGAAAATTTGTCCAGACCACAAACCTTATGGAAGCGGAAGCCACAAAGATTTTAGGCTTTCCTTTCATTCCCTCTCTCATCCTTATAGTTTCAGTCCATCTCTTGCAGCTGCTTCCCATTTCTTTCCCTCCTGTTTCTCTTGAGAACTTTCCTCATGACTTTGGTGTGTTTGATGGAGAAGGTCTGGCTGTATTCCATACTGAGTCACCTCAAAGGGTGACTGCTGAAACACCTCCACTCTTAGATGCAGAGCATCCAGTCCGTATGCCCCTGTTGAGCTGAGGCATAAGGCACGGTACTACAGATGTCAAATGTATTCCCCATGGATTGTTGTAAATAGCTCTTCTATTTTGCTACTACTATTAGACCACCCTAGAACCTCCTAAACTTCCTTGAGCCAACAAGCCTTCATTTTAGAAACAGATTCAAGGAACGATATTAAGTGTCCTGGATCAAGCTGGAGGTGGGGGGGGGGCAGGGGAAAGCTTGAGTTTTTGCCTGTTGTAGACAGAAGACTAGCCTGAACCTTTTGAGCTGGAGCCTGATGCTGCCACAATATGGGAGGGGGTGAGCAGGAAGAGGAGGCAGAGGTGCTCATAGACCCTCCTCTGGGGAGCTGTAATAGATTCCCACACATTCAATTAGTGGGATGGAGAGCAGATTGAAAACATATTATTGTCACTGTTGTTCATGCTGAGCAGAATCTTCACTCTGCTCAAGATGTTGCTCAGATGTGAGCCAGGGTGGCCCTTTACCTTCTCAGAAGTGATTCAGGGGAGCATTACCTCTCCCACAGGAATGGTTTCAGCCTGCAAATGTTCGCCTCATTTCACAGAGCTGGCTCCCCTGGTACACATGAGATTGCAGTTAGTTAAAAAGAATTGTGTTTATCCATTATTCTTTCTTTTTTTTCTCCCTGATGGCTGTGTTGGTTTTAATCCATACTAGAAATTTGTAATTTCCTTAAACAAAATGCTCGAGGTCATTTACATGATGACCATGCAAATATGTGCATAAACATCCTGCTTTATAACAATACTTTCTTCTTTGGTGAAGTTTGCTTGTGAAATTCTGACCTTTATTGTATTTGTGTTTGCATCTTAACTCATTCAACAGGGGCACAGAATGAAATAAGCTGCACAAACCCTATTCATACACAAAGCACGGCAGCAATGACAACAAAAGACAGCCAAGATAAGAAGAATACATGTGAGGGGAAGCTTTTCATTACAAACATGGGGGAAAGATGGAGCTGAGGCATGGCATGATAGTATGGGGAGTCTGACAAAGCTTTAGGGAGGAACAGGAAGCCAAGTAAGATGGGCAGCAGTCGGTTTCACTGCTAGCTTTCAGAAAGCCCTGACAGGCTGGTTCCCATTCAGTCTTGGAAGAGTAATTTCCTCTCTTTTTGCCTCCATTCCCTCTGTAAAATAAGTGTGAGTGCTTCCTTCTTTCTAACCCTTTCATTTGTCTCATGTGGCAACAGTATAGGTTTGTCTTTGTTTCGCTTCCTGTAGACACACTGGACCTCAGATCATACCTGCAGATGCTGACTCCTACTGCTGTGCAAGCAAAGATGGAAGAAAAGCTCGAGGCAAAGAAGGGGGATACAAACTCTGGAAATTAACCTGGAAACAGACAAGACATATATTAACTGGTGCTATAACTTGCCCCAGTTATTTTGACTGTATCTATACTGAATATGTCCCCTTCAGCACAGAGAAAGAAGTGATGCCACCAATAAAGGCAGTTTGGAGAAACAAGACCCTGTGAAGTTCAGCTAACCATAAGTAGGATCCTAGCAGTGCAAAACAAAGCATATTTCCCAGGCAATAGCCAGACAGGTTTGCCAGACAGGGGAAACTGATTTCCAAGAACTTGAAGAGTATGGAAGTAAGAAAGGATACAGACTGGAAAATGCAGATATTTGAAAAGAGAGTACATCAGACCACAAGGCACAAAGCTGGCACTGAGAACCAAGAGGTGACTCAGAGGACAGAGTACACTTCTCTGTATGAAAGATCTGATCTTGGAGATCTGTGTCAATTAACATGTATTAACTGTCACAAGATGAAAAGATTTTCTCCTCATGAATTCATAGTCATTTTTGGAGGAGATGGGCAGGGAGCAGGAAAGGATGTACATAAAGGAATTAAATATATAAACATACATGTATAAATATATGTACACATACATATTCATGGCAGGACCTTCATGTTGAACAGAACAGACTATTTCTGGCCATTTCTCAATATTTAAATACACATTCTGACAATTCAAGGGAATTACACCCAGCCACTTCCACTTTAACCCAGCAATCACCTTTCTTTTCTTGATTTTGCATGTCTCCCCAAAACAGGGTGCTAAGCAGAGCCCAGGCCCTTGTCAAAGCAAGCCTCCTCACCACCATGCCCTCCAGAACCATGAAGGGTAGCTCTGGGGGAAAAAAATTTCAGAAGCAAGAGTTCACCCCTGGAGCAGGTGATCAAATGGGAATACTCCTCTGCTGCAGATATTTCAGATATTATTTCTGGCCCTTTTAGCACACACAGTGTGTGTTGGTATATAAGTGATATAGTTGTGCTTTGTATAAGATAATCTTCCTTTTTTAATGTAAATATCTTTCAATTTGCAGAACACATCTTTCAAAGGCAAGGTACAGTATAATGAGGTTGTCTGGAGTTCGTGGATAATGTGAACCAAAACATTAGGCAAGTAAAAAGTTGCCCATTGTGTAACCTTTCTGCAGTGCTCACAAAAAATTGATATATTTGACAGGATCACAAAGGGAAAGGTAAGACAGAGAACAGGCTGAAAAAAACCCAACCAAACAAGGTTAAAAAAAAAAAAAAAGAAAATAACAAAGATTATTTTACCAGAAGATGATACTGAATACAAAAATATGACACCAAATAAACAGTAGTGATGGTAAGTAAATGCTAGTGGTTTCAGCTTTTACACAACCAGGAGAAATCTCACTGGGCTGGGAGAAGTGCAGAATGTATGGAAGTCCTGGGGACTGGATGTCCTGCTCTGATCTCATCAGCTGGGACCATAGGGCAGGCATATTCACTCTCAGAGCTTGATCCTTCTCTCATTCTGCAGAACGTGTGGTGATTTCCCTGGAAAAGTGGCTGGAAGCCAGGCAGGTGTGTTAGAGCACCACAAATGAAACAGCAAGGCCATGTTTAAGTGAATCAATTTTGCTCTTCTTCTGGACCATTTTTTGCTTCAAAGCAGAAAAGTACATCTTTCTTCTTTGTCAAAGACTGTTGTGTGTTTTCATTCTTGGTTATAAATACTACACTGAAAAGCAAAATAAATAGGCAACCAAGATGAACACTGCATTCCAAGGAAAGAATTCCTGCCCAGATACATGATCTCTTGTTGTTACCCTGTAATAACTTTTGAAGTAGCCACTTTCAACCAAAATTTTGATGGCTAGTAGAAACCCTAGAGATAACCAGGAAAGGCAGGTAGAGCTCAATCCTATCTGCCCTGAAGACAGACTTCTGTCCTGGATGACAGGCAGAGTGCCTACATGGGATCCCAAGCATCACAGGCTCTGGTGCAACCACAGCCACCAGCTGTCCCTTATGCAGCCCCTAGCAGGGGACACAGGAGGAACAGTACACCACCTGGGAGGGATCTGAGGACATTGAATCTGGGGACAGGAAACAAAGTAGTGTAAAGATGAGGGTGCTTAGGAAACACAGAGAGAAAAGCTATTGATGGAGGAGGAGGGGAAGATTGAGAGTTGGGGAAGATCTGGGAGCTATACTGGAGAAAGGATGGGAAATTACACAACAGGTGGAGGAAAGATGCATTCAGAATAATCAGTAGTTTCTCTTCTGCCCTGACGTTGAAATGCCAACAGCCCTGCAAAATAAATTCCTAAGGCCACACTGGTGACTCGCCTAAGACTTTGCTGGGTTAAAGAATCCAAGGAGAGTCTTTACAGCTTATAATTGCAGGGAAACAGGAGTGGTTTGCAGCAATAGTACTTCCTGACTGCAGTTTAAGCATAACATGACAACCCCTTTAGAATAAAAGCAAAACAATAACTGTTCAAAATAGTTGTCTTCAGTGACATTTCAGCAATGACTACTCCACATTGGTGACAGTTTTCATAGAATGGTTTGGATTGGAAGGTACCTCCAAGGGTCATCGATTCCAACCGTGTCTGCAGTAAGCAGGGACATCTTCAACTAGATCAGGTTGCCCAGAGTGCTGTTGAGCCTCACTTTGAATACCTCCAGGGAAGGGACCTCAACCACTTCCTTGGGCAACCTGTTCCAGTGTTCCACCACCCTCATGCTCAAGAACTTGTTCCTAGCATCCTATCTAAAGCTGCTCTTCTCCAGTTTGAAACCACTGCCCCTCATCCTGTCACTGCAGGTCTTTGTAAACAGACCCTCTTCATCATTCTCGTTGGCCCCCTTCAGGTACTGGAAGGTTGCTATTAAGCCTCACTGGAGCCTTCTGTTCTCCAGGCTGAACCCCAGCTCCCTCAGCCTGTCTTCATAGGAGAGATGCTCCAAGCCCCTGATCATTTTCATAGCCCTCCTCTGGACCCTCTCCATCAGGTCCATGTCTTTCCTGTGTTGAGTGCCCCAGAGCTGGACACAGTACTTCAGGTGAGGTCTTACAAGAAGAGAGTAAAGCAGCAGAATCACCTCTCTTGAGGTGCAAGTTTTTGTGGTTTCACTATGGGAGAAGGGCATGTTTTCCCAGGAATAATTGCTTAAAGATTTCATATACAGGCCTCCCTCTCACCTTTCCCTAGTCACTTATTTTTCTCTGGGTGAGATAATTTTTACATATCTCACAAAGATGCAGAGAGGCTTACTTAGACATTTTGTAAAACATTCAAAGTCATTAGGTTTGTCGTCTGCTCTCTGTGGTCAGCTTTGGGCATCACAATTTCTGTGTGCTGAGAGCAGGCAGCACTGTAGGAGATGCTCACTCTCTAAACAGTCTTTTTCTAAGAGCTATATTCACAGCAGTCATGTCCATATGACGTTAAATATCTGGCTAGGTCCACAAGACAAGTCAGTTTAAGATATCCCATTACTCAATGTCCTGAAAGTTAAGCTGTGACTGTATTTGCGTTCCCTCGGACATAGAATCATAGAATCAGTCAGGGTTGGAAGGGACCACAAGGATCATCTAGTTCCAACCCCCCTGCCATGGGCAGGGACACCTCACACCACATCAGGCTGGCCAGAGCCTCATCCAGCCTGACCTTAAACACCTCCAGGGATGGGGCCTCAACCACCTCCCTGGACAACCCATTCCAGGCTCTCACCACTCTCAGGGTGAAGAACTTCTTCCTCACGTCCAGCCTGAATCTCCCCACTTCCAGCTTTATTCCATTCCCCCTAGTCCTGTCACTACCTAATATCCTAAAAAGTCCCTCCCCAGCTTTCTTGTAGGCCCCCTTCAGATACTGGAAAGCCACAATAAGGTCACCTCGGAGCCTTCTCTTCTCCAGACTGAACAGCCCCAACTCTTTCAGTCTGTCCTCATAGCAGAGGTGCTCCAGCCCTCTGATCATCCTGGTGGCCCTTCTCTGGACACCTTCCAGCATGTCCATATCTCTCCTGTAATAGGGGCTCCAGAACTGGACACAGTACTCCAGGTGGGGTCTCACCAGAGCTGAGTAGAGGGGGAGAATCACCTCCCTTGACCTGTTGGCCACACTTCTCCTGATGCAGCCCAGGATCTGGTTGGCTTTCTGGACTGCAAGTGCACATTGACAGCTCATGTTGAGACCATGAGGTTGGGAGCCATTTGTCTTCTGATACAAGCAGAATTATCTGTAAATGTTAAAAAGTTTCAGGTCTTCCAACAGCAGATGTTCTTGGGTATCTGACAGTATCTGTGCACCCCTGCACAAGAGGCAGGGTGAGAAAGAGGTAGGCTGCTTATAGAGAAGCAATTCAGGCCCATAATAATGATGGAATATATTGAAGGTGCACTTTGAATTAGATCATTATAAATGCAGGGTTTAATGAAATACTTAAACGATTAAGGATAATCTGTGTGCTTTTAACCTGACTTTACAGCTCTCTAGTGCACCACAGAAGAAAAATACCCTCGCAGCTCCATAGCTGAAATAATTTGTTATACTGCCAACAGAGCTGTGACAACTCTTTGCAGTTAATTCTGCCCCCACAGTATCTTCCTCTGCTGTAAATGTTACATACATAACATTTAAAATTAATTACTTGACAGGTAATACTTGACACCTGTAGCACTTTCCACGTGGATATGAGTGTATTTCTTGTACAAGGCAGGAGTGTTTTGCTGCCCTAGTTGCAGGGGTACCAAGGCTTAGTTAAGGCTTGCAAGTCAGCATGGTGGGTGCTGTTTTCTGTCTGAATGGTAAAAAATGCAAATGAAAGACAAACCCCCAGTTCTAACCACTGTCTTGGTGGCATCCTTTTGAATCTGCCCCAAAATCTGATGAGAGCTCCAGGGCATGGCACTAGCATGGCAGCTGGTGGAGAGCTGGCCTGTTCATGGGCCATGTAAGGAAATGCAGAGCAGACAAAACAGCAGAAAGAGAGTGCAAGGTTTTAGTGATATTCAAAACAAGACTCATGCACTGTTTGTACCATGTTTTCTGCCTGCATTCTAGTCCCTGAGTCTTTTTGAACTCTGACGTAAAGTCACATAAGCTTGATTCCATTTCTTCTTCCCTGAGCACCTAGGAACAAATACCACTTATACTTCAGCAGGTCTCAAACTTCCAGCAAGTGAGAAAACCTGGGCAATTTTTGAGAGAGCAAAGAAGGCTTTGATGTAGGCATTGGGAGAGCCAGACTCTGCCCTTAGATATGTGGAGGACTTCTCCCAAGCAATCGCTCCAGCTCCAACACAGGGAGAATGAACAGGCCTTTCTGGGCTTTAACATGTATTGGTGAAGACTGAAATCTTCCTGGGTTTGAATACCAGACTCATCAGAAGAGTCCTTTTTCCTGTGTCTTAATTTTTTCTGGTTTGGTCTCTTTTAGTCCATCTATATTTAGTCAGAGAAGGGATTTAAAGGAATGCAAATAATCCGAATGCATGTCTGTAAACACATGAAGGAACTTGGCAGTCCACTGTCAAGTGGTTTGTTAAATGTGTTGACATAATCATACTGTATTTCTACAGATTTAGAAGCCTGCCTGGTTTCCTACTCTTACTTTCTCCTTTTCTCTGTCTCACATACACACACATAAAGACTCATTCACATTTTAAAACTGATCTAACCAGACAGGCTCTATATTTGGCTGTACAATAGACAAACTGAAACTTCTTTTTGGTCTCAGGTACCTTAAGTAAACTAGTTACTGTTACACAGATAGACAGATGGATAGACAAATCATTTACTTGTAGATTACCATATGGGTAACATTCATTTTCTTTTGACATCTGCAAATAGCTCAACCTTGCAGGCTGACAAGACAGTCACAATTGGTGTTAATAAGGCTACAGCTTGAGTATCCTACAGCTTCGTCATCCTGAATAGTTTTTGAAAGCTGAAGACAGCGGTTGGAGTCCCCAGAAGCCAGTGCTCCTGCTTGTCTGCCAAGAGACAATCTATCAAAAGGAAAAATATCTTGGGCTGGAGCCTCTGGAGTGCATATGCTGCCTAATATATCCTTGAAGAGGAAGTATAGTCAATTCTCTGCAAATGGCCATCCGTCCTACTAGCCAATAATATCAGGTGCTGAAAAAGTCCCTCCATATAAATTATCCCATATTATCCAGCCATCTCTTAAACAGGTGAGTAAAACAGCAGGGTGTTTGCCAGCTGTTATAACAAGTTCCCCTGAGCAGCAACAGCCTCCATGTAATCAGCCTTAAAGAGTGCAGTGGCCGCAGTAAGACAGGGCATGTTATGGGAAAGCAAGCTTTGCCCCAAAATAAAGATCATGTACTGAATTCTCCTGAAATGAGAAGCCAATTTGTCTCAAAAGATGTTTTTTCCCCCTCTTCACCCTCTCTCTCTTTTAAAGACATGATTTGTCATGAGCAGGGATGTTCACATACAGCAGAATCCACATCCTACTGGCTATCAACCTGCACAGCCACTGTGGCGGGAGCCTGACCCTCAGCTGGCTTGCTGAGCCACCTTCCTGCAGTGAGTCCACCTCACCCCCTGGGGATGTTCTTGGAGTCCTGACCACTGCAAAGGCAGTTGGTCTCATCCAGGCCCTCAGCCTTCTGTCCAAGATTGTTTCAATTACACAGGAAGCAATGGCTGTGAACACTGAGCTCTTGCTTTTCAAGGATGTGGTTTTGTTCCATTCATAAAAATACATGGAAATGCTCCGTGATGTCTCTATGAGTGAGATGTGAGCACAGTAGACAAGAGCCAGTCTGGGGGAGTTGGGACTCGGTTCATATATACTTATAATTTTAATTAGGAAAGGAATTAGTCCATTTTGAAGGGAAGTTGAAGTTGTTTTCAAGCTGCTCCACAGGGCCTGTTAAAGAAAGCTGAGTGGGAGTGAGAGAATAGGTATTTTCCTCAAACCTTTTTGACCTCAGTGGTTAAACTGCTGGGTTTGTTTTGTTTTCTTTTTAATGTAGGAGAATGATGAATTTCCAGCTCTTCTGTGCTGATCCCATGTGGTTCAAGTAATCATGATGTTGTCTGTGAAGCCACTGTTTAGCTTTCGCTTTTGACTGCTGACAACCAGGCATGTTTTGGAGGAGATAAACTGCTCAGTTTCAGATGGGAGAAGAGGCAAGAGGTACCTCAGCTCTCTTTAACAACCCACCACACTGCAACCAGCCACCATGCCTGGCTGCTTGCTCTACACAGCTTCACGCACATCCTCTTCAATACCAGCCGAGCAGACAGAGCCTCTTCAGTGTCAAATCAAACCAAGCCTGTGGTTTGCAGGCACGTCATTTGAAAATGCTGCTGGTGACTGGCTCGTGTGTAATGTTGGAGGTGGAGCACTTGGAGGTGGAGCACCTTTACCTGGGGGAAGTGGGGAATGCCCTGGGAAGCTCCCGTGGAAAGAGCAGCATGGGCCACCTCTCCAGCTGTCTGCAGCCACTCGGTCGGCTCTGGAGCTTGAGGGGAGCAATGCAAACAAAAACATCATTGCTGAAATCTTTACCATCTGGTCTTAAGATGAAGAACTTACGATGTTGGTGGGTTTTGTAACTGAAAAACAGAGAAACTTGGTGATTTTTTAAATTACTATTATTATTATTATTTTATTTCTGAGCTTTTTTTTTTCTTTTTACTTCGGTGTCTTTGACAGTCTCCTAAACTCCTTTGTCCTGCCTCATCCCCCTTGCTTGCCTGTGCCGAGCAGTTAAAGTCATATAATGGAAATATTTTTGTATCTATGTAGTGGAAAACACCCGTTTCAACCAGATGTTTGAGATCAGAAGGACTGATCCAGAATCTGCACTGAGGCAGACATGAAAGCATGAAAATTTCATTCACAAAGGTTTTCTGGGACCAGTTGTCTTCTGCCTAAATGGAGTCACGCACATGCTGGCTTAGACACTCCCACAGTGCTTACAGAGTGGAGCCAGTTGCTTTTAAAGCTATGCAGGGCTGCATCCTTTAATGGACAGAGGCCATGAGCACAACTGGGAACAATTACCAGCTGAATAAGATGTTCATCTGCAAGGGGTGCACTTTTGCCAGCTACTACCTTTGGATGGCCCAGGGAGCGAGAGGCAACGTCAATCCCATGCCTACTTGTTTTCCTTCCCTTCATCGTCACAGTTTCAACTGATTTTGATTACTCTGGCGCCAAATAAATGAAAACATTTCATAGACGTATAATCAGCCGTCACTGTGAAGAAAGGAAAAATGCCTGTGTGCTCTCTGTTTATAAATACACTTAATGAAAAAAGGGAGAGCTCTACCCTTCCCAGCCTTGTGCAGCTCTAGCCAGTGTAGTTCCGTGTTGTGTTGGAAAAGCTTCTTACTGCTTACATCCCGACACGATCATAGAATGGTCCAGGCTGGAAGGGACCTCCAAAGGTCATCCACTCTGACCTCCCTGCAGTCAGCAGGGACACTCCCAACTACACCAGGTTGCCCAGAGCCTCATCAAGCCTCACCTTGAATATCTCCAGGGAAGGAGCCTCAATCACCTCCCTGGGCAACCTCTTCCAGTGTTCCATCACTCTCACAGTGAAGAACTTCTCCCTGATATCCAATCTAAATCTGCCCTTCTCTAGTTTGAAGCCATTGTCCCTCGTCCTGTCACCGCAGGCCCTTGTAAACAGTATCTTCCCATCCTTCCTGTAGGTCTCCTTCAGGTACTGGAAAGCTGCTATCAGGTCTCCCTGAAGCCTCATCTTCTCCAGGCTGAACAACCCCAGCTCCCTCATCCTGTCCGTGTAGCAGAGGTGCTCCAACCCCCTGATCATTTTTGTGGCCCTTCTCTGGAGCCTCTTCATCAGGTCCATGTCCTTCCTATACTGAGGACTCCAGACCCACACATACTCCAGGTGAGGTCTCACCAGAGCAGAGCAAAGTGGCAGAATCACCTCTCTGGATCTGCTGGCAATGCATCTTTTGATGCAGTCCAGGATGTGATTGGCCTTCTGGGCTGCAAGCACACACTGTCTGCTCATGTCCAGCTTTTCATCCATCAGCACCCCCAAATCCTTTTCCACAGGGCTGCTTTCTAACACCTCAACCTCCAGTCTGTATTGATAGTGAGGATTGTTCCAGCCCCGGCGCAGAACCCTGCACTTGCACTTGTTGAACTTCATGAGGGTCACCTGGGTCTCTGGCACAGCTATGGAGCTGGGGGTGCCATGGAGGAATGCATAGTCCTGTCTGTTCCCATCAGGTTACAATGGTTAGTTCCTGAGGAGAGGTAAGCAATGAAAGAAAGATCACAATATCACAGTATCACAGTATATCAGAGGTTGGAAGGGACCTCAAGAGATCATCAGGTCCAACCCCCCTGCCAGAGCAGGATCACTTGAGGTAGTCCACACAGGAATGCATTCAGATGTTTCTTTAAAGCCTCCGGAGAAGGAGACTCCACAACTCCCCTGGGCAGCCTGTTCCAGTGCTCTGTCACCCTCACTGTAAAGAAGTTTCTCCTCATGTTGAGGTGAAATCTTCTATGTTCAAGTTTGAACCCATTGTTCCTTGTCTTATCACTGTGAAACACTGAAAAGAGCCTGGCCCCCTCCTCCTGACACCCACCCCTCACATATTTATAGACATTCATCAGATCCCCTCTCAGTCTTCTCTTTTCAAGACTAAATAGCCCCAAGGATCTCAGTCTCTCTTCACAGGGGAAATGCTCAAGTTCCCTAATCATCCTCATGGATGTGTAGCCTGTGCCCATGGATGAAAGCAGAAGACAGCACCTGGGAGGGAGCAAAGGGAAGGTGGAGAAAGGCAAAGGAGAAAAATAACTCACAGGCACAGTCTGCTGCAATTTGCTTAGTCTCTGAAAATAAACCTGATTCAACTGACACAAAGCAGGGGGACTTTGGCATTGCCAGGTGAAGGGAAGAGCAGTTGTTGCTAGCAGCTGTATGACAGCCTGTGTGCTGCTCTCTTCTCATGGGAACATCCAGCTTGTCACACTAAGTCTGTGTGCTTATGCTCTTCAGGAAGTTTTGCTGATTATGGACTTCACTTAAAAATTCATTCATCTTTTACTACAGGGAGTGTCTGGCTTGCCTGTTTTGAGGAGTGCACTGCTCATCATGTCAGACTAAATACAATTCCCTACAAGAATGCCATGTCCTAAATGCAACCTTTAAAAAGGCCAGATCTTCTTCTGTAAGAAGAAAAATAAATGTGCAAAAATGTCATGAAAAATTGCTGCTAGGATCTATTCTTTGACCCTTATTCTTTACATGTCAGATCTGCTAATAGGTTACTGTTTGTATCTGCCTCAGACCCTTGAACACAAGCATACTGTTGGCCTTTTCCAAAATATTACGTGAGCTACAGTTTGTAGAAATCATTCTCATAAAACTTGTTTCCTTTTGAAGGTCCTGCAAGCATTGAGTGGAAACAAAAATTAAATTAAATAAGTTGGACAAATTAAATGGATGAAATACTGTGACAAGATGTCATGCCAGGTGCTTGTGGAGGTGGATACTGATGCAGGAGCATTGCACCACACAGTGCATGCTTGTAGGACAGTGATGGGCAGGAAAAGAGAGAGATTAGATTATCAGAGGCTGCTTCTAACTTGCTGCACCTGGACAGCGATATCCTGCAATAGCTGAGACACAAATATAACTCCTACTGTGCACAGAGGGAGTTGCTCTTTCCAAGGCACAACTTGCAATCCACATTTTTACTTTTTTTTTTATTTTTCAATATTATATAGCTAACAGGGTTTCAGATTTTATGACCCTGTTGCAAAAGTAATAGTTTTGTATTTTACTACAAGCATCACCTTATGAATAAAAGATTATTTTCAAAGAATGGCCAATGTTTTATTTTTCTTGCATCATGATGGAGGATGGCTTAAAAACATTTTTTTTTTTCCCAGACATGCTTCAAAGCCTGTCCTGTGGCTTTTGGCAGGTGTCTTGTGATATCTAAAGATTTCACATGTGGTACCAACACCACAGTGCAATCTGATGTGGGCTGTTGAGCAGAGTCCTGCCTTCCAAAGTGTAGAAGTGCCCTTTTACTCTTGAAGCCAGGACACCCAGTCACGGTAACTGTCCCTTGGGTGAAGGTTAGCCAACACAGACTGGCTATATGGAGGAAAAGGCTGGTTAAGGTTTGTCTCCAGACAGAATCACATAGCTAGAGAGTTGGAAGAGACCTAGGAACTCATCACTTCTATCCCTAAAATATAAGCAGCACCAGCTATATCAATAGGCAGGACCAGTATTTGAAGCAGTCCTGCTCTTTACACCTTCCAGTGATGATGAGTTTGCAGTCTCCCTAAGCTGTTTATTCTAGCTCCTGATAATCCTAAACTATAGAAAAAATTTCTTCATGTTTAGCCTAAATCTCCTTAACTGCAGTTGGAGGCTCATTCATGTCTTCCCACAGTGAACAGGGAGGTCAGCTTACTGCCTATGACAGGTTTGAAGACAAGAATCAGCTCTCCTGTGTCAGACTGGGAAACAACCCCAGATGAATCTATCTTACAGACTGCATTTTTCAAGGAGTTCTCCATTGGCCTTTTCAGTTTGCCCACATTCTTGAGCTATGGTGAACTGTGGAGGGGACAGAACTCCCCCTGGGTTTTTGCCAGTAGTGACTCAAACAGAAGGACAATGTTGTGTGACTCACACATGACACTTAGCTCTTTCTGTAGCCACATAACATGTTTGTATCATGTGGACTACAAATCCCATGTCTTCTTCTGCAGAAGAAGTGTTTCTCCAGAAAGCATGCTAAATATACAGTCTTGAACTTGTATTTCTTGAATTTCACCCTCTTTATGCAGGCTCATTGGGTCAAGATCTTCTGATTTTAGGCTTGTCTTCTAAAGTGTTTGTGGTTCCCACTGCTCCAGCAGCATCAGTAAGAGTGCTGGGTCTTTCCTTTCTCAAGGAGTTAAAACAGGAGGATCACACTTGATTATTGCTCCCTTTGTTCTTGCTAGCTTCTCCTCCATGTCATCTCAATTTCTACCTGCTCAAAGGCAAACAGAACAGGAAAGCATTGGAGATGCTAGAGTTGCCCTCCTTCTTTTCCAGTGCTCTGGGAACTTAACTGCTGCCTTGTGTTCCCAAGAGTAGTTACTAACAGACCTGGGATACCTTCAGACACTTGTCTAATTATCCTAGAGTTTGGTTCTACCCAGTGTATCTGATGCTGAAATGCCCACAGGAATATCCCCACCAGTACTTTAGTGTGAATCAGGAGTGTACACTGAAAGCAAACCTCCTGCCCATTCCCTTGGCAAAGCTTTGACTTTTGTTGTGGAGCACTTGCAGGAAACGTGAACAGGAAGACTTCCAGATGAAACAAGTGCAAGGTGCACTCTGGGCCAGACTAGCACTAATTTGAGATAAAACTCCCTGAAATACACAGGAAACAGAGGTTGGGTCCTCAGCAATGGCCTTTCCCTGGCACTCTTACCTCTTGCAGTTCTTCCCTACATGAGCTGAACGCTTGCCTCCCTGTCAACAACAGGACCTCATTGTTGACCATCTCCATAAATACTCACATGAAAGATGTAATACTCACTGTGGTTTCTTTAGGATCTGTTAACAGGTTTCCCTTCCCAGCAAACAGCAGACAGATTCTGTCTTTGGAGGGCAAGTGTTAGATTACTGCTTGGTTGGCACACACCTGCACGTGCACACAATCTCCCCGCAACTGTGAAAATGCTCCTGGGGTACTGCTCCTCTGAAACACCCTTTGCAGGCAGGCATCTGGCTGTGATTAAGGTACAACCTAACCCCATGAAAAACCTCTTCTTCCCTCTTTCCATCATTAAATACAGTGAATGAGTGTATCTGAAAGAGTCATCATTTACACGTTGCTCAAAGGGTTCAGAAAGGTCAAAAATATTTTTCCTGCGCTGACCCAGAATCGAGCGCACGCTTGTTAAAACCACACCTCTGTTCCCAGGAAAGCCATGCTCCTCTGTTGACTAATGTTAAACAGTGGCAAACCTGACCTAAGGGATAACTTTTCTGACGGGTTTTTAATGAACCTGACCTAAGCAGGTAACTTAAAGCAGACCGTAACTTATTAAAATATATATATATTGACACTGACTTTTATTTCAGATACTGACTAAAGTGGGTTTTGTCACATACTCCTTGACTTAGACAATTTCAGGGCTGCTGCCCAGGCTCTGATATCAAATATAACTGGCTAACTGCTATCCTCTGGAAATGCTGTTTGAGGTTTTACTTATGATATGATGTCATTGACCATAGCATAATATTTCAATACCACATAAAGTACATGCATTGTATGTTATTACCAAATGATACAGAAATGCATGAATTTCCTAAGTAATATAGAAGGAAATCTGTTGTTAATCACTTCATCTTCGATGCAGATTGTTTTAATGTTTAATTTAGTTAGCATTTACTGTACCTTCCATACAACAGCTGTCTTTCCATTGAAAGCCAAAAGAAAAATTAAGCTAAAGTAATGGAATATCTTCTATTTTGCATATGTGTATGTGGTACAGTTGTGTTTTGTTAAGTAAAAGGAATTTTTTTCAAAGGCTTTTATGTTCAACCTTGCAGCAAATTTATTCTCTGGCTTGAATGGGAATAAAGAAACGATCTACTTTGTTCAAGCAAAGCAAACACAACCAAATTACTAGATACAAGTAATTCACAGTAATTGTCTACTTCATAGATCCATAGATCAATTTGCATCTGGAGGCAACTTCTGTTTGCAGTGGTTCTTCACTCTGCTGCCTGTCTGGGAACTGAGGCAGAGTTTTCGTAGCACTTCACATCTGATCTTCAAGGACGCACATCAGCTCATCCTGTATCATCTTTTGGAAGGAGACAGAATTGAAGTGCCCTTTAGCTTAAAATCATAAAAATCTCAAAAGGTCTAAACAGAAAACAAACCCAGACATTTATTAAGAGCAGACAGAAAAATCAAACCTAAAGGAAAAGAGCTGGCATGTATTTGTCTGTTTGGCCACACAGAGTTAAACTCTAGAAAGCTGGTTTATTCTCAGATCAGCTAAAGCAGAGTTTAGCAGCTTTGCTGAGTTCTCTACCCTCCTAGAGATTTCCTCAGCAAATTACTGCTACTTTGTTTTAATGTCCACAGTTGAAGGGAGGATCATTAATGCATACTGTTTAAATTGTAAACTGTTCAGACCAGTAGCAAAAGCTTTAACAGTTGTAGAGTGCATAAACCCTAGAGACTAGAAACTCTTCTCCAGCTTCTGGGTACAGTTACAGAAATGCATCGGTGCCACTTCACTGATGTTTTCCCTTTTTTTTTTTTTTTAAACTTCCTTATCTAGGCTCTGAGCTGCATTCCTTGATCTCTGTGTCACTCTTGTTCCTGTCACCCCTTGTAGGTGCACAAGTGTGTGTTTCTACATATCTTGGCACCTCTATCATATGCAGATTGGAAAGCAACACTAACCACTCTGTCGTGCTCTCCTCTTAAAAGCAGTGTGAATTTTGGGTTGAGTATACACAGCTTCTATCTCATAAAGCCATACCTTCATATGCATCTGGAGCTCCTAAACGATTTCAGGATCACCAACCAGAAGTGGTTGGAAACATGAGAGATTCCCCCATCAGGAGCAGGCACTTCCTTCCAAGCAGCTTCTGTTATCAGACTCCTGAATAGCAATGTGTCTGCACAGTGACTTATTTACCTGCTGGACAAGAACATATATATATATGTGTGTGTGTGTGTGCATATATATACATATATATACATATAAATAAATACATGAAGACTTTTATAATTTTATAATTATGTGACTTTGGTGGAGTGTATCAGACAGTAAAAGCCAAAGTCAGATAAACCTTTGGCTACAGTCTGTTCTGTGAGGAGTATAGGGAAGGGCTTTCAGAGAGCTCAGAAAGGAAGCTTAGCTACAGTACTATCAAGCCTACCACATCCAGAGACTGCCCTGTTCTTGGCCTTCCTAGGTAAATGGAAGATTTCTAGTGCTCCTGACAAGAAAGGTTATTCAGACATTTCCTCAGTGTTTTTTCATTAACTGCCCTAAAGGGGCACAAAAGGAAATAGTGCATAAGAGCCAACGTGCTCCTGATTAGCTGGCATGTTACACCTTTTCTGACTCCATACAGGAAGCCAAACCAGATGACAGATGCTTTTCCAATTAAATGAAATGAAATAAACTGCAATCACTTCCACTGTAAGTCCTAGGATTCACTGTAAGGCACAAAGGCCTACTCTAGGTGACCCTGCTCTAGCAGGGTGGGTGGATTAGATGATTTTTTGAGGTCCCTTCCAACCCCTAATGTTCTGTGATAGGCTTCCTTTCCTTGAATGTGCACGTTAATTTTTTCATTCTTAGCAATGTTCACAGTCATAACACTTTAAAGGTAGCTAAATGTAGAGATAAGGAGAGAATTCTGCTTCTTAAGGGGGCAGAGTAAAACAAAGGACATGTGCTCTCCTAGCAGGATGGTTCCAAGAGGGGATTAAGTTGCAGCCCCAGTAAGCTTGAAGCTGTGCACAATCTCACAAACTCTACATAGCTAGCTTTAAGCAAATAAGCTGTTACCAGCTCTCAATGACAAAGCAAACTTAAACAAAATGTGCTTATTTTAAGACTATGGTTAAAAAAAAAAAGCAAGAGGGTGACATTGTTTCAACTGGGTTCAGTAGGCATTAGAGCAAGCCTTCAGATGTTTGAGACTGTGATGTCTGTCAATATCTCAGAAGCAGTCTTCTTTCATGGGTTTCATTCTGCTGGAATTCTATCCATCTGTGTGGTCTGTTCTGAAGTTTGATGTGCTTGCTGTGCTGCTGCAATCAGAGGAGATCCAAGGATTCCCCAAATGCTTTCCCTTGAGGGCACTTGGCACGAGACTTTGCCAGGGAGGAAGCACCTTTGAATTCTTTCTGGTTGTATGTTTTCAGAGGTGAACAGACAGCAAGTAGTATTCAAAGGTTCAGTTTGGGAAACTGAAAGGTTCAGTTTGGAAAACTGCTCCCTTCACTGCAGTTTCTCAAACAGAGGACACACATCCAGCTAAGAGCTGGTCAATTACACTGCATGACAAGGAACTCATACGATATGAATTGACATGAATGTCTTTTATCATTGATCCACTGCCAAATTCACCCAGAAAGAGAAACAGTTCCAGAGTATCCAAAAGTTCCCACTGGTCAAGCTACTGATTGCAGCAGAATTTGGAAAGATTTCTCCCCCAGAGATCCCACCTTTCATTTTAGGTCTTTGCACCATTCATTTTTTTTCAATTAGATCTTAGCAGGCTGGGAGACAATCCCTCCAGCAAAATGGAAACCTACATCAGCTTTCCCTGATCACCTTGAGAATTCACTAAACCAGGAGAAGCTACTTATTAAGTATAAATAATCTGCAGCAGTCATCAGGAAACCTTACACTGTCACCATGATTTAAATTTTGATGCCATTGGGCATCGAAACTTTAAGAACAGGAACTTCAAACAAAAACAAACAAACAAACAAATGATAGGTGAATATAAACTATGCCCAAGAATTTGAGAAGTAGCTAATGGTGCTTTGTCTTCTGGCAGCTTCTATCAACTAAATTAAGGGGATTTAGTTTTCAGAAAGGACAAGACCGGAGCTGGGACTGTTTAGCCTGGAGAAGAGGAGGCTCAGGGGTGACCTCATTGCTGTCTACAACTACCTGAAGGGAGGTTGTAGCCAGGAGGGGGTTGGTCTCTTCTCCCAGGCAACCAGCACCAGAACAAGAGGACACAGTCTCAAGCTGTGCCAGGGGAAGTTTAGGCTGGAGGTGAGGAGAAAGTTCTTCACAGAGAGAGTGGTTGGCCATTGGAATGTGCTGCCCAGGGAGGTGGTGGAGTCACCATCCCTGGAGGTGTTCAAGAGGGGATTGGACGTGGCACTTGGTGCCATGGTTTAGATAGTCATGAGGTGTAGGGTGACAGGTTGGACTCGATGATCTTTGAGGTCTCTTCCAGCATTCTTGATTCTATGATTCTATGATTCTGAGCGCACAGAAAATCATTAGCTGCTACCAACATTTTTCACCATTAAGCCTACAGGAGACTAACTGAAGGATTGTTTCAATAAGGTCACTTTCCCTTACAAACCAAAGAGACTTGCTCGTTTTTCCTACAAGTGTACTAGGTTCACTGTGCTAAAGGTCTGTCAACACAAAAAGCAGCTCTGCATATTGTTGCATTCTGTGTCATGTTATGACCTCTGTATAGGGGGTGGGTGTGTATAGGGGTAGGCTGGGGTACGAGGGCTCTGGAATGATATTTCAGGAAAGGCTTTCCTCATGATTTGTAGGACAATGGCATAAAAGGTTGCAGATATAAAGGTGAAACTTCTCAGTAACTCTAAGCTTACAACAATGTGATTCTGCTGAAAACTGTGGCATTTCCCACATTTGACTATAAAAAAAAGAGTAAAATTTAGCAGACAGGATTAAACATTATTCAGTGCTTATAAAAACAGAATGAAGACTTCTCATCTGCAAGTTTCCCTTCCCTTCTGGTATCTGCCCATTTATTGCTATACACCTACCTTGAGGGTACAGGGAATCTTGTACAGCTGTCATCACAAATCTGTAGGCTGGCCAACACATGACAAGTTTAAGTGATGGGAACAGCACACCATTGCTTGTGACTGGAACTCTCACCAACTCACACTTTTGTTCTATGATTCACCAGCACTTCTTTTCTTTAGGAGTGAAAGTCACATTACAGTTAATTTCCATTAACTTTCTATAGGCTACCTTATCTCACTGGCAAGCATGCACATGCTTAACAAATTATTCCAAAGACTAAAACAAGTAGCTTGTTAATTGTGACAGCACTGACTCATCTGTAGTGTCAGATATACTGATATTGGGTGTAATTGTGGCCCAATATAGGAAGGCACTGGCTGTTCAGGAATGCCTTCAGTCACTTTTAGTGTGGACTGGATCAGATCCAGTCGCGTCTGTCACTGAAGGGTCACACACCTGCAGGAGCTAGGCTGCTTCATGGGCTGTAAGTGAAGGTCGTAAGACACAAATACTTTTATAGTCACAATTTTTATTTTATTCAAAAGGCTATAGGTTTGGGGTGGGTTTTTCCCCAGCCATTACACTGGCAGGGCCCACCAGGTTGTTTATAGCAGATGTAATGGTGGAGATACGCTGTGGCTGACATCAGAAACTCAAACATTGTTTTGTAGGATGTGCCCAACTTGCACCTGCCCTCCACTACAGCTCAGCCCATCCCCAAGCCAGCAATTAAGACATCCAAGCATTTCATGGTGAGGAAAGGAGAAAAAGCCCACAAGGAGTACATACAGAAGAAAAGGCAAGTAAGTCCAACAAGAAAAAAGAAGGTAAACTAACCATTTGATCACTCTTCCAGTAAGCCATCTCTCAGGATGCAGTCATAGCAGAAAAGTTTCCCTTCAGAAAGAAAAAAAAAATCTACGGTCATAATTTTTTGCAGAGATTCAGAGCAAATTTTTACTTCTACTCTATTTCATATAAGGCTGGATGAACAACAGCACTCCACTGCTTTTTTTTAGTGGTGAAGGTTCATTTATATGATGCTTGCATACCTTTCTCATCAATGCCTGTCTCCATTTAACAGAATCCACAGAATCACAGAATCAATAAGGTTGGAAAAGACCTCAAGGATCATCAAAGTCCAACCTGTCACCCAAGACCTCATGACTACTAAACCATGTCACCAAGTGCCACGTCCGATCCCCTCTTGAGCACCTCCAGGGATGGTGACTCCACCACCTGCCTGGACAGCACATTCCAACGGCTAACAACTTTCTCCATGAAGAACTTTCTCCTCACCTCCAGCCTAAACTTCCCCTGGCACAGCTTGAGACTGTGTCCTCTTGTTCTGGTGCTGGTTGCCTGGGAGAAGAGACCAACCCCCTCCTGGCTACAACCTCCCTTCAGGTAGTTGTAGACAGCAATGAGGTCACCCCTGAGCCTCCTCTTCTCCAGGCTAAACAGTCCCAGCTCCTTCAGCCTCTCCTCATAGGGCTTGTGTTCGAGGCCTCGTTGCCCTTCTCTGGACACATTCAATTATCTCAATGTCTTTCTTAAATTGAGGAGCCCAGAACTGGACACAGTACTTGAGATGCAGCCTAACCAGTGCTGAGTACAGGAGCAGAATGACTTCCCTGTTCCTGCTGGCCACACTATTCTTGATGCAGGCCAGGATGCCATTGGCCTTCTTGGCCACCTGGGCACACTGCTGGCTCATGTTCAGCTGCTGTCAATCCAGCCAGCAATTTCTGCAAGACTTATTCATTTTCCTGATCAGATTCAGAGAATCTTCCCATTTTGAATTTCTCTGACTCTCCATTTTCTTCTAGATTCTACCTCTCTCTTTCTTTCTCCTTTTGAATTTTATGTTGTAAAACTGCTATTGCAAATGGGTACTCCCCAGTCTCACATTCACCTTTTCACATCCCAGCCATCTTTCCTCTACATTGCACCTTAGATCCAAAAGGTCCTCCCAGATCCTCTTGTTAAACATCTTCCCTGCTGCTAATCACAGCAATGCAAAATTAGCACACTAATCATGATCGGATGTGGCAAGGAAAATGCTTAAATCTTGTTAGGAGTGACTTTCATTAAACACTGTCTGTGTTTAGCCCACATCTGGGACTGAACTATAGCAGTTACTTTATCACTTGATGACTCCATCACAGCAGAGAATGGGAATCCAGAAAAGGAAAAGAGCCACAAATTGACACAAAAATTGATTTAATTAAATAGTTAAATTAATACTAATTCAAATACAAAATATACAAAGGTATACACAGTCCTGCAAAACTGTAGCACCCACAATACCCAAGAAGACAGTCCTCAGGAAGAAGAAGAGCAAAATGAAGAAGGAAAAAAACCCCAACCTTCCTCAGCAAGCTTCCTCCTTTGCATTGAGCGTGATGGTGTGGGGTATACCTGTGAGCCAACTCAAGTCATCTGTCCTGGTTAACTCAGAAGTTCTAATGGTCTGCAGCCCATGGCTGGCTTGTGATTCTGTACCAGCAAGGCCAGGACAAGTGCAAATAAATTTAGTGGACATTGTTCAGCCAGGTTTATTTCACTGCTGAGTACCTGAATCCTTTGTACAGCATTTAGAAACTCTTCCCCAAACTCTGCTGTTTACAGAGGCTGTGTTGGGTGGCCATCCATCCATTTTTCATAGTGAATCAAACTGGAGCTTGGTGCAGGTCAGCTGCAGGCTTTTTTGGCAGAAGGCAATAACTGAGAGTAAATTCCAGCCTAGCAGCTAGTTCATTCAGTGCCAAGTCACATCACGGCACCATACTGAGAAAAGGTTGTCACAGCCTTCTCTGAGAACCTGTTACCAGTTTCAGATTTAATGTATCCACCACTCAACAACACGCTGATGTTCTTACAGTGAGAGGGCCCCATCTTTAAGATTTATGAGCGATTAGACAGAATAAGGTAGTTTTGTTAGAATCACCTGTGAAATATAGATGCCAAGCACTGTTCTCTAAGCCCAGAGAAAAATACCAGATAAGTAATTAAAACTTTTTCACTAAATTGCCTGAATTACTTCTCTTTCTAAGGTAGCTAGTTCTTATTAAGTAGATGTTTAATTTCCCATTCCCTAAAGTCATATGAAAATGAGTTGTTTTGAAAAATATCACCAAGTACATCCTTTAAAAAGCAAAAAATGGAAAAAATAGCTCATTACAATATCTAGGCAACCTTATGAGTGTGCCTAAAAACACCAAAGAAGAGATAGCACACCCTGTAAAATTTTCCCCTGCTTGTGAGCAGTCCTGCTGCTTCCAGCTAAGCAACCCACATGAAGAAATGTAAGCATGCCTTACCTGTTTCACTGCATTGGCTCTGGGACTTAAGAGACAAAAGTTCAAATTTGGTCCTTACAGATTTAATCCAAGTTCAAGTCTTGCCACTGCTTAGTGTCAGGATATTATTTAGCCAGCTCAAGTTGTTTCTATGTTTTCTTCTCATCCCAAATGGGGTTATGCTGGTGCAGATACTGAAACAGTGTAAAGTGGGGGCACTAGTCAATGTAAAGGGTGAGCTGGGATTCTGGCTGGAATTTGCTCTCCAGCTGGTGAGGGGGAAAAAAAAATAAAAAATTGAAAAGGCAATAGGGTGAGGAGTTATTTGTTTTCACCAGTGTGCACCACATCTAATTAGACATAGGTGTGTCTGTTTTGGGGGAACAGCATGTCCCTGGCACCCACTCATTTTCACAGAATATTTAGGGACATGCAGGACAGATCTGAATTTGGACTGGCCTGCAAACTTTGCAATATTTGCCAGAAAATTAGAAATGCTTAGAAGTTTTATATAAATTGCTATGTGCAGACATCTTTAGGTGCTTGTCTGGATTTTTAAGGCCTTTCCTTTTCCCTTCCATCCCTGCAAGTTCCTGCATTTTCCCCTGCTGACCACAAGTATCTGACTCATTTCAATCCACCAACAAAAGGCTGATGAAAATCCCTCCAAACTCTGTTACTGAAAATACATTATTGGAAAGAAATAAAACAGCTCTTGTATCCACAGAGAAAAAGGACCAAAAGTGGTGGGGTGACACTGGTCAGGTTTCTGTACCAGAGCATTCTGCAGCAGCACTGATGTAACATTTTTGGTATGGCTGCAAAACAGGAAGACCAGAAGGAAGCAGTTCATTTAGGTCAGTTCTTTTTTTAGTTTAGTTATTTAATCTGGGTCAATTTTGAAATGAAAACCTAGAACATTTTATTTTGAAACTGCCAGAGTGAAACATTTGGGTGTTGTTTTAAAATGTTTCCGTACTCTCCTCTGCTGTGTTGACCGACAACCTTAACTCACAGGCAGATCCAGTTCCTCTGAAATGGTATCTGTTGGTGAATGTTTTTCCTCCACGTTTGTTTTAATTACTATTTTCATAACTCTTACACCTCATTTGCAAGGTTACGAGAGGCCACCATCAGCCAGAGCTCCCTGCTGATGGCAAAAGAATGCTGGCAGCTCTAGCTTACTACAATATCAGTTTGCTGGTCTGTAACTCATGCTCTACTTAATTCCACAGTGATTTTGCAGGACTGCCTGGATGGTAACATTCCCAGCCTCTTGGTGCTAACTCAACAAGCGGTTCAGGCTCAAGGTTTTTAATGCTACCATTTAATAGCATTCACCCTTGACACACAGTGAGGGTTTAGGTAGGCAGCTGGCAAGTTTTTCTTTTAGAAAGACTGAAAATACGAGTTCTCTTTCTGACATTGTTGAATAGAGGGAGACTCAGCAGGTGTTAGAAGCCTGGAGCCTTCATGTAGGAAGCAAGGGAGATATTTTAGGGAAATATAAATTATATATGGAGCAAAACAACCCCCTCTGTGAGATCTGCGTCAAAAGCCTTAGCATGCAAAGTTGTGACAGGGAGAATCTGGACTGTGTGTCTTTTGGGTACACTGGTGATTGGTGAGAGACTGCTGCAAAGAGCAATGTGGTGTGCCTTGGCTCACTAGAGCCTGTACCCAAACTGGATTACACAAGATTTGGAATCTGCCCTTGCCCACTAGCTTCAAAGAGATTTGTGGTCCTCTCATTGTGAACGCTTGCTTTGCTTTGCTTTGCTTTAATCTTGCCCTGTTGTGTGGATGGTACAAGTCGATGTAAAGGAGTGGCATGCCTTGGTATTCTCCTGCTCCAGCTCACTTAGGACCATTTAACACTTTTCACCCCTGTCTGTGTTTGAATCCAAACAGCTTTTTCGAGGGAGGCCAGGCATTTCACTGTGAAGTCCAGGCTTTGCTTGTGATGGAGAAGAGCGGTGGAGTGCATCTAAGACACAGACTGTGCCTCAGGTTCAAACACATTCTGGTGCATTGAGATGTATGGTGTCTGCCTGGAAGATCTCAAAGGATTAAAGGCAGTCTAAATTGAAAGGAGGATGAAAACTGAGAAGCTGCTGTCAATGGAGGGAAGGAAGCTATTGTTTACATACAGCCGGTCACTTGTAGGGCAGACGGAGAGTCTATGTGCCTCCCTACATTGTTGTGTCAAATCTCAAATTGTAAACTGACCTCCCAACACCTCCTGAGAGCGGTCAAAAGAATCCCTAAATCATTCTGGTTTGGGCCTCTCAGTAGCTTGTGGGATTTTGCAGCCAGCAAGGTGGCTGGCCTCTAGGGTGTACCTTGGTGGAGTCGGGTGATTACTGCGCTCTGCGAGGGGAAGTCAGTTTAGATGTAGAAACTGATAAATCTGAGCATTCAGAGCTTTCTCTGTCTTAATTTATCATTTTTACTGGTGAGAGCCTAAGTATTTGCTCTTAAAAGACTGGATTTGTGGATGGTTTGAGGGAGAGAGTGGTGGTGGGTTTCTTTCCAAATTTTGGCAAGCGTGTAAGATTCCAAACGGTATCTGTTGACCAAGACTTCAGAATATGTACACTCCTGTTGTCAGGGCTTGCTTACTGGAGATCATATTCCAGCCAACAGGGCTGTGCTCTGCAGTACTAATGAAGGAAATATATTTCTCAGTACATGTAAATCTGTGATTCCTACCCCATGCACCAAGTTAAACAAATGACTACTGGCTCAATAATTTGATCTTTCCATTGTCATGTGGCATCTTGTTAATTTGTGTCAATATGTGTCAGCTTCCAGATATAAGACCAATATTACTCCCTGAAGGTTAGCCATTGTCTTACCTCTTATTCATTAAAAAGCAAACGATGTCTAAGTACCAGTGACCTGAATTTTCAAAGGGCCTCTGTTTACAGCAACTGCAGGACAGCTTTGAAACAGAAATTGAGACTAGCATTAATGATGGCAAAGCTCACATAGCAATGTTTGGATGCCTTCATTGGGGCATGCATGGTGAAATGATCGAGTTTATTCCTCTCCTCTGAGCAATGTCAGCTACGCTAACAGTACATCTTGACATAGATTTGTCATAAGGCTGTAGGAACAGCTGATGTGCACCCGGCATAAAATGGCATTGTGGTGCATTGAGCATTGCCAGCAACCCTTGCCCACTTTTTCAGGATTCATAGCTTCTCTGATGGGTGTAGCAGTAGTCTGGGAGAAGAGTCATCCATCCTCTCACTTGAGTGTAGCACAGACCCACATAGCACAGTCTTTTCCTTGAAATTTCAAAGTGGTTACACTTTAATGAAGCACTGTCCTGTGTACTATTTGCAGTTGACTGTTGGCAGAGCAGAGACCAGAGTGGCAGGCTACATGTCGAAACACTCAGACTTTTCCCTTGCATCATCTGCTCTAGCTATGAGATGACAAAACCAGCCCAACTGTTACTTGTCACATAGCATAGCTATGCCATGGCCTTCATGGCAGTTGACTGAGGTGAAGGTATTAACATAGCTGACATTTGCTGTGTGCTGGCATGCTGTGCTGGTGGGCACTGCCCAAAGAGCCCTGGATGCTCATGGCACATGCTCTAGCTGTCTGGGTATCTGTCCCAGCCCTGGCAGCTCCCCTGCCCAAGCTTGTTGAGTATTAAGAAAAAGAAAGAAAAGAAAGAAAAGAAAGAAAAAGAAAAGAAAGGAAGGAAAGGAAGGAAAGAAAGGAAAGAAAGAAAAAGAAAAGAAATGAAGGAAAGGAAGGAAAGAAAGGAATGAAAGAAACTAAAGGAAAGAAAGAAAAAGAAAAGAAAGGAAAGAAAGAAAAGAAAGGAAGAAAGAAAGAAAGAAAGAAAGAAAGAAAGAAAGAAAGAAAGAAAGAAAGAAAGAAAGAAAGAAAGAAAGAAAGAAAGAAAGAAAGAAAGAAAGAAAGAAAGAAAGAAAGAAAAAGAAAGAAAGAAAGAAAGAAGAAAGAAAGAAAGAAAGAAGAGAAAGAAAGAAAGAAAGAAAGAAAGAAAGAAAGAAAGAAAGAAAGAAAGAAAGAAAGAAAGAAAGAAGAAAGAAAGAAAGAAAGAAAGAAGGAAAGAAAGGAAAGAAAGAAAGAAAGAAAGAAAGAAAGAAAGAAAGAAAGAAAGAAAGAAAGAAAGAAAGAAAGAAAGAAGGAAAGAAAGAAAGAAAGAAAGAAAGAAAGAAAGAAAGAAAGAAAGAAAGAAAGAGAAAAGAAAGGAAGGAAAGGAAAGAAAGAAAGGAACGAAAGAAAGAAAGAAAGAAAGAAAGAAAGAAAGAAAGAAAGAAAGAAAGAAAGAAAGAAAGAAAGAAAGAAAGAAAGAAAGAAGAAAGGAAAGGAAAGAAAGAAAGGAACGAAAGAAATGAAAGGAAAGAAAGAAAAAGAAAAGAAAGAAAGGAAAGAAATGAAAGAAAAAGAAAGAAAGAAAAAGAAAAGAAAGAAAGAAAGAAAGAAAGAAAGAAAGAAAGAAAGAAAGAAAGAAAGAAAGAAAGAAAGAAAGAAAGAAAGAAAGAAAGAAAGAAAGAAAGAAAGAAGAAAGAAAGAAAGAAAGAAAGAAAGAAAGAAAGAAAGAAAGAAAGAAAGAAAGAAAGAAAGAAAGAAAGAAAGAAAGAAAGAAAGAAAGAAAGAAAGAAAGAAAGAAAGAAAGAAAGAAAGAAAGAGAAAGAAAAGAAAAGAAAAGAAAATCCAGCACAAAGACTGATTTAAGGCTTTGATCACTGCTGTCATGTGATGAAGCCAGGGACTAGAGCTCCTGCAGGAAGGGTCTCTTTCCTGGATGCTGAGACAAAGGGTCAGAAAAAAGGGGTCCCATTTTTTAATTGCCACAGCAATGAGCTTGCCCAAGCACATGCTTGCAGCAGCCTGGTTCCTCAAGCTTGTTGGAGTATATTCTGGTTGGCCTCATCTCAAACCTCTGATGTCATTTAAAATTTTCACAGAATCACAGAATGGTTTGGATTGAAAGGGACCTTAATGATCATCTACATCCAAACTTCCTGCCATGGGCAGGCACTACACCAGGTTACTCTGGTGCATTGGCCTTTTGGGACAGAGCAGAGATGTAGTCAAAAGGTAACTCAGGACATTATATACGTATATATATATTTTTTTTTCCTGATGTCTTTTTTTTTTTTATAGCTATCTGAAATTTGGGTGCATGGCTTACACCCAGGTGAATATGCCACAAGATCCTGGTTCTGCTCTCTGACCAGCCAAATTAAACTTGTCCAATTAGGTTTCTGCGATAGTAATCCTGAGAAAGTGAGGCCAAAACTAGCTTATGTGCTGGCCGTACCTACCGCCCGTGGTTGACTTGCAGCCGCCTTCTATTATATGGCACAACCCAACAGCAGTGAGAGGAAAATGGAGCCGGCAGTGTCTCCCGGCTCGGCCACCCGCGGGTAGGTTTTGGGATCACTTAGGTTCCAAACGAGGCCCGGCTTCGGGCTCCCTTCTCTCCGCGGGGAGCGGCGCTCCCCGGGCTACGGGCTCGTCCCGCCAGCCCGAGCTCCCTCTGCCGGCCCCGGCCCCGCAACACTCGCCCGCGGGCCGCGCATCCCTCCCGGGGCCGGACAGAACAGGGCAGAGGGGAGTGCTCTCCAGCGGAGCAGCCAGCCTCCCAGGCAAGAGCCCTCAAGGACTCAGCGTTGCTGTCAGGATTTGTCTTCGGCGGACGCTTTATTAAATTGTTTACATGGGAATGGAAGGAACCAAGCTCTGGAGTTGGGGAGAGTTCTGTTTTTTTTGTCTGGTTGTGGTAGCCACTGGTAGGGCTGGTAAGCAAAAAAACCAAGCTTTGAGTTACTGGCTTAATTCAAGCACAGCAGAAGTTTGAGCTGGGTTCAGCACATGGCAGTAGTGTCCTAACCTTCTGTTTTTGCTGCTCAGAATTGCTCTTTTTTTTTTTTTTCTGAAAATTTGTTTGGGAAAATTTCCCAGTTTCCTAGGTAATACATGTCTCTAGAACTGCCACATCTCTCTCTCATGAGATGCTTCTTTTTCAGGAGACTGACTTTTTATGAGAAAAAAAATACTACATACAGCTCCTCACTAACCCTAAAAAGAAGTCAGCATGCCTGCGAGATTGCATTTGCCCTAGAAATGCAGGCAGTGTTGGAAACAGGCATTCTGCTGCCACAGCTGCAACCAGCAGAAACAGTCCAAATATGTTAAGCACCTAATTTTGTCTGAGCATCCCTACTCTTCAGTTCAGGAGGTGCTTCTGCAGAACTCCACAGAAGTCTGGCATCAGCCTGTGTGAGCGGTGTCTGTGCCAGGGGCTTTCACTGTGAGCTCTTTCTTTGCAGGAGGAACTATGTTATGTGTTTTTGCTCCACCTACCAGTATTTTTGATAATATTGCAAAGGCTTCTTGCTTTTCTTCCAAGGGAGCTCTTGTCCTGTGGTAGTCACTCAGAGAGGTATGGGCAAAGTCTCATTCTGCTTTAGCCCCACATGTTGATGCAGTCCTTTTATTGCCATGGGTTTCCTGGGCAAAGCCTTCATGGGTTTCACCATGTGGCACCCGAGGCTGCACAGGTGTGAGTCTCCCTGTCGTTTGCAGCAAGGTGGAAAAGGGCTGCTACCCACTGCTCAGAAGAGAGGAAAAAAGGACAAACGGTGGTACAGCAGCCACCTCTGTGCTGTAGCAAGTGACTTTTCTCCCCTGTTTTCTCCCCCATTGTCACAGCCAAAGCCACAACTGACTATTGATTACTAGGTTTAGGATCTTTTCTTTTTTTCTTGTTTTGAGAAGGAAAGGGAAGAATTATCGACAGGACAGGCTTGTTATCACCTCAAGAGATACTGAGCTAAATCCTGAGGATTTTACTCAGATTTTCTCTTGGGTAGGGATTCTTCTGATGGGAACAGAAATTGGGCTAAACAACGACTACCAGACTTAACACTATAGAAGTAACTAACAAACTTTGTGGGCTCAGAAAGCTTGAAGTTCAAGCACTCCTCAGAGAGTACCATCATACTGGTTCAAAATGCTAGGGCTTTTTGTTGTTTGTGGTTTTTTTTTTTCCCCATCCCAGACAGTTTCTTTTACTTTTCCTTTTTTTAAAACAAAACAAAACAAAACAAAACAACCAACCAAACAAAAACCCCACCCTCTTTACAGTGTTCTTACCCCAGCCAGTGGTCTTCCCTACAGCTGATTCCTAATGTTTCCCAGGATAAGTTACACATCCTGCCTTAGCAGCAGACTAAATACCCGGGTTTGAATTACTATTGAATAAGCAGCAGTGAAACCTCTATCAAAATAATCAGTAGTTCCACAACCCACAAACAACAAAACAAGCAGAGTTGAACTAACTCAGCAAGACCATTTGTAGCATGAGGGACGGTGAGTCACTCTTCTTTTCCCTCTCTCAGCAGACTCCATTGCTGCCTCTCACAGCCCAGGGGAGGGCAGGTGGAGTGGGTAGGGCATGACTTCAGAAAGTTTTTTTTAAAAAAAAAAAAAAAGAAAGTCGACATCATTCAGGTCACATGATGCGAAGGGACCAATGGAGGCAGGTTCTGGAAAGGGGAACAGTTAAATTTGTAATTTTGGTTGTGTGAAACACTTCTTTGGGCCTCATAAACAACCACAGAACCACAAGTTGGGTACAGAGGCAGTCACACAAGAGCGGGTCCGGGATATTGGTCAGCAGGCAGGGCGAATCGTTTTGACTGCAAACCACAGAGTTTCGTAGAGTGGTAAGCATCATCAACCACAACCGATCCGCTATTTTTTTTTTCTTTTTAAGAAACAATTTCAGAGTTCTTTTAGCAAAAGAGCCTTATAATCTGCTTTGTGCTGCTCCTGTTGCACCAGGATAAAACACAGCAGGATGGCTGGGAGGAGGGTGGTAGCAATGACCATTCTTCATTTTTCACTCCCCAAGGTAGAAGAAATCATATATTCCTTCACTGTAAGGAGAGAGTGAGTTTTAAAGAGGAAAGAATGGCTTCAAACAGCGTATTTGAGTCACTTCCTTCTTACCAGCACTTCTTGAGAGGTAAGTGCCATTCAGATTTTCTAAATATATTTGTTACTTTCCCATACTTAAGAAAATGCATGTTTGGAGAGTATCTGGGGACATTCTTGTAGTACATGCTTTTTCCCACTTCAGCTTTCTTTGAGGCACTCTCATTGAAGCTAATATCTGAGCTTACAGGAACACTATCTCATTACTTATCAGTCCGTTAAAGAGATTATAACAAGGATTAATTTAAGATGTTCCAACAGCCATTGCATGCTTGTGAATTTTCTCTTCATGAATCAGTGTGTGCTAGAATAACTCACATGAACTACTGCAGATACCATAGCAGTAGCACAAGCCCCTTTTTGATTCTTTTTGGCAGAATTATGACTTTTTGAGCCACTGCCCTGAAAAATGACAGCCAAAGGCATACAACACGTTTTACAGGCTGAAACATGGGGAGTGAGCAGCAAGATGGTGTGTACAGCCAGCAGAGCGTGATGCTGTCTCACTTATGCTAGACCATCAGCCTGGCTAAAGGCATGTTCACTGAAGAGAGGTTAGAAAAAGCTTAGAAACCTGCTTAAAGTTAGCTGCAACTCACGTGGCTCAGGAAAAGAAGCAGTGTGGATAAATTCAGAGTTTCTGTTGATGCCATACAGGTCTCAGATGACTGCAAATTATCAGCTGCAGCCACCCTTAAAGAAATGAAGTCGTCCTGTAAGGGCTGAGGAGGGAATTGAAGGGCTTCACTGAGCAATCTGTCTTTTTTCACCAGTGACCAAGCACACTCAGCTCCTTCTAAGGTTCTCACAATCCCCCATGGAGCTAATGGTTTAGTCATAGGTTATTCATACAAGTAAGCCAGGGACTGGTACGAGAAATCTGTCCGCTTCCTCATAACTACCTTCCTAAATAGCTCATGCTACAGCTGAACTTTTCCCCTTTCCATGCAAGCCCTCTGACCTCTCAAGCCCTTTTTTGCAGCGGGGCTGCGCCCAAGCAGATGACAAGGCACACAAAGCCCGTCACACAGCGCTCATCAAGCTTGGCCAGGGTGCTGCTAGAGAGCAGCACTTCATAACTCTTTATAGTTACAGACTACAGTTTCCTGGCCTTGCTGGCAGTGTCGGCATGAGTCATGAGTTACTTGTATTAATAAGTGGGCTGGGGAATGCGGAAGGCTCATCCCAGCTGCTGTGTCACAAGCAGCAGCTGTGCCAGCACCTTACTGCTCCTGAGAGCAGTGCTACCCAAAGTGTGACACGAGTGGAGGGCAGCCTGACGAAGTGATAGCATGTTCTCCTGCTTTGCTTTGGTTCTTTTTGTCCCCCAGCTTGTGTCAAAATATTTTCTACATCTGTCTTTCCTGGCACTGGAGCAGAGCTGAACTGCAGCAAGTTTCACGAGTCACTTTGGCTTGCAGCACCTTCTGTCCTGAGCTGGGGAGATGCTGAAGGGTGAGCCAAGAGGTGGCTAACTGCTGTGTGGCACTAGCAGCTGACGTTTCCTCAGCACCCCTACCAAGCAAAGGAAGCAATACTGCTAGAATAACAAGAAGGATCTTCCTGCATTTCATCATCTTTTTTTTTTTTTTTTTTTTTAGCTCACCCAACAGTTTACTGTTTAATCTGTAGCACAGGAAGACTTATTGAGGAAATTTTGCACTTTTGATAAAATAACAAACAGAGTAAACCTCACAGGGCAGTGCTTATAGCCAACCCACAGGATGGAATGGAATGGGGACAGTACAAGCCATATTGCAGGCAGGAGCCCAGAAAGCCTGAGAGCAATCAGTTGGAGACCAAGGACAAATTTGCCCAGAAAAGGAGAAGTTTCATTCAAGCTAGTTAATCCAGCAAGTGATTTAGCTCAGCTGCCCAGAATGGTTTTTACTACTCTCATTACTGTGATAAATGTTGCTATAGTGCTAGTATTTTCTGTTCCTACATGGCCTAGGTTAGAAAACACAGTAGATATCTTAAGGTATTCATCCAGTTTTGGCAAGCCAAGTACAAATCATTTTACATGCCCAGCACAAGCAAGATAAAGCTCCCTCTGTACAGTGCTAGAAAAGCTTGGGCAACAGTGCTACGGTTGGGTTATAAAAGCTAATGTTTCATCGTTGCGAAAGAATATTGTGTTTGAGTGTGGAAGCCTGTGATGGTTTTCCAGCAGTTCCCTTTTTGTTCCTTTCTTTGCTCAAGTGAACTTCGCACAGTTTCAAAATCCTGGGCGCAGCAAAAGTAATGCTTGGGCCTCAGAGCAAGAAAAATAATCATCCCTAGGGTGGGTTGTTCTCACCCGTGTTTCTCAATAGTGTTTACGTAGACTGGTCACTCGAGATGTCCAAAACTGTCTCTTCTCTTTTTTTTCCCGCCAAAATTTATTGCACTTTCTCTCTTAACTGAAATTGTAAGGTAAAGGGAAAAATAACAAGTTGTTTTCTGCCATGGATTTCAGTTTATCAGTCCATGCAGTTCTCTGAGAAGGAAATCCATAACTCTTTTTTAGCCTGATACTATGTGAATATTGGGAAAAACGAGGGGAGTGGGGAAGCAGAACCATTGTTCCAGCCCCTGTGAGCAGTGACAGGCATGGAAAGCCTGACATATTAATTGAATGTGGTACACCACAAAGGATATGGCCCTTTTTCTATCACACCACACCAGGTCCTCGCTTCTGCCACTAGGTAAAGAAATGAGGACTACACTGAAACCTCCAGTAATGAGCTCTGCATGCTGAATACATTTGAATGTCTCTGCTCTTAGTTCTTTTCATGATGGCTTCTTTTTTTCTAATGACCTCTTGCACTTTACAGTCTGGGCTTGGAGTTAGGAGTACAGGGTAGGAGCATTTCTAAGTGTCTTGATGGACTGCAACCCACAGAAAAAGATCACTCTATCACTCCACCTAGGACTGAATCTGCAAGGCTCTACTTTAAACTTTTATTCCAGCAAGATTCATAGTATAATGACAGATTTGCTGGTTATATTGAGAGTTCAACACAGCTCCAGACATATTGTCTGGGTCAACACCTTTTGAGGAGGGGGGCTAAAATGAAACCTGTTGGAGAATCTTCTACTAAAGAGTACACATATAGTTTTTAAAGGGTGCCTAGATAATTACATGATTATTGCCCCACCCCATAACTTCTTTTAACTTCTTAAAGGTATTAGACTGCACTGTAAGATTTCCTAACAATTTTGCCTGCAAAGGAAGACAGAATAATTAATCTTTTTGAGTTTTTTTTTTTATGGAGCTCTAATAGCATGAAATATAATATTTTCCAGAAGGGCACTTTTCCCTCATTTTTACCTTTGCTGCAGGGTTTAATTATTTCAATACACAAAGAAGGTTACTTTTGGTTTGGTCTTTGTTTTATTTTTCATTAATTAATCACAATGAAGACTTGTGATGCAACATTTTGTTCGTTTCTTTTATCAAATGGAAATTACCTCCAGCAGAGAAATTGTACAACATGGAAAAATAGCCAATGCATACTTTCTTATTAGTTCTAATGTGTCAAGTAGTTCCCAGCCATTGTGAGTTTCTTCCTTTGTAAAAGCTAAATAAAATTATACAAACACATTAAAGTATAGCAAGAAGCTTTTTCTGCTCTGAAGGATTTACCTGCCTGTACCCATGGACATCTATACCTAAGAATACTGCTTCTCATTTAATACTCTGGATCCAACTTGCCTTAAGATGGATTTTATGTTGGTAGACTCCTAAAATCCCTGGTGCTGTATGTGAGTGGAAGAGTGAAGTGATCTGAGGCTCCCTGTTATCAAAGTCTACATCTGCAATCTCACAATCTCAGCACAGAAAACCTCCCTAGGAACAAGTATTTGTCCACACAGGCTGCTGAATGAGGAGCAGAGTAGCAAGCTGATAGTGATTTCATCCCTCTAGAGCTAGTGAACTTAGAAGAAGTGGTCACACACTAGATGTAACTGCTGAAGACACATTTCTCTGGGAGCAGCACAGTACCCAACGCTGCCACATAAACTACATTGTCACTATATGGGGGAGAAAGAAGGTTTTGCAGCACTTTTGCAGGTTGCCTGAACTGTAATAGTTAATTTGTGTCAGCATTATAAAATACTAACTCCATCTTGCGAATAGGAAATTGAACTAAAGCTCATAAAAGCCTTGGCTGACTAGAAGAAAAAAAGCTTGCACAATGCCTGATTTGCACAGCCTTCTCTCTGTTTGAGCCTTTTTTTTTTCATTTCAAATTCTTGAGAAACATTGCAAGACCTGAACACAGGAATTCCTGTGAAGCAAGGGGTGAAGTATCTGACAGAGATAAATACACTACTTTGGAAAATTAAGAGATTTTTATCTTAGGCCAAAATATTAGACTGAGTATTTAGCCAGTAACACTCAGCATCATGATGTGCTGTGATGATGGTCGTAGCAATGACTTAGGGAGCTGCCTTTCAGCTCTCCCAGATTGGTTTGCCCATTATTATGTGGCCATTAATAAGGGATTGTTGGATGGCAGCTTTGCCATGTTTTACTGCAAGAGAAAAACTTCAGCTCTGAGGTAGCTCTCTGGTGGAAAATAAAAGTATCTTCTCCACACTGCCAGCATATGCAATATGGACAGAAAAGAAACTGCTGCTTTTGTTTGCTTTTATGACCAGAAGATAATTATGGTTTAGTTTGACCTCTAAGGCATGCCCCCAAAAGAACAGTCTGCTTGCCTTTAAATGCATGTGAAGGCCAGTGATATTGGCAAGTGTATAAAAGTAGTTTACGAAGTCGTGAATAATTTTACTTCAGAACACAAAATGTGTATCTGTATCATCATGTTCGTTGAGAGAGAAGAGTCTATTCCTAAACCAAGAATGGCAAAGAAACTACTGTTCTTGGATTCAGAAATAGACATCCTTGCTTTTAAATGCAAAGCTAAGCAATCCTAAAGAAACAGCAAAGGCCAACAGGAGAAGATCATCCAGCTTTGACACTACCACAGGCAGAGCGCATGCACTGAGTCCCATTGCTCTCTGTTGCACTTCCAAAATGGTGCCCACAGGGCCAAGCAGGGGTATTAGCCTAATGTCCTCTTGGCCTGTTATGGAGAGCAAGGGTGAATTGCAGAGCAGGCCTGGGAGCCAAGGGGGAATGCCACTGACAGGAATAAGTCAGGGTAGGCTGGTGCTCTGCAGACACTGCCAGCTGCAGTGCCTCACTATGTGAGAATTTGAAGTCGCCCACTCCGTGATAAGTCAGGAAAACTCGTCCTGCCTGCATTTGCGGCAAGGGTTTGCAGGTAGGAGGCCTGCAGAGTACCTTGCTGGCCCTGGAAGCTCACTGAAGAAGGAGGGCTTCATGACACAGCTATAACCTCTGTCAGAGGCTTGAGCTGCTGTTACCAAAATGCAGGGGTGCCTGATAGGCTGCCGGAGAAGGGCGGCAGGATGGATCCAACAGCCCCAACAGGAAGACAAAGAAGAAGTAGCTCTGGCTCTGGGTAAGAGGATGGATTGAGGCTAACAGGAGAGGGACCACACATCCTTTAGATCCAAATCCTTCCTGGCATCTCTGTCTTCCCCATGGCAGCACAGACCTCCCAGTTAGTGGATGTGAGTTTAAAAGGGAACATGAGCCATTCTGAGTGGAGTGGCTGCCATGATCATCAGGCTGCACACCTGGCACTCCAGGGTGCAGTGGGGGAAGTCAGGACAGGCCACACAATCCCTTCATTGCGGGGGCATCAGCCTGACAGATATTCTGTGTCCCTGAAGTTTACAGTGTGCAAGGATGTGTTTACCCATTTTTTCCCCCTTTTTTTAATTTATTTGTGTTTTCTGTTTGTTTGGCATTTTCCTAAAACAACTCTGATAGTCAGGTCACCCATTCACTCCTATTCCTTTGTCTGTGCTTAGTCAATGGGGCAAGGTATGGTGAAAAAATCTTTTTAAACAGCGGGTGATTACAGCCTAGGATTCACTGCCATAAAATACCATTGAAACCAGGAGTTCAGCAGAATCCTTAAAACAGCTGGGATTACATACATGTTACAGTTTCTTAATACATACTAGCCTGGTAAAGAAAAAAAAAAAAAAAAGAAGAAGCTTTGAAGGGTTAAGTTCTCCCTTCATCTCTGACTGCTGTATTTAGGAGAACAAACTGATCTCTGTTAAAGCTTGGAAAGAAAACTTTCCATGTAAGCAAGTCTGTCATCTGCAAAATGAATTATGGCTTCCTCTGTGACATCTGGCACTGGCCATGGAGAGAGACAGGCCACTGACTAGGTGAATCACTAGTCTGAGAAAAGGACAAGAAAACATTACACTGCTCATTACGTCTTCTGTCATCTTAAGAGAATGGATAATATTTGTATAGACTTGAGTCAGCTTCCCAAACAGTAGATGTGTAGTAGGGATATCTCCTCTCTGAAGTGTATTGATGTACTGTACAAGGTGACAACAGTGGTGGTGTTTGGAGCAGGAGAGCTCCTACAAAGGGCTGTACATTAGTGAAGTCCACACATGCACCAGCATATCCACAGGGATACGGAATGCAAGACTCATCATGCTTGTTGCCAGTGGAAAGAGACTAGGAATTATATATACAGATACCGAACGTAATTGGTTTTCCAAAGAAATTTCTTCCACTCAGCTCCCAATAAAATCAAGCCTGGGCTTATGACCAAGATACATTTTAGTTCAAAACATCAAATTTTTGATACAGATTTCTACAGACAATGGAAATAGAAAGTCGGGGGAAATAGCATAGAAGAACTGACTGTGAAAGTAGGGAAACAGAGCATGGCAGTGGCTGCTACCTGATAGAGTTTCTAATTCATCCTTAATACTGTCCACCCGGCTCTTCACTTCTGCTTGCAAGTGAAACTCTGAGAAATTGGGTAGTTTCACTTCACAAAGATCTTTGAGAACATTTTCTCCAGCTTTGATCTATCTGGGATTTTTTTCAGTCTGTCTTTTTTGTTTTGAGTTTCTGATCCCAGTGAATCCAAAAGCAGTTCAAGTCAGGGACTTGGGGCTTTTTCTTTGGCCTTCTGAATATTTTGTCTTGCAGGGTGTTTTCTGTTGCTTGGTTTCACACCAAAACTCTGATTTTGAGATGTACTCAAAAGGTGACCCTAGTTTTATGTGATTTGCTATAAACATTTCAGTCAGCTGTACTTAGGGAAATCTCCACAATCCTGGACAAATCAGCAACTTCTTTGTGATCTTTGAAAGAGAGAGATGACCACTTGCAAAACATCTTGCATGTTCAGGGAGAAGCATCGCAGCATTCGTTTTCTTTGTGACAAATCTCTTTCACCTTCTCAGTCCCTGCCCCATCAGCATCTCTCCTAAGCCCATTTTCTAACCAGTTTTATGGCACACACCTGTGTCATGCCAGCCAGACATGTGCCTCAAGGTATCAGGGCATTTACAGAAGCTCTGAACAAGCACCAGATGCTGAGCTCTGTAAGCATTACTAAAGCACCCTGCAGTTGCCTGGTTTGGTGAAGGCAAGGGCTGCACACGTACTCAGCAACAGCTGAGGGTGAGGTGTCACAGCCCCTGGAGTCGGCAGATGAGCCTCCTTGCTTGTCAGGGCTCTGGTCTCTATTTATGCTTGCTGCAGTATCAAAGAGAAGCTGAAGGCCAGCTGACAGAGCAAAAATGAAGGCTTTCATTTATTTAGCAAGGACAACACAGAGGGATGCAATTGTATGGGTGCAGGTTGCCAACAGCCAACCACTGGAGGACGTTGGTACATGCTGTGGCTGTGAGTGGGGGCAGGAGATGTAACTCTGGGTTTTCACTACTGCTATTAAATGGGTTGGATAGATTTAAGCTTGCACTGCTTCACTCCCACATACCTGCAGGCACAGTCTCCCGCAAGACAAGACCAGGAGCAGAAAGCATACCCCAGAGCCAGTTCTTGGGATAATATCCTGGCTCTACCCAGACAGGGACAAAATGACCATCAGTTGCAGTGGGGTTTGGTATACCCTTTAATAACAAAGAAACCTGCAAGAAAACACATGATGATGATGAAGTGGAGAATAAGACAGGACGTGAACTCTGAATGCCAGTGTTGACATGGGGGTGAAAGAGACATAGCATTAAGAAGCAAGAGTAATTTATGTAATGCCAAATAGCAGAACTATGACTTGAGAATGAAAGGTTTTGTCTCTCTTACCTAGGAAATACTGCCATGGAACAGTTATTCATGGCCTATTATTCACAGATGTAGAAGGAGTTCTGAGTTGGCTTGGACTTTTTCTCTAGTTGGTAGTTGTTGATTTGGACTCTGCTTATACATCAAGGTGTATGCCTCAACTGGTGGAGACAAGTGAGATGGATTTCCTCACTCAGCAGTGATGACAGACTCTGAAAGAAGTACTCTTTACCATGTAGCATCTTCTGGTCTTATATAGAAGGACAGAAAGGGACAGGACTTCTGTGAATGCAATTGCAGCTTTGGAAAACAACCCTGAAAACACATTCCAAGGAAGAGGCAATGAGGAGGAGGCCTCATCTCTGAGGTCATTCTCCACACAGCAAGGTTGCTTTGACTGTTGACCCTCTGTCCATGTTCACATCATCCAAAGCAGTCTACTGATATAAGACTACATACCATGCCCAATTCATAGGAAATGTAGTTTTATATTACAGTTACTAGATAATATCAGACTTCTGTAAAATGCTTCTGTTTTTCAGGACCTATATATAAATGAGCTTTGGATTTTGCAGGGGTCAGTGTCATGGGCATCTTTGCAGAGAGAGACCTCCATTTGCACAAGGGTTAGCCAATCAGTTATTGCAATATAGTGTGGCTTAATTGCTCCTATAGACATTGCCCAAATGCTCTGCAAAGAAATTCAGTGCCACTTTTTCCATCATATCTTTATGGATTTGGCAGGAAGGACTTAATGATTACCTCACAGAGGGTCCTAAGAAGATGTACATCCACTAGATCACTGATCAGAACCAACATGGTTCCTGTTTTACTATCACCGTTTCATCTGAACCCAAGCTTGAGGAACAAATAGCATGTGGAATGCATTCTGCTTGTAAATTCAGCTAGGAGAAATTAAATGAGCCTGAAGACTTGTCAAGTAGGTTGCCCTCCCACTAGAGAGGACAGCATAGAAAAGCACCATGTGGTTTTTACCCTGCATGCTTTATAAAGACCTCCACTAATGCAGCTTGGAGAGAAGGCCACCTATGAAAGGAAAAAAAGACACCCTAGTCTCTGCACCAATTCATTCTTTACCTTCTGCATCAAGCCTGTAAAAAGTGATAATATACAGTGCTAGACCCCCACATATTTTTTTTACACTACACATAAAATAACTTGCATATTGAAACCAAAATTCCGGTTTCATATACGAACAGGAACTTGCTCTGATTGTACTTTGTCCATTGGAGAAAATTATTTGCTTTTCTAAACAAAAAACAGTACAGCATGTTGGGCTATTGTAGAAACTAAAACATGTGAATGGCTTGCCTAGGTAAAAAGAAAAAGTGGTAAGATAACTTTTTGAGTTCAAAAGTGATGAACCACTTAAATTTCAGTGTAAAAATCAGAACTTCTATTGTTGGGTTTTTTCTCCTAAAGGGCATTGCAATGCAAACAGTCGTTTTATTTTACAGTTTAATATGCAGTTAAACAACTCTGAGTACTACTTTTAAGGAGTGATATTATTTTGTACTGGTATTTTTAGGTGCAGCAGAAAAGCTACATTATCCCCCAACAGCTTATTTTCTTTACTAGGTAGAAAAAATCTTTACCAGCATGAACACTTTTACACCTATGTAAGTCCATTCCCACTTGGAAGAGTGCTCTGCTGTAACTAGACATGTACCAACATGAAGAGGGATTTACAGTTCCCCTGTGGGGTGAAATTATGTCATTAGACAGATGTCTATAGGGGGAAAGATAATTTAGGTTCACATTTTACTGGGGCAATTAAAGCAGCCCAGTGTTTTGTGTACATAGCACCCAATCCAAAACCCAACAAAACCAGTGGAAGGGCCTGGCTGACATCCTTGGGCACTGGATTAGACCTGTGATGGCTGTTCTTCTCCAGAGAGAGTTGTTACCAACCTCAGGTTGAATCAGTGATGGCTCAGCTCACTTTTCACATATCTATCCTTACATCCTCTCACGCATGAAATACAGAGGAGTGAGGCTGGCTCCCCTCTATGCTGTAACCTGGCTTTGATTCAGAGCAATGTCACAGCCCTTTCTGCCCTGTTTTGTCACAGTCAGAAGGGATGCTGTGCAAAAAATGGCACTGTGCAAGTCAGAGGTTGCTGACCTTCCTGCTGCTTTTGTGAAGTACGTAAGCAAAGGGCATTGGGGAGCTGGTGATGTCCCTTGCTCCCTTCCTGGGCTCTGGCCATATGTCTGGGAGATGGCTTCCCCGTCAGAAACATCCACCTTGTCCTTTGCTCTGTTCAAACGTAAGAACAATATCTAACATTTTGCTCCACGGTACCTACTGGTAAATGGGAGCTGCTGCAGCAGCAGGGCTTGACTTTACAACCCTGGGCCAGCTAAAGTAAGTAGAAGGAAAACAAAGGATCTTTCTCAGTAAACAATTTTTCAGCATGGTTTTCATCTTCAGCTATGAATTATTTTCTCCATGTCAGGCATGTTCTCATTCATGCTTTGCTAATTTCTTCAGCAAATACTGCTCAGTCTCCAGCTTATTCACAAACAAATCCCGGTATACTTCATGGTCCCAGCAGAAGAGAGACTTCCCTGCTTGAGTGGCACAGCTGCTGACTGAGCAGCATGTACACAGCTAACCAAGGCAACATGAGATGCCAACTCAGTAGGTTTTCTCCCATTCTGAGCACTCCAGCCTAAAACCATATCCTCCTCTGAAGGCTCACCCTAATACAACTTATTCACACAGCCATATTACTAAAATAAAATAAAATAAAATAAAATAAAATAAAATAAAATAAAATAAAATAAAAAACATGATTTAACAGAAATTTGTTGTCAGATTCCAACTTGTTTCCAAAGAAAATCTTTACACTGTTCCTCAAATTCCTTTCTGTCTGAAGTCCCTCATTTGTTAACATCTTAATCTTTTCCTTGCAAGGTCTTGTTGGAATTTATTTTTTTTTTCTTTCTGCAAAAACTATAAGCAACATTAAGGCATCCCTTATTTGAAACTGCAGTTCAAAGAGAGATTGAAATAAAAGCTAGAAAAATAACCTATATAAAAACATTAGCTGTCCTATTTTGGGAGGTAATTAGCTGCAGCAAAGTTTCTCTCTACTTATTTTTTCTTGGTGAGAAAACAAACTACCTTGTCATTGAGGTTTTTATAAAATGCTGCTGTTTGCAACATTTGCCACAAACAAATTAACTCAAACATTTCTAGTGTATGACTTAACAGGGCTGATTTTGCTGCTAGTCCTCACTTCTGCATCTGGAGACCAAAATATCCTCAGTTATCACACAGTGAAGGGAGAGAAATGTGGATGATGCTTTTGACTCCTAAAAAATATGCACGAAAAACATTTACACCAAGCATTTATTTCCAGAGCCCAGCACAAAAGTCAGGAAGAGAGCAAGAAGGGGAAGAAGTACTTCGTTGTGTGGCAGAAGCAGCATGCCTGATTTAGCCCTCGTATTAGCAAAAGCACTTCTCAGCAAACTTCTGGGACATGGTACTATTTCCACTGGCTGCTACTTTCCAGCTTGAATAGGGCATACACCCAATCAACTGTAGCTGACACAATTTCAGGGGATCAGTGGGTGACAGAGACATCAGCCCCAGCTGCTGACAGTCGAGACACAGGTGCTTGGAGCCAAGATAATGCAATATAGGCAATTCCCACAGGTTGTGCTCTGGGAAAAATCCACTAGCATTTGTTCAGGTTTTTGTAGAAGCTTTGTGTTTGAACCGAGTGCCCTGTTGTTCATAATGTCATCCTACTGCTTTATTAAATCATCGAATTTTTCTTCACTGGTATCTTCCCACTTTGGTTAGATTTAGATGGATACAAGCAGCCAAAGGAAACCATGTTTCTGTGCCTATCACCTGGTACCAGTGTCCTTTGATCATGGTGTCTGCAGCCTCACCCCCTTCCAGGTGGTACAGAAAGTCAGACAGGGATGGAAGGTCTGGCTTCTCGTGGTGCCGGTGTGCAGTCCTACTCTTTAATTACTAAGCACACAGATAGTGCTGAAACACTAAGTTGTGCATTTTGTCCTTTCTATGTAAGTGGTGAATACACCTACAAGGTTTCTGATCTCTGTTCTGAAATCTCAAGTTTAGTACACTGAGCCATGGGATCAACAGGTGCATGTTTCTCTACGTTCTTGCTTTCCTTTATCCAGCCTCTCCTAGAAGGCTTCTGCATGAAACTTAGCCTGTTAGTTTGATTTTGATAACGCAATGAAATCAATGCAAAGATGAAAGGTGGTGTGTGCTGGGTGTGGGAGGCAGAATAGAGGTAGGAAAAAGATGTATTTTTAGACTAGTTTCTTTGTGTCTGAAATTTTCCTGTTTAGCATACGCTAATAGATGTGAAACTTGGTAGGCAGCTTGTGTCAGAGTTCTGATGCAAGTTATGATGTGGGAGATAAAAATTGATGAGTATATTAAGCTAAGGGGCTGGTTCAAGTGCTAAAGTGTATACTTGCAGGATTCATTTTTTTCTTTTTTTAACCCTTCTGCAACATTACCTTCCAGTGTCCATTACAATAAATAAATACTAATCATGCTGGCTTGGGAATAGCATGCTGCATGGCTGCAGGGAATAGCAGCACAGCATGGGTTATGTCCTCCACAACACCAGAAGCCCTTTGCAGCATTAATAGTTACTTTCTTAAGAGGTTTGACTAGATGACCTTTAAAGTTCGCTTCCAATTCAACACATTCTATGATTCTTTGTGAGACGTAGTGTTGGACCTCTGTGTTACTATGCCTGAGCTCCATGCAATTTTAGGGTACTAGCATAAGTCATTTCAGTTCTGTTATTTCTAGGCAGTTTGAATTGGAGTGTACGAAGACCTGTCTCAGTCCACAGCAGATGTTAACGATGTGATCAATAGCATCATAAATGTTCTCATCATGCTATTAAGGCGTTGTTGGGGAATCACTTAGGAGAGGTATGGACCAAGATCTGCCTCAAACACTGGGTAATTATGCTGTGTATATTAACTCTATTAAATCCAAGTGCTCTCATCACATTGTTAATGTGGGCCTTCCCCACAACCAGCATAATGTGGTAAAAAACTCTCATGCTACTTGGAGCTGTGGGAACCTTCTCACGAGAATTTCTTGTGCCTTTCTTCACTGGGAAATTTCAAAAAGCCAACCTGGGTTGTTGGACTGAAAGTGTGTAAACCCACTAAAACTCTTCTCCCTGGAAGTGTTTGGCTTCTGGTAAAATTTCAGATGGAAGCAGCCTGTGTTCTGAATTCAAGACAAGTCTAGTTTGATGCATTTAAAAAGCCAAGATGTGCTGTCGTAGGCAGAATTAGTGAGTGCTGATTTCCTATAGACATGGGTCTTGTGGCTGCATTCTTTACCATCTGATAAGGCTTTAATCTGATTGAAGGTTTTTCTCTTCTGAAGAATCTCTGAAATCTCTTTTGGGCACCCTTCATCTGGGAGAAGTGACAGAGCCTCTCTACTACTGCCATGTTTCATGAAAGCTGTAGGAACTGAAGACCACTTCTGCTCTATCAAACTTTGCTAAAGTTTGCCCACAAACCAGAAAAGCTAGAGGAAGTACAGAGAGAATGGGAGCAATCATATAAGCACTGCCTCCACAGAAAAGCAGTCTGATAAAGGGGCTTTGTAGTTCAGTTTGGTGTGCAGCATCCCGAAGTGATACACATAGTCAAATACATTCAGAAGCTGAGAATAGCATATTCCACATCTTCATGGATGAAGAACCAGGAGAGAGTGGTCATATCAGATGTCTAGTGGAGATAGAAGTAGAAATAGAACCTTTTTTTTTTTTTTTTACTTACAGTTCTAAACCAAACTACCTATAAAGTGATCTCTTTGTTTACTTTAAATTTCAAATCTGATCTAGTCAATGTTTTCACCAGAACTGTACCTTAGCATTACAGTCACTATTTCAGGGCCTGGGCATCTCCACCTGCAAATGGGCAATTTAGTTCAAACAGCAAACCATTTAAAAAATGTTTTGAGCAGCAGGCAAACTTGAAAATATTCTGAGATGTTTGTGAACAATATGGGAACAGCGAAAGAAGTAAGACTAGCTGACAAATTGTGACACAAGGTTAATTTGGCTGGTTCGAATCTCAGATCCAAAACCAGCAGTGCGCTAGGATATTCTCCAGCCTGGCTTAGCACCATTTTGGCAGCAGGTGATGATTTGCACTTCCCTGTACCAGCAGAGCAGGGGGACTGTCCATGGACAGGGAGAGCAGGAGTAGGATGCAGTTCAGTTCTACAAACCCAGCTGTAAACATCACTGCTTGGAGACTCCCTAAAAATCTCCTGGGATCCAGCAAAGCTGGAGGTTGGTGTGGAACAGGGAGATGTGAGAAGAAGCTATGCATCTGTTCAGAAGGGGGTTGGGGTGGTTTTGTTTTTGTGGTGGGTTTTTTGTTTGTTTGTTTGTTTGTTGGGGTTTGGTGGTTTTGTTTGGTTTTGGTTTTTTTTTGGTTGGTTGTTTTTTTTCCAGAAAAGATCTCAAAATAAAAGCTTGCTTTTTCTGGAAATGTCCTTCTACAGATATCTTTTTTTCTGCTTTTGCTAGCATTGATCTGCCACAGTACTGGGCAGTGGCAGAAAAGTTTGCAGGCTAAGGGCTCCAGCACTGCTGACAGAAGCTAGCATTTGACTAGGCAATATCAGACCAGGGGCAGACCACGTTTTGCTTTTCCTGTGTTTAACTTCTGAGTAGAAACACAGGCTGGTACTTCTCTTGTTTGCAGAGACAGCAGGCTTCTCCATGGGATAGTTCAAGTGACCTTGAAAAACTGAATGTGCTTCTTGAGAAATCTGAGCGGCAAAGCTCGGTGCAGGGTTTTTGCTAACACTGGGGTAAAAGTGAGCAGTAGGAGCTTCCCAGCATCAGTGTTAGGAGCCTTGTCTCTCCCACAGGCTTTGGTACTGCTGGCTGAAAGCAGTAGATCCTTTGCCCGCTCCAATAGCATCCCCATTCAACTACTCCTGCGGTGTGCCTTCATTCCAGCCTGTGCAGGGGGACTGCCTAGCAAAGAAATCATGCTCCCCACACCCCCGCGGCCATTCTGCCATGGGGTGTCAGTGGCTGCTGCACAGACCAGAGGGGAGGTGAGCAGCTTGGATGTGCCCTAAATGTAGCACAAGTATGTCCTTATTAACTGCTTTTAGGTGGAAAAAATAAAAAGCACCCACGATGGAAGCTCAGCCTTTCCTCTCCGACAAGGCTAAGCCTCTACGACACATTTCTTGTTTTGCTGATCAGAGGACAGCTCCAGGAAGGAGACAGATCTTGTCCTCTCCATGGTGCCTTGCCCTGAGTACACCTGAAGCTGCCCTCCTCAGGGGAGAGAATCCAGCGACCCCGGGGTGAAAAGAAGGACCTGCACCACCCCTTGCACAGAAGTCACGGGGAAGCTGTCAGCCTTAGCAGAGGCATCCTGTTTGTTGAAAAACAAGTGACAGTTGAAGAAGGGTTACAAAAGCGAGCAAACCGCAGCCCCTGCGCGGGGCTGATAACAGCCCTGCGCCGCTTTTGCAGCAGTTCCGTCCCCGCCGAGCACCAACGAGGGGGGATGGCGTGAACCTGCCGGCGTTTTCCTGTTTCATGCTTTTTCCCGCCGCCGTTTCTCTCTGTTGAGTTCTGCCACAGTTTTTCAGTTACTCGCCGGTTTCTGAAAAGGGCCCTGCCCTGTTATAAATGGGGCGTGAGGGACGGCCGGGCACCCGTGCTGGCCGAGGTGGGACCGCAAGCGTCGATGGGGCTGAGCAGGGCCATAGAGCCTTGTTTTCAAGAAGGCAGCAAACAAGTGCTTTTAAAAGTGTGTACCTCTCATGGCTTGTCATAAGATTGCACCCATGCCTACCTCCCTTCCAGTGCTCCTCAGCCTGAAATCTCAGCCCACTTTCTGAGGCTCCATTAACCTCACATTCTGAGCACTTTTGGAGGAGACCAGAACTGCTAACACAAAAGGAAAAGCATTTTTGGGCCCAGAGTTGTGCAGGTAGACAAACAGATCTGCATTAAATCTCAGTGCAACACAGACCTAGATCCCCATTGGCAACTGTGTGTGACTTTGCTGCTGTGGCTATGGCTGACTCCCTTGGGTCTGATAGGAAGCCTTTTTCTGTGGTGAAGTGTGTGAGTATGTGTGTGTGTGTGGTTTCTGTTTGCAGCCCGAGCCTTGACTTTATGTAGAACTATGCAAATGGTGCTACTTACCTCTTCAAAGCTAAGCACGCATGTAAAGCTCAAGCTCACAGATGCACAGGCTACAAAGGTGTTGGACACGTGGACCTGCCTCTGCACAAAGTTGGGGTGTTCACTGGGCTTCTCAGGACTTAGGTTTACTCATTTTTTTTAACATCTCAGCTTAGGTTTTAGTTAACAAAAAAAGGCTTTCCATTCTTTGTGTCTGATTAGAAAACTAGGTCTATCAGAAAAAGAGGGTTCTTTCTTCAACCAAGAATATTATTTTTCTTGAGCTCTACATAAAATTTGTCAATATTATCTGAGTTCTTTTGCTACAGAAATATGTATCAGGACATGCTTGCTTAAAACAACTTCATCAGAGTTCTTATTGGTATCAGTTACATCACCCTGATAGCTTTGTCTTCATTTGCTGCCAGATGGGTTTCTGTTAAGGAATTTGATTTTCACGGAAAAATAGGTTGGAAAACTGCTTCAATAAAATGTTGATTCATTTGGTATAATAGTGATGATAATAATAATAAACAGCTTTTGTGTTTCACATTTTTTTCTCTGGCTTTGTGTTCTTTCTTTTTACTAACATACTCTGCTGCTGTGCTAGGATTCTTGCAAATGTACAGGAAAGAACCCTGAAGAATTTGCAATGAAGAAACCAACTCAAAGATAGGTGAAGGATATGAGCTTACTGGACCAGTACAGTTAAAATTTGGTTTGTGAGAAGTATGAAATGAAACTAAAAGATAAAAATGGTTTGGGCAAGAGCTAAGATCATTCTCAGAAGTCTATGGAGGAAGTTAGAGAGCCCTCTGTAACGTAAGGTTGTCTGAAGTCATGTTAGTTTCCACAAATTATTCCATGTTTTCACTCCTTTTCTAGATTTGTTTAAAGTGGTCAGGTGTATTTTTTTCTGGTTTTGTCCCTGTTTCAGCCCATCTTATTTCAACTCAAATACTAGGAACCCTCAGGAACCCTCAGGCCCTCCTCAGGCTCTGTTCTATGTGGGATCCATCCCCAGGCCCATTCATGCTCCTCTCTCCTCTCTGTTCCTTCCCAGTATAAGACCTTTCCTGGTCCTTGCTCCTTTCAAGACCCCTGCTCTTAGTGAGAGCATCATATCATATCCTGCTCTGTGGCCACCTTCTGCCCTATCACTCTCTTTGTTATCCCACTGTAGAGGTGCTGCAGTTGCTTCTCCTCTCTCCATCTGGCAACATGTTTTCTGGGACTGTATACCTCCATCTCCCTTCCTGCCCAGACCATGGGAATGCTTACAATTTTTATCTGCCTTTTAAGTGGGAAACCCCATTAGACGGGCACTGATATTCAAATACTAGCAAGCATTTAGACTGGGATCATCAAAGGAATCTAGGCAAGCCACCACTGACGGGTTTCAGAGTAACATGCACATCCCACTCCTTCAGTCAGTCAAAGTCTCAGGGCTTGCTGTGGCATCTCTCAGAGTAGTAAGATGTGATGAGAAAGTATAGTCTGGATTTATAGAAGACTGCTGCTGGATCAAACTTAGCAACTTCAGTTTATTTGTTTAGTGCTTCAGACTATTTTTTAAGTGACAAAAAATGAGGAAGTGTGCTTTCCTGTGTCAGTAAAAGAAATATACATGATCTGTATTTACTAGCCCCTCTGTATCGCTTTCTCTTAAAAAAAATATTGTTTTAGGGTATGAAAGCTTCTTTCCTTTCTCAGAGTTTCCTTCCCTTGTCACGAGTGTATCTGCAAAACAGGGCAGATGGTGAGCTGCCTCTTTAGCTGTTGGAGCTAATTAGCAAAGGTTGTTACAAATAGCCAGTGTTATGGTTTTCCAGGGCTTGTTTTCCTTGTCTTTGAATGTGGACTCAGGAGGTGAGCTGACAGTTCGCTGCTCCCATCCCACTTCCCACCCCATGCACCCCAATATGATGGACAATACCCTAAAGACCAGGGTCCAACAGAAGACCCTGCACCCAGCTTCAATTAACACACTCAGCCCCTGTCCCATGTGCTCCAGCCAGCCAGTGACCAGGGCTACAACACTGTTGCCCTCACATGACAGAGACACTTGCTTTATAAATTATTATTATTATTTCAGGGATTAAAAGACAGCCTTTTGGTGTGGGGCTTGCTCTCACCAAAGCCTTTTGTGTCCCCTCAAAGATAAAGAGTGGAGACATTTCCAGGTTATAAAGAGAAAGGTTTTGTATAAAAGGCAGAATTTAAGGGTTGCAGAGTACTTGCTCTAATGGGTTTTGAATGTCGCATTAATAAGGATTCTTTCTATCCCTTCCCTTGTGTCATTCACTGGGACAACGTATTGTTAGGGATTTTTCCTTAGCTTTCAGCAACTTTCTCTTCTTTCCATCTAAGTCTCCTAGGTATTGCAGACTATTATAGTTTATGAATGTGTATTTGCAGTATACAGTATAGAGGTTTATGTGTGTGTGTGTGTGTGTGTGTGTGTAGAGCTATGTCCATGCAGTATGTGTATGAACATGTCATTTTATTTACTTTATACCCTAAACAATACCTTTTCTGTGCTTTACATCCCCTAAGTGCTTGCAGGATGTGCAAACCATGCCACATACTCATTACTTGTCAAAGGACAAGCTCTTCAAGCTGTCCTCCTAACTTGTTACTCAAGCCTGGTAGCTACACACTCCTCAGATCACCTGCTTGCTGTACACCAAGGGACTGCAGTGGTGAGTGCAGCAGCCCCTGGGTCCATCAGGAAGGTGGCTGCAGCTGAGGCTCCACTCACGTCTCTCACACTATCTCTTGCCAATGTGTATGACAGTACTGCACTTTTTAACATATGGGGGAAGCATGTGGGGGCACAAGGGAGGCGGTGATTTTGCAGCACATGGCTGCAGTGGGGAGCCAGGGGGAGAAAATGACTCCTTCTATAGCTTCACAGTCACAGCTGTGTGAGCTGGAAGCCTCAACCCTGGTATTTTGCATCACCACTTGGACCTTGAAGATTGGCCCAAATCAGCCTATAACAAGGTGCCAAATGGACCTGCACTGACAGAGATGCCTCTCTCCTTGAGGCTGGCCCAGAACATCCTCTGAAGTGTTGTGACCCCTCTATTATGGACAGTTACTCCCATGGATTGAACAAGATGTTCGTAGCACCTGCTCCAGCGCTGGAAGGGTGCATGCATGATGGCGTGGAGGAGGCAGGGACTGGAGGTGGCAGAGAAAGGTCCAAGACAAGCCAAGATGGGGCACAGAGCTTTCACAGGAGCTACTCTCTTGGGAGAACCATCATCGTCCAGCCCAAATAAAGCCCCAAATACCATGTTTTACTTACGCCTCCTCTTCATCACCTCTTTTCAGGTCACAGCTATCCTCCCAAAATCAGAGCAGGTTGTAATCACATTTTTCTGAACTGAGGTTATTTCTCTTTGCTGATCTGGATACTATGTAAGAGCAGATGAAAGAAACCATCTCTGCCTCAGACAGTTTCCCAGCTTTAAAAAAACCAAGTCAGAGACAACAAATGGGCATGTAGGCAGCGAGACAGACTGGCAGGTTAGCCATTGTTCTGACATGGCAGCAGCTCATGCCAAGTTTTTGTAGGTACCACAGCAAAGGAGGAATTGGAGGAGGATGCTGGGACAGTATTGCAGGTGTGCCACAAAACAAGGGTAGCAAAGGGGAAGGGTAGAGTTATTTCTTTGAAAAAATCTCCTAAGAGATTGTGTAACAACACAGGGCACCACAAGCTGAAGAGCGGTGCACTTGGCCCTTTGATCCTAAAAGGCAGATGATAAGCAGGCTTGGGCGGGCTGTGAGCCTGTCTTTACTCTGTCAAGGCAGCACCACAGGTATGTGGCTACGCTGCTCGCTTCCAGGTCTGCATGGCGCTCAGAGGAAAAGCTCCGTGTGCTGGGCACTGCAGAGCTGGCAGACAGGACAAGTGGTTCTCTCCCTGTTGCCCCGCTGGCACCATGGTAATTCCGGGTTGTGTCGTCGGTGATGTGCACATTAATTGTGGTCCTCCCAAGTGAGTGGGTGCTGTACATAGCCACTCTTGGCTCTTCCCCAAAGGATGCAGTGCAGAGAAGTCCTTTCAGACAAGTCAGCACTTGATAACTTTCTGCATGGGTCTCCAAAGGAGCCTGCTGCTATCTTTATCTCTTGCCAGCATCAGTTTGTTTTGCTTTTAGTTACCCTTTCTCGTCTGTCAGTGGAAGAAGCTGTTCCTTGGAAGACAGCCGTAGTCAATGGCTTAGAGTTTATGGTGCTGTGATTAGCTTTGATTTCATTTTGTAGTTACCAGAAATGTGAATACCATGCCATTTGTCCCTATGAGTTTCACAGAAAGTGAAGTTGCAAAACAACCAAAAAAAAAAAAAATTAGGTTTTCTCTTGTGGGAAGGCGAAAGCCACGTACACCACTAATTCCACCACAATCATTCCTTGGTTGCTGATGATAGGCAGGCTGGAGGTAAATGGGGCACTCTGCTGGGCCACAGATAGGGTTCACAGACCTCAGTTTTTTCCAACAGCATCTCATCTTTACTTTTTTTTTTTTTGCCTTATTCCCAATACTTTTTTGTTTTGTTTTGTTTTTGCATTTGACAGAATAGCAGAGAGGTTCAGTGTTGCCATCCCCAATGTCCCAAAATCAGCAGCTGTGCTAAAGGAAAGGATCATGGTGAAAGCCTGGTGGAGCATGAGAAAAAGCTTTGTCTATACTTATGCATGGACCTTCCCTGGATGGAGCAATTTTTATTGTTTGATGGTTTTTTAACCTTCTTCCTAGCAAGCATTTCTCTACATTAATACAGTAACAGAGCTGGGATTGGACAGAGGCATAAGAAATCTTAAAATATTGAACTCCAACCAAAGCCTACTGTTTTGGCTAAGGTGCTTGGTCAAGACTACAGTTTTATTTCCTGTAAAAATGTAGTCCTAAACATATTAGATTTAACCACATATCTGCAATCTCCTGAGGGACTGCCTCTACCCTCCTTGTTCAGGGGTCTTTGCAAAACTCTGACTCTTCTGATTCAGCACAAATTCTCATACTTTAAGAGGCAATTTCAGCTTCAGAATACAAAGTTGCAAGCTCAGATCAGAGTTTCCAGTTCAGGCTGTATGGAAAAATTTATAGGTTGGGTTCTACCTTTGGGATCCTCAATAGAAATGGTGCTTAGGCATGAACTGTAAACTTCTATCAATAGGTGTTAAAACCGACTGTATGGTGGTTTATTGTCTATTCCCTGCCATCTAATTTACAATACAAATGGATTTCTCCTGATAAGGATTTTCCACAAAAGCCATTACTTATTAACTTGAGTTACTGTCAAAAATAGATGTTGCCTTTATGGCACTAGCTAGAGTGTCACTATTAAAACACCTCTGTAGTTTCTTGGTGTCTCAGATAGTTTTGTTTTCTTAAAGGAAATCCATACGGAGAGAGGATGCCTTGTGTTAATGGATTGACAGAGCCATTCCACAGGGATTTCACTAAAACCCAAGAGGTATCATCTCTTCTTGAGAATTTGTCACAAAGTCTTTGGAGCAGTTTCAGACCATCCCTTTAAATGAAGATAAATCCATCCTAGAATATTTGTGGGGATCCCTGATTTTCTGGATGCAAAGCCATTAAGCTGCCATCAAACAGCAGTGTTTTTAGGATGAAGGATACTTGGCAGCTGCTGTAGTCAGCAATTCTGGATCAGCTCTTTTAGTAAAGGCCAGGACTCAAATGAATGGGCTCTCCTCTTTTCTGAAGATTATTGAGCTGGTTGTGTTGCTTGGGAGGCCTCAAAGGCTATGCAACCCTTTGGAAAATCTGGAAGTCCAAATCCTCTGTGCACCAACCAAGTAAATCAGAAGCAACAAGTGTCCATCTCTCCTTAGAGAGCCCAGCTACTACCTGACATGTCTTTAAAAGAGAGAGTGCAATTCACGTACCTGTTCCTTGTCATTTTAAGAGCAGGCTGTGAGTGAGAAGCCAGGAAGGATCTTTCCTGAGAAAAGACAGTTGCTAGCTAAGCCTTGAAATGAGCTGCCCAATAGGCACAGGAAATCCCCATCGACTAAGGGATCACACCTAGCTCACATCCTCATCAACTCTCAGAGCAACAGGAGGGTGCAACTGCTGATGTTGTCTTTACCCTGTTTTGCAAAGCTGAGGTGTTTACTGTAGATACCTTCTATCATTGGTGCTGGTGATTTGAATGTGTGGCTTCCTGGAAACCACAGGGCAAAGGCTGCTGACTGCGTGCTTGGTGAATGTCTCTGGGTGATCAGGAGGGTTTTTTGTGCAGCGCTAGAGCATATATATTTAAAAGTCTCTGAAATGCAAGCTTTTGAATTCTATGAATTGCTATGAATCAGCCTCAGGTAAGCTTGCTGCTGAGGAAATCAGGAAACAGACGGTGCTCTACAGCCTGCTGGGCCCCGTCGGGCTGCAAGTGACTCATACAGGCACTGAGAGTGACTCTTTGGAGCAGTACCTGTTGCTGTCCTGATATGCCATACAGAAGGTTAGGAGCAGGTGGTGGGAGACACTGAGAAGTTGATATGATGGTACTGCTCAAGTAGATGACATTTGCTCCTGTTGTTTAAAAGGAAGCTGCTGGGGAGCAGCCTCCTTTGCTTTGAGGACAGGTGCGTTCACTTCGTTTGGGAGATGCTGTTGTGAGGTTCCCTTTTCATGTGTCTTCACTCCAAAGCAAAATAGGGCAGAGGACACAGAGAGCAGTCAATGTTTGTAAATGGAAAAGAGGCACAGAAGATGTGGAGACAGATAGCCCTAGAATCAAATGATGTTATTCCCACTTTAAAACAAACAAATCAAAAATATCTTGGAGATCTATCAAAGAGATTTCCCATTGTGCTGAATTGGCTGTCTTTTCTTATTGGTATGAAATAATTCCTTCCCTGATGCAGACAATATATTTGCCATAAGGACCACAAATAACTGTGAAGTTCACACTGTAGAAATTTCTGGAGGATCAGCAATACCAGCCTGTCTCCACTCCTTACAAATTTGCCCCTGCCTCTTCAGGTCAAGCCTTCAAATTCAGCTCTCCAGAGTCTGCATTTAGAGCAGATAAAAGCAGGCTGTGAAACCAGAACTATAAAAAAACAACTGGTAGTGTCGGGACAAGGATGCTTGGACAAAGTTTCCCCTCTGGATGAGTTCCTGTGGGGAAGGAAAAGCACAAAGAGAATGAAAGGGCTTTGTAGGGATTAGGAGTAACTACAAGGTGTAGGGGCAAAAAAATATGCTGTTTTGGGGGAAAAGGGATATCAGCAGAAGAGGGGAAAGAGAAATGGAAAACATGGGGAGCAAAGGAGGAGAGGAGACACTGAAGAAGGACCTCCTGGGACAGACAGGGAGTTGGGGCACACCTTTGCCCTCCATATCTCCAACACAAAAATCTCCCTGCAGGCTTTTGCTTCTTTGAAGTGTAAAGCAAGTTTGTGTCTCTCCAACAGCTACATAAAGGGTCTCCCACAAGTTTCCTCCTACTGCAGCCCTGCTACTACGCAGAAAATTTGGTCCTTTTCTGTGAACACGACTCCCAGTGAGCTTTAAAACTGAAGACCCAGCTATGGGGTTTGCGTGTTTACACTGTCAGGAGACTAGTTCCTATTATTTTATCACTCTGGTGCCACAGCTTCCTAGTCAGTACAAAAAAAATGGCATGCTATATTAGACAGAGAGATTAGCTACAGCTCTGAGTCCATTTCCCCAGACACAGGGCAGCAGAAATAAAGCTGCATGTCCTTGTCCTTACTGTAGCACCCCTTTGAGTGTGGATTGGGATATCTCCTGTCAAAATCAACTGTTGAGCTGACTGAAGTTTGGGTATGTTTTTGCTTGATGATAAATTGACAGTATGGTGTCTTGGAAAGTACTGAGAATGAAAGTTATGATAATTCTCAATTCACAGATTCACAGAGTGCATTACACTGGAAAGAATTCTCAAAGGTGATCTTGTCCCACTCCCCTGCAGTGAGCAGGGACACCTCCAACTAGATCAGGCAAGAAATCATTCAGGAAAACAAAACTATTATATAATATAGTATTAGATCAATGGTTGGAATTGATGGTCTTGGAGGCCTTTTTCCAAATGAAATGATTTTATAAGTCTGTGCACACAGTATGTATACAGAAAAAACAGACCACCAAAATCCTTTCAAAATCCCAAATCCTACAAAATCCCAAATCCATGGTAGGAGACAAGGAGGTTTGTGTAGTCAATGATGCTTTCTTAAATAGTGCAAAAAAGCCCCAATTCAGAATTTTACAAGCCCCCCTTAATCCTGTAGCACCTGCTAAAGGACATCCAATAACCCACTCTTTAGCTGGGAGGGCACAAACAAAAGACAGCATGGGGCACAGGACTCGTGTTACAGGCCAGCTGCTTGCTAGGATGGTTAGGCTTCTGGAGGAAAAAGGTCCAGACCACTTTTGTGGCTTTCAACCAAGTTTATTTAAAAGGTGGAGGTGGGAGGGGTGGAAACTGTATGTGTAAGTGCTGAAGAAGAGCTAGTTTATAAGCGAGCTGAGAAGAATGTCTAAACATTGATTTTTTGCATCTTGATCACTAGTGCTAGCATGAGGTTTCAAATGTTAGGTAGTCTTTATTCACTGTGTACAATTCATTCTTCCATAGGAAACAGGCCACAGCTGATTGTGGTAGGAGGCTATGGTGGTAGTTCTAACGTGGAATGAAGTATTTGGTCTGCTTAGGGGCACAACATCAGATTTCCAGAGGTTCCTAAGGGAATTAGGAGTCCATCTTCCACTTACTTTTACTGGGGCTTAGGTTCAAAGCTGGCTCCACATCCTTTCTAAATCCAAGGCTGGGAGAGAGTCTCGGCTCCAGAAGGACCCTGAGCTGCCACTTGCCCAGAGAGAAGCCAACTCACCCAATGTTGATGGAAGTGCTGTGGAAAGACAGGTTTATGAGAAAATCTCTTGTTCATCTTGTCTGATCTCAGCTTGAAACAAATGTGGCTTTGACCACTTCAGATTTTACCCACAGTTGCAGATAGGCTACGGTTGGAAGTATTTTGTGCACGTTATGATTGAAAACGCAGGATCCTCATAACATGGAAGGACAACCATACCAGGTCCATCCAAAAATCCATCTGCTCCCCTATCTGCTCCTCAAGAAAGGCAACCTGCAGGTACTTAAGGAAAACGTGTGAAAACCATGACATGAGTTCCCTGACTTCAATAGGGAAGTTTATTCTGCCATAAACTTGCATAGCTGCTTTCCACATTTTTGATATCCACAGGGGACTGTAAATTAAATTACGTATTGTGTGAAAAATATAGACCCCCATGATAGCTGATGCTCGGAATTTACATGGGTAGATTCAGTAGCTGGTACAATTCTTCAGCTCTATCAGTCCTCCATCATTTTTCTTAAGGCACTTGTGGTTTTATTCCTCAAATAAATTGAAGAGGGCTTGGATGGATGTGTCCTCTTCAGAGATACAAATACATAATGGATGTGTATGTAGAGCAGTGGGGGAAAAAATGATGCATTTGTTTGGTAGAAAAGCCTCATTTTTGGAGACTAGCTGCTTAGAAATGCTAACTGCATAAGAAATGGAGGTTTTGAAAACTCTAAAAGGCTCTCTGGCTTCAAATAAACATGCAAGTGATTGTCTTCTGTGAAAGTATAATGCTAAAAATATACTGAATTTGTCTGTTCTTTTTTGTTTGTTTGTTTTTTATATGTCTTTGAAGAAGTGCTGTTTTTAAAGAGAAATGACAAGTCATAGGCTTAGGGGGAGTGGTTGGGGTTTTCTTATTTTCTGTGGAAGTCTGAATAATTTTTTTTCCCCACTTACTTCCTTCCTCACGTACACCCTAAAATTAATGATTGGAGGTTGCCAGCTTTTGTTTTTCTCCTTTTTGACTCAGATTTTGCAATGAAGAAGTTTAGAAAGCTATAGTTCCAGAGACATAGATGCATAATTGCTTTCATCAATCTGTAATTCTTCAAAATAAGTTTAGCAGACTGGCAGAACAGTAAAAGAAAAGGTAAATGGAGAAAAGAATCAAGAATGCATTCAATATATTGCACTTAACAGAAAGGAGGGAAAATGGAAAGAGAAAGTAAAACTTTAAGATAGAAATTGTGTCTTCAAGCTAGTGTTGAGGGTGCCCAGATGTTCTGTTTCAACATATTTCAGGTGTTTGGGGAATTTTTTCTCTGTTTTTCACCACAAGATCCCCTCCAATGAAAGGCTACAATCAATTTAAACCACTTGAAGAATGTTTTAAATGTAAAAACTGAAAAAAAAAAAAAAAAAGCTAATCTACTGATTGTATTAAAGAGAAGGGGAAAAAAGTTTCAAGGAAAGATTACCAAAACATCCCAATGAAAATGGTTTATCTGAGGTTAGAAGTAAATGAATCCCCACACATATTTTCCTTGAATTTTTGGCAGAGGTGCCATTTTGGTCAGTAATTCCCATTGCTAAGCACCCATTAAAAGGAATGGTAACTCTGGCCAGAGATAGAGTCAGCATAATGGCACTACATTCTGTAGAAAATGTAGGAAGAAAAGATGTATTGATTTTCATTTCTGCTCATAGCTTGAATATAAATATTAATTTGAACTTCAAAAGTGAATACAGCAAATACCAAAGAGAGCAACAAAATCACTTGCCTGAGGAATATGTTTCTTTAAATATTTTATTTGTTGTACCACTTCATAGTAAACACACTTTATATTTGTTTCACAGGCCAAAGCTCAAACATGAACAATCATGGCTTTCATACCTTGGTCTTACTTTAGAGTAGATAGTGCAGCTGCCAGATATGGCAAATAACTTCATATCTCACATTTTCAGGCCAAAGGATAGGGGGTTTGCACAAGCTATTGGGTAACAATGCTGTGTTTGTGTGGGAGCCACCAGAAGAGGTGGAAAAGTTTACCTGGAAAATGCTTTTGTGCTTTCTCCCATTCAGGCCAGGACACGTTGCTACCTAGCATTAAGACATCCCACTGGGAACAGCAGGTTGGTGAGCAGGGACATGAAGATACTTCCTTGCTGGTACCTGAGCCCCAGTGTTTCACCCTTGAGTTTCTGAGCCATCAAAATGAGTCTGTGCTCGGTATCCCCCACATGCATGCAGATGGATTAGCAAAACTTTCTTTAATTTTTCAGAACAGACTTAACTGTGGAAACAAATTGGAGCATGGTCTAGCCAAACTGGTGTAGAATTAAGGATGCCACACTATTTTCCCTCCCATAGATCAAGTTTCCATTTGGCACGTTCTTTAGGACAAACTGTAAAGCCACTGATAATTGCCTGTTATTCAATGCACACACGACCAACTTTGCCTCTGAGTCTCATGCATCTGCCTTTCTGTTACCATCAGGTGATTAATATTTTTGTGGACCAATGGCTCCTTTTATGTACATGTCTGTTTGATGTCCTGTGACAGTGAAATTCCACCTTGCCCTCTAAGCCTGATCTGTACAAGCCCATTAATTATCATGCCATAATCACTAGAGCCTGTTGATTTGCTTTAACAGCCTGTGCTCTCTTGCTCTTTAGACTACACATTAATGATGCTATTACTTTGTCTACTGGGATAGATGGAGTGAGTTTTTGCTGGGCCTTCAAAGGGATTCTTGGAAAAAGATGGAGTTGAGGAGAAGTAGGGATTGCAAGGTTGTAGCAGCACACCTCTGGCTTGTGGCAGCTGGGTCTGTGGGCAAGGAGCTCTAGCAGAGACACAGAATCACAGAGTCAGACAGGTTGGAAGAGACATCCAAGATCATCGAGTCCAACTGATCATCCAACCCTAACTAATCAACTAGACCACCATGGCACTAAGTGCCTCATCCAGTCTTTTCTTAAACACCTTCAGGGACACTGATCCCACCACCTCCCTGGGCAGCCCATTCCAGTGGGCAGTCACTCTTTCTGTGAAGAACTTCTTTCTAAGATCAAGCCTAAACTTCTCCCTGAACAGCTTGAGACTGTGTCCTCTTATTCTGTTGCTGGTTGCCTGGGAGAAGAGACCAACCCCCACCTGGCTACAACCTCCCTTCATGTAGTTGTAGACAGCAATAAGGTCTCCCCTGAGCCTCCTCTTCTCTTCTCCTCTTTTTCTCTTCTCTTCTCTTCTCTTCTCTTCTCTTCTCTTCTCTTCTCTTCTCTTCTCTTCTCTTCTCTTCTCTTCTCTTCTCTTCTCTTCTCTTTCTCTTCTCTTCTCTTCTCTTCTCTTCTCTTCTCTTCTCTTCTCCTTCTCTTCTCTCTTCTCTTCTCTCTTCTCTTCTCTTCTCTTCTCTTCTCTTCTCTTCTCTTCTCTTCTCTTCTCTTCTCTTCTCTTCTCTTCTCTTCTCTTCTCTTCTCTTCTCTTCTCTTCTCTTCTCCTTCTCTTCTCTCTTCTCTTCTCTTCTCTTCTCTTCTCTTCTCTTCTCTTCTCTTCTCTTCTCTTCTCTTCTCTTCTCTTCTCTTCTCTTCTCTTCTCTTCTCTTCTCTTCTCTTCTCTTCTCTTCTCTTCTCTCTCCTCTATCTTCTCTTCCACTGGAGAAGAAGAGGTGGATGCTGAAGTGTGGAGAGAAACAGCCAATGATCCATTTATTTCTGTGCCAGGGGGTTCACTCTTTTTTCACTCAGCTGCTCTTGACATGGGGACCAATGAGCTTAAGAGACTGTCCCCTGTACAACCTGAAAGTGGTTCAAGGAGCTCTAAGTCAGGCCTTATCTCACAATGCTGGTAACCTCAAGCAAGATTAACAGAGAGAGTGGCAAATGGGGACCTGCCACCTCCTGTTTCACTGAACAGGAAGTGAGAGAGAAGGAATAACCATCTTGTGCAAAGTCATACGGGCAGTTCTTGTGAAGCAGAGAGTTAAAGCCAAGCAGCATGCAGAGAGCTCTCTGAAAAAACACCATAAGTGGTCAAGTCCAACTGTTCTTTTTATTTCCATTGCAGTTTCACTCAAACTGTAACAAAACTTAAATGGATTCCAAATCATTCACTCATATTTTCAGTGACACAAAATGTTACTGGGGCCCAAGTGCTGTTGACAGAGCAGCAGAACAGCCTGTGAGATGGGGTCTGTCCTCTGGAGACAAGGGCTGCAAACTCATGCACAAGACCCAGAAAATACTTTTTTTGCAAACCCTGACTCAATGGCTGGATGGCTCCCACCCTGGCAGGAAGTAAGTGTACAGCTCGGTATTTCACACTCGAGTTTTTGTTTGATTTTCCAATGAGCAGCAGAGGTGTGGGCAGCAGTCTGCACATGCAAGGTTAGCCAGAAAAAAAAAAATAATCATTGGGAATTATCAAGAGGCTTCAGTTGCTCTGTTTTTAAAAGCTCAGAGTGGATGTTTTGCTCTTGGCCTCGCCATGTTTTCGTAGCCACTTGGAAACCCAGCACTAGCATCATCTGCAGTGATCCAACCTCCCCTGCTGCCAGCATAGGATAGTTTCCTACTCTGCCTTCTTGATCACTTTATCCTGTGTAGTTTTAAATTACTCAAGCTATGGTGCTTCCTACCACTTCCCTTGGGATGTAAGTTTGCAGTCTAAATGGGCTATATGGTAGCAAATTTTCCTCCTATTCAGCTTAATTTGTTTCCCCTTGATTTCATCCCATAATGCCTATTCCAGAGAGAGGCAATGTTGTTGAAGCAGAGGGAATCAGCCAGAAAGGCTGGCAGGACTTGTGTCAGCACCCCTTGTTGATGGAAAGTGTGACTGCTTTTCGTCACACAGGTGTAGTACTTGGATACGATGACAGGTCCAAACCCCTCCGTTACTCTCTCCAACATCACTGTAAGAAAGCAATATGGAGCAAAGCCAAGGCTTTCCCTACCACAGCCTTATTTCCTCTCCTTCCAACAGTTTCTTTTCCTTTAACCAGGCAATGAGAATCAACTTCAGACCTGTGGTGTGCATTGACCTCCCATTTTTAATCGTTTTCCTACTGTGGAAAGGTTTCTCATCCCTCACTTTCAATCACAACATCACCCTCTCCTCTGCCCTCCCAAGCATATCACTGAATTCCTTCCCTAAAATGTGCATTCTGCTTTAGTAATAAGGGAAAAAAAAAAAAAAAACAAACAAAGTTAGTCTAGGTTTCTAAACTACCTTAGCTTGGGGAGGGGGAAAGAAAAGAGGTTATCTTCCTTAATTTCTGAACTTTCCAGATTTTTGGTTTTTAAAGGAGAAAGAATATGTCTGAGCTGAAAGGGAGAGGAAGAAATCTTGCTTAGAGATGGTTCTTAAAATGCTAGCTTTAAAGTAGGTTGCTTGCAGATTGTGTGTTATGTGTGGAAAGTATGTCAGTGTAGTATGAAGTTGTAATTGGTACTGGATGGACATGACCTTACTCAATGGCTTTGCCACTCACAAGCACTGCAAACTTTTCCACAATCAGCAGTTAATTTAATTTCATGTGTAATGTATTAAAAATTGTATGTATATATGTATAGTATGTATATCATATAGCAAGGAAAGGAGTTACACCTCCTACTCTCATCTTAGATGAAACTCTCACACCTGGTTTTCCAGTGCTGGTAACAGGCAAAGCTCAATGGCTATAGGCTAGGAAGGAAGCGAACTGCATAGATGTGTAGCTGCAGCCTGAGAGGCTTCCAGGAGAGTTACAGCTCTCTGAGTCCTTTCTGAGAGACTTAAAGACTCAAGGGACCTATGTAAAGACTTCACATAGGTCTTTGCAAATCATCATGCACGCCCTGCACAGCAAGCTTCTCATTGCTGTGCTCCCATGCTTTGAGGGAAGATCGAGGTCCACCTGTCTCAGAGTGCATGCTCACATGCCTGTGATTTGTCTAAAGGCACTGCTGGCTGGCTGCAGCTATGTGCAATGGCAGAACTGCTCCCAGCTGCCCACCCCACCTCGTGCTAGAACTGGCTATCACAGAGCTCAAGCAACTGCAGCTCTTGGTGCCTGCACATCTCCCCAGCCCTGGCACAGAGGCAGCAGCCCCCTGCAGAGGGACATGGGAGAAAGGTGAAGACTTTAAGTCCTAGAATTGATACGGGTTTTCTGGAATGCTCTTAAATCACTAGGTGAACAAATGGGCTTTTGTTTTTCTGCCTTTTTTTTTCTTTCTTTTCCAAGAGCATGGAAATAGACCAAGGAGGGCACAGACCATGAGAAACCGTTCTGCCCTTGTGCCCACAAGATAAAAGAGGTCATCCTGGTAGCCAGCGAGAGTTTCATTGCAAAGCTCAAGCTGTAACAGACAACAAAATCAGGGTTTTAACTTTGGGCATCTTCAGCTTGAGAGGAGTGGTTTGTTAAAAGAGCTTAACTTTGTGGAAATTGTCAGAAAGATGAAAGCTACTAAGCTGTGTTCAACTAGTTCAGCTGTGTTGAAGGGAGAATGTGGGACAATAAGGGAGAGAGTAACTTGTTAAAACAGAACCACGGGTTTTTGTGCTGCTTTATGAACTGGAGACTGTTCAGTGATGTGTTTCTTGTACCAAAGCAAGTTCACTGTGTTGTCTAGTCTGGTCTAGAGAAGAGTTTACACAGCTAGAAGTACAGAGCTTGTACAGTGCCTTTATTCAAGGAGATGTTGCCAGTGTCCAGGCAGGACTTCTGAGCATGTCAGGACACAGCTGCACAACATATTTGTGGACTGTGCACCCTTAAAATGCCCGCAGGTACCAGACAAGCCATGTGAAGAGGAACTGCATTTTAGAAGTGAGACTTGGGATAAATAATCATGCTATCTCAGTGTCCGGTAAGTAACCCACTGGGCCTTTGTTGTAAAATGTGAGGATTTATTTTATTTTATTCCCTTTTTTCTCCTTTTTTTTTTCTTTTTCTTTCCCCAGATGTGCAGACTAATTAAATTACTCAGAAAGTGGGGCAAAAATCAGTTTGATCTGACTTAAATTTGACCGAAGTCTGGAACTAAAAACGTGGTGCTTTGAAAGACAGAATAAGCAGTTTCCTGAGTCATAAATTGAGTCACACAGACCCCTAATGGTGTTTCCAGGACTGCAGACATGCTGTTGCTCTTAAGACAAAAAAGTAAAACCTTCAGAAAATAAACTAGAATTTGTGGCAGATTTCCAGAGAGATTTGTAATGTCCTGTGAGAGTCACTTCAAAAGCAGAGATCCTGCCCCTGCAAGCCTGTGTCTTTCCATGAAGCGGGTGAAGGGAAAGCTCTGGCAATGTAAAGAAATGAGAGCTACAGGCTAATAAGAGTGGGTTTGCATCTGGGGAAGCCTAACAACAGAGTATGTTACTGTAAGCCTGCATTGTACTTAAAAATAAAGATGTTATTCCCTGAGAGGTGGAATTAGCTGCCACTGTAAGCTCACGAGCCCTCTCACATTTGGTTACGCACGTAGTAATACAACCAAGTAAAACATCCCTGTACTTAGTTAAGCTGGGCAGCTCTCCCAGAGGCTTTTCAAAAGCAGCCAGGAGGTGATTGCTACCTGTCTGTCCAGCAGCCATTCCCAAATGAAAAGAGAACCCACAAGGAGGAAAAGTTACTGCAGCTCCAGTGTGAGTGGCATTAGGCACCCGAATCCAACCCAGCAAATGTTTTAGGAGTGATCAAGTGCTGCAAACTGTCTGCTAGATCAGGGAATTCCTTTGTGGAAGGAGTGGGCTGTTTCATATCCTAATTATGAATTTACTTACTGGCAGTCTAAGTGGAGACTGGCCTGCCTGCATGTTCTTCAGTCTCCTTTTACCTCTGAAGCTGGTCCTTGCAAAAGGAGATGCATTGTGGGGAATGCTGAGTGGGAGAATTGTTTGCTTTCTCTCTTTTATGAGGATCTTAGTCTCCAGAGCTATCAGTGAGTCACCCTTCACAACCAATAAATTCACACAGCCACAAAAATGCTTCTTTATATTAATGCTTTGGAGCCATTGTTGATGATTTCTTACTGCAACCTGTGCCAACACCGCAGACATTCGTGCTAACGTGGGAGCTTCCAAGCCAGCTGATGGAAAGTATTTAAGATAAGAAGAATTAAAAACTTGCCAGAATGAACCCAGAGGCTCCATCTTTAATTAAAAACAAAACAAACAAACAAAAAAAATCCAAACCCCAACAATGACAATTAAAAAGAAAATCTAGAGCAACTCTCTTACACCTCTGACTTATCTATATTTTCTGAAGCAGATCTGGTCTTTGGTCTTGGCTGTAATTCTTTTCTGGCCATCATAATTAAACTCCAAGGGGATGTGGATGTGGGACAGACAGTGTTTGTCTGATGTAGAAGTAACCCACCACATCGGTCTGCTTTCAGGTACGTTCCATGCATTCTCCTTGAGATTATGGTGGGAATTTAGTCTACAGAGGATGCTCCAAAACAACACCTGAAATATCATTTGTGCTGCCTCGTTTTCTGCTCTGTGTCCCATGGTACAAGGGGATCTTTAAGTCTTGAAGCTGATCCGAACAAAGATTGCTCTAGACCTCGCCAGCCATATGCTGCCTATTACACCATGGTGTACCTTACTCTGTGTCTGACCCATTGTCTGACTTTCTTACCCTTTCATCACCACTCCATACTCTCCTCCCTTTTAGTCTACAGTGATTATTCGACAGGTCTGATCTGATTATACGCACATCTCTTAGAGTACCTGCAGGGTCAGAGTATCAAGTGTCAAATGTGACTTGCCTTGGTTTTGTGCCTAGAAATGGAAATCCCAACCATACTGTAAGGGGTTTCATTTTACTCTCTTGAATACATTACACCACTCTTTGGCAAGGGAAACCACATTTAGAGAAGAATAGACTATACACGTGGATGCGGACCTGTCATAAAACCCACTTATGTTTCCAGGTGAAATTACCCCTGCTAAAAAGATCTTATATACCATGCAGTCTGACAGCATAAAAACCTGTGGAAAAAAAAGGCCACCACCATGGGGCTGGGGAATGAATAATGTCTGTAGATAAACCAGAACCTGGGTTTACTCTATTTGCACCAAACTCCTCCCAGCCAATGCTGAAAATCCCATCTCCTCTATGGCGTAGCGCATGGAGAGTGAACAAAAGGTCACACTGCTGGCACTGCTCATATGGGCTTGGGGCATCTCACGTAAGCATATGCCTGGCCTTACCCAGTGCAGTGTACCTAGTTCAACCCAGGAGCACAGAAGTGGCTCTCTGGCAGCTTTCACTTGAGAACGTTTTGGGGGGGGGGGAGGGGGGAGAAAGAAAAACAACAGATAAGGAGTTAGGTCCCAGGAGGTCCTATGGTTGCTGCTGTACAAGGGGACAGAGCTCATGATCTGGGTCACCCCTGCAGCCTTCATCAGCTATGAGTCTGTTTTTCACAAGCTGGATCAAGGTATATATGAGGTAAAGCCGAGGAAGGTGCAGCGTGATGTCCTTTCAAATCCCTGTGCTAAACCTGGATAGGCCAGGTGGGCAGCAGCCCTGGCCCAGGGACTGTGTATGGTCACCTCCTGCCCTCTGGTGTGCAGCACCAGGAAAGGGCATAGGCACCCTGGAGCTGTGGGAAAGGCTGCCACCATACAAGAGATGAGGTGCCCCACAGGATGCCCCTTCCTGGCAGCACACCACTGGCTCCTGCCATTTGTCCAGGCGGTCAAAGTGGTTGGCTGGTATGTAGCTAGCCATAACACACAGGCTTGGGTCTAGCTACTGGACCTGGCAGTAACCCCCAGGTCAGAAAGACCCAAAGCAAGAAACAGCAGTAGCAGCATGCAGTGGACCAGCTGAACTTGCTGACATCTAAAACCTGAGTTTGTAAAGGCATTTAGAAAGCTGTCCCAAAGATTCTTTTTTGTTTTGTTTTGTTTTGGCTGTATTAACAAGTTTGTTCCCAAATGCTTAAGTGCAGCCTCTTAGGGCATTTCGATATGAACTTGTCAGTTCCTCTGTTTCAGCGCAGGACATCACTTTTGGCTTAGCAGTTACTCTCTGAAATGCTGCCTGTGCTTTTAGAAGGGAGACATGATTTTCCCCTCACAATCACTTTTACAAGGCTCTCATGTTATGTAGGACAGAAACATTATCCAAAGCAAAGATGGGGAGGATTTTATAAACACTTTAGGACTTTCTTTCCACAAATGTCCAGAAAAAAAAATTAAAATATTTTATTTGTTCTAATGCATGTTAACATACCAAATTAGACCTTCCATTATTTCCATGTTTATCTGTGTCCCATAAATAGGATGTAGAATGTGCCTGGAGTTCAGTATCTGCCATTTCCCCTCTCAAGCTGGCTGTGCTTCTTTGGGTGCAGCTAACAGCAGAGCCATGGCCCTGGAACTTAGAAGTTTTCTTGTATAATTCTACAACTGGTGATGTCATGTACTCTTTCAGAAGAGTGTGTTGTCTTTCCTTTCCTTTCCTTTCCTTTCCTTTCCTTTCCTTTCCTTTCCTTTCCTTTCCTTTCCTTTCCTTTCCTTTCCTTTCCTTTCCTTTCCTTTCCTTTCCTTTCCTTTCCTTTCCTTTCCTTTCCTTTCCTCCTTTCCTTTCCTTTCCTTTCCTTTTCCTTTCCTTTCCTTTCCTTTCCTTTCCCTTTCCTTTCCTTTCCTTTCCTTTCCTCCTTCCCTTCCCTTCCCTTCCCTTCCCCTTCCCTTCCCTTCCCTTCCCTTCCCTTCCCTTCCCTTCCCTTCCCTTCCCTTCCCTTCCCTTCCCTTCCCTTCCCTTTTTTTCAGAACAAAATAAATGGATGAGCCATGTCTTACAGGCAGCTTTTCCCCTTTGTGTTCGCTCATCATCAAAGTGCAAATCATGCCTTAACTATGTGCAATTGTAAATTGGTTTGGCATAGTTATGTCTGAATCCACTGAGTTTCCCACTTGTGGGAGTCTCCTGTTACCCTTTCTCTTCTCTGACTCACTTGCATGTGTACCAGTGATTTCACTACCAGCTGTCTCACTGCTCCAAAAGGCCCAAAAAGGGATATATGTACATATTCCCTTAATCAGATATCTATCTCACTGCCATTTTGGCATTGTATGCATAACCTAGGCTACAACTCAGCTCGTTGACATTTCACTCTTTAATATTAAACTTGGGTGCAGTAACTGCTTTTGCAGACTGGAAAAATAATTAGGGGACACATTTCCAAGGAAGCATGTGTAGCATTAGCCAGGTAGTTCCTTTCGACTCTAGTGGAGAGTTCATATATAAAGCCTTGTGCAATTGCTTTGGAAGTTTTAGGGGAATTTATTATATTGCCTACTGGTTGAGGTTATGTTACTGTTTTACTGGTAGCTGCAATCACCATAATGAAGTTAAGCCTTAGAAAAAGAAGGTCAGAAAACAAACGCCTTCTAGTCCTCACACTAATGCTGTTAGATCAGTTTGCACAGCTGTTGAAAACAACTTTGCATGTACAACGGGATAATAACTATTTCAGATTTATGTCTGTCCTGCATGTCTGGAAGTTGGACTCTGGATCTGGATGCCAGAAGACTGAAAGCTCAAAAAAATGTGCAGGAAAAGGTGACCGCTGCTCTGGGAGACTTATAAAGTAGCAAGTACAGAATGATGCTCATCTCACCTATCTTAGCCTATTCTTTCTTCTCTAGTTAATGGAGGGAGAGGCACCTCCATGGAGGGTTTGTTCCCATCACAAGATAAGTCTCTAAGATAAGTAGGTTGAATCATCCTCTGGCAGTGCTTTTCTAACCTCCACTGACTATAAAGGGAGCACAGTTTAGACTGGCTTAGACGTGACAAAGCTAAAATTAGGTGAGTCATATCTCACCCTAAACCTTGCATACAGAGAAATTGCTCTTCAACAGCATGACTGGGGAGTCAGGGACCAGTAAATCAGAATTACTCACTCTTTAGTTTCTCTGTTTAGTTTCTCTGGGCTACCATCTTGCTCTCTCGGAGAGAGAGCCCTACCCCATGGGCGTCATAGGAGCCTTTGCTAAATCTGAATTGAGCCTATGATGATCCTTGATAAGTTACATCTGCAGTTGCTCTTTCAACTGAGAAAACTATGAAATGTGGGAAAACAGGATTTGAAGAGGATGATCACAAGGACTTTTACTTGGGCAAGGACACAAAGCCCTTAAAGATCCACCTTCTTTCTCTCTAATCTTATCTAACTCTTCTGCCCTGCAGGCGAAATGCATGGGATTCCACAGGCTGACAGTTCCTCCTTAGTTCTAGGAAAGTACTTAATTATCTCAATCACTTTATAATTTACTCACTTCCACTACTCCAAGGAGACAGAGCTGGAGTGCTAAACCCTGAGGAGTAGAGCTGGGCAGCAAAAAAATTACCAGTCTCTGTAAGAGTGCTTCCAGGCAGCCTATCTCTGTCCTCTACTTGGTTTTCTGACTTTTGTCCCCTGTTATGTCTCCCCCTTTGTCCCCTGTTTTCTGGTTCCCATCTTTTGGATCAGTGCCCTTCAGTATTGCAGAATTGCTGTCAGCATGCATCTTTGGTCACAATACAGTCAGTTTGTTTTACAAACAAAAAAGGTGACGTGGTAAATGTATCCTGCTCAGTGCCAACAGTCCTAGAGCATAGTGTTTAGATACTCTTTTTTTCCCCTGCTTTCATACAGCAGTTGCCATCAACAGGAGCATTACTGGTAGATGAAGAGTGAGCTATCAGCATGTTGTCATCCATGTCTGCCAAAATGTTTATCTGAAAATCATACAATTCTTGGGTCTCCAGAACTGGGCTGGAGTTGCTGTAGACTGGGATTGCCCATGAGCTCCCCAGTGCTTTCCACATTGTGAGGGCTTGTGAGGGCTGTCAGGAAACTGCCAAATCCATGTCAAAGGATTTGGCACCTCCATCATAAACCCTGGCCAAAGCTCCCCATCCAGAATTGTGCAAACAACATGATCAACTTGTAAATCAGCTTACTGCCATAGGCTCACTCACATAGTTAGGAAACTATTTGTTTGCACTTGTTATTTTTTAAATGTTGCATGGTGGGAATTGTAGGATGTTTTAGATCAATGGAACCATTTGTAAGATGTTAGCATTTCTAGCAATTAAATATATGTACAATCAATCCAAAAGTAGTATTATCTGCATTCTCATAAACAGACATTCTCGTTTTTAAGATGCAATATTTAGGAAACTCTCAAAAAGAAGGCATGGATTTACCATCAATTAGGCAACACATTATAAAACTGTCTAGTCAATTAGCCATATCTATATAATTAAGTGTAGTGGACTACAGCCATTAATCACACCACTCTGGAAACTATATGTCTTTTCACTCTCAATTTTTTATTTTAAGTGATCTCCAGAGCTGGCTGATGGCTGTTCTTTTAGCTTTGACATTGTAATTGGAAGAGAGAGAGAGTAAACTCCAATTCATCTGTATGTGCATGTCGAGATGATCGTGGTAGCTATTAGAGGACTCAGCCATTTGATACAAAACACAGTCTGAAATTACCATGTTTTGTCCAGTTAACACAGGTGTCAGATAGCAGTGCTGACGTAGAAATGACCTAGTTGTTTTAATCATTCTCTTATCCTTTAATAGCTTTAGACCTTCTACCCCCATGCCGAATCCTGTTTGCAGAGGAGATATCAGAGGGGTAACTAAGGAATGAATTTACACTGCATTTTGAAAGTGAGGTCTTTGGCCTGATGTCTACTGAGAGCATCCACAAGAAGTAGTTAGTCTGGAATAACTTACAGTCCACTTTCCTGACTACGTTGAAGTTCTTGTACAAAGTCTGAGACATGTTTAAAGCAAGCCAATATCTTTATAAAGATAATCAAACAGTTACTCTGCAAAATTTTGGTGCTTTCCAGTTTATCTTTGTGCTTTTTGATATGATCTCATAAACCAGGCCCAAAAGGCATTTCCATTAATGCAAGCTCATTAGCAGGGTGACTACAGGGTATATATTAATAGTCTGCTGGCTACCAGAGAGACTGACCAACCATTTGTGCCTGTCCATAGAAAACAGAAGAGTTTTTGTAGACAGTCATTTCTTTTTCAAGGAAAGGAAGAAATCTGAGTCATCTGGATTTCCTTGATCAGTCCATCTCAGTGAGTAATACAGGGCAAATTTTGTAAAGCTATTTGATTTCATACTCACAACAGTCTATGTTAAATAATTATTTTATACTCAAGATGTTTTGAGTTATCTTTGTGTTTATAACTTTTTTTTTTAATCTTTAATGCTTGAAAAGAGCAGATAAAGCTTTCTCAACACTCTTGAAAGTGATTAAAAGTCTTTTAGATGCACCCTCCTTTGTTATAGGAAATGAGTGGAATTTGCTCAGCTTTTACCCAGATCCACCAAAACAAGCTTTTGGCTGAAGTTCCACTGTCTTTCCAGGTCAAGATGAAGGGTTTTGCTGTACCTTTATGAGCTAAATCCCTCTCCTTTAGCTGCTACCTCTGTCCTTACATGATACCCTAACAGCTAGAGAGAGGTGAAATGCTCAGACTGGCTGCTTCCTGAATTAAACTTTGGCAGGAGAAGGCTTTCAGTAAAGGATTCCTGGCTCTGACAGCTGCTGGATATCCTGATTTATAAGCAAGCCTGCCTACTTGGCCGTTCTTGCTGTCAGCAGAGAAGTGTGCAGGGACACTGCCATGTGTGGGAAGGAGATATTGAGTTTCTTGGTCAGGAAACAGACTGACTTCAGGACAGCTCTGGTCAACTTTTGAATACAGCTTTATAGACTGAGAGAAGACTTTGCGGGAGGTGTTGGTGTTCTATAAGTGGGGTGATGTGAAGGCAGCTCTGTGGCTTCTCTTTTCAGAAGGCCTTTGATCTTCATGGTGTTTTACCTGCTGAGGATCACTCATGCTGATTGTGTCTGGCCTGACATTGAGGGTACAAAAATGTGACACCTTCCCTTCTTTCTGATTGGGAAGGACAACAGTCAGGGGCCTTGAGGGAGTTTTGTGCTAGGAGTAGAAGCTGTTGTTGGAGCCAGCTATTTGTTTGCTGTAATCCTGTTTGTTTACAAACGCCATGCAAAGTCCTGTTTCCCTGAATGCAGCAAGAATCAAACAGATGATGGTTTCTTTGATGGTATCTCCAAGCCTCTCTCTCAGCCCAACTGGTGTTTAAAGCTATCAAGTTTTGGCGTTTTGTTGTTGTTGTTGTTTTGGGGTTTTTTTTTTCTTTTGTGGCACTGTGCTACTGCTCTGTCTCCCATAGTCCCTCCTTGGTTGGCTTTGGGCCCCTCTTATTTCAACCCTAAAAGAATTGACTGCAATCTTCATATTCATCCTGAACGAAAGGTTACTCCCAAGCTGCTTGGAGAGCAAGGCTCTTTACTGTTGCAGTGCCCTGCTCAGACTTGCTGCTGCACAAGCCCATGTTGGGTTTTGTCTGTTCTCAGCTGGCTGAAGTCAGCTCTAGCTGGGGGGAGCCAACAGTCCATGTTAACTGGTCTGGGGATATATGTCCCACAAAGGGGCTGACGATGCCTCTAAAATCTGTCTGGACTGAAGCAGGTTCACATCCAGGCTGCCTCAAGCAAGCGCAGAGGAATGGAATCTCTCTGCATATGGGTGGTATTGGTGTTCTCCTTAGCTATACCAAGAAGAAAGTGATTTTGCAAACAACTTATTAAGAGAATTTCTTGAGCAGCAGTGTCTTTTTTGTTTTTACTAAATGGAGTTATTTGCTGGCAATTATTTCAGACCGGAATAGCTGGAGACTGTAGAGTTGTATTTGCATTTTTGTTTGAGTGCCTGCACATGTACTGCACACTGTGTTCCTTGTGAGGCAGTCATTTATTGTCCAAAAAAGCTTTGCTTTCCACATTCAAGCACTAGAGCAGGAACCTCACAGACTGACCCAGGTTTGGAGAGCAGAAACTGAATGGCTGTGCTAATGCAAAGCCATACTTTATTGATAATAAGTGATTATATTACACAAACAGACCCTGAACCTTTTGTAAGGTGGTTGTTCCTTCTCTCTTCTCTGTTGCTTCCCAGAAGATTGCATACCAGTCAAAATGAAATCTGTCCTTAGTGCAGCACCAGAAAGCTGCCCCAGTGACCCTTGGAAGATATCCCCCTCCTGATACATTCAAATGGGGATTTCTGACCCAGTGTCTTTGTATGATGCTCTCAGGAGCTGCTGAGCTGCAGTTTGTGGATTCTGTTCCAGAATCAGACTTAATTCCCTGATCAGCTATTCCCTGACATTGTCCTTAAGTAGTCCTTTTCAAGCTGGCACTCAGCTCATGGTCTGAGTGGATACTGGGCATGGATCTCACTGAAACTTCATACAAAGTACTAGCAGCAAGAAATGACCCAGAAAGAAGATCTTCAACTAGGCCTCATGCAAGAAACTCTTCCACAAGCTCTGATCAGGACCAGCAAGACCCTAACAATCTGGAAAGCAAAAACCTACAGGATTGTGGGAAGATTAAATCAAGTGCAAAATTCTAGCAAAATGTTTGTGAGCAAACAGGAGCAGTAGTTGCAGCATCTGTTCCTGTGCAAGCACTCCTTGCTTTGATTTGGGTTTGATTTGTTTCAAAGGGAATGTCCATCCGAAATTTTCAACCTGCTGCCAAAGCAACATGTTCTCAGGAAAATGGGCTCCCAAATCTTTTTCACATTCACCTCTGTCAAAGGAAGAAAGTGGAGATTCCCTTCTCCAGTGTGGGAATTTCCAAAGGCAATCCCCCACCCCTTGGTCATCAGCCGATCATGAATCTGCCAGGCTGGAAGTCAAAAGTCAGTATTTTTCTGGAAGGAGTCAGCTCCTAACCTGAGCTCCCACATCCAGAAGTAAACATTTATATTGATCTGTATCTAAAGCACATTCCTATGACATCAAATCAGAGCTTTCTAGCTAATCAGAGTGACAAAGTGCAGCATTTACAGCCCCCCAGTGAAACACAGAGAGAAAATGAAGCACCAGGAACGTCTTCTGAGCAGCATCACGTGGCACAGCCTGGAAGGGTAGCAGTGGGATCAGTGAGAGCAGAGGTGCTTGAACTTGTTTTCTATGTGGATAATCTCAAAACCCATCAACTGAATCCTAGCAACCTCAGCCTTTTCCCCTCATTCCCTCTCTCTTCAGCTCCCATATTCATGAGGTTTAACAGAAGTTTCAGATCAGGGTTGGTTTCAGCATCATTGTTTTGCAATGGTTTCTTTTTCTTACTGTCCTTTGCTCTTTCCTTTGGGACCCTACATCAGGACAACCTTCGGAACAGCTAAGCCAGCTGGCAGGTTTCAGGGGCTGCCATCCAGCACACCAACCCTCCCAGCCCTGTGCAAAAACTGCCATCTGAAATGGCAGGGACACAGGCTGCAGCTGCAGAGCAGACTAAATGGGATTTAATTCAATCTTTAGGCAGTGGTTCACTGAACAAAGACCTGACTGTGCCTGGCCTGGCCCTCCCTCAGTGTGAAGCCTCCAGGACAGTTATCCTGGACTAAACAGCATTTACCAGTCTGGCACTGATTGAAGTTCAAAGCATCAGAAAGGCCAGGAGCAGCGGGCAGGGTCACCTTGCTGCAGTGGGATGGTAGGGCAAATGCTGTGGGACCTCTGCCATTGAGCCTGCTTTACCTGCTGTGGGCACTGCACAGCAGAAAATGTTAATTCTGTAAGAAAAATTGCATTCCTCTTACAAACACCTGACCAATCAAAAAGGTAGCAAGTGGCTTGAAGCTTGCCACAGGTTATTCCCAGTACAAAGAAATCACCCATCATTTATCATCACCTCAAGCCATTTGTTTTCACTGCCTTATCTGTCTTATCTGACTATCCTAAAAGTAATTCATGAGTTTACAAGTATTTAGATTTATTGTTACTTTATTTTTTTCAAGCATCTGTGATTTCTGAGGAGTTGTGGGATTGGCTGAACAGCTGAGCCCTATCTTGTAGGGTAACTGGTTGCAGGGTACCTCCCCACACCTGATGTGTCTCCCAGCACTGTCCCTGACAGCGGACCTAGCAGTACTGGCTGCAGCTGAAGGACACAACCACATTTCTCCCACCAGGACAATGGCATTTTCCCCACTTGAGTGTGCTGATCTCATCTCCTGTGTCCCAGGGCACAAACAGAGCAAAAGGTGATGGGATACCAGGCAGTCTGAGGACTTCTCACACGTCTCTTGTTACCAGTTGCATGCTGGGTCAGTGCTGAAGGCAGGAAGAGAAAGGAATCCACATGCCCGTGATATGGCCACCAAGGTATTTGGGCCAGCCCTGGTGAGGACTGTGATAAGCCAGTGCTGGCTTTCTGACCTCTCCCTCTGGAGGTGGTGCCCTGAAGGAGTCTTTCTGTGGGCCAGAACAGACTTCTGCACAGAGCTTGCTTGTACTTACAAGGTAGCAGAGCAAATAAACTCTGTTGGTACAAAGCTATGCCTGTAAATTTTTCCTCCATTTAGGCTTTTTCTTCTCTTCCTGCATTTTTTTTACTCCTTTCTATGAATGCATTGTGGCTGCCTTGCAGCAAGCTGGACACAAGGATCCTCTGCAGCTGGGCCTTTTCTATACAAACTCTGAGGCTCAGCATTTACTATCAGCTAGTAGCTGACATTGTTTCAACACACACTCTTGGTAGAAAAGACTAATTGGTCCCATAGAAGCACCACATTTCCTTCCCTGCTAATCAACAAGTTTTATCACATGCAACTATCTTAACTTCATGGTATGGAATATACAAAATTTAAGATACTAGGTACCCTCTATTTAAATGTCATGCTGCTCCACAGCATCAGGAGGAGTAAGCAACATGAATTCTGTACCTTCCCCACCCAAGCTGCATCACATGTGAAGCTCTTTAAGAGCATTTAAGCAGGCAGGCAGGCAGGCATGAGAGAAAATAAAACTAAATGAATGGCAACAGCCACACTGGGGAGAATTATGCACTCCAATAATGGTGTCAGCACTTGCTGCTGGAGTGCTGTTAATGTGCAAAAGCATTGCCTGTGCTCGATTAAAGCATAATCCTGTCCCAGCCAGGGGTCCTGGCTGGTGCCACTGGCAGTGTGCTTGCCAGGGCCCAGATGTGCTGGCCTGGGGCTGCACAGCAGGACCTGCTTCCTCCTTCAGGCCTCCTCCAGGCTGGAGGGACAGCAAGCAGGAGGAGGGAGACGTTTTATTTTGGGTGCTCAGGTCAACAGTTATCAGATGCCATAAAAGCTCAGTTTGATAACCTCTGTGACTTGTGTCGTGTGTCTTGGAGGGGGTTGAATCAAGATGACCAGGGTTTTGCAGAGCACAATGTTACAGTAATGGAAGGGACCTTAGTTTCTCCAAAATCATCCCCTGTAAAGGCTGGTGCCAAGCCAATGGTCACCTACAGGGTCCTCCCCACCACAGGTGAGCAGTGGGACTGCTCTTGAGAGCCAGGTCCTGGAGGCTCTGGGCTATGTAGCTGCCCATCTGTGAGCATTAATTTTGTTGCCGTTGCTCTTTGTCCTCACCTAGCTCTCCAAATTGTGTCCAGAGGGTAGATGATGTCTGGTCTAAATAAATATGCTGGAAAGGCTGGGTTTCCTGCCTCCTTCTCCCCCTCCTAGCACATCTGTGCCGGAAGAAACCTAATTTAAGCCCTGTGTTCTGGCACAAACAAACGGGAGCTTCAAGCCCTCATAAAGAGCAGACCATTCTTGCTTTATTAGTATCTTCTTAATTCTTGCTCTTCCTTGTAGTTTTTAGTCTCACTGCATTTGGCAAGGCAGGCAGCAGTCATGCTTTGAAATTATTTTTATTTGGTAAGCTGGAGTAGTCTCTGAGTTGAACTCTACTGTGTGCAGCTTAAAGTCCTACCATTTTGGATTTGTTTATTCTTCCAGAAGTCAGGAGAATCGCTCCAGCCCATGCAACCATCAGGGAGCTTGCCATTTGTAGTAGGTTTATCTCAGTCTGCAGAAGATGTAGCAGTTATGGTGACTCATAAAGTGCTCAGGCCTGCAAAAGCACATGTTGAAGCACATGTTTAACTTTCAGCACGTCATTGTATCTCACAGGAGTTAAGGGGACTTTGTTTAAGTCGGGCTTGTTCTTAAGCACCATTGAGGGCTGGAGTCAGAGCTCAACACCTCACAGGAGCAAGCCCATAATAATTTTATTTTCTTGCCTGTGTAAGTCACGTTGCTGAAAACCTACTCCAAAGGATCAAGTTCTGCTACCGTTAAATAGCACATATTCACAGATAGTCTGGTTTTAATCAGTCAGTGGATGACTTTGAGTAAATAATATCCCCCTTCCTCTAACTCAATTTCCCATGTGTAAAGTAGAGATAATGATACTTACAAACAAGTAGAACACTTAAAGGTTTACTGAGAATTCACTCCATAAAAGAAAGGGTCTGTGTGTGACTCCAAATAAATCAATATTAACATATTCTCACACAAGTAAATGTAGAATTGGGGCTGGGAAGGTATTTGGAGGGGGAGGGGTTTATGCAGCTATCACTTCTCAGCTGTAGACAGTCTTTTCATGAGAAGACAGGAGAGAGACAGACCAAAGTTTTATAGCAAACAAGTAGCACAAGAGTCACAGCTTTAGGGAAATCGGTTCTCATTCTCCCTACATGCATACATGTAAGGTAAAGCTATTACAACGTGCTTAAGCAGCAAAACTCAGGCTTGATGTAAAGAGAAATTTATATGTTTGTGACACTTTTCCTGAGGAGAATAAAATCTCTAGGGGATAGCATTCCTGGTGTTCCTGGAGGCAGATCACTATGCATAAAGTCTGGATTTTCTAGTAACTTGAAGGCAGTTGAAGGTATTTCCTATATTCACCAGGATGAGGCATGGTGGTATTGTGCCAGCTGTCAGCTGCCAGGATGGAAGCATGTTGATTTGGCCTAGCTGAGGATCTAAATCTTTACATTTATATTGTAAGGATTTTAGCAAAACAAAAAGCTACTTTTGAAGTGCATTTTGAAAATGGTGCTGGAAGGATGACATTGCCTCTCCATGACCTCATGAGTACGCCAATGATATTCCCTAGCAAAACTCATTTTTGCATATTTCTAATGACATTGTATTATTTAACCTTTTGGCTACATTTAAGCCAAAAGTTTCTGTCAAATTCACTTTTCATTCTACTTTTGAGTCCAGTTATTAGCATATGGGCAATTCTGGGTTTCCAATCCTGCAGACACAACATTGGTTGACTCTTAAACCTGTTAAGTCCAGTTTCTGCCTTTTCCACATCTTTGTGTTTTCTTTTAAGTGGAGATTTTTTTTCTGCCATATAAAACAAAGTGATTATTCCATCCAAATCTTTGGAAAATTCTGTTCTTTGGCACGGTTTTGTGTTGACTGATACTCTTTCTTTTTTTTTTTTTTTTCTTGAGTTTTAAATTTCTGGAAGGGAAACCCTTCCTATGAGGAGACTTAAGTTTCCACCAGTCATGAGAAAAACTGTTCCCTCTGGAATATTAGAGGTAAGGTTGGAAGACAGCATTAAACAGAAATAAAATTCCAGATTGCTTCATTTTGAATTTCAGCCCTGTTTCTTTGGAGGAGTTATTGTTTCCAGAAAGCACCTTGTTTTTTTGAATTTTCTTGGCCTTTTCAAGTTAAGTGCTTTGACACTAGTCACCAAGACTTTTGGATATGATGCAACAGACAAGAGAAATGTACAGTGTCTGTCAAGAGATAGATACACGTGTGTCTGTTGTACAGGACATAAAACTTTCTGTTGTGCTGCTATAAATGTAAAGCCATAAAAAAATGTTGCATCATGGTCCTTTCCTGTCAGGATTTTTTTTGCTTTGACCAAGAGAGGATTGGAGATTCTTGCAGGAAGTTGGTTTGCAGATAACTTGCAAGGCATATCTAGAAAAGTTTCATGTAAGTCCTCTGCCTCTTTCATGGTTTGGATGAGCCTATCTTGTCCCTTCAGTTTCTAAAATCTACTTCTCAGTCTGTAATAGGTAGTTCAGGCATATTCACTCAGATGTCTTTTCAATGATTCTGCAAATTAGGTTCTCATCTTTCTTAAGACTAACCTTGGTTCCCTTGATCCCTGAGATACAAGCAGTGATGTGTAGCTATCGACTACATGCTGTCTTACTGAATAAATGCTGAAGCCTGAATTCATCTTACAAGCACTGGCAGGGTTACAAGTCGGGAGAGGGGTTCCTAAATAAGTGTTTCCTAAAGAAATCAGGGTCTTGATTCTGTTGCCTACACATAGACATCTGCTGCCATTTGAGATGCCCGAGGGTTTTCCAGATGGCCTCCAGGTGCTGCTTGGCACGGCTTCTTTGTGGCATGGGTCACAAGGGTCTGTTGTGACCAAGTGACATCCTGGACTCTTAAGGCATCTCAAAGAGGAGTAGATACCTAGTGGGAGTGTTTGAATATACTCCTAGCAGTCCGACATAATTCTCTGCTCTCAGCCAAAGACTTTATTATAGAGATTTAACGAAAAAGAGCTGTTCTCATCAAAGGAACATTTCAGTGGTAAATCACCCAAGAACAGGGGTTGTGGCATAGAAAAAAATGCCAGCCATCCTCATTTATCCAGGTACTATGGGGCATTTCACAGTTTTGGAATAGCTTTGCTCTGCCCAGCTCTGAAATCACTGTGAAATATCAAACAACATAGAGAGGGCACTGTATGGCTTCCTTTATGCAACTGATTCCTAAATATTTGCTTTGGAAGAAAACAGCCTTGTTGTTTAGTATAAATGAAAACGTAACTTACTTCTCCTTTGATCGAGCTGAAGCCAGTCACATAACAGGAGCACTGCTAACTGCATGCTGTGTATCTGCTTTTGTCTATTCACACCAGGCAAGCAGAGATTGCTTTCAGTAGCAAGGCATCCTAGTGCTTGGGTGTGGTACAGAGGAGGGTTCAAGTAATGAGCTAGCTCTCATTTCTCTCAGAAGACCTGGCAGAAGGCCCCGTCTGTTCTTTAATTACATTTCTACAGCTGTTTTTTATATATTTGTGTTTCCTTATTCGAATGTGGCTTATGAAAAAAGAAAAAGAAAAGAAAAAAAAAAGAAGAAGGAGGAAAATAAAAAATGATGAGCATGCTTTTAACCAAGAAACACAAAACTGCAACAGAAGAAGCTGTCATGGACTAGCCAAAGTCTTTCCAAGAAATATTATTTCCTTCCCAGACCCACAGCAGTGTTGATGCCACTATGGATGAGGTGGAAATAAAGCAGAACAGGTTGGGACTGCATTAAAAGCAAAGGCTATTAACTATATTGACTTGCAAAGAACAAAAAACTGTTAGTTACCAGTCAGTCATCCTGACAGCAAAGTGACAGTCCCTCGTGATGATATCAACGAGGTGAATGCAGACAAGCATTTTTCCAGGTTGTTCCAGAGAACCTTCATTCTTAAACAGCAGCTCCAAGATCTCAACTGTACAGCTGTGCTTGGTTTCAGAGCAGTAGTTGCAGAGCTATAGTTGTGAACAGTGCTGCCTGCAGTGGCTCTCTCAGCCACCAGACTTGATGTGCCAGCCCATCTGCAAAGAAGTGTGAAGACCTTCCAGAAGACTTCTTCAATATCAGTCACTGGGAGACATACTTCTCTATGTTTAGCTGATGTGAGCTAATGGGAAGGTTTCTCTGCTTTGATAAGATAATTTCATTTGCTCCAGCAAGGGTGAAACTGAAAGAGATCATGCAAACCCCAATGCACAGAGACAGAATTTTTGATGACTGAAAAAAAAAAGAAAGATTTGCACTCCTTGGGCAGGCACAGACTCTAAACAAAAGAGTGAGATTGCTCTTTATAGCTTCACTGATGTATGAGAGGTTGTCTTATTCTGGTGTCTGTCTTGTCCCTTCTTCACTGCCCAAAGTTACAAAAAAAGGCATGTGAGGATTAGTCATCAAAGAGTCATCTTGCCTCCAATGATGGCCAGTGGCATATGGTTAAGGAAGGTATTAGGCATTGGCAGTCATGGACCTGCACAGCTTCCAGTAGTCAGCCATGTAGGTGTTTCTTGGGTTGGAAATTTCATATATATTGTGCTTAGTAGACAGTAGCAGACCTTTACTTTCATGGGTTCATCAAACTTGTTCTTTGTGCATATGCTTAAACCCCTTTGAATTAATTTCTAATTTGGCCTCTACAGCATACCGTGGCATAACTTCCATGATTTAATTAAAAGCCGTATGAAAAAGTCCTTCCTTAGCTTGTTATAAAAACGTTCCCTGTCTTTTATTTTTTGTTCTTGTGCAGCAAGAACACTTGCTCTTCACTCCATTTATGATTTTATAGACCTCTTTCATACTTCTTCTACCAGTCCAAACACATGCTGAATCTTTTCTAGTTATCAAGAGGAGGAGAAAATGGAATGCATAAACATCTGGAATACGAGTGGCTACATGCCATCCATTTCAAGCAGGATGGTTGTCCATAACTATTTGTGTGTGCATCTGTGTAAAGGGAAATTATAAAAATAAGAAAGTTCTGTTATCTTTGTTGGCTAATGAAGACAGAGCAAAGAAGCAATGTATTTAAACTCCAGAGAAACTGGGTAGGCAAAACAGGAGGACAAAAAGTCCTAGCCTCTGTTTCCAAAAAGACTAACAGTGGAACAAGTTTAGGATCACAACAGCCAAGTTCAGACTAGATGATTTCTACTGAGGAATGTAGTGGATAATAATAAAGTCCATTAGAAGTGGCTTCCAGCCCAAAGAGGATAATAAACACAAGAGTATAGTTGTCTCCTGAAAACGAAGTGGTACTGCACTCAGAAATGCAGGTGTTAATGAAGTGCAGTAAACCTAAAAATATTTAGTAATAAATGTGCCAAAGTGTCAGAATCAGCTGATGGAGAATAAATACAAGTATTAAAATCAAGTGCATTTCTTGTGGGAGGTAAGCGAGTAACCTCATCTCCAGAAGAGCTGAATATAAAATCTCTCAGAAACATTTACCTCTGGTTTTGTTTAAAGGGATATGCTTAAGTACAGTTAACTTACAGTTCTTTGCTTTTGTTTGCACAAGTAAAAACAACATATGTCATTTTATGAACTGCCAGACATCACGGCAGGGAAGCGAGCTCTAGCCCCACAGTGCAGAACAGAAGGGATTCCAGTGCTTATCACTGCTACCAAAAGTACTACTTGAAAAAGATGAAGGGAAGGGTGGCCATTTCAAACCATCTCCTGTCTCATTCAGTACACAAAAGGCCCACTCCAGCCTTAAAATACCAAGGAAAGATCTCAAGGAGCTGAGGATGCAATCCTCAGCACTTAACAGGTATCACAGTACTATAGCTACTATAATTCATCTCGGGTGTTTTCAAATTAATTTCTATAACAGATTATTTGTCCTAGCAGAAATATTCAAATATCCAGAGCAGATTTGGATCTGAATATTGTAAATGGCTTATTCCAAATAACTCTAAAGGATTGCTTTTGCTAACTTAGCATGGCACCAACCTTTGGACTTTCTTTCAGTTCTCATTCCTTTTTAGCTTATTTGTGGAAACTTATAATTAGATTTTCCTTTTCCTCCTTCTCCCCTCACCCCAGCTTGATAAAGTGCCATAAATCCTGGACATCATCCATGAGTGCAGTCATTTATGAATTTTGCTATTTTTTGCACATTGCACCATATGTAAGACAAACTAACTTAGAGACACAGTTTCTTATTCCTGGCATGCAGGAGAGTCACTGAGAGATATCATATGGTCTCCTGGCAAAAGTACAAAGTGGCTCTTGTTGTTTGATCTACTGTCTTAAACTTAAATGCAAAATCTGATAATTGGGTCAGGCAGGAGAAGAACCTTACTAATAAAGCTCTTTTCATTTCCTTTTCCTATATTTCCTCTTTTCATCTTTTCTTTCTCTCTTTCTTGGTTGGTCCGAGGAGCTGGAATCAGCTGTTAGCAAAAGGGTTAGCAGTGGAGCTCAGCTTATGGAATTTCATCTTCTCCCCAAAAATCTCTTTCTGTCTGTCATCCTTCAGCAGACTCTTTTCTCTCAGCTGTCCTGCCTGTGAATTTGCTTGCTCTCGTGGACTTGCTATGAATGTTTCCTCTGAAATACCTCAGTCTTCACAAAACCTGAATTGTTGAATGCATGGTAAACATTTTCCAAATCATCACCTCTTTAAAAACAAAAATCGTCTAGGAATCTCTTTCATGTTATTTTTAGCAAAGGCAGAGGTTTGTACTCCAGAGGATACACAAGCTAAATGGACACTGAGCTTACTTTGCAGACTGAACATCTCCATAATACAAGAAGCTGAGACCTGAGCACTCATTCAGGTCGGAGTGGCTTTTTTAAGCAGCAATAAAGCACTTTTGTTCTCTGCTAGGAATGGCACAGCAGGAACATTTCATGGTCGGTTTAATGAATGGAATTAGATACTTGATGGTTGCCCCTCTAATTAGATTGGCTGCACTTTCCCTCCATGATTTTGCCTAAATATCATCAAAAATATGAAATCTGAATTTTGGGAAAACAGCCTATGTACTTTAAAAAAGCCCTTGAATTTCTGAAGCTGCTGTAGCCTCACCTCCTTTCTGAATCAGGCCTGCACCCCCAGCTTCTGCAGCGAGCAGGCGCCCAGCATGCGGGCTCTGCTTGCAGCTTCATCTGCCACAGACCTATCAGCCTGGCACAACTGCTTTTACATCACACAAGAGAGGGTTACAGGAGTGGGCAGCTGTTGGTCAGGAGTGACTGAGTAAGAGCCCCTGATTTGATCGCTAAGCCCCAGCTGTAACCAGACTGGCACACAAGAAGCTCATCAGGGCTTGCAGACCTGTGAAAATGACCAGTTTTACTATAATATGAACTCTCATTTGACTTATTACACTCCTGCACCCATGACTTTCCTCTACATCTCCCCTCTGGGAAGCTTGGGAGTTCTTTTCAAGAAAGAAAATAGGTCTCATATTTGATGAAAAAACAAAGCAGGTGGTTTTATCCTCAAACACAGAAGCTTCCCAGGTATATTCAGGGAAAACACTCCAAAGACTGTTTCTTTCTAGCCAGTTAACTATACAGCAGGAGAGGATTAGTGGATGTAGCTGGACCTGCTCTCAAAACTGCATCTTGGCTACTGTATTTATGGGAACAATTGCCTAGCTGGAAGACTTACAAACCAAATTGGCTTGCTGGTTAAAAATTTCTGAATAACTCCTTTCTCAGGACAGAAACTTAGCTGATAAAGAGAAGAACCCACAAAACAAAGTAAAACTCTTCAGAAAACATGTACTAAGTAATGTGTATGGGAAGAGGCTATTTTTCACAAAGATCACCCATGCTACATTTTCACTGTGCATTCCAAGTTCTGCCTTAAATACCACATCTCAGAGGGACACTGGAGCAGCTGGATGGTTTCATGGAAGAAAAGATCAGAGCCAGCAAGTACAGAATATGTGAGCAGAAAAATAAAAAGCCACAAGGCACCCTCAAGATACGTGCTGAAATTAGAACTTGGAAAGCATACCAGCTTTTGCAGTTGTTGAGTAAGATGGCAGAACAATAATGCAAGGGGCTCAGAGTATTTTTTGTTTGTTCCCAAAATGTTTTTTCCCTGCAATTCTCATTTGGAGAAGATTAAACAAACTCACGGGGCAAGGTGATAAGGACATGAGCAAGAACTGTCAGTAGGGCTTCTGGGTTATTTTTACTTTTGGCAGACGTAAGAGGTCTTGGCTCCTAGTTCGTTTTGTGAGATAACTTAGACCTATTGCAGGTTTGAATATTTGAGCTGGGAGTCAGCTTGCAGAGTCAGTTTTCTTCATGTATCAGTATGACAGGCAGCTGTGTTGATCCACTGTCAAACCTCAGCCTTGCACACTAATAAACATGGACAAAGCAGCCCGCTGTCTTGTACATTATGTGTCATTACTGGCCTCCGTTTTACACCCTAAGTGGTTTCCATTGCTACTTTTATTGTCATTAATTACATCACATCTCATCTAAAGGAATGTACAAGCCAGGTCATGAGCCATGTGTATGCCAATACAAGTGGTTATCTTGCAGCCTGCCCTTTTAGTAGTTTTACAGACTAAATGTTTCCAGATAGACCTCTATAGGAAATGAACGAATTCATGAGGGTAGCGAAAGATGATGGTGCTGCTTTGCAAATTTCCACAACCTCATCTTTGACAATTATCTTGTCTTTTGTCATTTGGGGTTACTGTGCTATCATTAACCTCTCCTTGGTTTGGAGAGAACTGCTTCGGGTTAAAATAGCTGTAACATCATTAGCAAGAAGAGCAGCATATTGCCAAAGCAAACAGATCTGTACTAAAAGTAGTGCAGGTTTCTAGGCAAGGAAAATCACTGGTGAGCTCCAGCCAGACCTGGAAGGCAGTCCTGGTAATTGTCAAGCAACAAGGCCACTGCTGTAGACCAGAGCAACCTTTTCTGGGGCTACTTTCCCCAGGAAATGCACCCCTTTCTTTGCAGAACAGCCCCCCCAGGAGGTGTGTGAGATGTCCAGAGCCATCTGTACTCAAGCATCAGCTGCTGGCTTGCTTTCTCTATAACTGAAGTGTGGGACTTTATGGCTCAAGAGAGCCTTTGAGGACACCATGGGCTGAAGCAGGATGGTGGCTTCTCCCTCTGTCACATAGACATCGACCACCTGAGCTCACAATCTCTCCCAGTGTTCACTGAGATGAAAAGCCCCTGGCTGGTGAACCAGAAAGGCAATGCCATCATGACTCCTTCCCACCCAGCAGCAGTTAGCCAGGCTGCAACTGCTGCACTAGCAACCGCAGAGAGAGAGAAAGAGAGAAAATAAAAAGTCCTAGCTGTACAAAGTCTTCCAGGAATTGCATGGCTTCAGTTATAACCAGTTTGTGTTGTTTGGTTTGTTTTCCTATCTTCTTGTTGTTGTTATTATTGTTATTCCGGATTCAATAGCTCAGTATTTAATTCTACCCAGAACTTCTTTTGTCTGGTTCCTTCCTGCACATTGACTGAAGATTGCCCAAACTTTTCACTTGCATATGTTTACTAGTTGACTTAAAAAAAAAAAAAAAAATTGAAAGGGCAGAAGCAGTTACAGTGTTGTTCTAGTTCAAAAATAAATGTGGACAAAACTACTCTTGACAGTTAACAAATATGGAATACACTTGACTTGTAGGCTATTAAACAAGAGCAGCAAAATGTTCCCAGCAGTTGCTTAATGCAATTACTTGATTAGAGAAAGGCATTTCATTTCCTAACCACTACAAGAATATGCAATATAGCTGTCAATAATTTTACAGAGAGGGCTGAGGGTTGGTGGTCAGCCTTAGACCACATCTTTGCATGGTCATTAACACATATCCATCAATGCACCCAGCAAAGCCTTAAGATTCTTAAGGGATTTCAGTAGTGTGTGAATGACCTTCTCCTTCATCAGTTTTCAGGATGTTTTTCATTACTGAATTTGCAGCACATCATAATGTTTTACATCAATCCTCCATTTAAGTCATATCATGTTATTTTAAGACAGCCTGCAATCTTGGCTGCCTTTTGCATTAAAAAGTTGATGTCTAAGTGGGGTAGCTCCCACTCAGAAAGCACCACCAATGGGCTTCAAGACCTACAAATGCTTGTACAAAATATATACTCTATCAGGAGAAAGATTTGTCTTTTCTGTGACTAGTAGTGCAGGGAGAGGTGGTGGCTGATCAGATTGCTTTGTGTTCAGCTCCTGGGGCAATGTCAATCCATTTCCAATTCACCTAAATGGTTCTGAGGGCAAAAGTGACTTCATCCCAAAAAGACAGCTTTGTATCCCACACAATGTTTGCTAGTGTGCAAGAGTGGACTTTCTTGGTGTTTTATGGTGGTCAGGATTGCAATTCTAAGAGGTATCTCCCAGTCATCCTCCACCACTCTGTGATGCGTATCATGGAACGGTCTCAGTGAGCATGAGGTGGGTCCATGGAAGGGTCTCAGTGAGCATGAGGTGGGTCCCATCTGCTGGAATAAAATTGAAACACAGGGCCCAAAGGGATTAGATGTATGCTTTGGTCACTGAAGGGCCTAGGCTACCCTCAAGCAAGTAGTGTAGCTGCCAGGTCTACAGTACCAATGGTTTCTGTAGCTGTCAGGTCTACAGTACTAATGGTTTCTCTCTACAGACCTACCCATGTTGCTCAGCACTACTTGTACTGCAAACACAGCCAGAGCGTGCACGTCCCAAGTGAAGGAGCTTCCTTTTGGTCACAGTGTGTGCAGCCCAATCCAGCAGTTCAGCTATGTTCTGATAGCTTCACGATGAGGGTGATCTCTGCCATGAAGAGCCAAACACCATGTGCCTACAAAACCATGCACATGTGCAAATATTGACATTCCTTTACTTAAATCTAGGCTTCATAGGTAACTATGGGGTGGCAGGGATGATTAGTTCATAGCCAGAAGAGGATGTTCGCATTCCTGTGCACCCTGTGGCCTGAAAGGCAGGAGCATCTTTGTTTCCATAAAGGGTGGAATAGTTTCCCTCATTCATCTGTCTTACTTGAGTCATATTTATAAATACATTCTGTCTGTGTTACTGAAGGAGACATCTTGACCATGTGTTCAAAATTGTAAGTGTGAACTCATAGCATTCTGTTGTACATAAATATTGTCTGCCATGCTGTCTATTCCTCAGCTTTATATTGACACCTTTAAACTCATTTAAGATATAAGTAATAATGCTTCCTTTTAGTGGGCTAGTTCCTGAGTTGAGTGATACACCATACATGGATTTATTGAAAGGATGGGAGAGAATTAAAGGCAGGTTTTTCCTCATCCCCTCTCAGGCTCCAGTTCACACGGTGCAGGAGGAAACAGCCAGATCTGCTGTAAACTTTCCACCTTGCTGAACTATATCATGACTGAAGTCATTCATCCAAAACAGCTGGATGACTTGTGAATTTGGGGATTGATTTCCATATGTTAAAAAAGAAAGATAGAAAAGAAGGAAAGAAGGAAAGAAAGAAAGAAAGAAAAAAGAAAGAAAGAAAGAAAGAAAGAAAGAAAGAAAGAAAGAAAGAAAGAAAGAAAGAAAGAAAGAAAGAAAGAAAGAAAGAAAGAAAGAAAGAAAGAAAGAAAGAAAGAAAGAAACAAAGAAACAAACAAAGAAAGAAAGAAACAAAGAAAGAAACAAAGAAAGAAAGAAAGAAAGAAAGAAAGAAAGAAGGAAAGAAAGAAAGCAAGCAAGCAAAGAAAATGCAGCACAAAGAGTGATTTAAGGCTAAAACCTAAAAAAATATCCATTTAGGTTTGTGCAAAATATTGTAGTTCAACCTGAACGTAAATGTTTCACTTTGGGTTTAAGATAGTATAATTTTATACATTTTTATTTCTATTTTTTTTTAATGTAAACCTGTCTTCAAATAAACAGCAAAGAGCAGTTATCAAAATGAAGAGTCACAATATTAATGTTAAAAATAGTGCATTTAAGAAATAATTTTATTTAGAAAACGTCAAAATGATATTAAGTGCTTCAGTACAATTTTCCCATTCTTCTGGAATGAATTTATATGTCAATTTTATTCAAATTCATGAACTGTATTTAATACCCCCTGAAATATCAGCTTTCACTGGAAAACAATGTCTTCAGCTCTGCTCTTATCTTTTCCATGATGATTTCAGAATTAGGGGATTTCCTACATTTCTGCATCCTGCTGCATATTGACACTGAGAAGACCAATTTTTTCCCCTTTGCTGCCTCTCTCAGATATTAAGATTTTGAGTCAACTCTCCTTTTGATACTATTCAAGTGGAGCTTTTCTTAGCCAAGATAATCTACAAAACAGAGTTAAGTTCTTGCTAGGAACTGGGAGGTTTTTAATGTTAGGACTACTTTGCATGTTTTAGAGAGATGTGAAATCAAGAAGGCATCTGTTCACAGATTATTGGCAATACAGCTGCCAGTGCAGTTTGTAAGATTGTTAGCATGCAGCTGGATTCAGGAAGCTAGCATCCATCAGCAGAGAGTTAGTGGCACTACAGCTGACTTCTCTGCCCATGCTTTTAATTCTCCTGCTTCTCTCTTATCAGTGATTGAATTATTACAAATCAGGTTCCGATCCAGCATGACAGAAGGAAGTTGAGAGCAGCTCTGTTACGTTCAGTGTGCCAGCAGAGCAGGTGCTAATGAGCATTGTAGGGTTGTGTAACAGTTAGGCATGGAAAGGCAAAATCCTCTCTGCTGGAACAGAAGGAAAATCCCCACCATTGTGACTGCTCAACCCCAAAACAGCCTCTGGTGTGGCCCAGTGCATGCACCTCACCGCACGCTGGAGTTGCTTTCCAATTTTACTTCAAAAGGAATTTTAGCATGTGTATTACCATAGTTGGGGAAAAGCAGAATCCAGAAGTGTTTTCCTTGATGTGTTATCCCTTCTCCTGCTTGGTGTACTGAAGATCAAAATCCTCTCTTCTTTCTGGTCCTTGAGCCTAGATCAAAAGGTAAAAAAACATCCTGTATTTGCTGTTTGCATTTCTGGGATCCAGCCTTTAAACACAGATACACAACAGCAATGCTTGCAGCTTGTAGCTGAGAAAACTTCTGCTTGCTTGTAGTAGTTTGCAAACAAATTGACACAGCACTAATTTATCTAGAAAAGTGATGTTTGCAATTGCAGTTCTGGATACACAATGCTGCTGCACTAGGCTGAGTGGTCTGCTGGGGCTGGAGAGTAGTCTTTGCATTGGGTACTTCAGAATCAGGCATTGCATTGGTGACAAAGTGTCTGGTTTTTAACCTGTCCAGTTCCCAGTTCCTGAGCCTGCAAGTTGTATAGATGTATGAGCAATTTCTCTGAGTTTACTCTCATACATAGGTTTTTATGACATTAAACTCCTATCTTGCATTCATCCCTGAGTACCACACTACATATGAAACTAGTGGGGAATTTCGGCTTGTGCAATATTTTTTCCTCTGAATCTTTTTAGAAGAAGTTTAGGAGGCTTCAGTGTCTCTTTTTCTGTCTCTCTGAGTGTATGCATGTCCATACATGTGTGTGTATAAAATACATATAAGCATAACGTGTGCTTGTATAAGTTTGTGTAGGCAAAATCAACTGCGCACAATGCAATTCAGTTTTCATCTGAAATGCCGAAACACAGCTGCCACAAAGAGGAAACTATTACCTAGGAGCCTGAATTCCACACGTCTCTCTCTTACACACTTTCTCAGCCATTTCAACTGCAGATATGAAATGTGTCATGCTAGTGAATGTGAGGAGAAATGCTTACTTTCCAAATCCCATACTTGCACATGGCAACAGCATATTAAAAACTTTAGAAGCTGAGTGTAAGCTGGAAAACTATTCCTTTTGTGAACAAAATAAAAGGCTTTTTGATTTATTTTGTTTAGATGGTCTTTTTCTGAAGGAACAGCTCCTCAGTTTCTGAAGTTGGAGGTCTTTTGGGTAGTGCCATTCAATTCCTTTATGTCCTCCTGGTCCCTCACACCAGACAGAGGCTACGTGAGAAGGGACCTCTCTCCACCTCAGGCATCCTGCAGTGCCATGCTTTTGAAGAGCTGCCCCTGGTGTGCTACCCACTCATCCCTTTCAAGCTCAGCCCATTCCAATTTAGGCAGCTTTACTCTCTGCTTCTCAACCAATGGGTGCATGGTGGTATCTCCAAACAGACCAGGAGGCACATGCTGCCTGCTCTGATACCCCCAAGAAATCCAGGTAAGGGTGGCTGGCATACCACTGGCTTCAAGTGTTGGCATCCCCTTGCTTCTTCCTTGGCTATCTTGTCCCCCTACATCACCTGTAGCCCCAGAGCTAGGGAAGGGTGGGTGCTTGCCCCAGCTCAGGCTGCTCTACTATATATATATATATATATATATATATATATATACATGTAGGAGGGGGTTTGTCATTTCAGGAGGAAGAAGAAAAAAGACTAGCCCTTTGGGTAGCAGTATTAAGTGGAGCAAGTAAGGAGAGAAAATGTAGGGAGGAAGAGAGGAGAGAAAAAACTACTTGAAAGCTCACATAAGGAGATCCAGTTGGATGTCAGAGCAAGGGCTTTGATGTTGGTGGAGGAGGTTAAATGTCCACATAAAGGATCGGACTCGGGTGGTCTGTGCTGCTTCCTCTCACGTGCATGGCGGTGTGACAATTGCTTTTCAAACATAAGAAACTTACCACCTTCTAAACCAGAACTTTAAAAAAACAAAGGAAAAAAAAAAGACAAGACATCAAAGAGGGAGGGCTTCTGGGCAGGGTCCGAGCACAGTATGGGTTCGTGTGTCACACAGTCCTGTGGCTTCGCAGCAATGTTGAGGTATGGCACTTTAGGAGATGGAGCGGAAACATAGCTGCAGAGTGAGGCAGAAAAAATGTCACTGCCGAGGCCCCTGCACAGTGACATGTCCTGAAAGGAAAGGTCACCAGCAGTGAGTTATTATTCTCAAATGCCCCATGCTGGGCTCCCAGGCTTTCACCAGCACACGCTCCTGGAATGACGGAAGAGCTGCTAGAAACCAGAGCAACCCGGGGGTATCACCACACACGTACGGTCTTGTCTGGGCTCTGCTTCACAGGACAGCAACTTTCAGCACAGCACTTAAGAGTTTCCCAGATTTTAAGCACATTCTTAAGCCATATTGCCTCTGAAAAACCTTAGCACGTGATTAATTTTTATGTTTAAGTGCTTTGTTAAGTTTCAGCCAGAGCCCCCACCAGTTTCTCTGCAAGTCTTGAGATATGAACCATGACCTTATGAACCATTCTCCATAAGAGATGATTTATTAGACTACTACTATTATTATTATTATTATTATTCCTAGGTTCAGATAGTTAGGCAAGTTAACATTGTAGATGCAGGCAATCCTTACTGCATACGGTTTAACAAAATATACAGAAAAATAAGGAGTATATAGTAGTAATGTTTTGCCCCTTTGCTGTCATTCTGAAAGTGACAGCTTAAAACATGGTCTCATGCTTCAGTATGCTAAATAGGGCCTAAAGAAATCCAGGGGTGCAAACAGGAAAATTTTGATTGATGTTAACGGGACCAAGTCTGAAAATAAGAAAAAATGTACCACAAATGACAAACTGCAAACTCTCCTAACTAGGGTACTGGAGGCTGAGCATTTTGCCAATCAAGTTGAAGTTTGAACTTGCAGTAATTAGGCTGATGTGGTTTCATGCATTTTCTGCTTCAGTCAGCGGTTTTATTCTGCTCTGATTATAGGTGCATTTGCAATTTTAAAAGACTTAGGTAGAAGGGGGATTGCATTGAATAATTAGAGAATAGTATTCATTGTTATTCTCTCCAAATTTTTTTGCTTCAGTCATCCATTTGGGTTTTGGTTGGCGTTTTTGCTTGTGTTTGGTTTTGGTTTTGGTTTTGGTTTTGGTTTTGGTTGTTGTTCTGCCCAAATTTTCTGCAAGCTGTAATTTTCTGTGAAAATCAGGAACCTTTACATTGACATATTTTGGCAGAATCAAAAAGAGGAACTATGTCTATTCAGAAAGGTAATATCGTAAAAAATAGTTGATTTTTGACACCAGAAGGAAAACACCCTACAAACTGAACTGAACCGTGGAATCCAGCCAGATATTCCAGGCTTTGTCAGGAAAATGAATATATACACTAAGCATGCCACATACACAGCATTTGAAAATGAATACAATAAGATTGTGCCTGAAAAAAAAAATCATTGATACATATGCACCTCATCTATCTGAGGTTAATAAACTCAATTGAAAGTATAAGCTGTGTAACAGTCCAGCTGTATTTGTATGTGTAATAACAGTCATACTTGCTAAGCTTTCACTCCCTCCATAGCCCCAAGCCCCTACTTTCAGCCTCTACGTGCTCTGCTTAGCCCATGAGTCTTCAATACTGAGGAGTTTCTTTTCACTAAAACAGAAAGCAAGCAAATGAGATGGTGAAGGTGAAATTGTTTCATTTATGATAAAAGCACTATGGGCAAGTGAATGGAGTGTGGTTATTGTGGTAACTAGTTCACAGTTTTGTCACCCTTAGGACGAGAGTTTGCCAGTCTCCCTAACAATAGCACAAGGACTGAAAGTTTGGTCATTCTTGCAAGGAAAGTACTTGAGCCTGTTTGATGTTTGAATTCTAAAGCTTTTCTCTCTCTCTTTTTCTGGTGTCTCTAGAATGGATAAGATAATTGTATTGCATGGTTCAAAATACCAAATATAAATCAAAGGATTTAGCATAGTTTTGTAGGGCATAGAGACAGTCTTAGCTTACTAAGCTTAAGTTACAGCATATGTTTTTCATTAAAGAATCCAGTCCCTGATCTTCATAAAAGAACACCAAAAATCATTGTCTAAAACAAAACATCAAACAATAAAATTATCATTAGCTTTCTAGACCATTACAAAATGAGAATCCCTACATTAATCTTACAATTACTTGGTTTTTGTAAAGTGACCTTCAAAAAGAGTTGGGGTGAATAAAGCAGTGAGGCAATTTCAGCAAGGTAGACAGACTGACATTTAAGAGAATTCTCCAGTTTTACTGTAATCAACGTAACATCACACGTACAGAAGCAAGGATTTTAAAAGTAAGTCTGGGAGATAAAAAGGTTTGTTGCTCAAGGGAAAGACCTGGAAAACATTTAAGAAAATGTCCACACCATAACAGAAAACATGCAGGATCATCTTAAGACAGGGAAGACACCAAATAAAAGCATATTGGCAAAACCATGATTTGTGAAGGGCATACAGGTAGAGGCATGCCAGCTTCAAGGCAGCTCGCTGAATAAAAGCAATTCCTTTACATGTCACCTGCAAGAAACACACTCTGAGGATTTCCCCAAATGAAATGGATAACACAAAAAAACCAGGATCTGCTTCTGGATGGTGATGCTGCAGGGCCTGAGGAAGCAAGAATCATTTATCCAGCAGTAAGACAGAGCCGTGCATCAGCTCTCATTGCTCTCACTGAGAAGCTGTCGGCAACCCCAAAGGGGCTCAGGTGCCAAACGTGGCCAGCAGCTTGTGCTGCCAGGAAAATGGAAAGTTTCAAAAAGCCAAATGGCTGCTGTGGTGGTGGCTTTTCCCTTGTGTAATCATCTTGGTTTGGCCACCAGGAGAACCAAGGGGCCCGAGTGGGCGGCAGGGATGATGCCAAGGAGGGGGCAGGCATGCCACCCCTGTGCTCAAGGGCAAAAGCAAAGCCCGCAGACCATGAGTAGGAGGCGGCTGGAGCTGGTCCCTGTGAAAGGCCCCAGGCAGAGTGTGTCAGTGCCTCTGAACTTAGTGCAATTTCCACCAGGCTGCCCTTGGTTTTATTTCTTGCTTCTGATTATTTTTAGTTACTCATGGATATATACAATAAAATGCATTTTTTTTTGGTGGTGTTTAGATATCTCTAATTCAGAACACATTGAACAAGGATATTCAAGGACAGGAGAGTATTTAGCACATGGCAGACCACATGGGTTTTTTTCCTTTCATCTGAAGGATTTGGAGCCTAAGCTAGAGTGGATCCTACTATTACTAATTATATCTCAGATCATTAAAGTCCATCCAGCATTCCCTGCTTGAAGGCTTGCTCTGACATCCTTTCCAGGCATCCATGCTACACTGGGCACAATTAGCTGTTTGGTATTGCCAAGATAGCAGTGAAAGCCAAGAGGAGTCTGATGGAGAGGGCTCCTTGGACAGGAATACTCATCACTTCAAGCTGGGGCAGACACTGCAGAAACAATGATATATGTGAATGTTACTGAGAATGTTTAGCATACACACACTGTGGCAGAAAGATGGTAATGTTACCTGTGGCTGAGATTTCATCCATTGCATAAGCCAGGCAAAGGCTGCAGTCATGGAAGAGACTTCTGGGTTAGGTGTGATGCAAGGTTTTGCTAGTGCTTCAACATGGATCTTGAAGAAATCATAAATTTGTGATGGGACATAGAACTGGACTCTGCCCCTGACTTGCCTCTGCAGGCTGACAGGTAATTTATTCCTCTTCAGATTAAAAAGCTTCTGCGTTCCACCTTAGATGTGGTTTTATTTATTTGATGCTTCCAAGTCTTCTGTGATCAGAAACACACAACAAAATTCTTTGGAATGAAAAGAGCTGCATAAAGGAAAATCAGTATTGTGTATGCTGCTAAAACAGGGGGCAAAGCATTTTTCCATTTGTGAAGGCAAATAACGAGGCATAAAAACAACCACTTCCATTGTCCTAAGTTTTCCTTTAGATTGCATGTTTGTAGGACATAAAGCAAATAAGAAACTTGCATACCAGTATAAAATTTGCATGTGGGAAGAAACAAAGTTGAACAAAATATGCAAGAATTTACAGCAGTATTTTGGAGCCAATAATACTATACGATGCAGTTCCAAAGAAGTACAGTTCAGTGCTGTCAGCTTTTTTTAATTTATTCATTAATTTGAGAAACAGGATGGACATGCACAGCTTCATTTCAGGCTGAGGAAATGAGAGCTGAGACTGTGAAGGAATCACTTTTTTGGTTTTTTTTTTCTCTCCATTCAAGAATAAAATCTGTTAGATCCAAAGTGGAATATGAGTGCAAAATAGATTATTGGTTCCTGACTTTTTTTTTCCCCCACTCATGCAGCTAGCTAAGAATAATTTTCCAAACAGAAATTCAACCTAAATTATTTAGTAATAAAATCTAATTGCTTAGTTATTAGATAGAACATGAACCAAATTCAACCTTGGTATGTACAAACTTGCCTTGATTAATTCTAACTACTTGCTAAAAGGGCTGGGTTTGGCTGCACTTCCCCCTCCCCCCCCATCACAATATTAAAAGCTTGTGTTGAGTGAATCTGTAAAGGTACTCTGAACTAGTGAGAAGGACAGGGCTGAGTGTACACCATGGCTCCCATGCTTGTTCACAGTGCTAGGAAACTGCTGCTCACATCAGTGGTGGGAACTGATTCTTGGCCTGCCCTTTGAAACTTCAGCTCTGCTTCTGGGTTTCCCGCTTTCCCTTGGTGTCCACTGCAGATGTAATATTTAAATTCAATTTACTATATCTTCTCGAGTTTGAAACATGAAGGAAAGGGGAGGCAGGAGGAGAGAGGAAGACATATGGCAAGAAGACTAAATCAAAGTGAAAGTGGTGTGTGTGCATGCATCAGAGGAGGCAAAGTTTGGCCTGATGTTTTCTATTTTGACTATAGGAAAATTTTGGTGAGCTGTGGGCTTGGTGTGACATCTGTTTAGCTCTGGGGAGTGTGTACATGTCCGTGTGTGTGTTTGTGTGGCAGGGACTGATGTCTTTCTTTGTGTGAAGCTGCACAGTATCATATGGTGATATAAAACATGAACACCCACTTAGAAAATTCATGCAGTCTGCTGCGGTATTTCATCTGTCTTTACTCTAGTGGCTTTAACTCATGGGATACATGCACAAAAGTCTTTTTCATGGTCACTGTGGTATCAAGAAAAGTCCTGTCCAGGTGATGTCTTGTGAATCAATGGTTCAAAACTTTTAAAGCTTTTTTATGATTAATCCATCTCAACACATTCATCCAGGCCCTGAACAAATATTTCAACAGGCATCAAAGGATCATGCTCCAGCTAATGTAGCTTCTTATCCCACTCAGCAGCGTACCCTAAAAGCTGTGATATGTGTGGTTGGCACACGCACTGCCATCTTACAGCTCCCCATTTCAGTCACCCCTGGAAATCAGGCCACTGACTTTTTCTTCTCCTGATGAGAAATGAGACCACCACCCAAGGGGTTTGGTGTTGGTATTTTTTCTACTTTCTTCATATTAGCAGTCCCAATATTTGTTTATGAAATAAGGAGGTGGGGGGCTAACAAGCCTATTTAAGCAGAATTTACAGAAAGTTGTGTACAGCTCTGCTGAAAACAGAGCCCGATACTTCAAGGGTAATGAAGTGTCTGCAAACCAGCTTTTCCACCACTGCTGGCAATAATTAGCCATTCAGACTGCACTAAAAGCTGCCTGAAGGCGGAGAGACATTGCTTGTTTGGGGAGTTACTTTAAAGAAAATCCGTCAATATTTCTTTGCCGCTGTTTTGCTTTAATTTCGTTCCATTTTCTGTGGCGTCTCTGTACAGCTTGGAAATACGTGGTGCCCAAAGAGCAACACTCAGTGTTTGTCAGTTTTTCAGGCAGTAAAGCATTTGACATTAGTGTAGTTTCTATTTTTGTGTAAAATCCCAAACATCTGTTCCACAGGAGATGGGTTTGCTACCAAGCACTACTGTTAGATTTCTCGCCAACAAGTTTCATTGCTTCATGTGGTTTGTGTTTTGTTCTTTAAACAGTTAATTATGTTTTATTCTTTCTTCCATAAAAGCTAAATTTAGCCAGGATCTTCTCTAATCTGAAACATTTTATGGAAATGGCACTGTTGTTAAAAAAAGCAATCTGGGTAGAGATTACAAATGTATAAAATAAGTGAGCACAGGGTCCTTTACATCGTGTCTCTGTTCACCACTCCATCTTGATGGGTGTGGGCAAAGGCTGCTGTAAAAGGAGATCAAGTAGCCTAGTACACATACACATGTGTACCAGTATCCTCACACACACGTGAACTGAGCCACATGCACACACTTGTTTATATGTTGCTGTCAGCAACCAGACCCTAATTCACTGAGCTCAGAGGGGTAATGCAGCCCAGCTGATGGGACTTAGAAGAAAATGTTCTAACATCTTAGAAAAGCAGGGCTGGAAGAGACCTTAAGAGTTCCCTGTCTCTAAAAAAATTAGCCTTATCTATAATATTGCTGAGAAGTGTTTTTATAGTAAGTCCATGAGGACGTCCTGTACCGGAGCTTGCACAGCTAATTTCTGCTGTAGTGAGGGTTTGCTGCTGCCTTGCAGCCACTTGCATGCTTTGTGTGCACCCTGAAGATCATCCCGGTAGCTGCTGGACAAGGAGTAGTGCTAATGGGATGGGAGCCGTTAATCTGAGCAGGCAGAGCAATCCCAAGCATATACAGCACATCTCTGGTGCCAGAGAATCACCTAAGGAGTTTTGCTATTCATTTGAGTGATGTCAGGACTTTAGCCAAAACATACCCATTTAGAACAGGGACATGAAATTCAGGTGCAAAATATCGCCAAGAAGACTGTCAGTTTCATTCATCTGCCCCTCAGCTTTTATCAAACAAAAAGATAATGTTTGTTTAGAACAAACTGCAGAGAAAACAGTCTGCAGTGAGTATACATAAAACAGGTCACGAGCCTTTCCAATCATTTGACATCTCTATCATAGGAGAACTCCTATGTATTTTGTATGTTTTAATTTCTCTCTTGATGTATGGATACAATTTAATGACCTCGTCATCTCTAGGAGGATGAAATAGACAGCAACTGCTTTTGGCAAATGAAATGTGGGTCCCTGTACTTCAGCTCTATCAAGGTGCCAATTCTTCTTCCTTATGCTCATTTTGATTGAATTGCTGCCTTGTTGGACAAACCACACAGCACTACATCCAAGAAGCAGAAGCTGAAGTGCTTTCATTACAAAATCCCAAGTACTTTCTATACTGACCTCCAGAAAAATGTAAACAGGGAATACTCATGCGGAAAACTGTGGGAAGCTCTCTGGTATGTATAACCTGGAAAGCCTGTGAGGAGAAAGAGCTGTAGTCAGCCAGTGTGGATCCTTGTGCTGCCTGTGGGAAGTTTGTGTCTGGCTGCCTGGTTTGGTAGCTTTAGATTTCTGAACAGCTCTACTGAGCACAGGGTGCGTCCCCATAAGGGAAACCAAACAACCCCCCGGATAGATTTGCATGGCAGTGCAGCAGCCGTTACCTGCTGCTGCTGCTCTGCAGGATGCCCCACTGCCTCCTAGCAGGGAAGGAGCTCAGAAAATTTGTGTGGCATTTGCATGAACTAGCACAGAAATGTGCACCCTTTGGGCACTGAGCCCACCAAACACAGCCTGCCCTTGTTTGCTGGAAAAAGCAAAACCTTTACAGCAGTCACAGCAAAACCTTTACAGCAGTCACAGCAAAAGCAAAATGCAGCACATGAAAAGCAGGCAAGGTTGGGCTAGATCTTGGCACAGTGTTTTCCCACCTGTGCTGGATTTTGCACAAATGTTCCCAGCAAACTCTTGGGGGTAGGAAGGGAGGGGGGAGAGGGGGGGGAAGAAAGAAAAAGGGCTAAATTTGCCTGAGCAAAATGGCAGGTAACGCTTTGTCTCCCTCCCGTGACTCATGGTGGGAATGAGCTGTGCTGGAAGCCTCCCTGACAGGTGGCTCAGAGGCAACCCTGACTCAGGTACAGGACTCCCACTGATATCCCTGCACACACTGTCTCCAGCAGGCAGTCCCTGCAGGTGTGGGAATCATGCCCCAACTCAGGGTCTTTTAGCCATTCATGAGAGTTTCAGGAGGCTACAGACCAGGAGCTGCGTTTCTGAGGCCTGTGAAACTCTATACAGATAAATCATAAATCACAAAAATCGTAGAATGGGTTGAGTTGGTAAGGATCTTAAAGGTCATCTAGTTCAAACCCCCCTGCTATGGCCAGGGACACTTCCCACTAGACCAGTTTGCTTGAAGCCTCATCCAGCCTGGTCTTAAACACTTCCAGGTATGAGGCATCCACATCTGAGCAACCTGTTCCAGTGTCTCACCACCCGCATAGTAATGAACTTCTTCCTCATGTCTAGTCTTAATCTACCTTGCTAGGGCAGGGTGCCCCTCGTCCTGGCACCACATGCCCTTACAAATAGTAGCTTTCCAGCTTTCAGGTACTGGGAGGCCTTCTCTTCTCCAGGCTGAACAGACCTAACTCCCTCAGCCTGTCCTCGAGGGAGAAGTGCTCCAGTCCTCTGATCATCTTTGTGGCCTTCCTGTGGACCCTCTCCAAGACATCTATGTCCTTGTGTTGGGGGCTCCAGAGCCAGATGCAGGGCTCCAGGTGGGGTCTCACAAGAGCAGAGTAGAGGGGCAGAATCACCACCCTTGACCTGCTGGCTATGCACCTAAAGATGCAGCCCAGGATCAAGATAAGCGCTGCCACTGGTTCGCCCTCTTAGTGAAAATTGTTTAATACCATTATTACTTGTTTGACAATAAAGGATAATGTGCTCTGTGCACTTGTAGCCTGCACGTAATTTTCTTTTTTTTTTTTTTTTTAACTTTTGTATTTTACTGATTCTTCAGGGATTCAGCAGCATTAACTACCTGACCACTTAATTTTTCTGAAAGACTCCAAGATTTCAGGTGCAGGGACTTTTAGTGCAGGGGAGTCCCCTTCAGTATCTCTTAGCAGACACTCTTTTAAGATCTAGAATACTAGTTGTTGTTCTGCATGGGTCATCACCTGTATTGCAGAGTGTCAGCTGCCTAAAGAAGAATTGCCATCAAAATGTGCACCAGCCTCTTAACAGAGGCTGCATTGACCGTGTATAGGGCATCAGAGAAAGAGGAGGGGCTGGAGGAAGGGTTTATTTTTCCTGATCTGTGTATAGCTTTTGTAACAGTTTGTTGCTGTGAATGGTTATACCTGTGTAGCAGGCACCAAAAAGTGATAGAAAATTCAGGTCTGTGGCATTCTTGGCACCAAGGCGCATTTGCCTGTGTGTCTGTGTGTGACTGTCTTCATTTTAGGCAGCAATACATCCTCTATAGCATGTGGTTCCCTTACTTGAAGAGATAAATCAGTAAAAATCTGGGCAGCTGTGGATTTCATGGTGAGTTACATGGTTATGGAGGTAGTTAAGCCATTTGAAGTATGCATCTTTCATATCCAAGGATTAGGTTTTCCCTTTATCCTTTCTGCATGTATGCAATATATATTTATGTCTGGGTTACACCTTGTATTGGGGAAATGAAAATGGGGGGAAATGCTATGGAAATACACATTAGCAGCTTATGTTTTCTCCAAAGCTACAACATTTTGTTGTAAATCACTGGACCCCACTTCCCAAGGAAGTAAACATCCCTGCAGGTATTTAAAAAACATGGAGATGGAATGCTTAGGGACACAGTTTAGTGGTGGCCTGGCAGTGCTGCACTGATGATTGGACTCAATGATCTTAAAGGTCTCTTCCAATCAAAATGATTCCATGACTCTATGATTCTATAGTCCTCTATGATTCTATAGTCTTCTGTGTTTCTCCCTTCATTAGTTTGCTTGTGTTTGCAAATTTCCAGCCTCTGTCTTCTTGGCAGCTGTGGCACATCCTTCTGAATTTTCTGTTTGGGGCTGTGAAGATTTAGGCTCAGAAATACCTACTACTTCCTGGGTCTAATTTCACTTTGACTATAAAACAGACCACCCAATTGGAAAAGGAAATATTGTTATCTCCATGCTGATTGTTAAATGATTTTTCTCAGTACTCGGGCTCCACTGGAATGGATCCAGATGTGTGGTTGGATACAAACCACTAAGAACAGAACAAAGACCACCAAATACACTGTTCTACAGAAAACTCATCAGCAACACACAAAAACACAAAGCAGGCAGCCTTTCCCACAATGTGAAACTGTTGCTGGAATTCAGCAACACAATTTGAACAATTTTGCAGGCAGTTCCTCCTCCTTAGCTCAGTACTATGGTACCTACCACTGCCTCGCTCTTACACAGCAGATTTCCATGTAAAATTGGCATTAATCAATTCTTCCAATATGCGTTAAACTTTTCTTGACCATCTCTTCAGGTCACCTTTCATTGTCAGACTCTGCCTTGCTTTTATCTGCCATCAGAACTGGGCTAAGGTTGTTGGCTTTCTGCGTTGCACATAAGCTTGCTGTTGTTGTAAGGCCCTGTCGCAGCACCTGGCTCTGCAAACCTCTTTTTATATAAAGAGGTCAGCACTGACCTTACTTGAGGCTTTGCAGAAGGGAGCCCTAGCACTTGGCTGGTCTGAGAGATGGCTTCCCATGGTGGGGCCTCCCCAGAACTGTCTGGGGTCTTGGCTGCAGGAGCTGGTACCTCAAGTTGACATCAGCAGACACCATGTGCTGCCACCTCACATTTCGTCTTTCTCCTCAGCGTTGTGGGCAAACTCACTGCATTTGTGGATTCTTCTTCACCAAATCTGCAGTGCTGAAATGCTACTAGTGCAGCATATAGCATATGTTCCTTGTCTTTTTTTTTTCTTCACATTCTTTAGACAGAAAGAAAGAAATAAATAGTCCTCAAGGGAAATGGCAGCATAATCCAAAGGATGCTATTCCTTACTGCTCTTGCCTAATATATTTCAGGGCAAATTATGACAGTGGTTTGCCCCACCTAATGCCAGGAACTATTTTAACAGGATTCTGAAGGCAGTCAAAATGTTTAGGGCACAGACGGATGAAAAGATCTTCCTCCCCACACACATACATAGACACACATTTTCTCCTGAGACAAAATTCCCAGTGAAATATTTCATGAAATAAAACAAAATATAAAATGCCACTCATACTTACATATTGTTTAATTGTAAACCACAGAAAATACCATTGTGAACTTAATTTCAAAATATTTCAAAACCAAAAGTGTCCTTCTCCCTTGGGAAATAAGGAAACACAATGTCAACTATGAAAACAAAATTTCAGAGTATTTCCAAAGTATTTTCAAGTAAAATCCTCTGAAGCAGGCCCTTTTTTTGTCATGAAGAGATCAAATATGATAAATCAGCATGTGCATTAAAATATTGACAACTGACTCCAGTATGGATCATCATTCCCACTGTATCCACTAAAACTCAGTAACATCAGGTTGTTACTCAATCGTAAAATGAAAGATCATCAAGGTGACAAACAATATCTCTATTTTACAGCAGCCACATATGAAAACAGTGTTAATAAAATGCTGTGTTGACTCCAGAATGCTGTCTGTTACCCTAAATCTAGCATCATTCATCAAATTTCCAATGTTTCCATCTCTTCACCTTCTGCTTTGCAGCATAATATCTTCAAAAATCTGTGAAAGCAAGACTTTCACTTTTCCTTCTTGGTGCTCCAGACTCCAAAGGCTGACACAGGGGCTATCACCCCAGCTCTCCAGCAGACAATACATTTCATTTTCCCTCCTTGGCCACATGAATTGTGAGAAGGGAGAGTCACATAAAGGATAGAGGTGGCTTGATCTTCTCATGAAGACAAGCCTACAATCACCTCCAGAAAGGAATATGCCTTTTTTACTCCAATAAGAATTGAGATAATAGAAAAGCACCCAGGCCTTTGCTACCTACCCTGCTCTGAAGTAATAAAATTATTGCATATCCTTCTTTGAGTTTTGGATTTGGAATACTAAACTGAGATAAGAGTTTGAAAGATGCTGGATTTTTATTTTGACCTTTGGTCAGGTTGGTGAGGAGGTCCTTCTGTTTATGCTGTTTCTTCCATATCTACGTTTATAATTCCAGGTGAGAGAAAAAAGTGGCACCTGGAAAGGATGAGGCCAGTGGTGTCCAGCATCCCTGTTCTAGCTGACAGGAACAGTGAGAGAGGCAGGCAAAATCAGATATTTAAGAAAGATGACTCTTTTCAGTATAGAATGGCTGGAGCTGTTCTGTCAGAGCGCTAGCTGTTTAAAAAAAAAAAAATTAAAAAAGGAAAAAACTTCAGAAAATCCTCTATTTTTAGTTGAGTTAATAATTTTGGCAAATTACTTTAAAATTAATCTAGAACCAAGGAAAATCCCTAAGAGTAATGGTTTCAGCTGCCAAGGCTTTTAGAACAGTTTTTAAAAGCAAGATGTTATTTCCAGTAAAAATACTTGATTAACAATTTCATTCTGAAAACAGTAGCAAAGTATTTCGTGTTTACATTTTTCACTCCTCCTTGAACAAAATAAGTTAAAAATGGGCATAAATTCATGAAACGACATTTTAACCTAAATCTGCATTACTTCAGTGGGCAAAAAAAATGTATATTTTCTGCATAACATTTTATCTATTTCTATAGAGCAGGATTTCTTTAGTCTGTTTTCTTCTACATATCCATCCACTCTACAACTGTTGTGGGTTTAAGGCTGGATGCCTTTAAGAACCACGGAGTTGAGGACCTCCAGGAGGATCAGAAAGGTCCAGGGATGGACTGGAAGTGTAATCTATGTTATTTTATTCCCATGAGCCATGCAACCCTTTATAAACAGGTTTTTCTATCTGTGCTGCCCTTTTTTTCTCCCTCTCTACTCTGCTGTATGCATGGGGTCTTATCTCTGGTTGCGCAGAGGAGTTTTGCAGCCTGACTCCAGCCTTGGCCAAGCTAAGTTTTGCTGCATCGTTCGGGTCAGGGTAGAGCAGTATTGGGGGGTGGGAGGAGGAGAGTGGGCATTGGAGGCCTTGGGGGCTTTGAGGCCCAGGGTATGAGGCCTGGTGTGGGGAAGGTTTGGGGAAGGTGATGGTCTAGTGGGGTTTTTGGACAAGCCCAGACTGGAGAGCTGGGCTGAATATGAATCGTTGGGTGTTTTCCCCATGTTTTGGTACTGTTGTATGTAGTTACGAATAATACTTCCATTTAAACTCTTAATTCTTTCCAATCCAGTGTTCAGTGTTTAACTGCTTTGAGAAGGGTTTAAAGAGCATCTGCCCGCTCTTAAAACAAAGACAACGATTTATTGCCTACTTTTCACATTCTTTCTTCTCTTTTAAATCTTACCGTGGGCTATATCATACAGCGTAATCAATGGCGCATGAGCGGAGCTGCTAAGTGCGAGGAGGACTCCCCTATACAGACGGATTGTATGTCTGACACTGCTGTCCAAGTGGCTGCCTTCACATCTTTTCAATTGTTGTGTCAGAAAATCAATCCATGACTTCAGCAAAATCCTGACACTTCTTCCCATCTACAGAGGGGACTGTTAATAATTCACGGCCTCTCTTCCTTTTTTCAAAGCTCGTTTATTCTGAAGCAAAGCGCCCCACAAAATGCTCGTTGCTGAATCTGCCACTCTTCTTCTATTGGTTTTCTTCTGAAGTTAAAATAAGTCATAACATGGTTGCAGGTATTTTTAAGGGCCACATATCAGGAGAGGATTGGTAATAAATAATTCTGAGGGTGGAGATTGTTTATTCTGTGATTCTTTTCTGCAGTATGGGACTCTGTTCTCTGCATGTACATAGAGTCAAGCCAGCTAATACTGTAATTGCATAAACAGGATGGTCAGGGTGAAGTTAATTTCCTGTAGCAGCTTCTAGATTGTGTGACAAGGCTGAGTGTGTATAAGAAATGTTTCCATATTCTTGACACATAAAAGATAAAAATGTCAGGCTTTCTTGAGGTAAATACAGATATAAATAGCTGGAAAAGGGCTTGTGCACTAGAAAGCTTCTTGATTTTTCCCTGTTTTTACAGCAGATAATATGAAAACACTTACTTCTCCCCACAAACGCTTTAACATAAAATATACATAAAATATCTATTAAAAGAACACTTTTAGAGGAGAATTGGTCTTTTTCCTCAACTTCTGTTGAGGTGGTGTTTCATAGCATGGGAAGGAAGGAGAAAAAAGGCTTTTAGAACAGAAACAAAACTGTGTTCAACACGTGAAGAATTCTGGAACACATAAAAGTTAGAGATTTGACCTTCTAAGATATCCATGCAGAGATCACAGGCAAGTAAGCTCATATCCTCTGTAATGAATGAAAATATTTCCAATAGTGTCCCACATGCACTATCTCTGCAGGTCAGAATTTTCAATCCTGAGTAATTAAACGGTAGGTTTCTGAATTTGTGATTGTTTATAAATGCTCATGAACTCCTCAGGTAAGCCAGAAAAGGCTGGTCTACCTTCATTTAGTTACCTAACAGAATATGGCTGGTTTGAACATTTTGACCACAGTAATTTATTCAAACCTGCAGTTGCCACCCAACTCTCCAGTTTATTAGAACTGATGACTTACTTCAAAGATAAAAAAGCTGTATAAACCACTGTTAATCTCCAGAAATATGTTCTGTCTTTTTGTCTTCCTGCTTCAGACTCATCTGTGCCTGAGTCTGCTGTGCTTCTGGGTTTCAAACTGGGTAGGCAACTTAGTATGGAGAAAAGAGATGCTCCAGCGATTTCTTCCAGTTTGGCTATATATACACATGCATAAAGTCCTTCTGCAGATTCCCTTTTTTCTGCATTTCAATATGTGCTATTGTCTCCAGCTGACAAAAATTGTGTTTTCATACCTGCCGGATGTTCTGAATTTAAATACTATTGGTCTACTGTAAATAGCAATGAAATACTTTACTCTGACAGCGTTGAAGGCAGCATATGGATTCAAGTTTTAGACAACACTACATGTGAAATGCCTTTCCTTTTACAGCAGAATATATTTAGAGTCTTTTAAGCTCAGCTCCTGAACTGAGTATGATGCATCTTGTCATCCAGCCCAATCAACAGCAGAATCACAACTTCATGTCAGTGCAATACATTGTTAACTGATATGTCAGAAAATCAATTAATTACTTTTAAGTAGCAGTTAAGAGTATCCACACTATACTGCCATGTGAATTATTAAAGAAAGCAGGGTTGAGTTTTCTCCGCAATTGAAACCCTGTCTTAGAAGAAAGTGCAAAATGCTGCTTCTGCCCTGAAGCCTAATCAACATTATTGGGCAGGCAACAGGAACCAAAAGAGTGACAGAGGGTACAAAATGGGAAGGATGCTGCCTCCCAAAGCAAAGGCACCAGTAACCTGTAATGGTTGCAGAAGGTTGAATGCTTAAGAAACCTGAATAACAAGCTCTGCCTTCTTCAGAGGTACAGCAGCCTCCAAATGGGAGTAATGCTGGACATAGCTCTGAGAGACTAGTGAATAAAGCAGCATGAGAAGGGCAGAAAGAGGGGCATCATCATGATCACTTTCTGCTTTCTTCATACATTGGTTTGTTGAAGATGCTACATGATGGAATAATCAGTTAAGGTGGAGAGGTGACTGTGAGGCGAAGTTTGGGTTTCTGATTTTCTCTCTTCTTGTGGTGAGAAAGTTTCATGCAGTAGCTTCTAGAGGGCTCAGGTAGGTCTTGTTCAAATTGGTGGATCTGGAAGGTTATATCCCAGCAGTGCCACCACCAGTGAGGCAGGGCCAGCTACATCTTGGTCTCTGCTATACAAGGTGGGAGAACTCCCTAGGATAATGGAAAGTTGACAGCATTTGTTGTGGCATTCCTTTCACATCTGGGAAAAGCATGAGTCTCTTGATTCATCTTGGCCATAAGCGAAAGTGTCCCATCCAAGTCCATGAAAGATGGCCCTCATTATTTTCCTTATCACCCTTCCCTCCTCCCTCTTCCTTCTGTCAGGAGCTGTGGGAAGGACTTTGGTGGGAACAAAGAGCAATCCCATGCTCACCCAGTGTTTTCTAGGGTTTGTCCTCTCCCTCACTATATCCAGGAATTTCCCACTGGGTGGCATGCTGGAAGGGTGGGCATAGCAATGTGCCTGTAATGCTGGGGTGCTACCACCACCCGGATACCTCAGCATATGGTGGGTTCAGGCTCCACATTGCAGTAGCCATGGCTACAGTGCAGACACCATGGTTTGTGTCCTGGGGATTTTAGTCCTACCTTTAAACTACTTACCAAATCTCCAATAGTGCTTGAGGCCTGACAGATTGCTAAACGGAGATCTGGGAAAGATTTTCTCCAAAATCTGATGAGTCATAGTGCACCTGTGGTTCCTCTTTTTCCTTGTCTGCATGGCTGGTAGGAATTCTGGCTTTGCAGGCTTCAGATACAGACGTCCCCAGTTTGGTGCTTTCTGGACAGCTGCCTGGCACTGCAGGAACCTAATAAATTACTCAAATTCATGATCCATACTTGTCAGAGCCCTTTCTGATGGTGCTTCTTTGGCACCACAGGTCACAACTGTCCTTCTGCCTAGGATGAGAAATGGTAGAGAATTTTATGCACACACACATTTTTTAATTTTTTTTTTATTCTTTAGAAACTTGTCCCAAAAAAAATATGTACAGATTTTGTCCAGAAAATATCCTTGATCTTCTTGAGTGGTATGTTGGGTCAACCTATCCTGCAGCCCTGCCTGGATGTGGGAAGCCCCAAGGTCCTATTCCTGCTTCAGTTGTACTCAGCTGTTCTGGCAGATAAGACACTCTGAACAGGACAAGCTGGGAGAGCTAGCCACTTCACAAGTATGGCTCTTCCTGGCCACACAGACAAGCACTTTTTTCCCTAGGAGGAAGGTTTGAAGGTTTGAAGACCCACACAAGAGAAAAAAATTCTACAGTACGACATTTTAGACAGGATATGAGCTCCCAGCTAGCCCTGTGTCAGGTCTCTCGGCAAATACCAAGAGGTGTAAGGTGGTGATGGAGATGTTGGTGGCTTGTTGAAATCTGCATGGGAGCAGCTCTGCCAGGCTTCTAGGTATGGTTTCATTGGATGTTTTAGCTGTACTATGGCATGTGTGTTCAATATTGTTTCCAGTCCTGTATTTCAAACCAGGTTAGTCTATACCAGTCTGAGTCCATGGACTAGCTTCTGTGCTGATACAAGGCTGGGGACAGGAGGGAAGCTAAGCTGACAGAAAATGTGTCAGTTCTGCAGTGATTCTGGATTAATCTGGCTGAGAAAGTTTCACATAATAAACTTAAGTTTTGGCTAAAGCACGTGGGAAGGTGGCTTGTGGTGGGGGAGGTAATGTGCACTCCACTTCTTCCCTGTGGCCATGTAACTACAGCCTGGGATAGCTCTCAGAAGAGAAGAGAGAGGTGAACACCGCTCAGCAGTGCAGATCCAGCTACTGCAAATGTAGCAGGCTAGAGAGCCTGGCACGCAGGATCGATGAAGGCTTGGCATTTGGCTGTGGCATGGGCTAGCTGGGTTGGCATAATTTCTTGGCCAGGCCATTGCAAAGCTCCCTCTTCTGGCAAGCACCAACTGGAGACCTTGTCCTTCCCTGAGCCTTCAGACCTGCGGCAGAGCTCAGCACGAGGGTGGCCATGCAATGCAGAAAACCCCCAAGTGCCACATAAAAAATGTTCTGCTGCTAGGTGATGCTGGCTGTGGGAGTCAGCTGCCAGGTTGCAAGGCTCTGTCTTTTTCCAAAAGTAACCATGTCACAGCTGTTTGTCTTTATTTAAAGGAGACAGTGATGGAAGGAGAGATCATGCAAAAAAAAAAAAATTGAAAATGGATAAACACGCTTTAAATCGCTTTCAAATGTCCAGTAGGCAGCTCCAAAACAAATGAAATGTTAGCTGTTGTTCCAAATGTCTCACAGAGTTCGCTTTCACTGGAGAATGACTCCAGCTTCAGCATGGTGAAAGTGCACATAAATATTATCTCTATCCAGAAAAGCTCTGGCATTTGAATTTTCCCAGTAGCCATGTGTATTTTTCAGTGAAATCCACCCTCGCCCGCAAGATGTGCAGGCCCCTCAGAAACGTGGGCAAATGCCCACGATATCCAGCTTCCAGACAACCAACCTGCTTCAAAAGGGGGTTGCTAAATAGCAAAGAGGATGTAGTGCTTCAGAGCGTCTTAAAGATGGTGTTGCATGTCAAAACAGGACGTCTGCTCCATCCTGTTTCATTCTTACTTGCTTCTTTCGCTTTCTTTGGTCCACGTTATGCTTTTTTAAAATATGTTCAGTTACTTAGCTCAGTTCAGAGCTAAGTTCTGTTCATAAAGTGAAACTCTCTATGCTTTATTGGGTAATCTGCACAGTCTTTAAAGAAAAAAAAAAAAAGGATTAACAGAGGCTGTATGTTAAGAAAGGAAAGGAACATCAGAGTGCATTCCTTTTCTTGTGTGTTTTTTTGTATAGCACAAGCCACAGAAGTCCATTGTTTCTATAGG